>NC_135808.1:59128343-59741125 GCF_964213995.1 Mustelus asterias
ACAAAGCTCCATAGACACCAGCGGGACAGGAAGATCGCCCTGTCAGCTAATAGTGGGCTTTCACTGCCGCCGGAAAATATGGCACAGGTGCTGGAAAACTCCACCCTTCATCTTCAGCTCCAAGAAACTGAGAAAAATGGTGTAGACCCCCCCGTAAAGATGGCTGTTTTCATCAGGATACTTGGAGAGAGCAAGTGGTTCATTTTGATCCCATTACAATTGGTCCAACTTCAATTATTTCCAATAGCCAGATACACAAACTCAGGGGCAATTCTAAAAAGGATAACAATGAGTACATCAGAGGGAACAGGGGAAAAAAATGTGTTGGGGAAGGGGATGTGGGGGGGAGGTGTGTGGTGGGGGTGGAGGGGAGTTTGGTGTGTGCCGGAGACACTTTCTACGGCCCCATTGAATTTGATTCACTCAGGCTTTCACCGCCTTCATCTGAAGTGCCATTTTCCAGGATTCTGACCAGTTACAGGTTGCCAGGCCTATAGGGCACCATGACAGGGAGGCAGTTTACAAGCACTCCTCAAAGCAATGGAAGACATGAGAGAGATTTCCAGGATGTGCCAAGCAATCAGCCATGCAGAAATGTTCGATGTTTGCCTTGTTGCCAGAGGCAGATGCCTGTGTCTCTCAGTGCCAGTATCTTCTTCCATGCTGCTTCAGTCTCTATGTGTTTCTGCTCCTCTTCCTCCATAGGGATGGAGATGCCATTTCTGAGCATAGCGTTTCCTCTTGTGGGAAAGAACGTAACTAGAGTCTGACAATCTAAGATAGTCACCAAGAAACCAGATTGGGGTTTCAGAAGGAACATATTTACCCAAAGAGTGGTGAGAATGTGGAGCTCGCTACCACAGGGAATGACTGAAGCAAAGAGGACAGACAAACGTATGGGGGAGAAGGGAAGAGACGGCAGATTTGGATGAAAATAGATGGACGGAGGGTCAAGGGGAGCATAAACACTAGCATGGACTGGTCGGGCTGAATAGCCTGTTTCTGTGTCATACATCCCATGTAATCTTATGTAATGCTGGAGTAAGATTGCGGCATTGCATGGTTGTGAATCTGTGTACAATAACATGAAAAACAAAATGGATTGAGAAAACACATGTAAAGCCCAAAATCAGATGTAATGTTTGGGAACTTTCAAAGCTCTCAAACACCTCACTTCTGCCCGAATCTGGTGACTTGGGGGAGGGGTGGTAAACAGCTGAACGTGATGTGTAAGGGTCTATTCCCTCAGAGAAGCATAATATGAGTAACTTCCCAGGTTTAGTGCCATCAGGTATTGCCGCACTGCCAATGAGTACCAGTAGTCTTGGGCAGGCAGATTGGCAATGCTGTCAGAAAGAAACCCATAGAAATTTAACAATGCGGATGTGGTGTAATGCACTAATCATGGGTTTCCTTGGTGTTGTCTCGATAATGAAGCCACAGCAGTGTATATGCTGATGATGACAAAGACGTGTCGGGTTTGTGTGTGAGAGTTGGACAGCGATAGGATTAGGTCTGTCCATAATGCCCAACAAAGTCAAATGCCAAACCAATGGTCTATAGCACACACGAAGAATAAGCTCTTGTTCTGGGGAACAATTGAAGGGTTGCCAATCCACAATTGTTTGAAGATAAGAGGGTAAAAAATGAAGAAAACAATTGACGATTTAATATTTTGGGCACAAGGACTGTAAGTTCACAACTCTTATGTGCCACATAGATTGGGTGCTGTCCATTAATACAGTAAATCATTAATAATAAATGAAACATGGAAGAATTTGCAAATGACTGAACATTGACAAACTCATTATGTGGGAAATAATGGCTTTCATCATATTTCTGATCATTTAGATTCAGAGCTCGGATGATTAATCTAGTTGAAACATTTTTAAAAAGACATTTGCTGATGGATTCTGCTGTATAGGCACATTACCTCTGGTTCAATAATATCGGAATATCTTTCCTTCACATCAGCACTCTTGAGAACGGGGCAACAAGCAGCTGTAACAACATAACCTCAGTGGAATTGCGGGTCCCAATAGGAACAGTAGATTAAATATTGAATTCTCTCCTGTTAATAACTCTGCAGTGCTCTCTCTCAGATTCATGTGCACTGCAGAATACCAGCTCAACAGAATGGTACGAATGCTCTGAAGCATGAAAGACAAATTCCCATTCTGAAATACAGGGCCCAGGAAAGCAATGTTCACATGAAGCAAATCACAAGGGCCCAGGCTCAGGCAGCACCTCACTGACCCCCCCACTTCTCCAGCAGCCGCCTGCCCATCTCAATGTGTGTGATGGGCGCTCTGCTCTGGAATAAGGATCTGCAGCATCAGGAGCTGGAGCAAGGGCCCAAGTCCACACGGCCATTTGTGTTCACAGCCACAGTGCGTCCTGAGTGAAGCAGTCCATCCTTGGCCATGTTCCCTCCCTCCCATGCAGGCACTAGCCCCATGCTCCCCACAAAGGACTACAGGAGTTAAGATGGCGGATGGGACGAGGAGGTCATGAGAAGCAGCAGTTGTAGCAACAGTGAGATCCCGGGCAGCTGAAGGGTAGGACAGGGCCAAGAGTTCACATCTTGCCAGCTACACAGCCATCCCGAACTCCTCCTCAGCAATACTGAACTCCAAACTCCTTGGCACCGGTTATGAAAGATGTAGTGGAATATAGTCTGTGTCATTTTGAGCAGCCTCAAATAGAAAGAATATAAAATAGAAAAGATGCTTTGGAGGTTGACTGGGATATTATGAAGAATGAGAGGCAGAGTTAGGAAGAGAAACTTGAGAAGTTTGGTCTTTTTCACTGACACTGTAATGAGCGAGTGAGTGTATCTGAGAGAGGGAGTGGGGGTTGGTGTGAGAGAACTTTGAGCCGGGGAGTGAGACAGATGCACACGCACCTTCCCTTCCCAATAACCTGAAAAGCGCCCCTCACTGTTGTGTGAGGCTAGCTCGGATGATGCACGACTCATGGCAAATGATTCCCATCGCCAGGTGCATGCTTATCAGACATTTTTTCTTTAAACAAAAAGAGAAAAATATTTGATTACTTACCTCTGCTGCTTGGCACTTTTTAATGGCCATTTTTAATTACTCATTTATCAATTATCAATTTATTGCTTTGACATTGTTGTTGATGTTTTCTTCATTGTTTGAATTTTTTTTTCAAAGTTCGTATTTAACGTTGTGCCAAACCAGATCTCAGGCAGCTGCTTCTGGGTTTCCTACTCAGATGGAAGAAGAACCTCACAAGATCCCCAATTGTTGTTTGGTGAGCTGGAAGGGAGGCGATGGCCTAGTGATATTATCGCTAGACTATTAATCCAGAAACTCAGCTGATATTCTGGGGACCTGGATTCGAATCCCACCATGGCAGATGGTGAAATTTGAATTCAATAAAAAAAATCTGGAATTGAGAATCTATTGATGACCATGAAACCATTGTTGATTGTCGGAAAAATCCATCCTGGTTCACTAATGTCCTTCAGGGAAGGAAATCTGTCATCCTTACCTGATCTGGCCTACATGTGACTCCGGAGCCACGGCAATGTCTCAACTGCCCTCTATTGGCAATTAGGGATGGGCAATAAATGCTGGCCAGCTAGTGACACCCATGCACCACGAATGAACAAAAAAAAGGGTTATTCTTGCTCCAGTGGAAATGGATAATGTTGAAAATGCTCAGTCAGTCTCGTGACATCTATGCAAAGAGAAGCACAGGTCAGCAACCCTGCACCAGAATTAGTGCAGATCGTGGACTTGAGCTTTGACTCTCCACAGATGGTCTGATGAGTATTTCCAGCATTTTGGTTTGTAGTTCAGATTTCCAACAACTCCCTTATTATAAGCACCTTGTTGGGCATTTCTAAGTGTGGTTTGTTTCAATTTAAAATGAGAAAATGTTGAACACTGAATGAAAAGTATAATTTATCTGTTAATGCTCACTTGTGTGGATAAAAATAAGACAATACTGCAGGCAAATTGGTTGGTGCTAATAGACTGGAAGGTTTTACCATTTTAAAGCTTGGAAGTGAAACCAGGAGCCATGCGCCAATCTAATATATCACTGAGTTCAAATGTTGTCATTTATACACAGGACTGTTGCTTCTGGTATCTGTGAGGTTTAAGCCTTTTGGATGTTGCTCTCTGGATATTGCATAGGGCCTGGTTCAATGAAACAGAGTTGATTGAACAATATGAAAGACCAGGTTGTGTGTAATTATCTGGTTAAACCACGTCTGAAAAGTGTATCACACTGAAACCTGAGTTTTTGATGGACTTTATAAATAGGGGGTCCGAGTATAAAAGCAAACATGTTTTGCTCAACACATCCCACTGTGACCAAGATTCAGAATTCTGAGCACCCAAAGCATGTGAGGGGGAGGGTTAAGAGATATGGCACGGGAGGGGGAGGGGGGGGGGTGGATTTGGGATAAGGGGCCCAGATACAGGAGAAACACCAGAGTCTGTGATTTGTCTAATATAAAGTCAAATTACTGCAGTTGCTGGAGAATTGAAAAAAAATCTGAAGTGCTGCAAAGATTCAGCAGCATCTGTGCAGAGAGAAACAATGGCCGCGATTCTCCCATCGCAACCCGCAACTTTTCTGGCGAGTCACGGTGGGAGATGCGCGTCGCCGGCCTTGTACCGGGATTTGCGGATGCACCGGGAATGCGTGCGCATTTCCCAGAGCCGGCGAACAGTCACCAGTCAGACCACGCTGGAAACCGGCAGGAAGGCAGGTAAGTCATTTGAATCTTTTTCAAATGTATTTTAAATATGTTTAGCAGTTCATTATCGGGAACTTTCAGGTCCCGATTGAATCTCCCACCCGGCCAGGAGTACTTCATTCCGGTGAGGTTCAGGCTTGCTCCCCATGTTCGGGGAACTAGCGGGAGACCCCGCCAGAATGAAGGGGGGCAATCGGGGCCCCCCAGGGGGTTGGGTGGCAGGGGGGTTGTGCCCCTTGAGCATGGGCACCCGCCAGCCTGTGCCTCTTGGCACTGCCCAAGGGGCAAAGTGCCCACGCCCAGGGGGCACCTTGACACCGCCCACTGGACATCGGGCAGTGCCAAGGGGGCATGGCCTATTGCGGGTGGGGCCTAGGGGTGATCAGTGGGGGTGGGGGGTCCCACTGCCACTCTGTCACTCTTTTTAATCTCATTTTAATGAGATTCACAACTGGGACCTCTGCAGTGCACAGAGTGAGTAGATCCAGGTGAGAAGCTGAACTGACAAAAAAGCCGGAATGAGAACAGTTTTCCCGCCAATTCAGCACTTTTGGGAGAATCGCCCACAATGTTTCAAGTCCAATATGACTCTTACTGGAGATGATGATGACCTGCTGCTTGACAGGTATCAGCCTTTGCCTGAATGTTGCCAGGTGTTGCTGCATGTAGGCAAGATTCGCTTCATTATCTAAGGAGACACAAATGGTACTTAGACACTGCAATCATCAGCAGACATCCCCTTCTGACGGAGGCAAATTCATTAGTGAAGCAGTTAAAGATGGTTGGCCCATGGACACTAGCCTGAGGAACTCCTGCAGTGCTCTCCTGATGCTGAGATGATTGACTGCCAATGACCATACGCATCCTCCTTTGTGTTAGAAATGACACTAGCCAGTAGAGTTTTCTCCCCCATTCTCAGTGACTTCAATTTTGCTAGGGTTCTTTAATGCCACACTCTGTCTAATGTTAACTTGATACCAAAGGCAATCGCTCTCATTTCACCTCTAGAATTCAACTTTTTTGTGCATGTCTATGCTGGGGTTGTAATGACATCTGGAGTGAGCAGTCCTGGTAGAACCCAAATGGAGCACTGGTGAGCATGTTATCAGTAAATACGTGCTGCTTGATAGCACTGTTGGCAATGCCGTCCATTACTTTGCTGATGATTGGGAGTAGCCTATAAGATGGTAATTAGCCTACAACCTTTGCTATGTTCAATACCTCAGCAATTTCTTGATATCAATTAGAGTAAATCAAATTGGCTGAAGACTGGTAGCTGGGAAGCTCAGGAGGAGGCTGAGATGATTCACTTGGCACTTCTGGCTGAAGGTGGTTGCAAGGGAATTGTCTTTTACAAGAGGGCTCTCCCATCAATGGGGGGGATAGGGGCAGCAGAGGATCCTGAGCCACTGGCTGATAGGTGTGATGCAGTGAGTAGGTGTGATGCAGTGAGTATAACTATGTCAGATTGGTGCTTAACGAGTCCTTGAAGCTCCTTGGCACGCCCCCAGAATCGGGGCGGGCGTGCCGGTAAAATTCCAGCCAAAATCCCCATGAGCCTGCACAAAAAGTGAAAAACTCAAAAAGGATGCAAAAACACTGGGAGAAGCGAGAGAGGTTAAAAAAAAGGAAAGATAATAGGGAGAAGTTAAAAATAAACTTCCCAGTAAGGGAAGATGACAGAGAAAATAGGAAGTGTGCCTCTTTTTTTCATAACATAGAGTTGTCCATGGCGTTTAAAAGGTTGGGCACCATTGTTGTACACTATTTAAAGGAACAATTTATGAAAAACAAATTTGCTTTTATTTGGTGCCTTCTCTGAACACAGGCTATTGCAAAGCACTTTACAACCAATGACAAACATTTGGGGCGCCATCTTACTGGTTCACGCCATGCTCCTGCTGCAGCGAAGGTCGGAGAATTTGGCGGCCAGCCAAATCTCTGTTCACTGCGGCGGGATGGGAAAATCCCACCGGGGTGAACGGTGGGAAGTGTTGATGCCAAGATGGCACCAAAGTGAGGCACCTTCTTGCAAGCTGTGCCCAGCATACCTTCTAATTCTATCTTTTACTCTTGTTCTATGCTTTTAATACTTCACTCTAACTCTTTATACCCTAGCTATAACTAACACTACATTTTGTGCTCTCTTGTTGCCTTCTCTATGAACAGTATGCTTTGTCTGTTTAGCGCACAAGAAACAATACTTTTCATTGTATGCTAATATATGTGCCAATAATGAATCAAATCAAATCAAAAGATTTGGTCATTGTTATTAAATAGGGAAACACAGCAGCTATTTGGCCATATAATTTGCTACAGTTGTTGGTTGAGGGATAAATATTGGTTAGGACACCTGGTGAACTCCCCTGTTCTTCTTTGAACAGTGCCTTCTGCTTGGATAAAACAAAAATGCAGGACTATGTGGAAAGAGTAGGGGAGTGGGACCAGCTAAATTGCTCTTGCAGAAAAGCTAGCACAGACAGGAACTTCCGCACATTTGAGAGCACTGTTTTGCTTTTTCTCAATAGTTAGTCTCATGTTAAATTAGATGCTGCACTTTTAAAAAAAGTGCCCAACACAGTTGAAGGGTTAAAACTTATACTGCAAAACACCAGTAAGGTATGGTGTGACAGAAAAGTACAGCACTGAAGAAGGCCATTCAGTCCATTGAGCCTGTGCTAGCAGTTGCATCTGTACTCAGCAGATCAGAAACAGCAACATGGAAGTGCGGAAAAGCAACATTTGGCAAATTCTGGAAATCTAAACCAAAAACACAAAATGCTAGAAATACTCCACAAAGTCTGGCAACATTTGTAGAAAGAGAAACAGAGTTAAACATCTGATGAGATGTGTTTTGACTTAAGAGGAGCAAGATGAAAACAGAATAGTACTGCTGAACATTAAGAGGAAGAAAACAGAAATATCTAAAGGATTATTAATTATGATATTGGATTTTTGTGTCAATGAGATGGAGAAAGAGAAAAATAAAAAAATTCTGGTGAAGTAGGTGAGAAACCTTTGTCCAGAGGTAAGAAAAATGTTGCTTATCAGGCATCGAGTTTAGTCTTGTATTATGTCTGGCAGAGGGATCAAAGGGTGGAGAGCAGAAACAAAGGATAAAAAGTGGGCGAAAGGGTGAGGCGAGCAGGACGTGGGAAGTGCTAGAAGATTGGCATAGGTGCTCGGAGATAGCGACAAGTTCCAGGAGAGCCACTGGATTCAGGGACAATTTTCTAAACTTGTCTGGACTGGACCGAAGGAAAATGAACTGCTTCGGGAGGAGTGTAAAGAAAAAGGACATGTGGAGAGGAGAGAATAGAGGACAAAAATTGGAACATGTCAGAAAGGGGAATTATATATGTATTTACCGGTCAACATACAGAACTCGTCTTTTTTTTCTAAACTGTGTTACAAGGAAAGGAGTATTAATTACAGAGTTACAAAGGAATGTGGCCTTCCTTTCATGGGTGACATTAATTGAAAATCCCACAAGTAGAGGGGAGTTTGAATTTCACAATACTTGTCTGCAGCTAAGGAATGCATTTAAAAATTACAAACATGACCGAGGAATCACCTCTCAGTGGAGAAATAACCCAAAGGTGGTTGAAGAGGTGAAGATGTGAAGAAGAGATGATGTGAAGAGATGGGAGAGTGAAGACCGGTTGCAGATCCTGTGGTTAATAATGAAGGAAGAATACGTATGAGTTGATGACTTCTTTCACTGTTTAAATCTGAATTAAGCATTTACTTCACTGTTCAGTTGAACATATTAATGTGCTAGGCAGTCCACTTTGAACTGTTAATGATTTTTAATATACAAATATTTAGGAAAAACACTTGTACTGACATTGCTTTTCCAAGATATAACATACACCCTCAATGCTATTTCCCCCCTACCCCTGCCCATTTCCAAGGACAATGCAATTAGAAAATACCGAGGAAAGCAAACAGGATCTTCCATCCGATAAGATGTATTCTGACTTAAAAGAAGCAAGATCAAAACAGAACTGTACTACTGAACATTAGGAGGAAGAAAAATAGAAGTATCCAAAGGAGCAATGATTATGATATTGATTTTTGTGTCTATGAGATGGAGACAGAGAAAAATAAAAGTTATGGTGAGGTAGGTGAGAAAACTTCGTCCAGAAGTAAGAAAAACATTGCTTATCAGACATCGAGTTTAGTCTTGTATTATATTTGACAGAGGGGTCAAAGGGTGGAGAGCAAAGGAAGATGGGCAATTGCCCTCTGCAATGCAGGTAAACTGATCAACTTGCTTTCACAAAGATGTCATCCATCAACCTTTTTTGCATATATCAGATTTTCCGTTGTCCATTTTCACTGTTCACAAAGGACCTTGAAGAGAACTCATTTTTGCCTTGCTAATGTCCACAATCTATACTTTCTTCAACTCTCGAAGATATTTCAGCACCTGTTTGGAAGAGATGATCTACAGAGAGCCTATGGACTAATTTCAGTGAACCTAAACCAGCTAGTATGCAGACCCCCATGCCAATCATTGACAAGTATGTACTTTATGATGCAGCCTGAACTGCTTCTCGAGCATTCACATCAACCCATTAGTATGTATACAACCCATTGTAACCATTTGATTAGATTAGATCTCAATCCTGGTTATCTATTTTATAATATATACACATATCTAAATAAACTAATGGAACCCTCAACTTGAATCCAGGCTGTAATTCAACAACAACTTTTCTTTATCTAGCACCTTTAACATAGCTAAATAAAAGCCTAATGCCACTTTCCAGCTTTTGGTGTATAGCCTTGCACTTGAGGTGTAAATCCAGGCTCCTTTTAATTAAGTTGAGGGTTTCTACCTCTGCTGCCCCTTCAGGCAGTGAGTTCCAAACTCTCACAACCCTTTGGGTGAAACCATGTTTCCTCACCTCCTCCTCTAATCTTTCTACCTATCACTTTAAATCTGTGCCCCATAGTCACTAACCTCTCTGCTAAGGTAAATAGGCCCTTCCCATCACTGTAGCCAGGCCCATTGCAATTTTGTACATCTCAATCAAATCTCCCCTCAGTTTCCTCTCTTCCAAGGAGAACAATCCCCACCTATCTGGTCCCAAGTGCTTCACAGGAGAGTTATCAACAAAATTTGATCCACTGTCATTTATCTATTAGACTCAACATAAACTATCAGAACTTCTTGATTAGATTCCAACCAATGATCAACTTCTACAGATCTATTATTTGTTCCACAAATCGCGACATTTTATCAGCAAATACAGGATATTTCTCCAAGTTCTTCCAATAAATATTCTGCTGGCACACTAATTTGCACTTATTATTATAGTGTTCAAATGTATATTGAGCTTTCCTCTCTATCAGAATTCTGCATCGAGCAGTTTACGTAGAATATGTAATGCCAAAACAGACCACCCTGTCCAACGGAAATGATTATGCTCCACCAGTCTCCTCCTACCTGACCTCCTTTCAACCCTTTCGGCTCATCTTTCTTGTAGAGTAATGGATTAACTCTAATGATAGCTACTGAGCATGTGCGTAAAAAGTCATGTCACAGTGAACTATGTATGGAACTGAGAGAAGATGGCTGAGGCAACTTGGAGATTAACTCCAGCAATGTCATGGTCTCCCTTAATCTTTGTAAATAGTTAGTACATAAATAAAAGTGTTTCCAAAAAAGAACATTGGCTCCAGCAATAACTCTTCTGGAGTAAAAAGCTAATGAATCCCAAGATAAGGCAATGTTAATAGATGGTGGCAGCAGTGACTACAGATTGAAGAACAATAGAAAACTGAGTGGAAAACTTCAAGTGAAGCCCAGCAACAGTGCAACTCAATGGGGAAGGACTTTGGGGCCAACCTAGCAACCACACCGGAGATGACAAAATAATGACGGCAACCCAGCGACAGGCAAGTAGTGCGAGAAAAGATAACCTCGCGTCGGGCTGAGAAACCTGCCAGAATCATTTCAAAATATCGAGGGCCCCAGACAGGCTAAGCAATGTCAAAATTACCTAGTACCACAACACTTCAGATCTTGTGAGTAAAGACAAAAAAAAACAACTTAGCGCTTTGTTATACATTGCTGCAAGCAAAGCAGTCAGATGTTAAGCCTTTTTGTCAATTCATGCCAGGAAGATCCCACACCCACTCCTCAAAAGAGTTAGGTGATGCCGCAACAAGGAGTCATTTTGCCCATCACAAAACCAACTAGGTGATGTCTGGTGTGCTACCAGTCCTGAAGCCTAGTGGCGGCATTTACATTTATGTTAATCTAACACTTCTCAACAAGGCAGTTGAAACAGGAATACTTCCAATGGCGTTGGTAGATGAGAACTTGGCCAAAGTTCTTCACCAAACTTGACACCAACAGCAGGTTTTGGTAATTGTCATTGGAACAAGAGTTCAAACTCTTAACTTCTTTCATGAAACTCTTTGGATGATACTGTTTTCGCTATTGGCCATTGGCATCATGCCAGCCCCTGAAGTATTCCAAAGGATAATGTCCAATAGACTGCAGATGGCATTAAATGCCACAGAAATAACATCTTGATCCATGGGTCAACGAATCAGGAACATGACAATAGGGCCTGGAAAGTCTTACGAACACTGCAAGACTTTGGCTTGATTCTGATTGACAATTGCAAGTTTTCCAGACCCATGATAACATTCCTTGGGCATGTTATATAAGCAACTGGGATTATCGCAGACCCACAGAAAACAAATGCAATAAAGGAAATCCCACTACCTAGAAATATAACAGAGCTACAAAGCTTCATGGGCATGATCAACTAACAAGGCCTCACTCAGCCCAGATAAATGAATGCCCGCAGTAGCTTTTACAGCAGGGTCAGGATGGCACTGGATTGAGCGTCAACAGTGGTCGTTCAAAAAAACCATGATGCTAACATCCTCAGAGGTTCCAGTACACTACGAATTAGAACATCGTACAATTGTGGCAGCTGATGCTTCTGCCCTGGCTCTGGGTACAATGTTATTCCAGGTCCAAGGTGATGGCAAAAGAAGACCTGTTTACTCTGCATCTAGGTCATTAACCAAGGCTGAACAGCGCTATGCTGTGATCAAAAAGGAAGCCCTCACAGCGACTTGAGCATGTGAGAAATTCTCTAATTATATACAAGGCCTGCAATTTATGACTGAGATCAACCACAAGGCATTAGTAATGTTGTTAAAGAATTTGCAAAGATGTCAACTACGATTCAGGGATTTCGATTTTGCCTCATGCAATCCGACGTTACTACAGAGTACACAGAAGGTAAATATCAGACTGCAGCCGATACACTGTCCAGGATCTTCAAAACTTATTCAGTATAGGAAGACAAAACCTTCCAAGCAAAAGTTGAAGCCTTTACAACCCTGACTTCCAAATACTTGCCAGCAACAGGGCAGAAGTTGCGTGAATTTTGTGTGGCTCAAAGGCAAGAAGAAGAGTGCACCCAGATTTGCACATACTGGCTAACAGAAATGCTGTAAAAGTCAGAGCTAATGAATCCCAAGATAAAGTCACAATAACAGACTTCTGTCGCTTTTCACTTCACACTGATCTAGTTTCTCCTTAAATGCATCAGTCCTATTTGCCTGAGGCACTCCCTGTGGTGGTGAGTTCCACACACTCGCCACCCTCTCCCCGGAAGGAAAAAAACAGGAAAACAGGGAAATAAGAATTCTGCTCTGAATTGGCCCTATATACTTTAAAATGGAACACCAGTAAAATGGG
Organism: Mustelus asterias; assembly: GCF_964213995.1. Lineage (NCBI taxonomy): Eukaryota > Metazoa > Chordata > Chondrichthyes > Carcharhiniformes > Triakidae > Mustelus > Mustelus asterias. Next base: position 59,140,814 of record NC_135808.1, read on the forward strand.
GAAATAAGAATTCCGCTCTGAACTGGCCCTATATACCTTAAAATGGAACACCAGTAAAATGGGGAAATAAGAATACTGGTCTGAACTGGTCCAATATACCTTAAAATGGAACACCAGTAAACGGGGAAATAAGATTACTGGTCTGAACTGCTTTTCCTTCTGGGGTGGTAAAGAAATTTATTTTGAATTCCATGTGGATATATTAGTGACAATCTTATATTTATATTCCCTAGTTTTGGACTCCGTCATACTTTCGTCCATCTCGGTCATCGCAGTTGACAAGTTTCTCATAACATTTAATGAATTCACACACCCGTATGTCAGTTCATTGCTGTTAATGGAGTCACTGTGGTGTGTAATTTCAGCCTCTTCCTCACTGCTAACAGATTCATATTTCTGTTGTGTAAATCAGTTCCTCAATTTCATGTTACTTAGCTCAGTTCTTTGCAGCTAATGAGCTCACACTCTTGTTAAACAAGACCTTTTCTTGATGCCAGTGGGCATAATATTTCATAACTTTTGCTCCATATATTTGCATAAAAATAATTTGCAGCTCATTCAAGTGTACAGATTCAGCATGAGCCTGTGTCCAGGCTAGCCCTCAGTAGACATCTATTTCCATTAATCCAAATACTAGAGATATTTTCTCAATTCATACTTTTGCTCCCCATTGGCACTGGGTTGCATTGTGGTTACGAATAACAAATCACATTTTTATTTGGATTAAATTAATGTGGATTGAAATTGAGTAATGCAGATGTTTAATTATAAAAGTATGCACTTACTATTTAAAATTGCAAAACAAAATCAATATTTTTATCTTGGTGTACCATTTATGAGAAAAGAGTTTGTTACAAAATGGCTCTATGGTAAGGCTGCGGGTTTTGAGACCCATACAAGGGGCTTTCTTTAACACCACCCTAAGGGGGCTGGATAATTTACCAATACAGCCGTCAAGACAGCTCCTCAGAAAATCTCAATGAGATAAGAAAGAACAGTTTAAAAGATTGAAATATATGACAGATTTATATTGGAAAACAGTTGTGAGGGATTCACTCACCAAGTCTGTGCATTCAGTCAAATATTGTAAAGCACTGAATCATGTGCCTCTGCTATAAACAGTAAGCACACTCTCTGTCTCTCTGTCTTTCTTGAAAATCTCTACAGAATCTATCAAAGAGCCTGCCACGGAATCACAGAATCTTAACAGCGCAGTAGGAAGCCATTTGGCCCATTGGGTGTGCGCTGGCTCTCTGAGAAGGCATTCCACCTATTCCCACTCCCCTGCCTTATCTCTGCAACTTTGCACAATCGTTTCAGATAGCAATTCAATTCCCTTTTGAATACCTCCATTGGACCTGCCTCCTTACGAACACTAGGCCAGCTGCCCCATTCTCTTCTCTCAGCTAACTTTCTGCCCAGTCTGTATGTTAAGGTTTAACTTACTAACCTTCGCATCCTGTTCATCCCATCTGCCAGTACATATTTGGAATCTGCCGCAGCTCACCATCCCTCCCTGCATTTCCCTCCGAAAATGTGGAATGGTGACATTTTCTCTCTTACTGGAGCCTCCCTAAAGCTATATTCATCACCATTTTGCATCAGCCAGGTCAACCCACAGAAGGCGACTGGCCCGGATGGGATACCCGGATGAGCACTCAGATCCTGCGTGGAGTAGCTGGCGGGGGTACTTGCAGACATCTTCAACCTCTCTTTACAACAATGAGGTTCCTATCTGCTTCAAGAAGACGACCATCATCCTGGTACCGAACAAAAGCCAAGCAGCGTGCCTTAATGACTGTTGTCTGGTGGGCTCTGACATCCATCATTATGAAGTGCTTCGAAAGGCTAGTCATGGCACGAATCATTTCCAGCCTCCGGACTGCCTGGATCCACTACAGTTCACCTACCACCACAACAGGTCCACAGCAGACGCCATCTCCCTGGCCCTGCACTCAACCCTGGAACACCTAGATAACAAAGCCACCAATGTCAGCGTATTTATTGACTACAGCTCGGCCTTCAACACCATTATTCCTGCAAAACTCATCTTCAAACTCCATGGCCTTGGCCTCAGCTCCTCCCTTTGCGACTGCATCCTGAACTTCCTAACTCACAGAGCACAATCAGTAAGCATAGTCAACAACACCTCCTCCACAATCATCCTCAACACTGGTGTCCCACAAGGCTGTCTTCTCAGCCCCCTACTATATTCCTTATACACCTATGACTGTGTGGCCAAATTCCTCTCCAACTCAATTTTCAAGTTTACTGATGACACCACTGTGGTGGGTCAGATCTCAAACAATGATGAGACAGAGTACAGGAATGAGATAAAGAATCTGGTGAACTGGTGACAATAATCTCTCCCTCAATGTCAACAAAATGAAGGAGATTGTCATCGACTTCAGGAAGCGTAGTGGAGAACATGCCCCTGTCTACATCAACAGAGACAAAGTAGAAAGGGTCGAGAGCTTCACGTATTTAGGTGTCCAGATCACCAGGTCCTGGTCCCCACCTGCCAACACTATAGTTAAGAAAGTCCACCAATGCCTCTACTTTCTCAGAAGACTAAGGAAATGTAACATGACAGCTACGACTCACCAACTTTTACAAATGTGCCAGAGAAAGCATTCTCTCTGGTTGTATCATTGCTTGGTATGGCTCCTGCTCTGCCCAAGACCACAAGAAACTACAAAAGGTCGTGAATGTAGCCCAATCCATCACACAAACAAGCCTCCCATCCATTGACTCTGTCTACACTTCCCACTACCTTGGCAAAGCAGCTGGCATAATTAAGGACCCCATGCACCCCGGGCATTCTCTCTTCCACCTTTGGGTAAACTGGGGTTGTTCTCCCTGGAAAGACGGAGGATGAGGGGCGACCTAATAAAGGTGTATAAAATTATGAAGGGCATAGATAGGGTGAACAGTGGGAAGCTTTTTCCCAGGTCGAAGGTGACGAACACAAGGGGTCACGGGTTCAAGGTGAGGGGGGCAAGGTTCAACACAGATGTCGGGGGACGTATTTTACACAGAGGGTGGTGGGGGCCTGGAATGCACTGCCAAGCAAGGTGATTGAGACGGGCACGCTGGGATCGTTTAAGACTTATCTAGGTAGCCACATGAACAGACTGGGAATAGAGGGATACAAACGAATGGTCTAGTTGGGCACATGAGCAGCGCAGGCTTGGAGGGCCGAAGGGCCTGTTCCTGTGCTGTATTATTCTTTGTTCTTTGTTCTTCCTTCGGGAAAAAGATACAAAAGTCTGAGGTCACCGACTCAAGAACAGCTTCTTCCCTGCTGCTGTCAAGCTTTTGAATGGACCTATCTTGCATTAAGTTGATCTTCCTCCACACCCTAGCTATGACTGTAACACTACATTCTGCATTCTCTCATTTCCTTCTCTATGAACTGTATGCTCTGTCTGTATAGCGCACAAGAAACAATACTTTTCACTGTGTGTTAATACATGTGACAATAATAAATCAAATCAAATCAAATCAAACATAGACCATGTAAAGGTCCGTTGACCTTGGGCGGGATTTTCCGGTCTTGAGGGTAGCTGGAAAATCCTGCTCATTATCTTGCTCAAATGCTTTCAACCATCCTTTAAACCCCGTCCCACAATCAAGCTCCAACTCAGGATAGTCACTAAAATAGGTCCCATCCTTTGGTCTCCGCACTGATGGGAGGTTGGGTGCTAATTGGAGTTGGGCCTGGTACAGTCCAAGCATTCACTAGGCAGCGAGGGAGGCTAGTTAAAAGGTTTTCTCCATGCTCTGGGACTTTGTCGCAGCTATAATAAAAACAGTGAAACAAAAATCACCTCTCCAGCCCTCACCTTTTACACCCCCCTCCCCCCATACACTGTCTATGCTGCAGCCATGCCAACTCATGTCACCTCCTGATCTCCATTCACCCTACAGTCGCTCATACAGTATATGCCAACATATGCCCCTCTATGCACCCCCATGGTCCCTCATACCCTCCATGTCACCTCATGTCCTTCAATCCATTTCACTATCATACCCTCCATGTCACCTCACGTCCTTCAATCCATTTCCCTATCCCTTTATAGCCTGATGCCTACTCATGTCAACCCATGATCACCCTTACACCCTCTTCGTCAACTCGCCCACTTTCCACCGTGAGTAGACCTTAGGAACTAAGAAACAAAATAAAGTTCAAAAAGTATCTTTTCCAGACTTCACTACACTAGAAGACACTCTCATTGATAAAAGTCCATTGATTACATTTAAATCCCATCAAGTAGGTAACTCCTTATTTTGCATTCATAACCTCACATCAAAGCCAACTAGCTCCTTTATAGCCACTTTAAGTTGCCAATCAAACGATGAACTTACAGGTTCTCACTGTGATAATAGTAGTTTGAGGAACCAGTCAAGCAGCACTAACACTATTCACTCTCAGGCTTATATCCACGAATATATATTGAAATTTCAAATACTTTTTTTTTCAACTGCAGACTTTTTAATCTCCAAATTTAAAGACCAGGGGTTTAAAGCACTTGACAGTTCGACAATTCCACACATTTTGTACACTCTTTACCCGCATTCACGTCTACTCTTAACAATTCCAAAGGGGTAGCTGAATCTCGACGAAAGGGTAGCCAACTGTCCAAACAACTGCAGGTCCTTTTCCTCAAATTCAGAAATTCCACAAGTCTCATTTATCAATCGAGGCATAGATTACAAAAACAGAGAGATCATGTTGGAGTATCGAACTTTGGTGAGACCACAGCCAGAGTACTGTGTGCAGTTCTGGTCATCACATTATAGGAAGGATGTGATTGCACTGGAGAGGGTGTGCAGAGGAGATTCACTGCGATGTTGCCTGGGAAGAGACATATAAGTTATGAAGAGAGGTTGGATTGACTTGGATTGTTTTTGTTGGGGAAGAGAAGACTGAAGGGCGACCTGATTGAGGTGAACAAGATTATGAGGGGCATGGACAGGGTGGATAGGGAGCAGCTGTTGCCCTTAGTTGAAGGCTCAGAGGCAGGGATACCACCCACTGCACCACAAGACCTCCATCTCTCTGGTAGTTTAGTCTTTAGTTTATTTATTAGTGCCACAAGTAGACTTACATTAACACTGTAATGAAGTTACTGTGAAAATCTCCTAGTCGCCACACTCTGGCGCCTGTTCGGGTACACTGAGGGAGAATTTAGCATGGCTGATGCACCAACACTTCTTTTGGTATGCTGGATTCAAAATTAATTCCCTCAGGTGATGTGAGCGACACATTTCACTCCACCCGTCACCTGATCAGTACAAACGCTTACAACGGAGACCACGGCCGGAACTTCTCAACCATTCACGCCAGCGGGATTTTCCCATCCTGCTGCAGTGAACGGAAATTTGGCTTGTCGTCAAAATTGCCGTCTTCGCTGCAGCGGGAGCGGCCGATAAGATCACTCCCCACATTGCAGTGTGCTCCTAAAACTTACAATAATATGACACTTCGTAAAGTGAAATCAGTAATAATGGCAGCAGTCACGAAAAAGGAACACTTAAAAAAATCAAAAACAGGCTGAATTAATTTGTGAAACAAAATAGCAAAAATATAAAGAAAAGGAAGAAGATTGCAGCACTGTTACAGAAAAGGGATTTAAAGGATTATTTCAAAAGTCAAGGAGTCACACTCTATCCAATGTATGCTTGGAACATAATGAATGGATGTCATTGAGGTTTATTTGCCTCACTAGTGGGGTGTAGGCAGGAGGCCATGTTTTGGAGACTTCAGTAATCAGCTCGCTTGTCCACAATGTGGCTCCTGTGCACAGGTTAATACATTTTTACTCAGCACATCACTGAAGTAATTTCACCAAAAAATAAATCCGACTGATTTACAAGAGGATCAAATTCTCTGGTGGGCTAAGTAAAAGACAATTAAAACATTATTAAAGTGCATCCAGCTGGTCCTGGCTTTATTAAATTTGAACCCAGTGCACATTGCAGCAACACAACAGCTGAGTTGCTGATCTCCACTTTGGCTACAACCACGAATTAGATGGGACTGTTGCATGAGAGGAGATGCCTCCAGGAGAATTTAATTGGATTTTAAGATTGGCACTCCATTCCTTGTTACCTACCCAGGTTGGCAACCGTACATTTCCTGCCTGCTCTTCTGACTCTGGCCTGCTGAGAAATGTGCCCAAGTCCTTCCTTTACAGCAGCATCAGGATAAGTGAAGCCATTTTATGGCACCAGCTGCCATAAGCCAGGTAAGTTTAAAGGTCCCTGTGTTTACATGCACTTTGAGAAGCCAGGGAGAGGACAAATGGGTAGGATGATTCAGGGCAGGGGGAGGGGGGAAAGTGGTGTCGGATGGAGTTGGGTTGGGTTGGGGATGTAGGTGGGTTGAGGGATGTTGTTTGGGTCGGTAAGGTGTGGAGGGTAGTCAGGTGGTCTGGAGGGTAGTCGGTTGTTGAGAGGGTAGTCAAACAGTAACCTTGGGATGGGAGTTTGTCAGGTAGTAGGAGAATATTTGAGAGAGTGGGATTAGTCAGGTTTCAGAGGGTAGTCAGGTGGTGGGTCATCAGGATTGGGGGGGCATCAAGTGGTCAGTGGGTAGGGGTGTTGGTTAGGGGGGGCTAGGGCTGTTGAGATGACCAGCGGGGATACTGCGGGGAGCAGTCAGTACCATCATTACTTAGGCTTTAACCCTTCTAACTTTTCCTCGGTAACTATTCCATTAAGTGTATTGTCCCTAAGACACGAGGGAGATCATAAACTGTTTAAATCAAACATTACGTTTTGCTTATTTAAAAAGCTCACTCTTCCGAACCAAACAATGGCTGCTACAGGTCACATGGTTCAGAAGTTCAGCTTCTTCCCTGCTGCCATCAGACTTTTGAATGGACCTACCTCGTTTAAGTTGATGGGGATGATTCTCGTATCCTGCTGCATTGATAAATTAGCGCCGGGAGATTTCAGCGAGGCTGGATTATGAGATCCGCGCTGGGTGTCCAGCTCCGAGCACCTCTCCCAGCGCCTGATTTCTGGCGCCTTCAGCTCAGCACCAGAAATCAGCACAGAGCTGCCTTAGGTATGCGGGGGGGGATTTTAATGTAAATTCAATGTGATTAGCGAGCTCAGGACTGAAGTCTCTGGACCCGCTAGCATCTCTCCACCTCCCGCCAGTGTGTTTCACTCCGGCGGGGTTACAGTAGCTCCCCATTTTTGGGGAGCTAGTGGCCTGACGCTGCTGGAGTGAATTGGGGGGGGGGGGGGAAATCGGGGCCCCCCAGAGGGTCAGGCACAGAGGGGGGTGCCCCTGGGCATTGGCATCCTGACAATACCAGCCTGGACACCCTTGGCATTGCCGAAGGGACAAAGTGCCAATACCAAGAGCATCTTGGCACTGCCCATTGAGCATGGGTCAGTGCCAAGGGGGCAGGGCCTGAAGGGTGGACTTAGGGGCGCTTGATGGGGGTGGGCTGCCCTGCTGCACTCTTCATAGAAATCGGTGGGGGGAAGAAAGAGGCCAGCGATCTGGGTGAGCTGAGGGGGAGGGTGTCAGCTGGTGGGAGGAGATCAGCCTTCTGACGGAGTTGGGACTGTGGGGAAGCGGTTGGGAATACAGGGGTGGAGGAGGCTGGAGATCAGGGATGGCTGGGAATGGTCAGGGGGCCAGTGATCAGGCCATGGGGTGCGGAGGGCCGTTGTGGGGGTCGCAGGGATGGCCAGCGATCGAGCTGGCCAGCAATCAGGAGGCCGGCAGTGAGGGGCCACTGCGCATGCGCCAATCTTGGCACTGACAGATCAACGCATGCGCTGTGGCCCGCTCAGAGGTTTCAGCCTCTCCAGCCCCCTGAAATTTAATGATATTCACACTGGTGGCCTCTGCAGTGCACAGAGTGTGGGAGATTCTTCTCTGAACTCCCACTGAAAATACCAATGTGAATTATTCCACTTTTCACGCAAATGCAACATTTAGAATTTTTTGGGCCGAATTCCGACTGATCTTTCTCGACATCCTAGCTATGACACTACAATCTGCACCCTCTCCTTTTCTTTTCTATGCATGGTATCCTTTGTCTGCATAGCGCATAAGAAACAATACTTTGCACTGTATACTAATATATGTTACAATAATAAATTTAATCAAAAAAATCAAAAAGTTGGCTACAGGTTTTCAAAATTTCCAACACCAGTTACAGGACAAAAACTCAAACCGTATCCTTGTGCATTATTATACCTCTCATTGTGAGGACACATTGCAATCTATGAAACCAGGAACTCGCAGGTGATCTATCTCTCCAACCTGGTCCTATAACAAAGAGAGAGCCATTGAAACTCATTTTACCAGCTAAAAGCCACAATCTATCACCTAAGATGATCAATGGATTTTGTCCAGAGGCATAGAAGCTGATTGCTAACTGATTCATTAATGAGCTACATCGTGTAACCTGAGCTTTTGGCCTTTGGAATGTTTTAATATTACATTTCTAGACTCTCAACTCAGCCTGCTGATTGAAGGCCAGCCTGCAAACATCAAAGCAGGACTCTAAGCTTACGAAAGGCCTGCATCAAGACTAAGTCTCCTTGGAGCCCGTTTCTCTGGAAGATTGCTGCCAGCCCCTGTTGAGCAGACCAATTCTCTATATACCAACTTCACTTGACTGAGTTCCCATCAACTTTAAAGGAATTCTGCAAATTAATTCCTGCGCAGTTCTTCTGGGGGAGGGGGGTGGGTCCCTCAGCACATCCTCTGGGGTAGCTCTGGAGGTCGGAAGTTCTGGGTCCTAGTTGTTATTGTGCCTGTGATCAATGAACTCAGAAGAGAACAAGAGATTAACTTCCCAACTGGTTCAATATCATAATGTGCAGTTAGTGAATCTCTCCAATGAGGGAAGATTGCAAATACTTTAACTAATATTGCAAGAATCTTTTAAGAAAAGACCTTGAGAAAGTTCACACTTGAACAGATGAGGCGTTGTTATAGCACAAGCTTACCATCGTAATTCCATGCTGATTTTTCAGCGCAAGGTGTTCAAAAAACTGGAGCTGTCCAAAATGTCCTTCAGGAAATGAGACACCTCTTTAATTGATTGTAAATATGGTATCTGTTAATTGATGCTAAGCAATTATTAAGATTTTATGTTCCACTAGATTCTGAACATATAACAAGTTCATTTACAGCCTTAAAGCCACACTTTATCAAACACTTTTTCAGTTCATTATGGCAATTAAAATGTTGACAGTTTGACAACATTCTACCAGCGGAGGTTTACATGAAATGTTTCTGCTGTTGATGATAAATTTGCGTCCCGTCTCCAGGGGTGTCAGCTGGCTGCATGGCATGGCAGTCTGAAAGGTCATCTCAACATTTACTGCCCAATTATGGGGAGGCGATGGCCTTGTGGTATTGTCACTAGACTAATCATCCAGAGTTCTGGGAACCCAAGTTCAAGCAGCTGGTGGAATTTGAGTTCAATAAAAATTATCTGGAATTAAGAATCTACTGATGACCATGAAAACATTGTCGATTGTCAGAAAAATCTTTCTGCTTCACTAATGTCCTTTAGGGAAGGAAATCTGCCATCCTTACTTGGTCTGGCCTACATGTGACTCCAGAGCCACAGCAACGTGGTTGACTCTCAACTGCCCTCTGAAATGGCCTAGCAAGCCACTGAGTTCAAGGGCAACTAGGAATGGGCAATAAATGCTGGCTGGCCAGTGACGCCCATGTCCCTCGAGTTAATTTAAAAATTAAGGACAGTGGTTCTGTTCATGAGGTGGGAGACCCAGTCAAAGGGATGGAAGTTCTGGACAGCCAGCAGACTCAAAGGGAAAGATGGCAAGGTTGATGGAAAGAAGGAACATTGAGGGCAGCTAAAAATGGAGGCACTCTCTGCGGAACTCTGAAAATTAAAAAAAAACATTCATGGCTACAGCTGTCAGGCCATCAATGTGGAGGGGGAGCCCCTTCACATGGTGATCTGTGGACAGGGCCATGGCACTGTCACTCCAGCGGCTTCGTGAGGTGGCACCAACAACGTCCTGGTCTGCTGCTGGGAGGGCATTGCACCAACCTAATAATTTCCTAATCTTTTCATAGTCAGTAACAGCTGCTCTCATTTACAACTAGACCAAGCACTTCACTGTGACAGGATTGAAGCATTAACAAGAGTGGTTGGGTGGGAGTGTATTCCAGGGGACGGTCTTATGGTCAGGGATGTAGCCGGCATTTGGGGGGGTGGGGGAGCTGTTGGATGAAGTGGGGGGTTGGTTGAGGGCTCCAATGGTGGAGTTGTGGATGGGGATGGTCAGTACCATAAGTACTCAAGAGTTAGAGGTGGAAATAATCTTTCTACCTCTTCCTAGATAGCTATTTCCAAGAGATCATCAGAACCATCCAAAGTTTCCAATTGCTCCAGGAGCACAGTAATTGTTCAATACATCTTTAAACTTCCTGGGGATTTGCAGTGGTTCTCTTAGCTCTACCCACCAGGGTATGAAGATCTAGGCCATTAGTTCTATTCTGTTTTCTGAGGGACTCTGAACTTGGAGTCACACAAGCTCTCCTGATGATCGTGTTGAGCATCGCGCCAAAGGAGCCTATTCCAATTTCACAATCCCTTCATAGAATCCCTACAGTACAGAAGGAGGCCATTTGGCCCATCAAGTCTGCACCGACAACAGTCCCACCGACGCCCGATCCCCGTAACCCTACATATTTGTCCCACTAATCCCTCTAACCTACGCATCCCGGGACACTAAGGGGGCAAATTTGACATGGCCAATCAATCTAACTCTGCACATCTTTGGACTGTGGGAGGAGACCCACACGGACACGGGGAGAACGTGCAAACTCCACACAGACAGTGACCCAAGGCTGGAATTGAACCCAGGTCCCTGGCGCTGTGAGGCAGCAGTGCTAACCACTGTGCCGCCCTTTCCAATCTCCGATAGAGAAAAGAAACTTAATTTCTCTGTCAGATATCCTCGGTTCTAAAACCAGACACAGCACAGCATCTTGTGCGTAAACACACACAAAACCTTATTTTCCTCCACATTCATGATATTGTGCCATTTTTCGCTGAACTTTTTGTGGGTCGGGAATGCCTTGTCTGCCAAACTCATACCTGCTCCTGCAGAGGTTGGATTCCCCATTTTTAATGAGTGCCAAAAATTGGATTCCCTCCTGCATACCGTTTTCGTCAGGAGGTATAGGGTTTTTTGAAGCCCATTAAAAGTGGACAAGATTTGACAACTTCGTGAAAGAAATAGGAAGCCTGCTGAGGAGTTAGGAGCATTCAGAAAAGTAAATGTGAAGTGTTTTCACAGCTTCAAATTAGGTGTGACATTATCATCTTTTTAATGCAGGGATTCATCATAGGAATCTTCTTTAAAGGTAAGTTGACCCTTACATTGACCAGTCTTATGTATTTGTTCACAGTACTTTCCCAATGGAGAAAGCACCATACTTGCAGTAAAAAATGTATCAAAATATCCTGATAACCTGTATTCACAGAATTACAGAATTGTTGTGAGGGGTGAGGTTTAGGGGGCCTTTAAACACGGTTGGGAGCCAGGATACGTGGAGATACAAGGCAGTAGGAGGCTGTGGGGAGGAGGGGAGTGCTAGTATGAGGAACTTTCTATTTGGTCCAACTCTGCACCCAGCACTCCTTACGCACTCCAGCATGGCTCACAAAGTGCACTGCTAACCTGACCCTATTGTAAAGAGACAATAATGGCATGCGACAGCCACACGGGGGTCAGTTATGCAGTTTACCAGAGGTGAAAACCCGCAGATACAGTGTTTTTGCTGTTGGACAATTTTATCAGTGCGCCTGAAACTAAATGAAGTACTTGGTGGATCACTGCCTGCAAACTGTGACAGCGACTACAAGTATTTGCTCTCAGATAGATTGACTGAAAGAGGTTCCTGTCCGTCAACAGACTTGGAGTACAAAAAGCCACTGGGAGGTTGCTCATTGCAGTGTTACATAACATTCAATGCCATTGTGGATATTGATATTTAGTCTTCAAGGTGTTCAAGCCGTCAACATTTTGCTGTTGTCCGCCAATGGCTTTGTAGAGGGTAAAAATTTGCAGATGCTTTGTGAAGTAATGGTGATGGCCAGACTGAAGAGGGGAGAATGGAAGGTGCTAATACGGGCAGGTGCAGCTATCACTTCAGTGATTTGTAGTTTAAATTTTATTCTCACAGGTCTGCACAGGCAATTAAGTGCCTAATTGGAAAGAGTGCATGGAGCTTGTAAATACAGTCACCTCAGTCACTTGCAGTCACTTGCTGTGAAAAATGTTTAATATCTGATTTTTCTTCCTTGATAGGAAACATCTGCCGGATAACAGCCCCCCAGCACTCCCTCATGCCCCCTTCAGGAGCTGAAGTCAATCATGGACAAGTGGCTGAGGGAAAAGGTGAAGGGACTATTGAAGTCATCGTCGACTCCAGCAGATGATTCCTGGATCCAGAAGCAGTTGGAGGTGGTGGCAGGTGATGATGGAACCTGCCCAGGGCCAGGAAGAGGTACTGGTTGAGATTGGGAGCATTGAACAGGAGAAGGGGATTTCCATCCCAAATCTCAACTCCTAAGATGAATTTCTCACAGCTTTAAGCCAGGGTCAGACGTTTGTTTATATAACTGCAATTTTTACCTTTAATGCCACGTACATCTCTTCCAGTGCTGACTAATGCAGCATCCCTCTTGTGGGGAAAAGATGATGTGGAGATGCCAGCGCATGGACTGGGGTGGGCACTGTAAGAAGTCTCACAACATCAGGTTAAAGTCCAGCAGGTTTATTTGGAATCACGAGCTTTCAGAGCGCTGCTCCTTCATCAAGTGAATGGAGAGGTAGGTTTTTGCTGTGTTTGTGAAACCTACCTCTCTACTAACCTAATGAGGAAGCAGCGCCCCAAAAACTCATGATTCCAAATAAACCTTTGGACTTTAACCTGGTGCTGTGAGACTTCTTACTGGGATAAAGATGATCGAGCAATTGGGGTTGCACAAATGTACCACTAACCTCTGATATAAGAATGATAAACTATTTATTTCACTTCATGTTGCAACATGAGGACTTCACCAGCCTCACTATGTGACAATGTAGCCCTTCTCAATGCACAAACAGAGCCCAGGACTAGATTGCCAGCCCTCGAGGACTGGAGTCTCCATGAATTGATGTTCAATCTGTGCAACACTGGAGAACATTCACTGGGACATTTTAAAAAAAAGTTTCTTTTGTCATTTTCTTTGAACGTTTCTCTTAACCAGATAGGAGGAAAAAAGCCACGTAGCTGACAGTCAAGCATCATCCAATGGATAATGAGGCTTTTTGCTTGAATATTGGCACACAAAAGCAGCACGTGACAAGGACGGTTGTGCTGGCTGACCAATGGCTGGCGCCTGGGGCACATCATGTGATGAAACCTCCAGGAATACATTTAGGGTTGGCTACCTGATCTAGAACCCATGGTTCTTGGTGTGACAATACTGCTCAGGCCCACACAGAGCGAAGTAGTTCCTTGCTTTCAGCAATGTTGTACATGGGCAGGCAAGCATGCTGGTGGAGCAACGGTACACTCCAATTGATGAAAACCTCACAGAATTTTTTCTATCTTTTCTGTATTTTTTCTATGTTCTATTAGGTAGGCCTAGAAGGTAGGGATATGTTCGGCACAACTTGTGGGGCCGAAGGGCCTGTTTTGTGCTGTATTTTTTCTATGTTCTTTCTATGTTCTTCAATTGTTATGATGCAGGAGGCGGCCATTTGGCCCATCGTGCCCGCACCAGCTCTCCAAATGATGGCATTGATTCTCACAATTTTCCAAAGAAATGGAGATCAATTTCTTACCCAGACCTTTTCGCTGGCGTTGAAGTGGCACAGGGATGGCACGCTGGCATAGTGGTCAGCACTGCTGCCTCACAGTGCCAAAGACCTGGGTTCAATTCCAGCCTTGGGTGACTGTCTGTGTGGAGTTTGCATGTTCTCCCCATGTCTGCGTGGGTTTCCTCCCACACTCCAAAGATGTGCAAGTTAGGTGGGGGACTAGCAGGGCAACTACGTGGGGTTAAGGGGATAGGGTCTGGGTGGGATTGTTGTCAGTGTAGGCTCGATGGGCCAATTGGTCTCCTTCTGCACTGTAGGGATTCTATGAGTCTATGATTGTTGGTTTACAAATAAATCAATCGATCATATGGGTGATGGGAATGTTAAACTGGCCGACATTGCATTCAGTGAGGCTGAGCCATTTTATTAATATAATGTCTGTATTATTTATATAATTTGGAGTCTACTGTTTTCAAACCTTACACATGGGATACTGATTTGTTCAGGATTTTCCTTACAGATGGTATAAAAGTATTAACTTTTCGAGTATAAAAGTTGGAGTGTTATGGTAAGGTTATATAAGGCATTGGTGAGGCCAAATCTGGAGTATTGTGTACAGTTTTGGTCACCTAGCTGCAGGAAGGATGTAAATAAGGTTGAAAGAGTGCAGAGAAGGTTCACAAGGATGTTGCCGGGACTTGAGAAGCTGAGTTACAGAGAGAGATTGAATAGGTTGGGACTTTATTCCCTGGAGCGTAGAAGATTGAGGGGAGATTTGATAGAGGTGTATAAGATTTTGATGGGTATAGATGGAGTGAATGCAAGCAGGCTTTTTCCGCTGAGGCTAGGGGAGAAAAAAACCAGAGGGCATGGGTTAAGGGTGAAAGGAGAAAAGTTTAAAGGGAATATTAGGGGGGGCTTCTTCACGCAGAGAGTGGTGGGAGTGTGGAATGAGCTGCCGGATAAAGTGGTAAATGACCACTTTTAACATTTAAGAAAAACTTGGACGGGTTCATGGATGAGAGGGGTGTGGAGGGATATGGTCCAAGTGCAGGTCAGTGGGATTAGGCATAAAATGGTTCGGCACAGACGAGAAGGGCCAAAAGGCCTGTTTCTGAGCTGTAATTTTCTATGGTTCTATGGGTGACGGGAGAAGTTGGGGTGTGTGACGGGGTGGAGAGGGTGGGGCATGGTTCGAGATCCCTATGCAGCCAGAGGAGTCATTTTTTATTTGCTAAGTCCCTGGCGGTTGCCACCTGGAAGTCCACTGTATTCAGGGGCAGCTCCACCTGTGGGAGATTGTGTCCATGGTTCATGAATGCCAGTGCTACTTCTCCATGGCCACACTCCTGCTCTCGCTAAGGAAGCTGAGTGCTGTCAAAGGTAACAACTAACAAGCACTTCTTTATTCTAAAATTGCAATTGCTGTCTTGAATGATGCATTTTCCTGATTTTTAAAAAATAACTCTTTCATTCTACCTGTTATGGATGTCCATTTTACATTGGAATTAAAAGGCTTCAATAAGGCTTTAAAGGCTTGTTTTTTTCTCTTTGCCCTCCCCCCCCCCCCCCAACAACCCACCTCCCACCCCCACCCCCATCTATATTTACAGCATGTTTCATCCAGCACCTCCACATGAAGGGGCTGAGTGAGGAAGCTGTCTCGAAAGAGGTTGCAAAGCTCAGCCATTACAAAACCGAGAAAAGCTAAGATCTAAATAAGAAGCCAGAACCCCAGTGCTGTCAATTACAAGTGTGAATTTGTGGTAGTGTCGGTACTTTTGAAGTGCTTCACTGGAATTCTACTGCCCCGTCTGCCACAGAATCGTAGCGGATGACGGATGGACAACGGAAATGTCCGTTGACCTCAGGTGGGAATTTCCGGTCTCGCTTGAGTGAGGCCATGCAATCCCGCATCTTATGTTTTCATGCATTTCCATTTTTCATAATAAAAGATGTGCAGCCAGTTTCAAATGTTTATTCACCATGTTTTGGACAAATATAGAATTATGTAGCCTCAAATTCTGCTTTAAATTTACAAATTAATCCAAAGCGCAAAACATCACACACGCACGCACGCACACACATACACACACATGCACGCACAAACATACAAATGCACACACACATACATGCAAGCACACACGTACAAACGCACACACAAACACACACATGCACACACATATACACGTGCACACATGCACAAATATCAAATCATTTCTTGAACAGGTACCAGTTCAACTGGAATTACCTTGAACTGCAAAATTACACCATTCAAGAAAGGAAAGCACCCAACTATACCCAACAGCGAGGCTGCACAGCTGAAACATAAAGTGGATGCCAATTCTGTTAGAAAGATTTATAAATACGTGAAGTTTATATACAGGTGTGCCTGATATTCACGTGTGATTTATTACATCCTATAAACATAAATTGCAGCTGTTATTTCACACACGGTAAGATTTGTGCACAGATCTATTGTACGGTTCCAACACCAGTTTGACTGATAACATTGTCTACTTTAAAATTATGTATTATTTCCTTTGATGGTTTTATGGGTGAGCATACCATCAATGATAATCTTTTACCTTGGACTCCTGCTGCAGCTGTTTTTTCCTGAAAGTCTTATCTATTTGTTCTTCGCCTTTTCTGATGTTCAGCAGTTCCCTTCTTTCGTTCTGTCAGTTGAAAGTATGTGTGCTGTGCTTTCTTCTCAAAGTGAAAGGCATGGGAAAGGGCAGGAGGGAAGCAGGGTTCAACAGTTGAAGAGTAAACCCTTGCTCATTCTTCTTAGATGGATGCTCAAAGCTTTCCTTGAAGACGCTTCCCAACTGACTGACCAAAAGGATAAAAGTTACCTCAAAGCATAACTCACCCATAAACAAAGTGACAGGTAAAAGGCAGCTTTGTAAAAGTCAGCATTGCAGCAACTAATGGGACCAGTCGGCAGGCTGTTGTAGAAGACAATTAAGTGATGGATTCTCTTGCGTGTGTTGGTCATCAGCGAAGCGGCCAGATTTCTGAACCTAACCTGAGCTGGCTCTGTGACCAGAGAATGTAGAATCTCTGGCAAGATTATTCAGCTGCCATAGCACATTGCAAAATGGTCAACATGCTTTTACATCTTGGATCAAGTGTAAATTATTCAGCCTAAAAAATAAAACTGTAAAGAGACTTGAGAGAGGCGCTTGCATTGACTTCATGTGGTGAGGGGGAGAGAGAGGAGAGGAGAGGCAAGAAAGCCCTAGAAGCAGCCTACACATGGAGCCACAAGAAGCTAGTCAAGCAGCCACAAAGCTACCAGAAGCCAGACAACACTTTTAAAAGATTATTAATATTTGTTATGGTGGGTGATAGCTGTTAGTGTGACGTCAAAGTGGCAGAAGTTTGTTTGCTTATTTAAAAAGTGCAGAACAAAAGGAGAAATACGTCAACATTTCTTTTTAAGAACTAACTACAAGCAACTGGTCTTATGCAAGCTCTATAAAGAGTATTGCATTGAAGATCAATGTGGTCCAACCATGGTGGCACAGTGGTTAGCACTGCTGCCCCACAGCACCAGGGATCTGGATTCATTTCCTGGCTTGGGTCACTGTCTGTGCAGAGTCAGCATGTTCTCTCCTTGTTTGTGTGGGTTTCCTCTGGTGTTCCAGTTCCCTCCCACAGTCCAAAAGACGTGCTGCTTAGGTGCATTGGTCATGCTAAATTTTCCCTCAGTGTACCCGAACAGGTGCCGGAGTGTGGCGACTAGGGGATTTTCACAGTAACTTTATTGCAGTGTTAATGGAAGCCTACTTGAGACACGAAATAAATTAACTTTAAAAAAACAATTACACACACATACAATCAGATAAGGCACAACATTAACCCAAGAAAATGGCACACTTTTTGTTTACTAATTCTGATGATAACCGGTAGAACAAATATAACAACAACTGTATTTATATGATGCCTTCAATGCAGAAAACATCCCTAAGCGCTTCACAGGAACACTATCAACAAAAGTTCATACAAAAGCACATAAAAAGATACTAGGATAGATGGAAGCAAGTTCTGAGGAGTGTCTCATAGGGAGCAAAGACTTGTGGAGAGCAAAGCGGCTGAGGGAGAGAATTCACAGCTCAGGAGTCTGGCAACTGAAATCATAGAATCATAGAAACCCTACAGTGCAGAAGGAGGCCATTCGGCCCATCGAGTCTGCACCGACCACAATCCCACCCAGGCCCTACCCCCACATATTTACCCGCTAATCCCTCTAACCTACGCATCCCAGGACCCTAAGGGGCAATTTTTTTTTTAACCTGGCCAATCAACCTAACCCGCACATCTTTGGACTGTGGGAGGAAACCGGAGCACCCGGAGGAAACCCACGCAGACACGAGGAGAATGTGCAAACTCCACACAGACAGTGACCCGAGCCGGGAATCGAACCCGGGACCCTGGAGCTGTGAAGCAGCAGTGCTAACCACTGTGCTACCGTGCCGCCCACGGACACGGCTATCAATGGTACAGCGGGAATGCTTAAGAGGTCTGAATTGGAACAGGACAGATATTTTGAAGGATCATAGGAAAAGATTACAGGGTGAGAGAGAGAGGCAAGGCCCCACGGAGATCTCAAAATAAGGATTTGAAAGTGGAGAATTTTATAATTGAGGCAGCTTTTAACTGGGAGTCAGTGTAGCTCAGTGAAGTATGGTTGAACTGACAGTGTAGCTCAGTGAAGTATGGTTGAACTGACTGGATGCGAATTAGGACATGAGCAGCAGAGGTTTAGATGACCTGCAGTTTCCAAAGGTTAAGAAGTGGGAAGCCGGCCAGGACTGTGTTGGGATAGTCAAGTCTAGTGGTAGCAAAGGCAAAGTTGATGGTTTCAACAGCAATTGAGCTGTGGCAGAGGCATAATTGGGCAATATTACAGTCATGGAAGTAAGCAGTCTTAGTGACAGTATGAATGTATGAAGATGCCATCTCTCGCTGTGATTACAAAGTTAAAGTGATTAACTGATTCCGAAAAACAATATTCAAGTAATGTAAAAAAATAAATGATTGAAATGTGGATTATCATTGGCAGGAGTTTAATTTACTGCCCGTGTCACATTGCCCTGAGGAGGTGATTGTATGGCCATCCCCGAAGAGCTCCAGCCTTTGTGCTAATTGTGCTCCCACAATTTTCTATGTAGGCAACTTCAAGACAGGAACCCAGAAATCATAAAGGAGGAGTAATATATGCCTAGATCAGCTGCAAGGCAATCTAAAGGTGATATTGTTTCCATATTCTTGTAGGACAGAAGGTGCTGACAAAGTAATGTTGGTGAGTTACTGAAGGGTACACATAATTTGCCAGTCGAGGTATTTTGTTCTTCACCAGCTCTTCGAGATTCAGCAAAATTGAAGGTGGCAGAAAGATCAAAAGGAGACACAGTCATACTCACATAACATGTCTTTTGTAACTTGGATTAGCATGGTCTTGGTAGCATAAGTAAAGCAGTGACTGGATCAGAAAGTCACAAGTGAGGGGGTCTGCACCATTATTACGGAGCAATATCACATTCCCAGATGTTGGGAAGGAGGGAGAGGTTTGAGTATGGATGGCCATTGAAGTGCATAGAGTTCTTGAAGACACGTGTCAGATGAGAGAGTCAGGATGATCACGTCAGCATGGAGGTGAAACGGAGTTACGTGGCCAAGAGCTGGGATTGAACCGAAATTAGGGATCCGGTGGCATGTTTCATGGATGAGGTGGGTATGCTGGATGTTGGGGACAATATCCGGACAAAACTGCTGAGAACAGGAAGGAATTAAGGAATGGAGGGAATAAAGGAGAGATGGATAGGCAGTTGAAGGAAGCAATAGCTTCTACAACGATGCCCTCAATTTCCAACAAAAGAAAGTCTTATAGATTGTTGTAATTTGAATCAAAGATGAATGTGGACACTGAGTGAGTTTTGAGAGGGGGGAAATAAAAGGAAATAGAGGTTTTGTTGGGTATTTAGGGGGATTAGGCTGAGTTTAAATGGGTTAAGCAACTCAGACTTTGATTGGAACTGTTGTCTCTTCAGATGACTTACTTTTTGATTGAATGCTGCAGGCGCAGGGTAGCTCATGATTGGAGTTGGTATGAAGTTTGTGAAGCTTTGTACATGGATGTCCTGGGACCAAAGAGAACAGAGAGCACAGTTAATGATTGGTGAAAGCAAAAAGCAAAATACTGCGGATGCTGGGATCTGAAACCAAAACAGAAAATGCTGGAAAATCTCAGCAGGTGTCACAGCATCTGTGGGGAGAGAGTAGAGCCAACATTTCGAGTCTGGATGACCCTTCGTCAGGACTAGAAAGGGTAATTGATACCTCCTGAATGATCATCCTCAACACAAGGCTGTGTCCTCAGCTCCTTACAATACTCCTTATCCATCTATGACTGTGGCCAAATTCCCCTCCAATTCAATTTTCAAGTTTGCTGATGACACTACCATTGCGGGGCGGATCTGAAACAATGACGAGACGGAATACAGGAAAGAGATAGAAAATCTGGTGAGCTGGTGCGATGACAGTAATCTCTCCTTCAATGTCAACAAAACGAAGGAGATAGTCATTGACTTCAGGAAGTGTAGTGGAGGACATGCCCCTGTCTACATCAATGGGGATGAAGTCGAGAACTTTGAGTTTCTAAGTGTCCAGATCACCAACAACCTCTGTCCTGGTCCCGCCATTTGGATGCTATAGTTAAGAAAGCCCAGCAATGCCTCTACTTTCTCAGGAGGCTAAAGAAACTTGGCAAGTCTGCAACGACTCTCACCAACTTTGACAGATGCACAATAGAAAGCATTCTTTCTGGTTGTATCACAGTTTGGTATGACTCCTGCTCTGTCCAAGACTGTAAGAAACTACGAAGGGTCGTGAACGAAGCCCAGTCCATTACGCAAACCAGCCTCCCATCTATGGACCCTGTCTGACACTTCTTACTGCCTCGGAAAAGCAGCCAGCATTATTAAGGACCCCATGCAACCCAGACATTCTCTCTTCCACCTTCTTCCATCAGGAAAAAGATGCAAAAGTCTGAGTCACGTTCCAACCGACTGAAGAACAGCCATTTCCCTGCTGCCATCAGACTTTTGAATGGACCTACCTCGCATTAAGTTGATTTTTATAACTCGATGGTAACACATTCTGCACCTTCTCCTTTCCTTCTCTATGTGTGGTATGCTTTGTCTGTATAGTGCGCAAGAAACAATACTTTTCACTGTATCCCAATACATGTGACAATAATAAATCAAATCAAATCAGGGAAGCCAATCCTTCTTTTCTAGGACTCTGGATTTTGCAAGACCCAAGGCTGCTGTCAAGTATAAAATGTCCTCCAATATACTTTTCTTGTGATTTAGATGTCAGATAAATAACAATTCTTAATCTATCTGCAGCTTTGAGCTGGTTGACTATCCCATCCTCTCCCAATGGATCCCCATTGTCATCCAGGTGGGTGGAACTGCCTTGCCTTGTTCTATCCTTACCTTTCAAATCACAGCCTGTAAAACATCCAGCGTTGGGTGAGCAGTGATTTCCAACTAAATATCGGGGCAACCAAAGACATCGCAATTGGGGGTGGGCAATATATGCTTGCCCAGTCAGTGACATCCACATCCCCTGAGCAAATTAATTTAGGGTTTAGGGAAACCTCTCTGCTTCTGTATCTCTCTTTTCTTTGCTTTAAGATTCCCCTTAAAACATAACTCTTGCAATTTTTAAAAATAATTTTCTTCTAAATCATCTTGCTGTGTTTAGGAGGCGATATGAATACATATCGTTGTTTTAGTAGTAGACAACGATGCTATTTTGAAGGATTCTCAGGACATCTATATCATAGACTGTTGCAAAATGAAACTCTCTTCTGCTTCAACTGTGTGCCAGAACCTCAGTATTTGAAGAACACCTTGCAATGCACCAGAATGATACATATATTTTTATTCTAGTCAACCGAACTGTCAGCCTTTGATATGTCTTATCATTTGGAAAAATGAAATTGGCACATTTCATACCTTATTTTATTACTACTTTTTGACTATACAATAGTCTGGGGAGTGCCTTGAGATATTGAAAGTGTATGAGCTCAAGTTCTGAGTTTTAAATGTCACCTTGATCTGGAATTAAATAATTGTCAGCATCTCGGGATTGATTCTTACTTGACAGATACCTGTTTCATGCAAATCTCTTTCTTTCGGCAGGGTACAAACATAGAATCATAGAATGGTTACAGCACAGATAGAGGCCATTCTGCCCATTGAGTCGATGCTGGCTCTCTGCAAGAGCAATTCACTTAGTGCCACCTCTTTACCCTATAAGTTTTTCTCTTTCAGATATTGATCCAATTCCATTTTGGAAGCCATGATTGAATCTGTCTCAACCATTCTGTCAGGTAGTGCATTCCAGATCCAAACATTCACTGTGTAAAAAGAAATTGTTTTCCTTATGTCATCATTGTTAATTACTTTCTATTTGTAATCTTAATCCCACCTTCCCTCCCGAGATTATCCACCCTTCCATCAATGGAAACTGCTTCTCTCTCTACTCTGTACTGTTTCCTCATGGTTTTGAATGCCTCTTATCAAATCTCGGATTGAATTGCCATTCACCAAAGGCCCAGGGTGGTTTTCCATGCAATATTCAGACTGAAAGAACATTGAAGATAGTTTATATTGAACATTGAAGATAGTTAACACCTCATCCATCAGACCAGGATTTATCTGATGACCCTGTTTCAGGGCAGCACAGTGGCAGCAGGGCAGCATGCTGGCACAGTGGTTAGCACTGCTGCCTCAAAGCTTCAGCGATCCAGGTTCGATTCTCACTGTTGGGTCACTGTTTATGCGGAGTCTACATGTTCTCCCAGTGTCTGCGTGGGTTACCTCCGGGTGCTCCAGTTTCCTCCCACAGTCCGAAAGATGTGCTGATTAGGTGCATTGGCCAGGCTAAATTCTCCCCCAGTGTAACCGGACAGGTGCCGGAGTGTGGCAACTAGGGGATTTACACAGTCACTTAATTGCAGTGTTAATGTAAGCCTCCTTGTGACACTAATAAATAAACTTCATTGGTAATGAACTAAATTGACTGTATGTGAACCTAGAGTCACGCAAAGAGGAGGATACTTCCTTTTTGAGATTTAAGTTCAATGAATGGATCTGATTCAATGAATGAAATGACCCAATATGTGTGATACAAGAGTCTGCTACAAGACTATTATTGTTGTTGTTGCTAATGCCTATTGTATTTGGGCTGTGTCTTGCATATGGACTTCAAAGCATGCATAATATTACTCTGTCTAGCAAAATATGTCTATTTCTGATATCCCGTGGATGTCTGACAGCATGCTGCTATCTTGGTAGAAAGATATTTGATTTCCTTTATTCATTAGTGCAACTTCCAAGCTGTTAGAACGTATGTTTCAAACAAGTTTGTCTAAATTGAGCAATACGTCTGAGGAGGAGATGGAGAGAAGGTGGGAGAGCGTGCGTGTTTGGCAGCAGACTGCATGGAGTTATAGGCTGTTTTAGGTACAGTTTTGTTGCCAGTTTGAATACAGGAAACATGACTGTTATTTTCTGTTTTTAGCTGGAATATTTTAGCTGCTGCAAATAGATGTAAATCTGTTGTTTCCCTTGTTGCTGCTCATTTATTGACTTCTTACTGTGAATAACTATTTGGAAGTTTGTGTAAAATCATTTTCTTTCTTCATTATAAAAGTCATTGTTTGAGAGTACTTATCCTGCTGAATTGTGAAGTCAAGGAGATATATAATGCAGTGAACTAAATACAATACGAATTTGTTCCAGTGAGGCTTCCGAACATGTATTCATGCAAATGTTGGATTTGGAAAGACACATTATGATTTTATTAGGAGCAGGAGCTTCCTTACATTCTACACTTCAAAATAAAAATTCCTGTCTGATTGATTGAATTGCATCAACTGAAGAATTCTGGCTGAATTGACAAGGAAGGAATCGGCAATGGGTGGCACGGTGGCACAGTGATTAGCATTGTTGCCTCACAGCGCCAGGGACCCGGGTTCAATTCTGGCCTCAGGTCATTGTCTGTGTGGAGTTTGCACGTTCTCCCCGTGCCTGCGTGGGTTTCCTCTGGGTGCTCTGGTTTCCTCTCACAATCCAAAGGTGTGCAGGTTAGGTGGACTGACCATGCCAAATTGCTCCTTAGTGTCAGTGGGACGAGCATGGTAAATGCATGTGGTTACGGGGATAGGGCCTGTGTGGGATTGTTATCAGTATAGACTCGATGGGCCAAATAGCCTCCTTCTGCACTGTAAGGATTCTATCATATAAATTTACTATTTACATTAGTTTGCACATTCTTCCCGTGTCTGTGTGGGTTTCCTCCGGGTGCTCCGGTTTCCTCCCACGGTTAGGTTGATTGGCCATGCTAAATTGACCCCACAGTGTCAGGGGGATTAGCAGGGTAAATATGTGGAGTTACGGGAATTAGGCCTGGGTGGGATTGTGATTGGCGCAGACTCGATGGACCGAATGGCCTCCTGCACTGTAGGGATTCTATGATTAAATGAAATACACAAACAGTGGAGTAAGAGTTCTCCATTATGACATGAGTACAAATACCAACTCAACAAAGTAAAGGGCTACCTGGACAGTGCCTTTATACTGAAGTTGCAGTCAAGATGACATTACTTATTTCTTAATTTATTACCCTTGGGTGCTCAACTTTAAGCAATCTAACATTCTCCTCAGATCCAGATCTAACAATAGAAGAAACCGTCACAAATGTAAAGGGCAGGATTTTACAGCCGGCCCCGACAGTGGGATTCTTTGGTTCTTCGGAGTCAATAGACCTTTGAACGGTTCACCGCATTTTCAGGTCCCAGTCCTGACCCCCGTTGCGATGTGGCCGGACCTTTCAGCCTAAGGTCTGGGACTAACTGAATGAATAAAATTTCTCAGACAGGTCTCGTTTGCTGAAAATGTTATCAAACATACTCAACACAATTCCGAAGAATCTTCATATAGAATAAAATAACTAAATGCGCCCTTTTAATTCTTTTTCACTTCTAATATCTGGGTGGAAATGAGGAAATAAATTGGGCCCTACACTATGCAAACTGAGAGAAATGAATGATATCTTGGATTTTTTGGTCAAAATAACTTGCAACAGTGAACTTTTTGTTTGGCTATGCTTTTTCAGCATTGCAGTACTATATGTTGGAAGGCAGTTATCCGTATAAGTATGCCCTGAGGCAGTCCTTTAAGGCTTCTGACTTTGTTGTTAATTCTCCAACTTTTCTCTCCTCTCTGTGAGATTTCAATGGATCTCAGCTTCCTCCCCAACTACAAAGACTGAGATGTGTCTTAAAGGAGCTGTTGTAAATTACAACTGCGAATACAAAACTTCAAACAATCCTTCAATCACAGGCTGCAAACTCCACATAACACGTGGACAGAAAGCTGTTATTTTAGACTCAAAGTGAGGGATATTTGTGCAGAAAAATGGAAAAAAAATTAAAATTGTCATCTTTATGGGCAATGAGCCTACTTGTGACATAAATAAATAAGTTGCTGTTGTCGCAGTAGTATTTTACATTTTGGCACTCTGACTGAGGTGGGGCATGAGTTTTGATATTCATTCAAGGGATAAGGATGTTGTCGCTGGCTAGCTCAACATCCATTGCCCATCCCTAATTGAAAAGATGTGGTCTGTCTTCCTGAACCACTGCAGTCCAAGTGGTGTAGGTAACCATGATGTGGAGATGCCGGCGTTGGACTGGGGTAAGCACAGTAAGAAGTCTCACAACACCAGGTTAAAGTCCAACAGATTTATTTGGCAGCACTAGCTTTCGGAGCCTCAAGCTCCTTCTTCAGGTGAGTGAGGACTTGTGTTCACAAACAGGGCATAGAAAGACACAAACTCAATTTACAAGATAATGGTTGGAATGCGAGTCTTCACAGGTAATCAAGTCTTGAAGGTACAGACAATGTGAGTGGAGAGAGTGTTAAGTACAGGTTAAAGAGATGGGTATTGTCTCCAGCCAGGACAGTTAGTGAGATTTTGCAAGCCCAGGCAAGTCGTGGGAGTTACAGATAGTGTGACATGAACCCAAGATCCCAGTTGAGGCCGTCCTCATGTGTGCGGAACTTGGCTACCGGTTTCTGCTCAGCGATTCTGCGTTGTTGTGTGTCGTGAAGGCCGCCTTGGAGAACGCTTACCCGAAGATCAGAGGCTGAATGCCCGTGACTGCTGAAGTGTTCCCCGACTGGAAGGGAACACTCCTGCCTGGTGATTGTTCAAAGAAATCATAGAAACCCTACAGTGCAGAAGGAGGCCATTCGGCCCATCGAGTCTGCACCGACCACAATCCCACCACACAGCATTGAGCAGCATTCATTCATTCATTGTCGTAGCGTCTGCATGGTCTCGCCAATGTACCATGCCTCGGGAAATCCTTTCCTGCAGCGTATCAGGTAGACAACGTTGACCGAGTCGCAAGAGTATGTACCGTGTCCCTGGTGGATGGTACTTTCCCAGAGCGGAGAAGCTACGACATCTTCTCCGGAGCCTTCAACATGTCATCGATGAAGATGAACATCTTGCCAAGGCCATCCCACACCCCCACTTCTTACCTTCAAACAATTGCACAACCTCAAACAGACCATTGTCCGCAGCAAACTACCCAGCCTTCAGGAGAACAGTGACCACGACATCACACAACCCTGTCACAGCAACCTCTGCAAGATGTGCTGGATCATTGACACGGATGCCATCATCTCACGTGAGAACACCATTCACCAGGTACACGGTACATACTCGTGCGACTCGGCCAATGTTGTCTACCTGATACGCCGCAGGAAAGGATGTCCTGAGGCATGGTACATTGGCGAGACCATGCAGATGCTACGACAATGAACACCGCTCGACAATCACCAGGCAAGAATGTTCTCTTCCAGTCGGGGAACACTTCAGCAGTCACGGGCATTCAGCCTCTGATCTTCGGGTAAGTGTTCTCCAAGGCGGCCTTCATGACACACGACAACGCAGAGTCGCTCAGCAGAAACTGATAGCCAAGTTCTGCACACATGAGGACGGCCTCAACCGGGATCTTGGGTTCATGTCACACTATCTGTAACCCCCACAACTTGCCTGGGCTTGCAAAATCTCACTAACTGTCCTGGCTGGAGACAATACACATCTCTTTAACCTGTGCTTAATCCTCTCTCCACTCACATTGTCTGTACCTTTAAGACTTGATTACCTGTAAAGACTCTCATTCCAATCATTATCTTGTAAATTGGGTTTGTGTCTTTAGATGCCCTGTTTGTGAACACAAAGTCCACACGCACCTGAAGAAGGAGCTTGAGGCTCCGAAAGCGAGTGCTGCCAAATAAACCTGTCGGACTTTAACCTGGTGTTGTGAGACTTCTTACTGTGTAGGTAACCCACAGTGCTGTTAGGAAGGGAATTCCAGGACTTTGACAGTGAAGGAACAGTGACACATTTCCAAGTCAGGATGATGAGTGCCTTGGGGGGGTATTTTGAAATAGTTGTGTTCCCATGCATCTGCTATCCTAGCCCTTCTAGATGGTAATGGTCATGGGTTTGGAAGGTGTTGCCTAAGGAATCTTGATGACTTCCTGCAGTGCTGCTACTGTGTGTCAATGGTGGAGGGAGTCAATGTTTGTGGATGAGATGCCATTCAAACAGGATGCTTTGTCTTGAATCGTGTCAAGCTTCCTGAGTGTTGTTGGAGTTGGACTCATCCAGTCAAAGGGAGAGCATTCTATCACACTCCTGATTGTGCCTTGTAGATTGTGGACAGGTTTTTGGGAATCAGCAGGTGAGTTACTCGCCAAGTTCAGTTTATGGTCAATGTTAACCTCCAGGATGATGATAATGGGTGATCGACACATAGCTGGGTGGGAGGGTGAGTTGTGAGGAGGATGCAGAGATACTTCAGTGAGATTCAGACAAGTTGAGTGAATGGCAGATGCAATATTATTTGGATAAATATGAGGTTAGCATGATACCTTTTCGCAATTAAGGGGAGAACACTCATCAATACACTATAGTATTTATACCTTTATCATGACAGAAGCTGAAGTGAATCAAATCTAAAACTTCTACTGTGTGTTTCCATTTTTTATACCATAAAAGAGTTGAGTCAACATGTTCTGGATAGAATCTTTCATTCTAGTCAACATCCTTTGAGCAAACAAGATACTGAGAGATGTTTATGGTGGTCACTTACTTGCTGTACAATCGTCTCTTCAGATTATAACTTAGTTTCCTGGATGCAGCTGACAAGTGATTTTGAGGTACCTTTCAATTTAAAGTTATCCATTGTTAGATTGTGGTACCTTACAATTTATCAATGTCTTACTTGGGTGATGTAGCCATGATTTGCAGAGGCCAGTTCCTGTTTTTCAGGAACTGGTTTGGAATGGAAGATATAACATATTTTAAGCCACAGGATGTTGGGGTCCTTTTGCCCACAATTATGCCCAGACATGTTTATGAACTTCTGAACCATTGTCTGGCAGATGAACACTTCTCTTAATTTTTAACCCCTACTTCAAAGGATCACTCTTTTTAATCTTACAGTCCCTATTACAGCTAGGTTAGTCTGTCTGAGCTTGTGGTGCAATGAGAGCGTGGAGTCGGACTCCAGATCTGACAGTTGCATGTTCAAATCATGTCAGGCTCATGAGTTTTTCTGTATTTTATAAATTTCATTTTCTGTGGATGTTCCTGAAAAGATTAATTTTAAAACAACGACAAAAATGATATTTACAGATATTTCCGATTTACGCACACTTTATATTTTTGAACCCTCATCCAAGATGGTGGCGGCAGCGGGACTCCCAGGAGACGCTGGTGTCTGGGGCAGGGTGCAGCGTAGGGCAGCCGGGCACCACGGAGAGAGGCCGAGGCTTTGTCTGTGGCTGTTGTCTGTCTGGCGAGGGGGAGAAACAACCCAGAGAACAGCCACATTCTTGGAGAAGTGACAATATTGAAGAAATATATTATGAAAAACATTAATTAATTTAAAACAAGTAAATTATTCAAACCAACTTATTTATTTAGATATGATTATTTAGGGCGTACGGAAAACTGAAGACCATAAACTGACTGTCTTCGGTGGGACCTCATAACTATAGATGAATACATTAGGGTACTGAGCTGTCATATTGTACTGAGGACATGTGGCAGTTTTGAATTCACACCCATGAAACCCTTGAAAATGGCTGAACCTGCGAGCCTGCTTACATTGTATCAGCTTCAAGCAGAATGAAGGTACTGATTTCAACAGCTCCTCTGACCCAGGAACCAAAAGCAATAAAAAAAACTCCACTGCACGGTAGCACAGTGGTTAGCACTGCTGCCTCGCAGTGCCAGGGACCTGGGTTCCGTTTGCACTTTCTCCCCATGTCTGTGTGGGTTTCCTCTGGGTGCTCTGGTTTCCTCCCACAGTCTAAAGATGTGCGGGTTAGTTTGACTGGCCATGCTAAATTGCCCCTTAGTGCCAGGGGGACTAGGTAGGGTAAATGCATGGGGTTATGGGGATAGGGCCTGGGTGGGATTGTGGTCGGTGCAGACTTGGTGGGCTGAATGGCCTCCTTCTGCCCTGCAGGATTCTGTGTTACAGAATAGTTAAACTACTGATGATTCTTTCAATCAGGTTGCCTTTTGTTTATTTCAGACGAAAGCTTGCTAGAAATTCAGAACTACCACATACACAACAGGGAGAACTAGACAATCCACGAGTCTTTGTCGCCTAGTTTCCATGTGAGCAACTAACAGCATCATCAGCACAGAGGATGCAGAAATCAATGCACACATAGAAAAAGCAGCTACCACCCCTGGACAACACATGAAACGTTTGTGGAATAACACTAAGCTGACTCTTGGGGTTTCTGCGGCCTGCGTACTCAAGATCTGGTTGTATGGCTGTGAAACGTGGATGAAGTTATCAAGAAATAAAGCTCAAGAACTTTCACCTTCGTTCCGGGCATCTCACAGAAGGACAAAATCATAAATGCAGCGGCAGTTCTCCCAAAGGGCAAAATTTACACGTATGTTGGCCCCTAACAGGCGTAGGGGACTCAGCTGGCTCAGACACATTTAGTACTCATCGTCAATAATGTTGAAATGAGTGGCTTGCTCGGCCGTTTCATTGGGCGATTAAGAATCAGTCTCATTGTTATATGACTGGAGTCACATCTCGGCCAGATCTGCTAAGGATGGCAGATTTCCGTCTCTAATGGACATGAGAACCAGATGGTTTTTTAAAGGCATTCAGGTAGTTACATGGTCACCATCATTAAGACGAGTTATGTAACTCCAGATTTCTTTAACTGAATTTCAAATCCCCAGCCTACATGGCAGGATTGGCATTCATGTTTCCAGATCATTAATGGAGGGTAAATGACCAGCATTCTTGCTCTTCATTGGTTTTCAAGAGAACATGTTAGATATGCAGAGGGCGCTTCAGGTAAAGGAAGACAAGAGAAGAATTGGTTGTGGTGTCTTCCTCATCTCGCCTGCCACTTTAAGTGAGTTGGCGGGACTGCTGATGCTATAGAATCTGCCTATCTGTACTGTGGCTGTGTTCCAAGGCGTCAACTAACAAGACAGGTTTCAATTCAAAAAGTAATTCATTACCTGTGAAGTGCTTTAAGAATGAAAACTTATGACTTTTTATAGTGTCATCCCTAAACATTTTGCAGAAAATGAAGCACGTTGGGCAACACGATGGCACACTGCTTAGCACTGCAGTGCCAGGGACCCAGATTTGATTTGGGCTTTGGGTGACTGTCTGTGTGGAGCTTGCACATTCTCCCCTTGTTTTTAGAGGGTTTCCTCCCACAGTCGAAAGATGGATGGATTGGCCATGGTAAATGCATGGGGTTGTGGGGATAGTACGGAGAGGAGGGCATGGGTGGGATGCTCTTTCAGAGAGTCCGTGCAGGCTCGGATGGGCTGAATGGCCTCTTTCTGCACTGTAGGCAGTCTATGGTTTTATGGTAGTTACTGGAATATTCTGAGCCCTTGAGAAGTGATACATAGAGACAAACGAGAAGTATTCTTTTTTCTTTTCACTAATAGCAACATGTAACCAACCGTGTGCTTTCAATGATGAAGTCTATTTCTTTTTGTTGATTTGCCAGAAGTCACAACTGTTTTGCTACATTACGATGCTATATAAATGTAAGCTATTGTTTGGGATTCTGGGATGAAGGGCATGTCCTCGGCTCTGAAAGCTGTTGTGAGATCACTCCACAATACTCTGGTCATATGCAGTTCACCCCTATCCCAAGGGTTTTCAGATCAAGTTCAACTCAGTGTCAAATCTGACCAGAGGAATGCATCTTAAAACTCATCCGTTTATTGTATAACACAAAAGGGGATGGCCTAAGAGTCCTTCTCAGACTTTTTGTTGATTTTCTTTGTGCTGGGGAGTTAGACAGTTTTCTGTTTTGGACAACCGAAATCGTCATTCTCATGGCATTGTCAAGATTGTAACACAGAAACAGGTTAATTGGTCCAGGAAATACGTGCCATAATCAAATCTCCACTTGTGCACTTCCCACATTATTCGTCTTTAACAAATCAGTAGTTCTCTTTTAAAAGATCTCAAGCAGTCCACTTCAAGAACAGTTTGTCTGAGGCAAAAGCATATCTTAATCAGCCCTTGTGTAAATATTTTTAAAATCTCTTCCTTAATTAGTTCTGTGATTATCTTAAATTGGTGCCCTCTTATAGCATCTCAACCACAAGAGGAAAAATCAGCTCCTATTTGCCTCATCATAATTCTTCACAAACTCCAACAGGAGTTTTTCAACTTCAGTGGGGCGAAAAATAACTTATCAAATTTCTTCACAACTGTATCTTCTCCATCCCTTATATAACATTTTTAAAAATTCACCCCTGGGATCTCGCTGGCTGGGCCTGCATTTATTGCCCATTCCTAATTGCCCTTCAACTGAGTGGCTTGCTAGGTCATTTCAGAGGGCGTTTAAGAGTCAACCACATTGCTGTGGATCTGTCTCATGTAGGCCAGACCAGGCGGATTTCCTTCTCTAAAGGGCACCAGTGAAGCAGATGGTATTTTGTGACAACGGTGTTGTGGTCGTCATCAGATGTTTAATTCCATCTGCCGTGGTGGGATTTTTGCTAGGCCAATGACAATCGCAGTGTATCACCACCTCATCTATGTGAATCCATGCTGCCTTAACCAAAATTACATAATAGCTCCACTGAAGCAATATGCAATATTATTCAGTTATACTTCAATAAGAGCTGGTAGCCATGAATCAATGGTAGCACGCTCCCTTCTAAATCAGAATGCTCTGAGTTACACTCCAGAGACCTGTGCACAAGTTAAAGCTGACACTTGGAGTACTGATAGA
Source organism: Mustelus asterias (assembly GCF_964213995.1). Taxonomy (NCBI): domain Eukaryota; kingdom Metazoa; phylum Chordata; class Chondrichthyes; order Carcharhiniformes; family Triakidae; genus Mustelus; species Mustelus asterias. The sequence goes on from NC_135808.1 coordinate 59,173,063, forward strand.
TTGTAGCACTGGCAGAGGTGCCATCTTTCAGATTAAACATTAAATTGAGTGCACCCTTGGGTGCATATAAAAGATCCCAAGGCACTATTTTAAAGAAGAACAGTTGAGTTCTCCCTGCTGTCAAGGCCCATATTTAGCCCTCAATCGACATCACTTTAAAAATAATCTAGTCACGATTACATGAGTGTTTGTGGCTCAATCGTGCACACATTCCTTGCTGCACTTCCTACATTAAGTAAGAGTTTTAACAACACCAGGTTAAAGTCCAACAGGTTTATTTGGTAGCAAATGCCATTAGCTTTCAGAGCACTGCTCCTTCGTCAGATGGAGTGGATATCTGCTCTCAAACAGGGCATACAGAGACACAAAATCAAGTTACAGAATACTGATTAGAATGCGAATCTCTACAGCCAACCAGGTCTTAAAGATACAGACAATGTGAGTGGAGGGAGCATTAAGCACAGGTAAAAGAGATGTGTATTGTCTCCAGACAGGACAGCCAGTGAGATTCTGCAAGTCCAGGAGGCCAAGCTGTGGGGGTTACTGATAGTAACTGATAAACCCAAGATCCCTGTTTAGGGCGTCCTCATGTGTGCGGAACTTGGCTATCAGTTTCTGCTCAGCGACACTTCCTACATTAAAACAGTGACTAAACTTTAAAATACTTCATTGGCTGTAAAGCATATTGAGATGTTTGGAATGGCATTAAACAGGAAATTAGAGATTTTTAAAATTCATTCGTGGGACATGGGCGTTGTTGGCTGGCCAGCATTTTATTGTAAGTTGATAGGGTTCCAGGACCGGCACATTCCTGTAAGGATGAAGGATATGTATGGCAAGTTTTGGGAACCTTGGATAACGAGAGATATTGTGAGCCGAGTCAAAGAGAAAAAGGAAGCATTTGTCAAAGCTAGGAGGCTGGGAACACACGAAGCAAGTGTGGAATATAAGGAAAATAGAAAGAAACTTAAGCAAGGAGTAAGAAGGGCTAAAAGGCATCACGAAAAAGCTATGGCCAGCAGGATTAAGGAAAATTCCAAGACTTTTTATACATATGTAAAGAGCAAGAGGGTAGCCAGGGAGAGGGTTGGCCCACTCAAGGACAGGGGAGGGAATCTATGCGTGGAGCCAGAGGAAATGGGCGAGGTATTAAATGAGTACTTTGCGTCAGTATTCACCAAAGAGAAGGACTTGGTGGATGATGAGTCTGGGAAAGGATGTGTAGATAATTTGAGTCATGTTGAGATAAAAAAGGAGGAGGTATTGGGGTTCTTGAGAAACATTAAGGTAGACAAGTCCCCAGGGCCTTGATGGGATATACCCCAGAATACTGAGAGAGGCAAGGAAGGAAATGGCTGGGGCCTTGAAAGAAATCGTTGTATCCTCACTAGCTACAGGGGAGGTTCCAGAAGATTGGAGAATAGCCAATGTCGTTCCTTTGTTTAAGAAGGGTAGCAAGAATAATCCAGGTACTTACAGGCTGGTTAGCCTTACATCAGTGGTAGGAAATTATTGGAGAGGATTCTTCGAGACAGGATTTATTCCCACTTGGAAATAAGTGGACGTATTAGTAAGAGGCAACATGGTTTTGTGAAGGGGAGGTCATGTCTCACGAACTTGATTGAGTTTTTCGAGGAAGCGACGAAGATGATTGATGAGGGTAGGGCAGTGGATGTTGTCTACATGGACTTCAGCAAGGCTTTTGACAAGGTCGCTCATGGCAGACTGGTGCAGAAGGTGAAGTCGCATGGGATCAGAGGTGAGCTGGCAAGGTGGATTCAAAACTTATTCGGTCAAAGAACACAGTAAGAGTTTTAACAACACCAGGTTAAAGTCCAACAGGTTTATTTGGTAGCAAATACCATTAGCTTTCGGAGCGCTGCTCCTTCGTCAGATGGAGTGGAAATGTGCTCTCAAACAGGGCACAGATACACAAAATCAAGTTACAGAATACTGATTAGAATGCGAATCCCTACAGCCAACCAGATCTTAAAGATACAGACAATGTGGGTGGAGGGAGCATTAAGCACAGGTTAAAGAGATGTGTATTGTCGTCAGACAGGATAGCCCGCAAGTCCAGGAGGCAAGCTGTGGAGGTTACTGATAATGTGACATAAATCCAACATCCCGGTCAAAGAAGACAGAGGGTAGCAGTGGAAGGGTGCGTTTCTGAATGGAGGGCTGTGACAAGTGGTGTTCCTCAGGGATCAGTGCTGGGACCTTTGCTGCTTGTAATATATATAAATGATTTGGAGGAAAATGTAACTGGTTTGATTAGTAAGTTTGCGGACGTCACAAAGGTTGGTGGAATTGCGGATAGCGATGAGGACCATCAGAGGATACAGCAGGATATAGATCAGTTAGAGACTTGGGTAGAGAGATGGCAGATGGAGTTTAATCCGGACAAATGTGAGGTAATGCATTTTGGAAGGTCTAATACAGATAGGGACTATACAGTAAATGACAGAACCCTTAAGAGTATTGATAGGCAAAGGGTGTACAGGTACACAGGTCACTGAAAGTGGCAATGCAGGTGGAGAAGGTAGTCAAGAAGGCATACGGAATGCTTGCCTTCATTCGGGGCACTGAGTTTAAAAATTGGCAAGTCATGTTGCAGCTTTATAGAACCTTAGTTGGGCCGCACTTGGAATATAGTGTTCAATTCTGGTCGCCACACTACCAGAAGGATATGGAGGTTTTGGAGAGGGTACAGAAAAGATTTACCAGGATGTTGCCTGGTATGGAGGGCATTAGCTATGAGGAGAGGTTGGAGAAACTTGGTTTGTTCTCACTGGAACAACGAAGGTTGTGGGGCGACCTGATAGAAGTCTCCAAGATTATGAGAGGCATGGACAGAGTGGATAGTCAGAAGCTTTTTCCCAGGGTGGAAGAGTCAATTGCTAGGGTGCACAGGTTTAAGGTGTGAGGGGCAAGGTTTAAAGGAGATGTACGAGGCAGATTTTTTACACAGAGAGTAGTGGGTGCCTGGAACTCGTTGCCGGGGGAGGTAGTGGAAGCAGATACGGTAGTGACTTTTAAGGGGCGTCTTGACAAATACATGAATAGGATGGGAATAGAGGGATATGGTCCCCGGAAGGATAGAGGGTTTTAGTTCAGTCAGGCAGCATGGTCAGTGCAGACTTGGAGGGCCGAAGGGCCTGTTCCTGTGCTGTAATTTTCTTTCATTTTTGTTCTTGTTGCCTATCCCATGTTGCCCTTGAGAAGGTGGTGGTGAACTACCTTCTTGAATTGTTGCAGTCCATGGCCCACAATGCTGTTAGGGAGGGAATTCCAGGATTTTGACCAAGTGACTGCAAAGGAACAGCAATATATTTCCAAGTGAGGATGGGGAGTGGCTTGGAAGGCAATTAGCAGGTGGTGGTGTTCCCATTTATCTGCTGCCCTTGTCCTTCTGGATGGAAGTGGTCGTGGGTTTGGAAGGTGCTTTCTAAGGATCTTTGGTGAATTGCTGCAGTGCATCTTGTAGATAGTGCACACTGCTGCTCCTAAGCGTCGGTGGTGGAGGGATTGAATGTTTGTAGATGTGGTGCCGATCAAGCGGGTGGCTTTGTCCTGGATGGTGTCAAGCTTCTTGTGTGTTGTTGGAGCTGCACTCACCCAGGAAAGTGGGGAATATTCTATCACACTCCAGACTTGTGCCTTGTAGATGGTAGACAGGCTTTGGGGAGTCAGGAGGTGAGTTACTTGCCACAGTATTCCTAGCCTCTGACCTGTATCATAAGATCAGAAGTGAGGATGTTCTCCGATGATTGCACAATGTTCAGCATCATTCATGACTCCTCAGATGCTGAAGCAGTCCATGTTCAAATGCAGCAAGATCTGGACAATATCCAATAGCCACTATGTTTATGTGGTGAGTCCCGTTGAGTTTCTGGTCAATGGTAACCCCAAGGATGTTTACAGTGGGGATTCAGTGGTGGTTACACCATTGAATGTCAAGGGGTGGTGATTAGAGTGTCTCTTATTGGTGATGGTCATTGCCTGGCATTTGTGTGACGTGAATGTTACTTGCCACTTTTCAGCCCAAGATTGGATATTGTCCAGATCTTGTTGCATTTGAACATGGACTGCTTCAGCATCTGAGGAGTCATGAATGATGCTGAACATTGTGCAATCATCGGAGAACATCCCCACTTCTGATCTTATGATACAGGGAAGATCATTGATGAAGCAGCTGAAGATTGTTGGGCCTAGGACACTACCCTGAGGGACTCCTACAGAGATGTCCTGGAGCTGAGATGACTGCCCCTCCACAACCACAATCATCTTCCTATGTACCAGGTATGACTCCAGCCAGCGGAGAGTTTGCCCCCGATTGATTCCAGTTTTGCTAGAGCTCCTTAATTCGGTCGAATACAGCCTTGATGTCAAGGGCTGTCACTTTCGCCTCACCTCTGGAGTTTAGCTGTTTTGTCCATGATTGAACCAAGACTGTAATGAGGTCAGGAGCTGAGTGACCATGGCGAAACCCAAACTGGGCGTCACTGAGCAGGTTATTGCTGAACAGGTGCTGCTTGATAGCACTGTTGATGACTCCCTTCCATCACTTTACCGATGATCGAGAGTAGACTGGGCGGTAATTGGCCGGGTTGGATTTGTCCTGCTTCTTGGCAGTGTGGCAATTTTCCACATTGTTGGGTAGATGCCAGCATTGTAACGGTACTGGAAGAGCTTGGCTAAGGGAGTGGCAAGTTCTGGAGCACAAGTCTTCAGTACTATTACCAGAATGTTACCAGAAAGGCCCATTGCCTCTGCAGTATCCAGTGCCTCCAACCGTTTCTTGATATCACGTGGAGTGAATCGAATTGGCTGGAGACTGGCATCTGAGATGCTGGGGACCACTGGAGGAGGTCAAAATGGATTATTCTCTCGGCACTTCTGGCTGAAGATTGCTGCGAATACTTCAGCCTTATCTTTTGCACTGATGTGCTGGGCTCCTCCATCATTGAGGATGGGGATATTTGTGGAGCCTCCTCCTCCAGTGAGTTGCTTAATTGTCCACCAACATTCTCGACTGGATGTGGAAGGACTGCAGAGCTTAGATCTCATCCGTTGGTCGTGGGAGCGCTTAGCTCTGTCTTTCTGTTTTTGCCATTTGGCATGCAAGTAATCCTGTTTGGTAGCTTCACCAGATTGACACATCATTTTTAGGTATGCTTGGTGCTGCTCCTGGCATTCCCTCCTGCACTCTCCATTGCACCAGGGTTGATTCCCTGGCTTGATGGTAATGGTTGAGTGGGGGATATGCCGGGCCATGAGGTTGCAGATTGTGCTGGAGTACAATTCCGCTGCTGTTGATGGCCCACAGCGCCTCATGGATGCCCAGGCTTGAGTTGCTAGATCAGTTCGTAGTCTGTGATAGTGCCACACAATAGGATGGAGGTTATTCTCAATGTGAAGGCGGGACTTCGTCTCCAGAAGGACTGTGTGGTGGTTACGCTTACCGATACTGTCATGGACAGATGCATCTGCAGCCGGCAGATTGGTAAGGATGACGTCAAGTATGTTATTTCCTTTTGTTGGTTCCTTCACCACCTACTGTAGACCCAGTCGAGCAGTTATGTCCTTTAGGACCCGACCAGTTCAATCAGTAGCGCTGCTACCGAGCCACTCTTGGTGGTGGACATTGAAATCCCCCATCCAGAGTACATGTTGCATCCTTTCCACTCTGAATACTTCTTCCAAGTGTTGTGCAACATGGAGGAATACTGATTCATCAGTTGAAGGAGGACAGTCCGTGGTAACCAGCAAGAGGTTTCCTTGCCCATGCTTAACCTGAAGCCATGAGACTTCATGGGGTCCGGAGTCGATGTTAAGGACTCCCAGGGCAACTCTCTCCCGACTGTATACCACGGTGCCGCCACCTCTGCTGGGTCTGTCCTGCTGGTAGGCCAACATCTCCAGGGATGGTAATAGTGGTATCTGGGGTGTTATCTGTCAGGTATGATTCTGTGAGAATGACTATGTCAGGCTGTTGCTTGACTAGTCTGTGAGACAACCCTCCCAATTTTGGCACTAGCCCCCAGATGTTAGTAAGGAGGACTTTGCAGGGTCGACAGGGCTGTTTGTTTTGCCATTGTCTTTTCGGGTGCCTAGGTCGATGTAGGTGGTCCGTCCGGTTTCATTTCTTTGTTGAGACTTTGTAGCATGTGAGACTTTAGATGCATGTGATAAAGGAACATCTGTAATCATGGGTGACTTCAATCTGCATATAGACTGGGCAAATCAAATTAGTCATTATACCATTGAGAAGGCATTTCTGGAATGTATACAAGATCGTTTTCTGGACCATTAAGTTGAGGAACCAACGAGAGAACAGGCCAGCCTAGACTGGGGATTGTGAAATGAGAAAGGAATGACTGGCAATCTACTTGTGCGAGACCGCTTGGGAATGAGTCACCAGAATATTGTAAACTTCTTCATCAAGATGAGTGTGACGTAGTTGATTCTGAGACTAGGGTCCAGAATCTTAATGAAGGAGACTACAATGGTATGACCTCTAGTAGGAAAAACTAGAACCAGAGGGCACAAACTCAGGCTAGAGGGACGATCCTTGAAAACAGAGATGAGGAGGAATTTTTTCAGCTCGAGAGTGGTGAATCTGTGGAACTCTTTGCTGCAGAAGGCTGTGGAGACCAGGTCATTGAGTGTCTTTAAGTCAGAGATAGATAGGTTCTTGATTAATAAGTGGACCAGGGGTTATGGGGAAAAGGCAGCAGAATGGGGATGAGAAAAATATCAGCCATGATTGAATGAGGGAGCAGACTCGATGGGCCGAGTGGCCTAATTCTGCTCCTATATCTTATGGTTTTATGGTCTTATGAGGGCAAGTTGTCTATGATGGATTGGGAAACATTACTTAAAGGGATGTCGGTGGATAAGCAATGGCAAACATTCAAAGACTGCATGGGTGAACTGCAATAATTTTTATTCCTGTCTGGTGCAAAAGTAAAACAGGAAAGGTGGCCAAACCATGATTTACAAGGGAAATTAGAGATAGCATTAGATCCAAGGAAGAGGTATACAAATTGGCCAGGAAAAGATAACACTCCTGAGGATTGGTAGCAGATCAGAATTCAGCAAAGGAGGACCAAGTGATTGATTAAGTTGGGGAAAATAAAGTAGTGGGGAACATAAAAACTGGCTGTAAAAGTTTCTATAGGTATACAAAGAGAAAGATTGGTGAAGATAGGTCACTTACAGTCAGAAACAGGGGAATTTATAATGGGGAACAAAGAAATGGCTGATCAACCGAATACATATTTTGGTTCTGTGTTCACAAAGGAGGACACAAATAACTTATCAGAAATGTTGGAAACACAGTTTAGTGAGAGGGAGAAACTGAAGGAAATCAATTTTAGTAAAGTTTGGATGTTGGGGAAATGGATGGGATTGAAGGCCAATAAATCCCCAGAGCCTGATAATCTACATCCCAGAGAATTTAAGGAAGTCGCCTGAGAAATATTGGGTGCATTGGTGGTCATCTCCCAAGATTCTTTAGACTCTGGAACAGTACATTCAAATTGGAGAGTAGCTAATGTAATCCCACTATTTAAAAAGGGAGTTAGAGAGAAAACAGGGAACTAAAAGACCAGCCTGCTTGATGTTGGTAGTGCAGAAAATTTAGAGTCTATGATCTAAGAAAACAGTAGTAAGATTGAACAGAGTCAACATGGATTAATGAAAAGGAAATCATGCTTGAAAAATCTACTGGAGTTCTGGATCCAGTGGATGTGGTTTATTTTGTCTTTCAGAAGGCTTTCAACGAAGTCCCACATAAGAGTTTAGCATGTAAAATTAAAGCGCATGGGACTGGAGGTAGTAGATTGAAATGGACAGAGAACTGGTTGGCAGACAGGAAACAAAGAGTACGAATAAACGGGTCATTTTCCAAATGGCAGGCAGTGACTAGTGAGGTACTGCAGGGATCAGTGCTAGGATCCCAGCTGTTCACAGTGTATATTTATGATTTAGATGAGGGAACTAAATGTAATACCTAAAAATTTGCAGATGATGCAAAGCTGGTTGGGAGGGTGAGCTGTGAGGAGGATGCAGAGATGCTTCAGTGTGATTTGGACTAGCTGAGTGAATGGGTTAATGCATGGCAGATGCAGTATAATTGCAGGATAAATATGAGGATATCCACTTTGGTAGCAAAAACAGGAAGACAGATGACTGCTATCATGCTATAAATTAAGAGAAGGAAATGTGCAATGACTCCTGGACGTCCTTGTGCACCAGTCACTGAAGATAAGCATGTAGGTGCAGCAGGCGGTAAAGAAGGCAAATAGTATATTGGCCTTCATAGCAAGAGGATTTGAGAACAGGAGCAGGGATGTCTTGCTACAATTATACAGGGCCTTGGTGAGACTACACCTGGAATACTGTGTGCAGTTTTGGTATCTTTATCTGAAGAAGGATGTTCTTGCTATAGAGGGAGTGCAGAGGTTTACTGGACTGATTTCTGGGATGGCAGGACTGACACGAGGGGAAATTGAGTTGATTAGGATTGTATTCACCAGAGTTTAGAAGAATGAAGAGGAATTCTCATATGAACCTATAAAATTCTAACAGGAATAAACAGGATAGATACAGGAAGGATGTTCCTGATGGTTGAGGTGTTTAGAACTAGGAGTCATAGTTTAAGGATATGGGATAAATCTTTTAGGACTGAGATGAGGAGAAATTTATTCACCTAGAGAGTGGTAAGCCTGTGGAATTCACTACCACAGTTGAGGCCAAAACATTGAATGTTTCCAAGAAGGAGTTAGAAATAGCTTTTGAGGCAAGGAGATCAAAGGATATGGGAGGAAAGCAGGAACAGTTTCCTGAGTTGGATGATCAGCCATGATCCTGAATGGCGGAGCAGGCTCGAAGGGCTGAATAAGCTAATCCTGCTACTATTTTCTATGTTTCTCTGTGAGATGTCCTGGGGTTAAGAAGGCACTATAGAAATGCGAGTCCATTTGTTGTGTTCCCTCTCCTCACCCTGCTTGACAACTTTCTGAGATTGACCATTTAGTGTCACATTAAGGACTATTTAGTATTGGAAATGCTTGCTTATAACATGGTGAGTTGAGCATGTTTGAAAATCATTACAGATCAATTTACATTCCAATAGTCTGAATAAGAGCCTTTATTACTCTGTGAGTTAAAAATATAGTAAACTAACATAAAAGGCCATGGATTCCGAAACCAGATTTCATGAAAACCTGGGCTGTGATTCTCCCAAAAGTGCTGAATTGGCGGCAAAACTGGTCTAGATCGCGCCAGTTCTGACAAGTCAGCTTCTCAGCTGAATCTCCGCACTCTGTGCACTGAAGAGGTTCCAGTTGTGAATCTCATTCAAAACCCAGGGAGGGCGGGGCCTATTCGTGCCGGAGTCTGACAGTTCTGGAACTCTGCGCATGCGCAGTGGCCCCAAACTGTCAAACTCCTGTTTGCTGGCCAGCCCGATCACTGGCCAGCCCGGGACCCCCGCAGTGCTGCCCCTCCAGCCCCCCCATGGCCCGACCGCGGCCCCCCCACAACGATTCACGGACCAGCCCTGACCCCCCATCCCTGAGCGCCCTGATGCACAGGCCTCACCCCCAGCAGCAGTGATCCCTCCATCCCCCTCACCCTGGCAGACCCTCCCCCTGCTGACCCACTCCCCGGGGTCAGACCCCCCCTCCCCCCCGGGAATCAAGCCCCCTTCAGCAGAATACTCCCTCCCCCTGCCTGCCCCAATCGCTGCCCTCCCTCCATCCCAGACCGATCCAAATGCAGAATGGCAGCGGGACACCCCATCCCCACCGATTGTCCCGAGGCCCTGCCCACAATAGGCACCACCCCCTTGGCACTGCCCAATGCCTATGGGCAGTGCCAAGGTACCCTCCAGGCATGGGCACTTTGCCCCTTGGGCACTGCCAGGGTGCCCAAGATGTGGAGATGCCGGCGTTAGACTGGGGTAAGCACAGTAAGAAGTCTCACAACACCAGGTTAAAGTCCAACAGGTATTTTTGGTAGCAAATACCATAAGCTTTTGGAGCACAGCTCCTTCGTCAGATGGAGTGGATATCTGTTCTCAAACAGTGCAAACAGACACAGAAATCAAATTACAGAATACTGATTAGAATGTAAATCTCTACAGCCAGCCAGGTCTTAAATGTACAGACAATGTGGGTGGAGGGAGCATTCAACACAGGTTAAAGAGATGTGTATTGTCTCCAGACAGAACAGCTAGTGAAATTCTGCAAGTCCAGGAGGCAAGCTGTGGGGGTTACTGATAATATGACATAAATCCAACATCCCGGTTTAGGCTGTCCTCATGTGTGTGGAACTTGGCTATCAGTTTCTGCTCAGCGACTCTGCGCTGTCATGTGTCGTGAAGGCCGCCTTGGAGAACGCTTACCTGAAGATCCAAGGCCGAATGCCCGTGACTGCTGAAGTGCTCCCCCACAGGAAGAGAACAGTCTTGCCTGGTGATTGTCGAGCGGTGTTCATTCATCCGTTGTCGTAGCGTCTGCATGGTTTCCCCAATGTACCATGCCTCGGGACATCCTTTCTTGCAGCGTATCAGGTAGACAACGTTGGCCGAGTTGCAAGAGTAGGTACTGTGTACCTGGTAGATGGTGTTACAGTGGTGAACAGTGACCACGACACCACACAACCCTGCCACAGCAACCTCTGCAAGACGTGCCGGATCATCGACACGGATGCCATCATCTCACGTGAGAACACCATCTACCAGGTACACGGTACCTACTCTTGCAACTCGGCCAATGTTGTCCACCTGATACGCTGCAAGAAACGATGTCCCGAGGCATGGTACATTGGGGAAACCATGCAGACGCTACGACAACGGATGAATGAACACCGCTCGACAATCACCAGGCAAGACTGTTCTCTTCCTGTGGGGGAGCACTTCAGCAGTCACGGGCATTCAGCCTTGGATCTTCAGGTAAGCGTTCTCCATGGCAGCCTTCACGGCACACGACAGCGCAGAGTCACTGAGCAGAAACTGATAGCCAAGTTCCGCACACATAAGGACGGCCTAAACCGGGATGTTGGATTTATGTCACATTATCAGTAACCCCCACGACTTGCCTCCTGGACTTGCAGAATTTCACTAGCTGTTCTGTCTGGAGACAATACACATCTCTTTAACCTGTGTTGAATGCTCCCTCCACCCACATTGTCTGTACATTTAAGACCTGGCTGGCTGTAAAGATTTGCATTCTAATCAGTATTCTATAATTTGATTTCTGTGTCTGTGCACTGTTTGAGAGCACATTTCCACTCCATCTGACGAAGGAGCTGTGCTCCGAAAGCTTATGGTATTTGCTACCAAATAAACCTGTTGGACTTTAACCTGGTGTTGTGAGACTTCTTAGGGTGCCCATCCCAGGGGGTACCACTCCCCGCCACCCCCCCCCTTCATTCAGGCGGGGTCTCCCGCTAGTTCCCTGAACGTGGGGAGCTAGTCTGAACCCCAACGGAATGAAGTGCTCCTGGAGGGGTGGGAGATTTCAGGTCCCAATAATTAACTAATCTACATGTTTAAAATAGATTTTTAAAAGATTTAAATTATTTACCTGCCTTCACGCCGGTTTCCAGTGTGATCTGGCGGGCGACTGCTCGCTGGCTCTGGGAGATGCGCATATGTTCCCGGCGCATGTGCAAATCCCCGTTCAAGGCCGCAGACGTGCGTCTCCCGACCGGACCCGCCAGAAAAGTGGCGGCTGCGGATGGGAGAATCGCGGCCCTGGTGTTCCATTGGGTAAGGCCAGGGGTTCCACAGTAGAGCCAGGATGATATATCAAATTTGAAAAACACACCGGCAAGCCCGGCTGCACTGAGCTGTGCCGGCGATCAGAGCCGGCATTCACCATACCCCGCCCTACCGCTCCAAGATCAGAGCTGGTGTCTGTCCCCCGCCACCCCCCCCCACACCCGACCCCCCATCCCCCTCCACCCCTCCAACTGTCAATGCGGTGGTGGTTCCGGCACCAATTTCAATCTGAAATTCTGATCAGACTCTACCATCATTGAAAAATGCTGAGTTATGTTGCCATCAGGAATTCTCAATTGCATCACGGAACCTGGTTGTGGAAAGAAAGATGAACAACAAGTACAAATTCTAGCCAAATCCTGCTGTAAAAAAACAGTGAGTTGGCTTTAAGTTGCTTTAACTCTCTAAAGGTAAAATGTGGGTATTTGCAAGCACTGCACACACATGGTTGTTTCGCTGGAGCCCACATACAATTGCATATAAAATTGTGACATGTTACCACTTAAGCGAATTCTCGCACACCGAGTAATTGAAGCTCTGAAGAGGAAAGACTCTTCAGGAAGAAACTGATTGAAACTTGTCAGATTATACACACAATAAAGTTCATCATTAGTATATAAGGGCAGGAACATCTAACATTTGTCATTGTTGATGCAAACTCGGCAAGACTTTTAAACGATTATCTGTAACCAAAGATAGACGGGTGTGCAATAAGTCCTTGTCCACATAGTTACACCAGACGTCATCCTTGTGCTGCTGAAATGAAACTGATCACATGAAGCTGATAATCCACACTAATAAATCACTGGCAACCATTTACCAATGGATAAACTATAACTCCAGGTATTTACACAAAAATGTCTTTGTTCAATAAGAATCATTAACTAGAAACGAAGTACTCTTGCAAAAGCCTCTTGCGCTTTCTCACAGATACAATAGTAATGAACTTTAGATACAGTAAGAAGTCTCACAACACCAGGCTAAAGCCCAACAGGTTTATTTGGCAGCACTCGCTTTCGGAGCCTCAAGCTCCTTCTTCAGGTGAGTGAGGACTTGTATTCACAAACAGAGCAAAAAAGACACAAACTCAATTTACAAGATAATGGTTGGAATGCGAGTCTTTACATGTAATCAAGTCTTAAAGGTATAGACAATGTGAGTGGAGAGAGGGTTAAGCACAGGTTAAAGAGGTGTGTATTGTCTCCAGCCAGGACAGTTTGTGAGATTTTGCAAGCCCAGGCAAGTCATGGGGTTTACAGATAGTGTGACATGAACCCAATATGTTGTGAGACTTCTTACTGTGTTTACCCCAGTCCAACGCCGGTATCTCCACATCATGAACTTTGAAGTGCCAGGCCATGGCTTCTAACATAACGGTCCATGTCTGGTAACAGGGAGCTGCAGGGGTGCTCAGATGTTTATTTGAATTCCAAATGCTGCAGTAAGCTGATTTCACTGACCACAAAAGGGTTTGCATTGATCCTATCATAGAGTCTTTGTGCTATCCACAGCACAGAAGGAGGCCATCCAGCCATCAAGCTCATGTAGGCTGTCCAAAGGGCAATCTATTGAGTCCCACTCCCTGCCACCCCCAATCCATCGATCCTCATAACCCTGCAGCTTTATTTCCTTTGAGTCCCCATCCATTTCCTTTTGAAATTGCTGATCATTCCACCACCCACATGGGTGATAAGCTTCTAAGTCAATATTACTTTTTAAAAAAAGTTATTCCTCACATTCTCACTTCATCTCTTTCCCAAAACCTTAAAACTGCGTCCCTTCATCCTTTCATTATCAGCTAATGGGAAGACGTTTTCCTTGTCGACCTTCTTGTCATAATCTGGTCCACCTCTGTCAAATCTCCTCTCAACCTCCTTTGCTCAAAGGAGATCAACCCAGCTTTTCCAACTTAACCTCTTCTGCACCCTCTCAAGGACGCTCACACACTTTCTAAAGCGTGGTAACCACTTGGGACCTGACCAGAACTTTATAAAGATTCAGCATAACTTACCTGTTTTTGTAAATGCCTCCATTTATAGAGTCCAAAATTACAAATATTCTCTCAATGTGTCCTGCCATCCTATAAGATTGATGTACATACACCCCTAGGTGAGGGGGGAAGTGTCCGTAAGGCCAGAAGAGCCATGCGGAGGTGTTAATGTCATGCAAATCATGACATTAATATGCAAATCATCTTTGCCTTTCTGGGTGCGAAACCAATGCTACGGCAGAATAGGGCCGGTAACATTGCTTGCGGTGTCAAACCAGGCCCCAACCAGAATTATGGCCTCGCACTCAAACCTACACCCATGATCTGTGAAAGAATTTTTTAAAACTCATTGGCAGGAATTCTCAGTTTAGCAATAGCACCCCCACCCCCCCCCACCCTCCACCCCCCCCCACCCTCCACCCCCCCCCACCCCCACCCCCCCCCCCCCCCCCGCCCCCCCCACACTATAGTCTTAGAGGAAATGAGAAGGGATCCAGTGTAATCAGGAGTCCATCATTTTCCCGAGGATTCCAACAGACTCCAATTGGAATTTCAGAAAGAAAGGTCAGAAGAATCCTGAGGGACTGATAGATTGGGTGAATGGGTCAAGCTGTGGCAAATGGATTTTAATATCAATAAGTGTGAATATAAATAAGTGTGAGGTTATCCATTTCAGATCAAAAAAGCTGCATCAGGATATTTTTTTAGAAGCCACAAGTTAAATTCTGGATATCCAATGAGATTTGGGGTTCAGGTGCATAGCTCCTTAAAATGCCACATATAGGCACAGAAAATAGTCAAGAAGGCCAATGGAATGCTGGCCTTCATATCTAAAGGGCTGGAGTATTAGGATGCAGATGTTATGTTGCAGTTGTATGAAACCCTAGATAGACCCCACTTAGGAAGGATGTCTTGGCCTTGGAGGGAGTTCAAGAATGATTCCTGGACTTCAGGGGTTAAATTACGAGTAGAGATTTTAGATTTAGGGGCGGCACGGTGGCACAGTGGTTAGCACTGCTGCCTCCCAGCACCAAGGACCCAGGTTTGATTCCCAGCTTGGTTCATTGTCTGTATGTGGAGTTTGCACATTTTCCTTGGGTCAGCGTGGGTTTCCTCCAGGTGCTCCAGTTTCCTCCAAAGATGTGCAGGTTAGGTTGATTGGCCATGCTAAATTTACCCTTAGTGTCAAGAGGACTAGCAGGGTAAATAAGTGGGGATAGGAGCTAGGTGGGTTTGTGGTCGGTGCAGACTTGGTGGGCCGAATGACCTCCTTATGCATTGTAGGGTTTCTATGATTCTATGAAATTAGACCTTTATACTCTCAAATTCAGAAGATTGAGGGGTGATCTGGTAAAAGTCTACAAGATACTTATAGAGAAGGGCAGGGTGGAAAAGGATAAACTGTTTCCAATGGTTGAAGGAGCTAGAACCAGGAACCATAATCTAAGAATTAGGACCAAGCCATTCATGAAAGATGTTAGAAAACACTTCTGCACGCAGAAAATGGTTGAGGCTTGGAACTCTCTCCCTCAAACAGTAGTGGACGCTGGTTCATTGTTAAGTTAAAGTCTGAGGTAGACAAATGTTTATTGAACAGGGGTATCAGAGGAAATGGCCTAGGACAGATACATGGAGTTATGCCACAGCACAGCCGTGATCATATTGAATGGTGGAGCAGGCTCAAGGGGCTGAATGGCCTACTCCTGTTCCTATGTTCCTATTCAAGGGACAATTTATCTCATTTTACAGGCATGGATTTTCCCACAAGGAACATGTGACATTGCTGTGGGTCCTGGCAACACAAGATCCAACATGTTACACAAAGCATTCGATTCTCACTGTGCAAATTGTTCAAACTCTGAATCTCAGGCGAAACCGCTATTCATCGTGTTTCTTTTTAAAGATGTTAATCACCACAGTAACAGCTTTAGCTGGCAGCCAATTCCACATTTCCACAGCTCTCTGGGAAGAATAAAATCTTTCTAAACTGAAGCTTTGCTCTAGGCTTCTTCATCTCATTTTTCTCCATGATTTGTTCACATGCGATGCAAGAAAGATGGAGGTTACAGCATAGTGTGAAAACATGCCCCTTCACTTTGGCAATCATGCACAGCCACATTTGGGACATATTTAATGAGAGTATTCCAGCACTGTATCATCACTGTGTCAAGGAACCAACTGTGAAGTTGTTCATTGCCAAACTATGAAAGCATCAAATCACAAAGCCTCTAAATCACTAAGTTACGACCAACAAAGCTCCTCTGCCTCCAAGCCATCAGACTGCTGAGAGTTTTCATTTTCCTTTTCGAGTAATTCTTCCACCTGCATTTGAGTGCATTATAATCTTGTAAAGTCTGGTAAAGATCTGGAAAAGACTGGAGTATCAATTTTCTCTCAAATTTGGCTTCAAATTCCTGAACTCCTGGACTTCACTTCTGCTCCTGGACTACATTGGAATAAATCATTAGCCTCTGGACATACAAACATACATTCATACTAAGCAGGAGCAGACCATTTGGCCCCTCAAACCTGCACCGCCATTTGATAGCTCATGGCTGATCTGTTTGTGTTTCAAATTCCACATTCACATCTACCCTTGATAACCTTCGATTCCCTTGCTCAATAAGAATCAATTTACCTCCACCTTAAAAATATTCAATACTCCCCACCCACCCCCACCACCACTGCTTTCTGAGGCAGAGAGTTCCAAAGTTGCAAAACCCCCGAGAGAAACAATTTCTCTTCATCTCTGTCCTAAAAGGGCAACCCTAATATTAAAACAATGTCCCCTGGTTCTGCACTTGCCCACAAGAGGAAACATTCAACGTCCACCTTGTCAACACCATTCAGTGTCTGATATACTTCAATCAAGTCATTATTCCAACCATTTGATAGCTCATGGCTGATCTGTTTGTGTTTCAAATTCCACATTCACATCTACCCTTGATAACCTTCGATTCCCTTGCTCAATAAGAATCAATTTACCTCCACCTTAAAAATATTCAATACTCCCCACCCACCCCCACCACCACTGCTTTCTGAGGCAGAGAGTTCCAAAGTTGCAAAACCCCCGAGAGAAACAATTTCTCTTCATCTCTGTCCTAAAAGGGCAACCCTAATATTAAAACAATGTCCCCTGGTTCTGCACTTGCCCACAAGAGGAAACATTCAACGTCCACCTTGTCAACACCATTCAGTGTCTGATATACTTCAATCAAGTCATTATTCCAACCCTCTGGTGGCTGGTCTTCCACATTCTGTTCTCTGTAAGCTTGTCATCCAAAACTTAACTCTCAGCAAGTCCCATTCCCTGTCACTCATGTACTTCCTGACTTGGTTCCCATTCAAGCAATGTCTGTACATTAAATTTCTCATCTCTGTTTCCAAATCCTTCTTGGGTTCTCCCTGTCTCTATCTCTATCCACCAGCCCCACAACCCTCTAAGGTATCTGGGTTCCTCTAATTCTGGTCTATCGTGTTTTCCTAATTTTAATTATTCCACCATTGGTGGCCATGCTTTCAGACTCCCAGGCCACAAACTCTGGAATTCCCTTTCTAAACAGATCTGCCCCATCACCTCACTTTCTTCCCTTAAGATACCCCTTATAAGCAACCTATTTGCCTAAGATTTTGGTTTTCTGACCTAACATCTCCTTGTGTGGCTCAGTCTCATACTAAGTTTTATAATGTTCCTGTGAAGCATCATCTAAATATAATTGCTTTAAGGCACTATATAAATGTCAGTTGCTTTTGCTGTTCTTGCAACAGTGTTCCCTTAGTGCACCTCTAGTACCTCTATGGAAGGTGAAACACAAAGTAAAAGTTTATTTATTAGTCACAAGTAGGCTTACATTAACATTGCAATGAAGTTACTGTGAAAATCCCCAAATATTGCCAATCACTAATTGCTATTAAGATGCAGTAGTCTTTCTGATGGAGATACTGCCACAGTGCTGGTAGGTATAGAGCTCCAGGATTTGACTCAGTGGTAATGAAGGAACATTGATTTATTTCCAAGTCAGGACGATAAGACTTGGAAGGTAGTGGTGCTAAGCGAAAAATAGCAGCGATCATTTTGATTCAACATTGTTCTGATTCATTTTTGGGTCGCATTAGCAAAAATATCTAACAGTACATAACAGACAAATAGTTGCCTACAAAAAATCTGCATTCTCATCATAATGATGGAATGAAGGTATCTATCTATGTCGAAGGACATTTATGTCATGCATCTAACTAAAGGCAAGTGCGCAACTTAAGTCTAGTCAGACAAAGGCTGCTCCCTGTGTGATTCCATGAAGCAGTTGGTGCATTTTTAGCTTGGCAAAAGTTAATCCATTCAAGAAAATAGTTCATTCTGGCAGCTTGTCTTTTCACCCATACACCTATTTCACTTATACAACAGACACTGTCATTTAAGTGCTGTCGCCCGAATGAAAATAATTATACCAAATGTTTAACAATGAATATTCTTCTTTCGGGATCAGAAGGCTACAAGATGGGTTGGAGGACCAGAATAGTATATTTTACATCTTCTATAAACCCAACAGAGAAAGGTTTTCATCCCCTTACTCTAAAATTCAGCTCTCTCTTCCTCCCAGGGACATGTAGGGATACCATCATTTTTCAAATAGATATTGAAAGATGAGTGTTGATGAACCGATCATTGTGGTTGGGGTCGAGACAGTAGTTTTTGGGATTGTCTATTCCCCAAATATGCTGCTCAAGTCTGTAGTTTCTTGGAACTCTAGCTGCGACAATTATTTACATTTAACACGAGGTTTAGTGTTTCTCCTCCCTTCACATCTCCCTAACTTCTTTTTCATGTGATCTGACATAATTAGTAAATCATGTTCACCTTAAGCTACACGATCAACTGAGAGCTCCCTGACCTGCTCTCAACTGATTTCCACAGACACATAAAGTTTATTTATTAGTGTCACAAGTAGGTTTATGTTAACGCTGCAATGAAATTACTGTGAAAATCCCCTAGTCGCCACACTCCGGCGCCTGTTTGGGTACACTGAGGGAGAATTTAGTACGGCCAATGCACCTAATCAGCACACCTTTCAGACCGAGAGAGGAAACCGGAGCACCCGGAGGAAACCCACGTAGGCAGGGGGAGAACATGCAGACTCTGCACAGACAGTGACCCAAGCCGGGAATCGAACCCAGGTCCCTGGCGCAGTGAGGCAGCAGTGCTAACCATTGTGCCATCATGCCATCCCAGCCATAGGATGTCGCTATAGCAGTAAGAAGTAGGGACAATAGTTGGTCTTTTCATCCTCTGTCTAATCCAGAAGAGTTTAGATCAGTTATAATTCTATCCTGGCTGAAGTCAGCTAATGCTGTGTCCAAGCCAGATTTTTCAACATGCAACTTTTCACACCGCCCTTTGCCCTGAATCATCTCAGCAATCTGGAATATCCCGGCAAACAGATCGGTTCACGAGCTACTTATATGGAAAGAGGGAACCATGTGGCATTCTGAGCTGCACAAAGTGATAATTTAAAAAAACACAAACGGACAAAAATGCCAGGAGCAAGGTTTCAAGCACAGCAATGACTGGCATCTGCAAAATCCCCTCTTTAATTCTTCAAACAATTATGCTGATTACATCACCTATAAATCAACATAACATTGCAATGTTTCAGCACAGCAATATGTCCAACATAAATGCTAATAAAGTGTGAAAGACAAAAATAAATGTCTGTACAGGACAGATGGCTGCGTAGAACAAAAGCCATTTCCATTTTCCTCCAATTAAATTATATGCAATGTTCAACTAATAGACCCCATGAATAATTCACTAATCTAATTGCAGTCTTTCATTCAGCTAAACAATAAAAACAACCCAATTACAACAAGCTCAAACAGTCCATTTAATCAGTTTTGCATTGTGCTGATCTTTTTTCCATACTGCAGCTCAAATAAGCAAGTAAGAATGAGGTAGTGCAGTTCACTTGCCATATTTATTCTGTTTAGATCATTGGTAAAATGGGAATATCTATGACGAGGGTGAAGAAAGGCCAAAGAAGGAGAAGGTGGAAGTGAAAATAATTTCCTCAGCCTCGGGGGGATGGGGGGTGCTTTCAAGAATCAATTTTAGTTTTAGAGGTGAGTGAGTAACGGGAAAAAGGGACCAGGCCATAATAAAATATTTGCCCAGAATTCCCATAGGGTTTCTTCAACAGGAGATTGATGGAACACCGAACATCAGAGAGTAAATGGACAAAAATGCCCAGTGAGGGTTTCTGCCCAAGTTCTTGTTGGAGATTAGGAGAACATCATGAAAATTCTCCCCAATCGTTGCTCTATTGGACATACCAATCAAATATTACGTTCCACTCCATGACCAAATCTATAGGCGGAATTTTACTGCTGCTTTACACCCGTTTTGTGGCAGGAAATTGTCGTAAAATCGGACGTAAACCGCTGGCGGGATTGGCGCCAGTTTTTGCGACCGGCGCAATTTTATGACACCCAGAATTCCGGCACGGTTAACTGCTCGCCGGAAATGGGCGAGAGGCTGATTAATCTATTTAAATTTATGTAAATATTGATTTCCATGTGTTTAGTGAGCCTGGCGCTCAATCATCCGGGCTCGCTTGTCTTTACGGCCTCACCTGGAGAGGTTCTGTCTGGCAAGGAAAACACCTGCTCCCCATGAATGGGGAACAGTTGTGTTGGCCTCGCTGGTGGAACCGGAGGCCATTGAGGCCCCTTGGGGAGGCCGAGTGCAAGGCCACCCTGGCACCTAGCAATGCCACTGGGCACCTGGGCAATGCCCACCAGGCTGTGCCGGGGGTGGGGTCTGTGGGGGAGAAGCCAATGGGAACAAGGCCTGTGGGAAGGAGGGGGACCTGCTGCCACTCTGCATATGATTAGTGGGGGAGGGAGGGGGTCCACAATTGGTGGGGGAGCAGAGGGGGGAGGGTGACAAGGGCTTCATCTTGGGCCGCGGTCCCCCCGTGATTGCAGGGAGGGGTGGCGCTTGTTGAGGCTGCCTGCAGTAGCAGGGGCCTGACAGCTCTCTCTCTCTCTCTGTCTGTCAGATCCCTGCTACTGGTAATGCAGATGTGCAGCATCAGAGGTCTGCACGTGTGCAATACCTCCCTTTACAGGCTGTCTGGTGAGTTAAGCCCCACCCACAGTCTCTCTGGCCGGAAACAGACTAGTCCAAAATTTTAGAGACAGAGTGCATAAGATTGGGTGTGAAAACCCGCCCGAAAAATGGATGTGGAACGCTCCCATTTTCAGAACCAGCTGAACACTTAGAAAAACTCCATAAAATTCTGCCCTATACCTTTCTTCATCTGTGGTAGAGTGCTCTTCATATTGAAAGAAAAAAAATGTGGATGCTGGAATCTGAAACAAAAACAGGAAATTCTGAAAAATCTCAAATCTCAGCAGGTCTGACAGCATCTGTGGAGAGAATATGGAGCCAATGTTTCAAGTCTGGATGACTCTTCATCAGAGCTCAAATAAGCAAGTAAGAATGAGGTAGTGTTATACATCTGCCATATTATGAAGGGTCATCCAGACTCAAAACGTTGGCTCTATTCTCTCTCCACAGATGCTGTCAGACCTGCTGAGATTTTCCAGCATTTCCTGTTTTTGTTGATATTTATTTTACCCATCCTATTCTCATATTTTTTATTACTACTGGGGAATTCTTTGTTGTCACTGCCAACTATTAGATTCTGAGAACAACAAGTGATTGAATTGTCATCAGCGAAACAGATTGTATTGCTATTTAGTTAGTGTCAGGACATGGACCTTGTTTATATTGAATTGCCTGACCAGAAATAAGGATTATTGCTCTGTTGGGCTGAGAATACAGATTCTCAGCAGCACGGCATTCTGTTAGTATCAGCTTGCAGGTCTTGTACTGTTCCACTAGCACAAGCCCAATGAGTTATAGAGTTGCATTAATGTAAGAACACAGATCACCTCATGAAAGACACCATTCTGTTACCATAAGAACTCAAATGATGTAAAGAGTATGACATTTAATTGCCATCAATATATAATGAGGCATTGTCTACAGTGTGCACAGCAAGGTAGATAGAAAAACATATGTTTTACACATGTGTACTGGCTTGTGCATGCATATGAATTACAAATTGGTTTCTTGTATTTTATTTGGGAAATAAATCAACCTTTTCTCTGTGATTCAAGGGCGGATGAGCCATTGAATTAAGCTATCTAAAGACATCCACTATTTCAGGGAGGGGCAGCCAGTTTCTGTTAGTATCGGTACCCAACCGGGTAAAGTTCGTTTATATAAAAGCAGAAAATGCTAGAAAATCTCAGCAGGTCTGACAGCATCTGTGGGGAGAGAATAGAGCCAACGTTTCGAGTCTCAGAGCTCGACTCGAAAGGTTGGCTTTATTCTCTCCCCACAGATGCTGTCAGACCTGCTGAGATTTTCCGGCATTTTCTGTTTTTGTTTCAGGTTACAGCATACGTAGTATTTTGCTTTTATCTAAAGTTTGCTTAATGGCTGGGTCAATTTTTAAAAAACATTTATAGACCAGGACAATAGCTATCATCTTTTCTGTCTGACCTATGATCGGATACTTTACAAGGAAGATAGGTAAGGTCTCAGGATACCCACCTGTAAGGATGAATGGCTTACTTTGACATAAAGGCAATGATCATTCACTCCTAGCTAAGTTCAAATTCAGAGTTTGGTTCTCAGTTTCTGATAGTGACATTTTGGTCCTTTGTGCCGACACAGTTAATTGAGTCATTAACCTATAAACATCACTTTGCAAAGCCTATTTTCCAGAATTCTCAGATTATCAGACCAGGTAAAGAATTTATTTGGAAGAAGATTGTTTAATGCTTTATGGACTGTTTCAATGTTTATTATTCCTAAGCAATTGTGTCATCAACAACTTGCTGTGTATGACTGTTTCTGATCTTACTTTTAAATAAATTGAATAGTTGACATTTATCCTGAATGCAATAATCTGACTGTATGGCAATTAATGCCTTAAGGGAGTGTGGTGAGCACCTCACGTAGTGTTTGGCGCAAAACACTTAACTAAAAGAATAATTGTTCATCCATGGACGTTATCTCATTCAAAATTATATAAAATTTTGCAGTAAATTTGCTGATGACACCAAGATTGGTGGAGTAGTGGATGAGGTGGAGGGCTGTTGTAGGCTGCAAAGAGACATAGATAGGATGCAAAGCTGGGCTGAAAAATGGCAGATGGAGTTTAACCCTGATAAATGTGAGGCGATTCATTCTGGTAGGACAAATTTAAATGTGGATTACAGGGTCAAAGGTAGGGTTCTGAAGACTGTGGAGGAACAGAGAGATCTTGGGGTCCATATCCACAGATCTCTGAAGGTTGCCACTCAAGTGGATAGAGCTGTGAAGAAGGCCTATAGTGTGTTAGCTTTTATTAACAGGGGGTTGGGGTTTACGAGCCGTGGGGTTATGCTGCAACTGTACAGGACCTTGGTGAGACCACATTTGGAATATTGTGTGCAGTTCTGGTCACCGCACTATAAGAAGGATGTGGAAGCGCTGGAAAGAGTGCAAAGGAGATTTACCAGGATGTTGCCTGGTTTGGAGGGTAGGTCTTATGAGGAAAGGTTGAGGGAGCTGGGGCTGTTCTCTCTGGAGTGGAGGAGGTTGAGGGGAGACTTAATAGAGGTTTATAAAATGATGAAGGGGATAGATAGAGTGAATGTTCAAGGACTATTTCCTCGGGTGGATGGAGCTATTACAAGGGGGCATAACTATCGGGTTCATGGTGGGAGATATAGGAAGGATGTCCGAGGTAGGTTCTTTACTCAGAGAGTGGTTGGGGTGTGGAATGGACTGCGTGCAGTGATAGTGGAGTCAGACACTTTAGGAACATTTAAGCGGTTATTGGATAGGCACATGGAGCACACCAGGATGATAGGGAGTGGGACAGCTTGATCTTGGTTTCAGATAAAGCTCGGCACAACATCGTGGGCTAAAGGTCCTGTTCTGTGCTGTACTGTTCTATGTTCTAAAATGTACACACGCACATGTACCAGTAAAATATACATTGTATACGTACATGTATTAATCTAAGAACAGGTTTTATATCACAAATGATTCAGACAGATGTCAATAAATAGATTATTAAATAGAAGAAGCTTGCATCTTCCAGACTTGCATTCTGGATCACTCCAGCAACAGGTCAACATAGAAAGTGAAGTGTAATATGCCAATAAAAGCTTTCTTTCATCATTGCACAGTGAGCGAAAGGGTGCTACAGATTGTATGGAGGATTTGATTCCTTGTCCAAACTGAGAAGTGGATACAAGTATTTTTGTAATGTCGGCAGCTCAAGGGCTCAAAGGAATCATCTTAATTTGGAAATCCAATTAAAGAAAATGAAGCGCTCTCTTCTGGAAACAAATAGCTCAATTGGGATGTATTTATTTGTTAATCTATAAATGTCTGTAATGTATCTGTCACATAATTTCACATGTCAAAAACTCCTTTGCATAATTTTCAAGTGTGAGGCAGGCTGTCTATTGAACGCATTTAATTGTTAACATATCAGCTCTTATGAATTTAGTATTAGAATTGTTTGTTTCTAACATCATTGTATGTGGCTGACCTTTTCAGCTTGTCACCTGAACTACCAATACTATTAAACACCTCACCGCTGAATAATGACTCATTACTGTTCCCTAACAAGGAGGGCATATAGGTGTTGGTGGTACAACGGTGGGAAGAATCCTCAGTGCTGCTCTCTAACTTGCAACATTATCCATTTATAGAATACAATATCTTCTAAAGGGAACAGTTAATGTCACTGCTTGTATGTGTATGTGTGAGGGTTGTGGGGGTGGGGGAGAAGATGTCCATGTGTGAATGGGGGGGAAATCACATTTTTGTTTAGAAGGCAGGTTCTCTGAGTGAGAAAACCTCTCAACTTTTAAAGACGTCTTCTTTAAAAGTGGGTCTTCTGCCTTATTTCCATTCAGATGAGTTGGGGACAGGATTGAGCCAGGCCTGCAGTCTTGATAGGCTGTTCAGAAGTGACAATGGAGGTGGCTTAGAAGGCCAAGGCAGACTGGTTAGAAGGCCTGTCTCAGTTCTCTGGGACTTTAGCCAACTGTACTAAACGCTGTTAGACCCTGCAGCCCCTGAGCAGGAAATATCTCTGTTCAGTACATTGGGGCATAGCCCCTTTGAGGGAACAGGTCAGGTGACCTGGGGTGTGGGGTGAACTAGTTGGGAACCACCCTGAGTGTGCAGTCAACGTTTGGAGTGTGGAGTGAGTAGACGGAATAGAAATCTGTGTTCCCTGATGCCTAGCTGTGGAGTAGTCCTTGAGGATTTAAAGTTTTAAAGTTTATATATTAGTGTCACAATTAGGCTTACATTAACATTGCAATGAAGTTACTGTGAAAATCCGTTAGTTGCCACACTCCGGTGCCTGTTCGGGTACACTGAGGGAGAATTTATCATGGCCAATGCACCTAACCAGTACGTCTTTCGGACCGTGGGAGGAAACTGGAGCACCCAGATGAAACCCACGCAGGCACAGGAAGAACGTGCAGACTCCACACAGACACTGACCCAAGCCGGGAATCAAACCCAGGTCCCTGATGCTGTGTTTAAGAAGTCTCTGGAGATCATGGTCTCCATGGGACGGGCTGATCGGGAGACAGCACATTTGGATGTTAGTGCCAGGGTGCACAAGGCAACAGGGAGGCCGAAAAGCCAGTCATGGACCAAGGAAAGACGCCTTTGTGGCCGAGGGGGGGGTCGCAGCGAGTCCAGTTGTGAACAAAAGGAGCTCAGTGCTGGAACTGCCAGAAGAGGAGCCACATTGCCTGAAACTGCAGAGTACCAGTGGCCCAGGAGAGTGCAAAGCTGAAGCGGTCAGTGTTTAAACCCAGGAGGAAGGGGCAAAGTGGCCAATGTAGATGAGGACAAAGAGTCTGTAGGGTCTGCGGAAGATACAGAGCAGACTGAGAAGATACAGTTGAAGTTAAATATCCTGTCGGTACGAGGTAAAGTGACCAGGTTCTGAGCGATGCCCAAAGCTGGAGGCAAGCTCGTGAAGATGGAGGTGGACATGGGGCGGCAATCTCATTGATCCTGGAGTCAATATGCAAAATAAAGTTAAATCACCTTCCCCTGAAGCCTACGAACATTATTCTGAGGAAATGTGCAGAGCAGTTAGTTCCTCTGAAGAGCTATGTCTCAGCCAAGATGCAGCTGAGGGACTGCCCCTGGATGTGGTGAAGGGTAATCATTGTTCGGACAATCTTGGCTGAAACAAGTGAAATTAAATTGGGAAGCGGTGAATCTATTAACCGAGTCTCGTTCGAGTCTGAACGACATCTTGGAAAAATATAAGCAGGTGTAGGAGTTAAAGTGAGTTTACAACTGAAACCAGATACATACCCAAAGAGCATAAAGGCACGTCCTATGCCATATGCAATTAGATCCAAAGTGGAGGCTGAACTTGAGAGATGAGTAGTATTGTGGGTATTTGGAACCAGTGGCCACGAGTGATTGGGCCACACCCATCGTTTCTGTCATGAAAACCAATGGCTCTGTGAGGCTATGTGGTGATTTTAAAGTCACCTTGAACTCTGACTTATGTGAGGATCAATATCCATTACCCCTCGTTGAAGACCTATTTAGTGGCCTTGCTGGCGGTCAGAAGTTTACCAAGACGGATCCTTCACAGGTGTATTTACAGGTGGGGGGGTGGCTGAAGACTCTCAGCCATCATTAACCATTATCACCCAAAAGGGGTCATTCCATTATATATGTTGGCCCCGGCCATTTTTCAAAGGGACCAGATTTTGAGTGGGTTTCCAGGAGTCCAATGCTACTTGGATGACATCCTGGTGATGGGTTCCACTGATGAAGAACATTCACGGAATTTAGAGGAGATGGTTAAGAATTGAAGATGTTGCAGGAACCTGGGCTGCGGATACGGAAAGACAAGTGTGAGTTTTTTAAAGACTCCGTTGAGTACTTATGTCATGTTATTGATGGGGAAGGATTGCATACAGCACTGAAGAAGCTGGGGGTCATAATGAATGAGCCGAGACTGGAAAACGTGTCCTAGCTGAGGTTTTTCCTGGGACTCATAAACTATTATGGCAAGTTTGTGCCTGACTTAGTGACAGTTTTGAAACCCCTTCATCAGTTGTAGATGAAGGGGCAGATGTGACAGTGGTAGACATGCAAGTGCAGATGCGTTATCCAGACTAACATTGCCGAGCCAATGAAAGGTCCCGAACAAGGTTATCCAGTTCATGTATTCCTCACAAGAGGATAAAGTACTCATTACAGCTGCTAAGGTGAAACAAGCTACAAGGAAAGATCCCACACTGAGTCAAGAAGTCGACCTGGTCTGCAAGGGAAGAACAAGCTGACCCAGAACTGAGACCATATTTGAGTCAACAGTGGCAACTGTCAATGCAAGATGATGGTTTGTTGTGGGGTATGGGGATCGACATTCCCCAGCACTTGAGAAGGAAAGAATTTAAGCAATTGCAGCAAGGGCACCCAGGGGTGATGTGGATTAAAGAGGTGGACCACAGCTATGTGTGGCGGTCAAAGGTCGATGCCTGCATTGAGGAGAAAGCAGGCTCATTCCATTCATGTGCCAAGATTTGGAAGGCACACCCTGCGTCGCCATTGCACCTATAGGAATCTCCAAAGGGGCTTTAGGAGCTTGTCCACATAGATTCTGCAGGATTGGTAGAAGACCAGGTGCTGTTGGTGGCTGTCAATGCACACTCAAAGTGGCCAGAAGTGATAGGCATGAAATTGAAGACACAGAAGTGATCTTCGACAAGCTTGATGGCATGTTTGGTAGGTTTGGATACCGCAACCAGCTTGTAAGTGACAATGGGCCGCAGTTCGTGTCAGGGGACTTTGAAAAACACATGACGCTGCATGGCATTCGCCATGTGAAGTCTGTGCCCTACCACCCAGAGATGAATGGGCTAAAGGAGTGTTTTGTACAGTCTGTTAAACACTCCTTGGAGGCTTCACGGGGGTCATTGATATGAAGACTGAACCAATACTTGAGCATTTACAGGAACACCACTCCCCCCACCCCCCTCAGGCGATATTGAAATGCTCCCTGCCAACATTGATGTTTGGGAAATAGTTGCGTACAATGTTTGATTTTTTTGAGGTCTGATAAGACGAGATGAGTGGTGGGGAGGAACCAGGAGGTGCAGATAGAGCGTCAAGCTGGCTCTGGCAAGTTGAGGGTATTCCAGAAGGGAGACTTGGTACTGGCCAGAAACTATGCTTTTGGGGAGGCCTGGGTTCCAGATGCATTTGTAGCCAAGGCAGGGCCATTGTCTTACACAGTGGAAACTCAGAACAAGTTAGCATGGCGCCAACATGCAGACCAATTGTTGGCGGCCCCAAACCATGGCGCAGGGACCCCACCGACAAGTTTGGAGGCATTCCAAGTGATGCCAGCAGAGGTTGTTGGAGAGGCTTGGAATCGATAGTTCCTCCGTCACTGCGGGAACTGGGAACTCGACATTGGTGACTAACGACGTGCGGGAAGAGGAGCCACCATTGATGGTTTTGTTGTGGACACACTGCACTGAGAGGAAGCTAAGGACGGTTTCAGTTCCCAGGAAACAACCCCCATGGGATTGTTATTCCCCTGACAGGTTGATTATGTCTATATAAAATGGATGTCAGGGTAGGGAACTAACTATGGACTGTACCATACTGTAAATATACTGTGGGTTCTTCACCAAGTACCTGTATTATGTAAATAGAAAATAATGTAAAAATGTATGTAAATAATTTTAGTATGTTGTTGCTGTTATGGGGGATTGTTATTTGGAGGGGAGCAGTGTTACATATTTTGGGGCATAGCCCCTTTAAGGGAATGGGTCAGGTGACCTGGGGTGTGGGCTGAGCTGGTAGGGAACCGTCCTGTGCGGGCAGTCAACGTTTGGAGTGTGGAGCGAGTAGACTAAATAAAGATCTGTGTTCCCTGACACCTGTTGTGGAGTTGCTTTTGAGGAGATAACTCAGTACTCAGAGATTTAACAATCTCCATTGCCTCTGATTTAATAAACATCCACTTAATGTTATTGTTTCAGGGACCTGCAATTAGCAATGTTGGTATTGCATTATAGGTGATTAAAAACTATTAGAAATGTTATTTTTAAAATGCAAGTCACACTTATGAGCAACATTTTCATTGCAAGTCTCCTGATCAATCACAACAGCACCGCAAGAGCAAAACTGTGAATTTATGAAAAGCAGGACCTGGAGAATTCTTGTATCAATATGGGTCAAATTGACTGGTTAAGTATCAGGTGGAGTCAAAATGTTACATTTGGGTGATGGAAGACCCTGACTCAAAAGGCTGTACAGTTGTTCTTCAGCATCCTGTGTTAATCCTTGAGACAGCAGCAAGTAAATCTACACACGGACCGATCAGTAAGACTGAAGACAACATTCCAGACAGTGTCATTATCCAACACTTTGTTCTTTGAATGCAGAAATGAACACAAAACTACAAGATTGTTGGATCAGACTGCGTTAAATCTGTTGTGCAGTGGCTGTAAAATACAATTCTCTGAGCCTTTCTGTGTTCCGTGTTCCTAGCAATTGGGGGTGGGGCCGGCGGGGGGGGGGAGGGGGGGGGGGGGTGCGGGGTGACATTTGTGAGAGGTCGATCCTTTTATTAAGTGCCTCCAGCTGCATCTTGCCTATATGCCAGCAAACTTAAAAAATGGTGGGCCTTTTGGACAGAAGTCCCAAATAGCGTATTACAAATTAGTGAATTGTTTTGACAAATAGATTGCAAATATAACCTTTAGAATATCATAAAATATGTGGTTAATGCGAGAGAGGGAGACAGCCTGTTAGCAAGAACAGATTGTCCTCCCTGACAATACTTTAAATCTTTCGGAGATGTGTTACCAATAGAAACTGTTACTATGGTGACTCTTCCATGAAGGAAGCAGTGCGATACCTTATTTGCATATGCACAAAAACAGATGACTGAGAGCAAGCGAACCTTTTTTTAGAAGTTAAGTTGCACAGTAGTCGGGGGTTGGAACTGCAGCATTGCAGATTCCCGTTTTCCATCTCTATCGCACTGTGCAGTGATATTCTAGTACTGGGGTCAAAATGAGAACATGTTGCCTCGAAAACTGTGCAGAAGGGAAACGCCAAAAGGGAAAGAGGCAACAGTTTGAATAATGGTCACTGAAAATATAGAACTGACAAAGCTATCTGAAGCAATCGAAGCTACTGAATTGTTATACTTTCTGATCTTAACTTCACCACAGTAAGAATTATATTGGCCGGAATTTTACTGGCCTACCCGCCACGGGAATCAGGCCAGGTGAGGGGTGGACAATGGGAAGGTCCATTGACCTCGGGCAGGATTTTACAGTTTCGGGACGAGCAAGGCCGTAAAATCCCACCCGTTGTGCATTGCACTAAAACTAACACATGCTCAGCTGCAGACCATCATTACTGAACAAACGTTTCTTTCTGCAGCACCATCTGATGCCGGGTGGTGCCAGAGTGTGTTTGATTCCATTCTTACTCAGGAATATTTCAAACACTTCTGATGTAAACTGTGGACTATTATCTGAAATCAACTTCTCTGGTAAGCCGTTAGTTGCAAACCAAGTTCTCAAAATCACCATAATTTTGGCAGTTGTAGTATTGGGCTTGGACTCAACATTTGTTCACTTGCTAAATATATTGACCAAAACGAGGTATTTTTTCTCTTTCGCTTCAAAGAAAGCGACATTTGCTCATTCTCACGTTTTTCTTGTGTTTCGACATGGGACATTTGTC
The DNA here is from genome assembly GCF_964213995.1 of Mustelus asterias. Lineage (NCBI taxonomy): Eukaryota > Metazoa > Chordata > Chondrichthyes > Carcharhiniformes > Triakidae > Mustelus > Mustelus asterias. Next base: position 59,203,678 of record NC_135808.1, read on the forward strand.
ATTATGAGACACAACACAACTTTTTACTAACTCTTCTATATCTCGATCTACCTTTGGATGCCAAAAATAGCTTCTTGCTATTGCTTTACTTGCTATAGCTTCTTGCTATTGCTTTAGAGGAAGTTACTCTAACAATCTCTCTTTAAAACTTGGTGGAATAGTGACTCTTAAACCACCGCCCCCGTCCCCTCCCCCCCGCCTCACCACCTAGGATTGGCCCTCAGTTCATATTTAAATGTGAAATACTCCTGCAATTTCTCATCATCACACTCCTTATGCCAGCTATTAATGATGTAATTGAGCACTCAGTGGCTGGAAATTAATCAGTCTTCGCATGAAGTCCCCAAAGAATGTCTGTATTTGCATGATCTGTTGACTTATGATATTTAATATTGCGCGGGTGGCTAACTTTATCATTTGGTCCTCCTTACTCAAAGGCCACATTGTGCTCTCTTAGCACTTCCTCAATAAGACATAATCTTACTGATCCTTACTGTAAATAGCTCAGCCCAGTTTAACCATGTTTTGTGACACCATTTCCTTCCCAACAGGAAGACTTTGGCTCCCCTCTATTACTACTAATGCAGGGCATAATCCATAAGTTCATAAGATATTGAAGCAGAATTAGGCCATTCAGCCCATCAAGTCCGCTCTGCCATTCGATCATGGCTGATATGCTCCTCATCCCCATTTTCCTGCCTTCTCCCCATAACCCTTCAATCCATTATCAATTAAAAACCTCCTCCTTAAATTTACTCACTGTCCCAGCATCCAATGCACTTTGAGGTGGCGAATTCCACAGATTTACAACCCTTTGGGGAAGCAGTTCTCCTCAACTCTGTTTTAAATTTGCTACCCCTTATCCTACGACTATGACCTCTCGTCCAAGAATGCCCCACAAGGAGGATGTACCATGAGACCATAGGATGTACAATGAGACTTGCTTCCACTGTGGGTTCAATGGGCTCTAAAATGGCTGGCACATTCAATTTGCCAACTGCTGATTCTGTCACAGGTGAGGTAGATGAGGGGTTGGATAAATGGGTTGTTTGGAGGTTTGTGCTCTCGCTCTGACACTTTGACATTGGCCGTCATTTTGCCGCCTCGTCCGCCCCAGAATCACCCCGTTCTCCATTGGTCTTGGGCCAATCTTACGAGCCTCGGGCAGGCAAGGCGGTAAAATTCCAGTCATTGTCTCTGCACATTCACAATGAAGTTTCTCGATAATTTGGTGCCCTCCCAAAAGAGCCTTTTCCATTTTGGTAAGTCACAGGCCATAAGTCAACATTTGGATATGCCCAACCTGCCCATAGGCACTTTGATGGGAAAATTAGTCATCTAATTAGCTGATAGTTACTATGGTAACAGTAGTGTCTGAATTTCTAATTTTGAGATTGTGAAATTGCCTTAGTGGCCTGGATCTCACTGAAATCCTGTCAACCTCTCCTAACAGCTCAGGAGAAGAACTCACTTATAATTTGCAACGTTTTGGCCACAGACCTCCTTCCATATCAGTTGTACTCAAAAACTTAACCTGGATTTTATTGTTCTTTAGGTCTCCTGCAAATGCCACTGGGTTGATTTCTAAGTTCCCACGATATCGAGAATATCGGAAGTATATTTGACCTCTTCAGGCATGCTTTGAAGACATTCCTACGGTACTTCAGCTGTTCTCCTGGACATTTCCTACCAAGACCAAGTTTGGAGTAGTGCAGTTGTTTTAGGAGTCTGGTGTCAGTCCAACATGTCCTGCAACTGGAGCTGGTTTTGCGTGTTTAGTGCCTCGAAGCGGGACAAGTTCGCTTGGGAGAGGATGCTGCTATTGCACTGCCTTTCTTTCCACCAGAGTTGAAAGATCTTCCGAAGGCACCACTGTGACTACTTCTCTGGTGCTTTGTGGCCGTTACTGTAGGTCACCCAAATCTCTGCAGCATCGGGGAGAGTGGGGATTACTAGTGCCTGGCAAATCATGACCTTAATCTCAGATTTGAGATCCTGGTTCTCAAATATTCTTTTCCTCAGCCAGCAGAAGACTGGAAGTGATGATAAATTTTATCACTTATGTTTGTCTTCACGGAGAAAGGCTCCCAGGAAACCATAAACAGTCCACATTCCAGGATCTGGCAGTTGATTTTAATCGACGTAGTGTGGTATTTTATTGTGGGAGCTGGTTGGGAGAGGATCTTAGTTTTCCAGCTGTCTGGTGAAATGTTTATTTTGTAATATGCTTTGCAGGATGTGTCAATAATGATCTGGAGCTCAGTTTCTGAGGAGTGCGCACACAAGTGTAATCTGCACCTTCAATGTTAACTGGTCAATTCGCTGTTGATACCATTTGTGACACACATATTTTACAAAAGGTGATAAAATTACCAAGGCGGAATTTGAAAACAATCTGAGAGTGTGAGTAAATTTGGCTTATGAAGCATCCAATTCTTGTGGACAGCAATCAACAATGTGAACAGAATGGTTAACTATAAAGCCAAACAATATGCCAGCAATTGAGCTAAAGCTGTATAGTGCTACATTAAGACCCGCACTTTGAGTTCTGAGCAATGTGCTCAACACTGAGGCCTGAATCTTCTGTTCTGCAGGTGAAGTTTGGTGGCGGGCGGGGGAGTGGGAGTGCTTTTGTCTGGGGAAGCAGAACGCATGGGATCTTGCATTCTTCAGCTCATTAAATATGCATCTGCAAGGAGACAAGACCATAAGACCATACGATATAGGAGCAGAATTAGGCCATTCGGTCCATTGCGTCTGCTCCGCCATTCAATCATGGCTGATATGATTCTCATCCCCATTCTCCTGCCTTCTCCCCATAACCCTTGATCCCCATTATTGATCAAGAACCTATCTATCTCTATCTTAAAGATACTCAATGACCTGGCCTCCACAGCCCTCTGTGGTAATGAGTTCCACAGATTCACCACCCAATTGCCAATTCCTGTGGCTGGTATGAGCAGCAAGTTGCCTTCGTTGTTGGTACCTCATGGGGTTAAAGATTTGGGCACCATATTTCAAGGGCACCCACAGAGCCTGCATTATCCTCTCCAGCTTTGCCTGGTTACCACTCCACCCTTCCCTGCTCACCCTTCCCCCCCTTCCTTGGTCACCCTCCGTGCAACTTGCACTGCCACCCCCAGTCTCAGCCACAGGCTGGTATTTACAGACACCTCCCAAAGAAGACAATGCAGCAGAAACTCATGGGAGAAGAACATAATTACAAAATTTCAGCCTGTCAAGTTTTTGGACTTTCCACCTGCCTGGGAACCATGTGAATGATGCCTCGCATGAGCAGGCTGAGTTTTGGGGAAAGTCTGAAGAAATTTGGGCTACTTGGTCTTCAAAAGCATTACAAACATAAGGCAGCTGGAAATAAATTGAATATTTAAATTTGTAATTTAGCACTTCCACATTAGAAATTCCTTGTTTTGCTGAATGAATAAACCGTGAATGAAATTGGGCTTATCGTCCCAGAGATGGGTCAACATCTTGCAATCATGCATAAGTCGGTGGTTGTTGCGATTAGGGTATTCAGAGATTTTTTTCTCTGGATGACTGAACTGTGATTGGGTGAATAATATTTGAAACATGGAGACGATCTGAACTCTGGCCACGTTCCTGATGGGAAACATCTCAGCCATGCTGATTTCCAGCCTGCAGACACAGGCAGCAACAAACCGCAAGCCGATTTGAACTGCTGTGTCTTACTTAAATTTCACCAATTCCTCTCTGCCTGCAAGGGGCAGGAACAGAGTGCAGAGCGACTGTTGGCAGATGGAGAATAGACAACCCAGAGCCACCGACCCACTTCCAGGTGAGGTGATTTTGGGAAAGTTTCAAGGGTGTCGGGGGGATGTCATGGCTTGCAATGTGGTGCATGGAACAGCACTCCTGTTCTCCCAAGCCCCATAAGAGACAGTTTTACCCTTTGGTCTGTTGTGTTCACAGACCAGTTCCTGACCAGAGGAAAAGATTTGCTGCTTGGAGACCTCCATTAGAAATCCAATGAGGACCCTTTATTTGTTTGGGTTTGTCGAACTAAATTCAGGACATACTCTCTTCCACCTTCTTCCATTGGGAAAAAGATACAAAAGTCCAAAAGCAATGTCTGGGTGACCACTAATGCCTTCTTCAAATTAATGTCTGCCTCTGTTAGTTATTTATTTTGTTTAGTTGTATTGTTAACATCACAGACTAACCTGTCTCTCAATATGTAGTTGAGTGCAGACCCAAACTCGTGTTGTTTAATTGTTTGTTTTAGGTGAATGCCACTATTGACTTCCCTGGAGCTCTTGTCATCAATTGTTATGGGATGTGTTACCAACAGACTCCAGGGGCAACATGGTGGCAAAGGGGCGATATGGTGGCACATTGATTAGCACTGCTGCCTCACAGCAGCAGGAACCCAGGTTCAATTCCAGCCTCGGGTCATTGTTTGTGTGGAGTTTGCACATTCTCCCTGTGTCTGCGTGTACTTCCTCCAGGTGCTCCGGTTTCGTCCCACACTCCAAAGGTGTGCGGGTTAGATTGAATGGCCATGCTACCTTGACCCTTCGTGTCAGGGGGATAAGCGGGGTAAATATGTGGGGTGAAGGGGATGGGGCCTGGGTGGGATTGTGGTCGCTGCAGACTTGATGGACTGAATGGCCTCCTTCTGTGCTGTAGGTATTCTATGATTCTATAATTCTAAGGACACTTCTTCCATGCTTTCAGCAGAGTTTTGGAATGGTCCTATCATATATTCAGCTGATCTTTCTATTATCTCTATCTGTGAATTTACACTATATTCTGCGCCCTCTCCTTTTCTTCTTCCCAATGTACTCTATGAATGGTATGTTTTGTCTGTATAGTACAATACTATACTATATAGGAACAATACTTTTCACTGTATCCTGATACATGTGACAATAATAAATCAAATCCAATCAAATTTTGCATTTGTGCACACATGTATGGGTGGGTGTGTACATAAATTGTGATTCAGGTCAAGCTCAGGAGTCACCTCTGACATGCCCCAATGCTTGATTGCCTCCCATCAGCAATGGACAGGATTCATTCACTGAGGGGCAGTAATGTGAACGAGGAACTGAAGGCTTTTCACACCATGGAAGTCATTACACCATGAATCATCACTTTGTAGATAGGCAGGGAGGAACTTTGGAAAAGATTCTGGCCCTTGGGTTCAAGTTAGAACTATAGTCAACAGGGAAATAAAGTGAATGAATTTTATTTATTAATAATGGCTGTGATTTTACAGGGCCCCCAGAGAATGTGCCAGGAGCCTGTGGGCAGGGTGAGGGAAGGGTGGGTCCTAAAATCAGGTGGGATGGCAAGAAATGGCATGCCCACAGCCTTTCTGTCAATCCTGGAATTTTACCTGTGGCGAAGAAAACAGCAGATATTCTGCCCACCTGTAGATCATTGAGGCCTTACCTGACCAACTAAGGGTGCCTTAAGGGCCTCTTTCTTCTGGTGTCCTGATATTTTACCAGTGGCACTTTGCCAACTGGGGAAATCATCATTAATGTCTTCTAGCAATCTCATTGGAGAGGTGGAGGAGCTCCTGATCAGGCAACTTGTGACCCACCCTCAACCTCATAGCAAATTGGATTATTATCTAAATGGAAAAAAAAAATTACAACATGCTACGGTGCAAAGGGACCTGGGGGTCCTTGTGCATGAGACGCAAAAACCCAGTCTGCAGGTGCAACAGGTGATCAAGAAGGCAAATGGGATGTTGGCCTATATCGCAAGGGGGATAGAATATAAAAGCAGAGATGTCTTGCTGCATCTGTACAGGGCATTGGTGAGGCCGCAGCTGGAATACTGTGTGCAGTATTGGTCCCCTTATTTGCGGAAGGATATATTGGCCTTTGAGGGAGTGCAGAGAAGGTTCACCAGGTTGATACCAGAGATGAGGGGTGTTTATTATGAGGAGAGACTGAGCAGATTGGGTTTGTATTCGTTGGAATTTAGAAGGCTGAGGGGGGATCTGATAGAGACCTATAAGATAATGAAGGGGCTGGATAGGGTAGAGGTGGAGAGATTCTTTCCACTTAGAAAGGAAACTAGAACTAGAGGGCACAGCCTCAAAATAAAGGTGGGTCAGTTTAGGACAGAGTTGAGGAGGAACTTCTTCTCTCAGAGGGTGGTGAATCTCTGGAATTCTCTGCCCACTGAAGTGGTGGAGGCTACCTCGTTGAATATGTTTAAATCACGGATAGATGGATTCCTGATCGGTAAGGGAATTAGGGGCTATAGGGATCAGGCGGGTAAGTGGAACTGATCCACTTCAGATCAGCCATGATCTTATTGAATGGTGGGGCAGGCTCGAGGGGCTGGATGGCCTACTCCTGCTCCTATTTCTTATGTTCATGGGGCGGCACAGTGGCACAGTGGTTGGCGCTGTAGCCTCACAGCGCCAGGGCCCCGGGTTCAATTCCAGCCTCGGGTGACTGCCTGGGTGGAGTTTGCATGTTCTCCCCGTGTCTGCGTAGGTTTCCACAAGGTGCTCCAGTTTCCTCCCACAGTCCAAAGATGTGCGAGTTAGATGGATTGGCCATGCTAAATTGTCCCTTAGTGTCAGAGGGACCAGTTAGGGTAAATGCATGGGATTATGGGGATAGGGTGGGATTGGGGTCGGTGCAGACTAGGTGGGCCGAATGGCCTCCTTCTGCACTGTGGATTCTATGATTCTATGATTAACCCTACTGAACTTAAATATCATGACAAAATGGATTCAGAGACTGGCATGCAGGGCAGTGCTGATTACCGCAAGGTTAAGGGATGTAATGGAAATCGATCTAAATTTAAAAGTATAGTATCTTCAAAGATGGGCAATCACCAAATAGATTAACGAACAAATGGTTTATTAGAGATAACTAACAGTTTATAAAGAGTTATATAAAGGCTACCATACTCCATGACTTCAGACTCCTAACTTCAGGGAAAACACACACTCAGCTCCAGGACTTTTGTGTTCCGCTTCAATTGGCCAAATGGGTCATATGGCCTATCTGGAACTTGCCCTTTAAAGGGACAAGTTACCACATTCCTCCCCCTTTAAGTTCCTGATTAACACATCCCCATAACAACTGAACAATTTACAATATTTTACAACAAATGGATTTCAAACACGGTCTTTCATAAGTCAGTCCGGGGACTTCCCTATATCTTTGAACTCTCTTTTTCTCCGAGTACCTTTGTTCATTACTTTCTGTGCCTTCCTCCCTGGTGCTTCCACTACTAGTGACTTCCTATCAAATTTGGTGGACCTCACCTGTTTGCATGCTCTGAGATTCCACCACCACACTTTTCAGAGCTTTCAATGTCCTGGATGTCCTCTAATGCCTTCTTCAAATTAATGCCTGCCTCTGCTAGTTATTTATTTTATTTAGTTGTATTGTTAACACCATAGACTAGCCTGTCTCTCAATATGTTGTTGACTGCAGACCCGAACTCACGCTGTTTAGTTGTTTATCTTAGGCGAACACCGCTATCGACTTCCCTGGGGCTCTTGTCATCAATTTAAATTTGTATGGTCATCGAGGGCTTCAGGTAGAACAGTGGTTAGCACTGCTGCTTCACAGCTCCAGGAACCCGGGTTCGATTCCCGCTTGGGTCACTGTCTGTGTGGAGTTTGCACATTCTCCTCGTGTCTGCGTGGGTTTCCTCCGGGTGCTCTGGTTTCCTCCCACAGTCCAAAGATGTGCGGGTTAGGTTGATTGGCCGTGCTAAAAAATTGCCCCTTAGTGTCCTGAGATGCGGAGGTTAGGGGGGTTAGCGGGTAAACATGTAGGGATATGGGGGTAGGGCCTGGGTGGGATTGTGGTTGGTGCAGACTCGATGGGCCAAATGGCCTCTTTCTGCACTGTAGGGTTTCTATGATCTAATTCCACAAGCTCCTTGAAATTTTGGGAGTCGGGGCATCTGGAGAAGTCAGACTCCTAATCAGGGTGTAGGTTGGAGTTCCAGAGGCTGTTTGTTGGATTACTCGCTGCTTCTCTGTCCCTCCCCCTCACCCAATCATTGGCATGAAAAAAATAATGCAGGCCTTTGGTATATTACACCCAGCGCTTTGTAGAAGGGTCGAATGGGTTTAGCTTTCCAAAAAGGGGCATTTCGGCAAGCACAGACTGCTGAACAAGTTTGCTACAAAAGGTTTGCACACGAGGTCTCACTCTCCCGATTTCTGCAGCAGTAGGAAGACACTCCAACTGACCTTATTGCCAAATGTAGTACCTTGCAAAGACTGGTGACCACCAAGTATATTAATGAATGAATGGTATATTAGAGCTGAATAACAATTCACAGGAGAGTTATATAAAGACAACTGTACTCCACAATTCCAGACTCTTAACTGCAGGGAAAACCCACGCTCAGCTCCAGGATTCACACACTCTACTCCAATTGTCCGTATGGGTCACATGACACTCTGAGAACTCATCCGTTAAAAGGGCATACTACCATAAAAAGTAAACCACACACCATCTTCATGCAATAGACACAAAGACCATCTGTCAGCAATGACACCACTGCAATAGCTTAGCAAAAGAAACAATTAGGGCTAACAGAAGTATAAACAGGGAGCACTGACCCTCCATCCTGACCTTTTGTGGATTCCTTTCAAGTGAAAACACACAAATCAAATCTAAAGGAAATGATTCGGTTATGGCAAACAAACACTTTCAACCTTAAGTGGCCCAATTATTCCTACTTCTTCCCCCTTTACAGCTCCCATTCAGATCTGAAACAATTTAAGGAAATTGATGCGACATCGCTGCCCCAATGTTCCAGAATTATGCAATGCGAAGGTTGCAATTTAGCTGTCAGCAAGCATGTCAGCCATCCAAAGAAAGCTATAATAAAAAGATGTCTTATCATAATCTTCATGTTCAGCCAAACATAATTAAGAGCTAGAATAGTGTTATTCTAAGAATGCCATTTGTAAATGTTTTCTACACGATTTGCATTAACATCATTAGGTTCTTCATTCTCCCTGACTTTCAACACCATTTACTACTCAAATCTTAAAATGATCATTTTTTTAAAAAACTCAGGCACATTAGGTCTAAATTAATTTGCATTAATATGCAGTTAAATTTTTCACAATGATTTTTAAATCAGATCTTAAGCGTTAGGAAATCAAGGTAAGTTGCCAAGACTCTGAGAATAGAATATCACTATGCTTGGAGGTGCACAGGTAAATACAACCCCTGGGGAGAAGAGGCTCATGCCAGGGCAGTGCCAGGCAGCAGTGCCAGGAGCAGTGCCAGTGCAATGTGTGGGAAAGTGCCAGGGTGTTCTGCCAGGGGCCGGTACTAGGGAGACTGTGCCAGGGACAGTGCCAGTGCCAGGTGACTGTGCTGGGGCAGTGCCAGAGGTCAGTGCCAGCATAGTGTCAGGGCACTTCCAGGGGGCAATGCCAGGGGGTGTTCTGCTGGAGAAGTACTGGGGATTGCATGGTGGTGTGCTTCTGTTGGGGGTGGGCAAGGGGGTGGGGGTGCTGACTTCTGAGGAGCGTTGCTTTTTTATTCTTATTCATTTTAAATTGGCATGCCCTTTATAAAGACCTTTATAAGCCTAAGATGCTGGTGAGGTGGTGGCGGGCCGAACTCAGCATGTTGTCATGGAATCCACTCCTTTACTTTTTTCTTCAAAGTGTCAAAAAAAAGGCAGGTAAAGCCATCAGGGCAAGTTACATTCTGCGCCTCCTTTCCGAACAAAATCAGAAAATTCTGCCCATGATGCTTTTTTTCATGCATTGAATAAATGAACACTGATTTACAGAGAAGAGAGGACAGAAAGGGTCGAGGTGAAAGGTAACATTAGCAGGTAACTGCCTCACATCCACGGGAATAAATAGAGTTACGTTGCATCCCATGGTGTGGAGGAAGATAGAAGCCACAGCTCCTGCCCCCATGCCACCAGGGTCACCCGACTCTCCCACTCCCACTTCTGTCAGCATTGGGGCATCGCCCACCCTCCATTCACTGTTTCCGGCTGTCCCCATTCCCCCATTCACAGTCTCTGGCACACCCCCACCCCCCACCCAACCATTGGGCATTCCCCCCTCAACACACACACACACACATTTAAGGAGAACCCCCCCCCCCCCCCTGTCCAGTGGGGCTCACCAGAGAGCCAATCTCTGGCACTGCCAACCTGGCACTACTGAAGCACCACCTGGGAGCTATATTCACCTTTGCACCCCCGGCTTGGTCATCTCAACTGGTTTTTGTTTTCAAAATATGGTGGCGGGGAGCATTCAATGGGACTGGACACAACAGCATGAAGCTGTTTCATAGTATTTAAGTGCATTTAAATGCATGTGTTTCCCCCGTGGGCTCCAGTTTCTTCCCACACTCCAAAGATGTGCGGGTTAGGTTGACTGGCCATGATAAATTGCCCCTTAAAATCAGGGGGATTAGTTAAGGTAAATGCATGGGGTTATCGGGATAGGGCCTGGATGAGATTGTGGTCGGTGCCGACGGGATGGGCCGAATGGCCTCCTTCTGAACTGTCGAGATTCTATGATTCTATGCTGTAAGTTTATGTCATGTCATCGCTGGGATGGGGGCGGGGGGGGGGGGGGGGGGGGGGGAGAGAGCGGGGGGGAGGGGGTTTATAACCTTAAATTGAGATCTTGCCTATGTAAATCCTGTTATGACCCTCTGACAAGATTTAGCAGCCATGGCGAACAGGCACACTAAGTTTCACCCGGTATAAAGATAGGAGCCTCACCATTGAAAACTACAAAATGTTTGAATTCTCAATTCAATACTTCTCATCAGAGGCAAATACGTAGTTGAAAACTTCTGATCTTAATTAAGCAGAAGTGTGTTGTTAAGCAGGCAGCTTGCTAATGGGAGATTTGAGCTAACACTTTATAATTTGATGGATATTTTAAGATACTTTCAACTGGAGTACTCTTGAGTTTTAACTTTTGGATTCTATATTAGAACTAAGATTATGTTCTCCATCTTTTAATAACCTTTAATGTTGTGATGTACTTCGCCACTTAAATTGCACTGCATGTTTGGTTCTTTCATAAATTTTTAGGTGAGACCATAAGATGTAAGAGTAGAAGTAGGCCATTCAGTCCATCGAGTCTGCTCCACCATTCAACGAGATCATGACTGATCTAATATCTTCATCCTCAATTCCACTTTCCCACCTTATCCCCATAAATCTTAATTCGCTTACTGATGAAAAATCTGTTTATCTCAGCTTTGAACATACCTAACGATTCAACCTCTACAGCGCAGTGCAGTAAAGAATTCCACAGATTCACTCCCCTCTGAAAGAAGAAATTCCTCTTCATCTCTGCCTTAAATGGGTGAACACAGTAAGAAGTCTAACAACACCAGGTTAAAGTCCAACAGGTTTATTTGGTAGCAAAAGCCACTAGCTTTCGGAACAGGCTGTTCCTTCATCAGGTGGGTGGGAGTTCCCACCCACTTCCACCCACCTGACGAAGGAACAGCCTGTTCCGAAAGCTAGTGGCTTTTGCTACCAAATAAACCTGTTGGACTTTAACCTGGTGTTGTTAGACTTCTTACTGTGTTTACCTAGGTCCAATGCCGGCATCTCCACATCATTAAAAGGGTGACCCATTGCACTGAGATTATGCCCTCTGGTCCTGGCCTCTCCCACAAGGGAAAACAACCTCACAGCATCAACCCTGTTAAACTCCTGAGAATCCTATATGTCTCAATAAAGTCGCCTCTCATTCTTCCAATCTCCAATGAGTACAGACCCAGCCTAGTCAACCTCTCCTCATAAGGAAATCCCTCCATACCTGCGATCAACCCAGTGAACGTTCTCTGGTCTGCCTCCAATGTCAATAAACCCTTCCTTAGATAAGCTCATGGCATGTGAGTGTACCTTTAAGAAAGTTTTTTTTAAATCATGGAGCTTACAGCTTCAGCAATGTCATTGGGGGTGGAGCTAAGTTGTGGCAGTCAGGTGATAGGGGTTTTTTCCTTTGGGCTTTCAGTTTTGCTTTGGACAGTATGTTGTTTGAAGCAGTTTAGCAACAAGCTAAGAAGCAGTCTCTTTCTCCCCCTGTTCTTCTCTAAAAGAAGCTGTGTTTTGGGAAACTGATTCGACCACAACCTCTTCTGAGTTTCATCACAAGGGATTTTCAGCATTCAACCCAGGAGGCTGGATTCCTTTTCCAAGTGGGCATAAACCTATGCTGTATTGTGTTTATTTGGAGGGTTTTGTGCCTTGGATGTTGGCTTTGGTTGGAACACATTGGAGATATTTCCTTAAGAGTTATACATTATCGTGGCTATTCTGTTTCTTGTTTGTAATTGTTAAAAGTTCTTGCTAATTGTCTTACTATACATGTCAACAATGTTCTTAATTAAAATTTGTTTTTTAAAAGCTCCTTGTGAGTCAGTTGAATCACACCTGAAGTGAAACCTCTCATGCTCATTCTAGCCAAATTCAACGGAAAATGTTACAGGTCAGGCGGTCTTCATAGAAAACCTTGAAGTATCCAACTTGGCTTGGAATACTAGGAAAATATAACATTTTGCATAGTATTCTGAAGTGCTTATTAAAGGTGGCTATCTAGGAATAGGGAACATTTCCTGCTGATTATTCTCCTGGAGGGAGAAATAGATCATGGGCGGGATTTTACAGCCCCACTCAACTGGAGACCAGAAACTTCGGCCGAGGTCAATGGACATTTCCAGTGTCTGTCCCCCACCTCCGATTCCATGGTGGGCGGGGCAGTAGAATTCCAGTACATCTGTTCAGACCTAAACAGATGTCTGTGAGGGCTGGCTGTTTTAAACATAAGTAAGGGTTGGTTATCAGGGAAGTGTTTCTAATCTGGAATAGTCCCATAAGGGGTTCAGGCTGGAATCCACTTCAATGCCAATGGATATATTTTGGGTGCAAGCTCAATTAACATGAACAAATGCACTGTTTGTGTGATGTGGGGAGGTGGTAGCATAATGGTAGTGACACTGGACAATTAATCCAGAATAAAGCTCCTGTGACCCAGGTTCGAATCCCACCGTGGCAGATGGTGAAATTTGAATTCAATAAGAATCTGGAATTAAATGCCTAATGATGACCACAAAACCATTGTCATTAAAAACTCATCTGGCTCATTAATGCAGGGAAGGAGATCGGTTGGATTTAACTGCCCTCAGGGGATGGTCAATAAATACTAGCTCAGCCTGAGCGAATAAATGAAAAGATGTTTGTACATCCCTTCCCTGCAGTTTGTGTCACATGCATTCAGTTGAAAAACATTGAGAGGTTGAGCTGAATGCGCAATACTTTAGAACTTAAGTCCTGATCTCATTGAATGGGGAGCAGACCCGATGGGCCGAATGGTCTATTTCGGTTCCTACACCTTATGGTCTTACTGAAACGTTGATTAAAGAACCGAACAGGCCATACAATTTAAGTTCACGACTTCACTACTTTTGTCAGTCTCCAATATGATACATCCTTAGCAGTTTGAAAAGGGAAGTGAGAGTGAAACCTTCGGGACAATTAATGAAATTCTGGCCCAAGCCAAAAGATGGTAAAGGGAATGTACTACTGATTCTGAGCAGGATCTCCCAATTAGAGAAGTCTGATAACTTGAAAGTGAAGGCTTGCTGGTTGGAATGGCTGACACAGCTAATATGGCTAACAATCATTATTCTCAATGGATCAGACTTCCAAGGCTGAAGAACGACCTTTGAAGGACGCAAACAGCATCAACTCGAAAGGTATGAGGAGTGAACAGATGTGATGGGGCACGACAATCCTGATGAGCTGTGAGATGAAAGAGAACCCAAAAAAGTTGCTGAATGCTGCAATTGATCCAACCATGCTAGCATGACAAGGTCAAAACTGGATAAAGCACAACAACTCTGCCTAATATTAGTAGAATTTTTTTCTGTCCAAAATAGTCAAAAGAATTACTGGTACCAGTACTACTGGAGTTCCATTCAGGGGAATACAAGACTAGTTCAGCACATTTTTACAGGTACCAATCATTTACCAGTTATTCTGTTTTCTGACGTTAGAAAGGCAAATGTACATTAACACTGATGAAAAGTCTGAAAGAACTGCTCATTTGTCATACAGCTATGAGGATTGCTCCTATCAAATGGTAGGTTCAAGAGTGTTCGGTTAAGAGTGGAGAAAAATATGTGGGTCATAGCTTAAGGATAAAGCAGTCATAAACAACTCATGTGGAATAAAAGTAAACAAATATTTCATACAAGATCAATCAAGGCTTCAGCCTTTTTGAAAGTAATCTAAAAGGACCTGCAAAGAGCGAGGTTGTAGGAAATTTTAAAAAGGGGATTTTCTTTTTGTTTTAAGTATCACCACGGCGATCGAAGCCCTTGCTGGAGGGGGGGTTCACATTGTTGCAACAAATCCCTGCAAATCAACTGCAGCTTACATAAGGGAATCGCGTCAACAAGAGTTCAAGCGGCTTTTCTGTTTGTTAGTGTGATATGGTCAGTGGCGAGCAGTTGCAAATGGTTGATCTTGAATGTTCACATCGGACCCTGCCTAGTCTGCAACAGACATTGCCAGAAATTCTGTGAGCAAGTGGCCAGGCATTCTGTGAGCAGGCCCAGGCATTATGGACTAGAAAAGATTTGATGTGGAGATGCCGGCGTTGGACTGGGCTAAACACAGTAAGAAGTCTCACAACACCAGGTTAAAGTCCAACAGGTTCATTTGGTGGCAAAAACCACTCGCTTTCAGAGCGCTGCTCCTTCGCCAGGTAAGTGGGAATCCTGTTCATAAACAGGGCATATAAAGACACAAACTCAATTTACAAAATAATGTGTCTTTATATGCCCTGTTTGTGAACAGAACTCCCACTTACCTGACGAAGGAGCAGCGCTCCGAAAGCTAGTGGCTTTTGCTACCAAATAAACCTGTTGGACTTTAACCTGGTGTTGTGAGACTTCTTACTGTGTCTAGAAAAGATTTATCAGAGAAAGAGGAATGGTGATCCCATTCATACATAGTTTAAAAATAAGGCCTCTACTAATATTAATGTTATAAAGGATTAGAGAGAAAATGCACTTGTTAATCTAAGTCAATAATTGGTGGTTAGATGATACTGCAGAGGTTTAGCACTTGTAGACTCTAGCAATTCTGGATGGGGGCAGCATGCTGACACAGTGGTTAGCAGTGCTGCCTCACTGCGCCAGGGACCCCAGTTCAATCTCCGGTTTAGGTCTGTGCGGAGTCGACACATTCTCCCCGTGTGTCTGCGTGGTTTCCATTGGATGCTCCGGTTTCTTCCCACAGTCCAAAAGATGTGCTGGTTATGCGCATTGGCCATGCTAAATTCTCCCTCAGTTTACCCAAAAGGCGCTGGGGCGTGGCAACTAGGGGATTTTCACAGTAACTTCATCGCAGTGTTAATGTAAGCCTATTTGTGACACTAATAAATAAACTTAAAACTTAGATTTGTCATCTTAGCTCGTAAAATGTCAGGAAAGAGAGCAAGAAAGATTATGAGCTGATCTCCTCATTCCTAGGTTTTACTGCACAAGTCTACAGTTCTGCTTATTGCTTTTTATGTCAGTGAGGGTGAGAAAACAGAAAGAGAACAAACTAAAATAGAGGGAAGGAAAAGCAAAAGAGGACAAAAATTAATGAAATTCAACAAGAGGAGACAGATTTCAGGGTGAGAATTCCTTACTGACAGGACACTCCACAGCAGCAACATGTACAGACTAATTTATTAGACGTGTAAACATTTTATATTTTCACATCAATGATTAATTTGATGGACATTATTTGCCACGGGCAGCAACCTTGACAATTACTGGGTTTATAGGGTCAGCAGGAGAGAACTTCATTCAAATGGGGTCAGGAGACAGTGATGAGTGCAACTTTGGTGTCTACGGCAACCACCACCCCCCCCCTTCACCCCTCCCCCCCCCACTCCCCACTCCATCCCACCCCCTCCCGAGGAGACAGAAAGTTGACCAGTTTTTCCCACCTGTAGGGTTTGGTTCTCCTCAAATATAGAATTCAAATGTCAAAGTTTGCTGGGCCCAAATATCTTAGGAAACTCAGTGCCTCAATTTACCATGTTACTCTTACGCTGAATTCCAACTGACCCTCAGAAACAGGAAATCTGGTGCAGAGAGCCCTCACAGCTGACTCATCATTATTTAAATTGAGTAGGAGTGCAGAATGTTGCAAGAGAAGGATCTGGCTGTTCTCGTACATGAATCAGAAAATGAATGCATATAGGTACAGCAAGTAATTAGGAAGGCAAAGGGAATGGTGGCCTTTATTACAAGGGGAGGGGTGAAACATAAAAGTAGGGAAGCTTTGCTACAACTGTACTGGGCATTATTGAGACTGCACAAGTGTGCTGTGTACAGTTTCGGTCATCCTACTTGAGGAGGGATAAATTTGATTGGAAGCAGTGCAGAGAAGGTTCACAAGGCTGATTCCTGAGGTGTCTTATGAGGAAAGGTTGAGCAGCTTGGGCCGATACTCATCAGAGCTTAGAAGTTTGAGCGATGATCTCACTGAAACATATAAGAATCTGAGTGAGTTTGACTTGATAGATACCCAGGTGATGTTTCTCTCAAGAACAAAGGAGCGCAGTTTCAAAATAAGGTGTCCCCTACTTCAGATGGAGCTGAGGAGGAATTTCTTCTCTCAGAGGGTTGTGTGTTTGGAATTCTCTCCCCCAGATAGTAGTGGAGGAATTGTCAATGAACTTATTCAAGGCTGGCTCAGATAGGTTTGTGATTGACAAAGGAGTCAAGAGTTAAAGGGGACAGGTAGAAAAATGGAGTTAAGGCCATATTAGATCAGCCATGATCTTATTCAATGGCAACTCGAAGGGTCAAATAGCCTATTCCTTCCCTTGATTCTTATGTCCTTACATGAATTCTAAAGGATAGATAGTGGTCCTACCTCTTACAAGGCAGCCAAGAAACTGCCAGAGATGGCGGAGACCTAACATAAACTGGTTTCCGCCAAGCTCAAGTGTCAATGTCAGTGAATGGGCAAGAATGTTCAACACTGATTGTGATTTGCAGGCATCTCTGGTATCACGAGGCACACCCCATGATGTAAGAAAAATCCAACCATTGTGAGTGAAAGTATTTACACCACAAGTGTATGGAAAAGATTTTCTTGCTGCAATTGTAATTCAGCAGTGCGTCACATCTCTGCATTCACATCTGACGGGACACTACAGCCAAATCAATGAAAAAATAAATAGCAAACTGCAACCATGGCAAAACAGAACAGTGCTGATTCTGCATTCGCTACTTAATCTGTCCTGATGTTGTCTGAGACTATTTCCATAATTATAGGAAGGTATCAATCAATCACTTGCACCAACCGAACAATAATTTACATATTTGTGGATTGATTTCTACTCCTTAGTATCTATAAATTATTTTCTAATGTGGCACAACTATATTTCTTAAGCTACTTTGCTTCAGAGGATATCAGTAAACACACCGTATTGTGTCCAGGGTACAAGCCATTTCCATTTCACACTCCAATAAATCACATTTGGTACAGGAATAACTGAAAATATGGAGACAACAGGGTATTGATTCTTTGCTCCAATATTGCACTGTATAAAGCTTGTATTTATCCTATTCCCTTCGATTAAAGTCACCCATCCCCCCACTTCTGTTTTAGCTAAAAAGGCCGATCAATGGCCTGACAAGTACTCTACACAATTGACTTCCTGTTAAAGGCACTTTTGCACCCTTGCTGAGTTTTAGTAAACCAGACAACTCGCTTTTCATTTCTTAAGCAGTTCCACTATAGTTCAACAAGGACATCAATTCAGGGATAAATTGTTGTCAATGGCGCTTTCAAAATCCACGGTGCTGCCATTGCGCCTCTTTCTCAACATCAGGATGCTTGGTGTACCTTCGATATATTACTACGAACAAAGAAAACGGAAGTTTCCTGCCCCCAAAGGACTCGGTAAGTTTAGGCAGCAAGACACCGAACATACAAATCAGAAATGCACAATTCAGTTTCTTCTTTTCACTCAGTTTTGCTAATCTGACCTGGAGCTGTATACATCACAGGGCGATGTAGCGGACATCACCCTGTGATGTATACAGAATAGGGAGGGAAGATAAAAGAGTTTGGGTGCGATCTTCATTGCCATTCATGCCACGTTCCCAATGCAGCGAGGTCGGAGAATTTGGCGCTCAGCCAAATCTCTATTCACCGCAGCGGGATGGGAATGTCCTGCTGGTGAGAAGGGTGGTAACAATCTGGCCTTCATGTTCCAACAGAAAAAAATAGGTTACTTTTTTACATTCGGAAACCCTCGGCACTGGGCAAATGCCTTCACTGAAGACTAGGGTTGCCAACCCTTCGAGATTAGCCTGGAGTCTTCAGGAATTGAAGATCAGTCTCCCGGACACTGCTGTGTGAAATCCTGGAGAAAGGTCATTGGGGCATTAAGAAAAGATTGTTTCTTTGTCATTTTATTTGAACATTACTCTGTATCAGATATTAAAAAATGGGCTGCTTAGTTGGCAGTCAAGCATCATCCAATTGACAAATGAGTCGTTTTGCTTTCGAAATGAAGGCAATGCATCATCAAGATGGATGTGTTAGCCAACTCATGGCAGGAGCATGGGGACAAGTCAAGTGGTGAAGCCACCAGGAATACATTGAATCACAGTTGGCAACTCTACCACAGTCCACTTCCAATTTGGAAAGTCAAGAAGTAACAGTTAGGTATCGCCAACCTTGCTTTCAAACATCCACTGAGGGTCAGAAGAAGAGAGGATGGAGGGAGTTGAAGGCGGAGGTAGTCTAGGACATTCCACACTTTTTAGGTCCTTGGAAATGATAAATTAGATTGGGTGGTGATTCAATCAGGATTTGGTTTGACACAGTAAGGATGACAAACAATGTGCAGACCAGTCAGCAGTCCACCCTGGAAATACATACAAATTCCACCCCACCAATGTATTTTCTGCATTGACAGACTTCAGTGAGCACTCTCCTATGAATGTTATTTACAGACTTGCAAATCTTATTCATGAGCAACCTGCCCCACTTAAAGTCAATCCAATCCATATGGATCTGTGTGTTTGACAAGCTGTGATAACAGTTCTGCACATATCTGCAATCTATATTTATCGAATGAACAAGTCTATAACTACCTCACACTCGTCGATCTTTCTATCATTTATTTGGCTGTGACAGATTATAATATTTGGAGCAATGTTTCAAAAACTATCCTTCTCCCTTGTCTCATTAAAACTTTCAGCAAAGGAAGCAAGTTTTTAAGGTAGTATAATGCTACTCCATGCAGCTCTGGCAATTTCCCATTTGCTTATGAGTTGTCTGGATTGAATAGACTACAGCGAAACACATGGTTAAAATAAATAATGCCTTTGCTTTCTAACCTGCGGAAGTGAAAGACTTAGAAGAGTCTCTTGCAAGTATTATGAGAAGAAAAAGACTCCAATAATAATACTATTGAGACAATCCCTCTTTATTTATTTTGAATACTTGTTCTGCACAGTGCAAATTTTGTTACTCATCGTTTTGAAATGGGAAAGTGTCTTTCAGATACAATCGCCGGCATTTTACGGCTTCGCTTGTCCCCAAACTGTAAAATCCAGCCCGAGGTCAACAGGCCTTCCCATTGTCCACCCCTCGCCCGCTCCGATTCCTGTGGCGGGCGGGATGGTAAATTTCTGGCCAATGCCTCACCACTCTGCTCACCACCTCAATCCCGAGCCTTCTCCTACCATGCCCAACCTGAAGTGTGTCTAAAACATTCAGAGAGAGTAATTAGCTTCGCTTGACAGTGAAGTATTTATGCTACATTTTCGGGATGAATTCCATTGCTCTTGGTAAACATTTCCAAACTAACCAGATTTAAAACAGGAGGACGGCAACATAGTAGCAATGTTGTTGGAATCCCAAGACAAAAGTTCAAATCCCAAGATGGCAGCTGGGGAATTTAAAAACAATGAATTAATAAATATAGAATAAAATGCTCATCTCATTTATAAAAATCATGTATCTTATTGACACCCAATTCTACCTCATCATCACCTCTCTTAATTCATCCACTGTTGCTAAATTATCTGACCGTTTATCAAACCAAAACTTCCTCCAATTCAATATTGAGAAGATTGAAGCCAGTTTTTCACAGTAACTTCATTGCAGTGTTAATGCAAGTCGACTTGTGACACTAATAAATAAACTTTAAAAAAAACATTGTTTTTGATCCCCTCCCCCACTGCAAACTTCGCTCCCTAGCACCTGACTACATCTTTCTCCCTGGCATAAGCCTGACATTAAGGCAGTCTGGCCACAACCTTGGTGTCACATTTGATCCGGAGATTACTTTTTGGTCTCATATTCATGCTGTCGCGAAGATGGCCTTCATAACTTCACCCAACTTCACCCCTATCTCAGCTCATCTGAATTCCTCATTCATGCCTTTGTTACCTTTAGACTTGACGATTTAAATGCATTCCTGGCTGGGCTCCCACATTCTACTCTCCATAATCTTGAGATCATCCAACACTCTGTCGCTTATCTCTTAACTGGCAGCACGTCCCATTCCCCCATCATCCCTGTGCTTGCTGACTTCCAGTGGCTACCATTCAATGTTAGAATTTCATCCTCACTTATTCATGGGCTTGCCCCTCCCTAATCTCTGCAACTTCCCCGAGTCCCGCAATCCTCAGAGATATCTGCACGGCTCCAATTCCAGCCTCTTGTGGATTCCCAGTTATAATAGGTCCACAATTAGTTTCAAGAAGGAGATAGATATATTTCTAATTTAAAAAACAGGTTAAAGGGATATGGGGAACAGGTAGGGAGGCGGTTTTGAAACCAGGAAGAGATCAGCCATGATCTGATTGAATGGCGGAGCAGGCTCAAGAGGCTGAATTTGCCTATTTCTGCTCCCAATTCCAAGATTGCCCCTGATGGGTTAGAACCTTTGCAACAGCCAAAATGGGATCGGTTTCAATTCAATACTAAGTTAAAATGGCCTGCTGAGTTTGGGTTTCCTTCCTGTGTGATTTACGCACTACCTCCCACCCTGCTGGGGAAAATTTGATCTGTCAAAAACTGGGTTGGATTTCCACATCTGGATCCCGCCCATTACTTTTAAAATGTCTGTGGAATCTTCCTGACTGCAAAAATCCAGTCTCTGCCTCGATCCAACGGTTAAGCTACTGGAAGAGATTAAACAAACTAGGGCTGCAATGCATGGAATTTCAAAGGTTAAGGGATGATTTAATCAAAGTTCAAAAATATTAAGGGAAAAATACAGAGAGAAAAACACTCTCTGCTGGTTAGCAAGTCTAGGATGAGTGTGGATAGTGTAAAAATCATCGCCAAGTCTTCCAGGAGCAGGGTTAGGAACTTCTTCATGCAAAGGGCAGTAGAAATTTGCAACTCTCTTCCACAAACAACAATTGAGAAATAGCTGCTTGATGCCACAAAACTTGAGTATTACTGAAAAAATACATTATTATGTCAAAACTTTTCATCTTGCATCCATCAGGAAAACTGCAAAATACCAATGCCAGGGGAAACAACTTTTAAACTTTGATCGAACGTCTTTTTTCAGCAATCAGTGTTTCCTTTAAAACTGAGATTGATAAATTTTTTCAACCAATTTTATCAAGGGAAATTGGGATATTTGGGTATATGGCATTAGGTTGCAGATCATACTTATCCCATTGAATTGCAGAATTAGACTTAGGTTGTTAGATAGGCACAGTGGTCAACACTGCTGCCTCACAGTGCTCGGGACCCGGGTTCAATTCCTGGCCTGGGTCAGTTTGTGGAGTGTGTGTGGAGTTTGCACATTCTTCCTGTGTCTGCGTGGCTCTCTGGGTGCTCTGGTTTCGTCCCATATGCCATATGTCTGTGTGGAGTTTGCACATTCTCCCCATGTCTGTGTGGGTTTCCACCGAGTGTGCCGGTTTCCTCCCACAGTCCATAGATGGGTGTGTTAGGTTGATTGGCCATGATAAATTGACCCTAGTGTCAGGAGGATTAGCAGGGTAAATATGTAGGGTTGCGGGAATAGGGCCTCAGTGAGAGTGTGGTCGGTACAGACTCGATGGACCGAATGGCCTCCTTCTGCACTGTAAGAATTCTATGGATTCTAACCAACACTGTTTGAGGTGAAATGGACAGAAGTAAAGACAACCCTAAATGATGTCTCAGCCTGCAATCCCCACTGAGTGATTAGAATAGCTTTAGTATAGAAGTGCCATCACTCCAGTTTTCAGGATCGTGTGGATTCCTATGGTTTCTTCAACCTTCCAGTTTTAAATTTCCGATGATAAATCTCATCAGCTTGTTTGAAAATTCCTCTAAAATTACAGGCACAGCGTGTTTCACAGCCTGCGATAAAGCAACTTGCCCATTCAGTAGTTTTAACAAAATAGCTTTCCTGCCAATTTTATAGCTCCTTCTTAGAGTTTTCCTCTGATTTTATAGCTGCTGTGCAGTTTTCCTGCACATTTAACAATTCCTTCGTTCCAATTTTCCTGCCCATTTTATACATCCTTTCTTACAGCTTTCCGGTTCATTTTATAGTTAGTTTTCCTCTGATTTTATACCACCTCTGTTAGTTTTTCTGCCCATTTTATAGTTCCTTTGACTATCAATTTAAACAGTTTATAATTCCTGGGACAGAGTTGAACTGCCTGCTTTATAGTTCCTACAACGCATTGAACCTGCCTGATTTATAACACTTCTGACATGATTAGTGTGTTCAATTTATCATTCTCAGGCTACAACAGCAACTTGCTTTTATATGGCATTTTGAAGACAGCAAAACACCGTGGGCGGGACTTTCCTGTCCCGCCAGCCATGACACCTGCCTCCGGCTGGGTCGGATAACCTGGGACCTTGGGCGGGAATTTTCCCATCTCATCCGCCACGGGAATTGTAGTGGGCGGGGGCAAACCATGCAAAGGTCCGTTGACCTCAGGCGGGAAATTAGGACTTCAGGGCGAGTGTGGCCAGAAAATCCTGCCCCTTGTGTGTGGTGGA
Organism: Mustelus asterias; assembly: GCF_964213995.1. Taxonomy (NCBI): domain Eukaryota; kingdom Metazoa; phylum Chordata; class Chondrichthyes; order Carcharhiniformes; family Triakidae; genus Mustelus; species Mustelus asterias. Next base: position 59,226,718 of record NC_135808.1, read on the forward strand.
CAATAGGCCAGGATTGGAGGGACGTGGAGTTCTACAGGGGTTGTAGGGTTGGAGGAGGTTACATTGATGAGGAGTGGTAAGGCCTTGGAGGGAATTAAACATGTGGATAGAAATTTTAAGACTGGGGCATGGGTGGAGATGGAGCCATGGAGGCTCAGTGAGCACAAAGATGATCGGTAGGTGGACTTAGTGTCGTTCACCACATTTTCTGTGAGACAGTTTGCTTGCCTGTTTGGTGTGGTTAACCTATAAGCTTTATAATTCCTCGGCCACAATTAGACCGTCTGTTTAATAGTTCCCATGGCACAATTTATTTGCCCATTTTATTGTTCCTACGGCAATGTTAAACTGCCCATTTATAGATCCTAGGACATGGCTGACCTCCTCATTTTATGGCTTTTAAATCAGAGTTAACATGCCCATTATGTAGCTTCCCCGACTTGATTACACTTAACCTTAATTTCCAGGTTGAGCTATATCTCTGTCCGTCCTCTGTTAAAACAATGTTGATGAAATGATTGCAAGGATGCTTCAAACTCTCATTCAACGTCTTCTCTCACTGCAGTAGCTTAAGTGTTATTGGTTGCAAAATCACTGGGAAATTACAGTGAACAAGATCAATAATGCTCCAGAGGTTTTACATGGTGCGGCGCACTGCAGAGAAAATAATTAACGTTCTGATTAAGTAACTAGATAAAAGATTGTGCATATAATGTAAAAAAAATAGCTCAAGTAGTGACAAAGCCCTATCCTAAATAAAAGCTGACAGAGCTGATGAAAATAAATGTAATTTATTTCCACATTATTATGCACCTGTCCAGCAATACAATCAGCGAGGTATACAGCACAGAAAAAGGCCCTTCGGCCCATCAGGTCTGTGCCAGCCAAAGACAAATCATCCAACTATTCTAATGCCATTTTCCAGCACTTGGTCCAGTGTATGCCTTGGCATCACAAGTGCATATCTAAATACTTCTGAAATGTTCTGAGGGTCTCTGCCTCCTCCACCCTTTCAGGCAGTGAGTTCCTGACTCCCACCACCCTTTGAGTGAAAACATTTATCCTCACATCCCTCTAAACCTCCTGCCCCTTGCCTTAAATGTATGCTCCCCCCACCCCCACCCCCGAGTCATTGATCCCACCACAAAGGGGAAAAGTTTCTTAGTTTCTTCCTGTCTACTCCATCTATGTCCCTCATAATTTTATACATCTCAATCATTCACCCCCCCCCCCCACCTCTCAGTCTCCTCTGCTCCAAGGCAAACAACCCCAGTCTATCCCATCTCTTCTCATGACTAAAATTCTTCTGGCAACATCCTGGTAAATCTCCTCTGCACCCTTCCCAATGCTATCACACCCCTCCTCTTATGTGGATTTTGGAACTGCACACAATTCTCTAGCTGATTTTGGAACTGAACACAATTCTCTAGCTCTAACCAATGTTTTATACAGTTCCAGCATCACCTCCTTAAAGTTTATAAAGTTTATTTATTTATTAGTGTCACAAGTCGGCTTACACTAACATTGCAATAAAGTTACTGTGAAAATCCCCTAGTTGCCACACTCTGGCACCTGTTCAGGTACACCGAGGGAGAATTTAGCATGGCCAATGCACCCTAACCAGCACATCTTTCAGACTGTGGGAGGAAACTGGAGCACCCGGAGAAACCCACGCAGACACGGAATGTGCAAACTCTGCATAGACAGTGACCCAAGCCAAGAATCAAACCCGGGTCCCTGGCACTATGAGGCAGCAGTGCTAATCACTCACTGCTCAGAAACTCTATGCCTTGGCTAATAAAGGCAAGTGTACCATATGCCTTCTTAACCACTTGATCCACCTGTCCTGCTACCTTAAGGGACAGGCCTAACTCTTCAGAATCTAGTAAGTTAAAGTTAGCACATACCCCTACTTACTTCCCTTGTCAGAATTGCTGTCTTTCAGCTGAGACTATTAAACCAAACTCCATTTGCCTGTTCAGGTGGATGTCAAAGATCCAAGAGCACATTACAAAGGGCAGGAAGCGTCCAGCCAACATTACTCCCTCAAAAAAAATCAGACAGACTTGTCATTTATCTCATGGCTCTTTGCGGGACTTTACTGCCCGCAAGTTTTCTGCTGCATTTTACCTCATAAAAGCAGCAATGACTTCAAAATTAATTAACTGGCGATACAAATCCTTAGGACATCTTTTGGATTTGTGCATATTCTCTTTATATGTCAAGCAAAAGCCAATGATTCATGCTAGTTACAGCTCCAACAATGATTGTAGCCTTCCGGTACTTCATCTGAGCAATCAGTCTGTGTTTTTGTGGCAGCTAATCACTTTTGCAGAGGGAGGCATTCCAATTCTGTACTCTTCCACTCGGCAAACACACACACTTTTCTTAAACGGGTCCAGAAATAACAATTTGAGCAGGAATGCTGTCTGAGCTTTCCACCTTTATTCTTATTTGTTCCTGAGACATGAGCATCTCTGACAATTGGGCCAGTGTATACTGCCTTTGAGAAGTTAGTGGTGAGCCATGTTCTTGAACCACTGCAGTCTATGGTGGCACACCCATAGACCGGAATCTTACCACTGTTCATGCTGGTGGGGTTTTCCCATCTCGCTGCAGTGAATGGCGATTTGGCTGGGCACCAAATTCTCTGACCTCGCTGCAGCGGGAGTGTGGTGTGAACAGGCGGTAAGATCACACCCATATTGACCTGTTGGTAGAACGGTGAAATAGTTCAAAGTCTGGATGGAATGTGGATTGGAGGGGAGCCTGGGTGGTGTTTGCGTGCATCTTCCGCCCTTGTCCTTCTAGGTGATAAAGACTGCGGGTTTAAAAAATGCTTGTCGAAGGAGCCTTGGAGATTTTTGCAATAAGGGGCTCTGTGACAAAATTGACAACTCCCATTGCTGCTCTGGCTGAGACATAAACTCTACACCAATGAGGATTATGCTTGGTGCCTTCCTTTTCCTTACATATTCATCTATCCATTAAACCAGGGGAAACCCCTTGTTAAACCTCAGAGTTCAAGATAAATTATCATTATTTCTCTAAATATCCATAATATTTAACAAAATCTCACCAATTTAATACTCTTTGTACATAATCAGTTGCAAAACTTGAGGAAAATACGTGAATTACTGACTCTTTCTTATTTATAAGAACTGAAAGGCAGTCCAAAGTCATTTTCTTTACAAATACGTAGTACACCCTTGTAATCCATAAAGGACACAGTCATCTTAGTATTAACCAGTAAAGGATCAAGATGACTGCAGTGATGATGAGATGGCCATCAAAAGAGTATACCATAGTCTGAAGACAAAAGGATTTGGGTTTCAAGATGCAGCCCAATAAACATTCTGTTCAGTTGTGTGAGGAACTTCAGCGTCAATTGTTACCATAAGTAATTACAAGGCTTTCACTCCACCTGACACATCTGATGAATCTTCCAGGGTCAATTTCAAGACTTTAAAAAGTGGACTTTTTTCATTGTTTCCTTATTGCTGGTGAGCCTGGTCTGCAACAGCCATGGATCAACTAGGAATGGTAATTCTCGATGGCTGCAACAGCTCGAAGCAACTGTCCAATCACTCGATAAAGTCTGCTTGCCTTGAAAATTCTGGCTGGGCTCAGTTGGAAGCATTCTTACCTCTTAGTCAGAAAGTTGTGATTTCAATTCTAACATCCTGGGCGGCATGGTGGCACAGTGGTTAGCACTGCTGTCTCACAGTGCCAGGCACATGGGTTCGATTCCGGCCTTCGGTGACTGTGTGGAGTTTGCACATTCTCCCCGTGTCTGTGTGAGTTTCCTCCGAGTGCATCTGTTTCCTCCCACAGTCCAAAGATGCACAGGTTAGGTGCATTGGCCATTCTAAATTGCCCCTTAGTGTCCAAAGATCTATAGGTTAGGGGATTAGCGGGGTAAATATGTGGGGTTACGGAGTAAACCTGGGTATGAGTCGATGCAGGTACGATAGGCTGAATGCACTGTGTGATTCTATGACCAGGACTTGAGAACAAAAATCAAGAAGAGACCTCCTGGGGGAATAACTGAAGGCAGAGCTGAGTGAATACTGAACTGCTGAAAACACTATCTTTTGGATGACATGTTCAAAGGAAAGTTGTCTGTTCCCTCAGGTGGACATAGAAGGTCTTACAACACATTTTGGAAGAATAACAGGGGTGCTATACCCGGTGTCCTGGCTAATATTTGTTCCCCAATCAACAAAGCAGATTATCTGATGATTATCAGATTGTTAGTTGTGAGAGCTTGCTGCATATAAATTGGCTGCTGCATTTCCTGCATTACCGTATTGACCAAACTTTAAAAGTACCTCATCGGCTGCAAAGCTTTGGGATATTCCATAGATGTGACAGGTGCAATATGAATGTAAATCTTTTTATTTACCCCCACTGGTGGTATTTACCTCAACTTCTGTCTGAGACAGCATTACACTACTGACTGTCACTGTCTTATGGATGAGACAGTAAATGGAGGCCTTAGTTATCCTCTCAGGTGAATGCAAAAGATCCCAACGCTGATCTCTGGTAACATGCTTAGTCTGAGCCAGATAGCCAGAGGAAGGTAGTGACAGAGAGAGAGTCTGAGAGGAAGCAGTGCTGGAGACCAACTGATAAAAGTAGTGGTGGGAACTCAGCTGGATTGCAGCTGGAAAGTCAGAGCAGCAGCTGAATAAGATTGGTGTCAGGGTGGGCTTGATCAAGAGCAGTGGAGTGGAGCCAGAGTGAAGTGGGCCACAAAGCACGGCAGCAGAGCAGGTTTCACCAGAATGGCCTCACACTTTACATTTCTGCTTGAGTTGAGTTGCTGTTGCTCAACGCAGGTAGAAATCTAAAGTCAGAGTGAAGTCAGGAGCAGTGCGGCCAGGAAGGAGCTGCAGAACCTGAGGAAAGAAACATCAAGGATAAGAACAAAGATAAAAATCGAAGATCTAAGACAAGGGACTAGTATAATTAAAGCAGGTGTACAAAAGGTGATTTTCCAGCTTTGCCGCACCAGGCTCAGATCATGCTAAACCCAGAAAATAGCGAGTGGGCCTAAAAATGGGTTTGCAATCATCCCAGTCCCTTTCAAACGCGCATTTAAAGTAGCATTTACATATGCTTTGCCCGTTCGATGCTGGATTCACCCAGCACCTGGGATCTTCCGACCCTTGGGTTTGGCATGAGCCCAGTGAGAATCACTACTGGTCTCCACGAGTGGAGACCAGGCGTGATGACCATGCCAGGGGCTCGGAGGCCTTGGAAGCACCTGGGTAGTCGGGGATATGTCTGGGCAGTGCCTACTTGGCAGTGTCTATCTAATACCCTGGCAGTGCACATCTGACACCCTGGCAGTGCCAGAGGGAGTGCCAAGAGGGGTGCCTGACTGTGGGTGGGGCCTGAGTGTGGGCTATGATGGGACGGCTATGATGGGGGGTTTGTGAAGGGGACACATTGGGAGGGCCCCAATACCGATGCTCTGTGTTGGGGAGGGGTTGAAGAACCATGCTGCTGATGAGGGGAAGGGGGGGCGGGAAGGGAGGGGGGGGAGGTGGTAGGGGTGGGGGTCATGATATCCGTGGGGTTAGGGAGCCGTTCTCCCCATGCATTGTGGAATGGCGCCCAATCGCTCTGCAGCCAGGCTCACTGGCCTTTTTAGGCCCCGCCTCTCCCAGAACTGGGTATGCAACTCACGACTCTCCCAAAAACTGATGAAGTGTGGGACAATTGTAGTCCAGTCTGCGCTGGACAGACTGGGTATGGGTCGCTCCGGTTTTCTCATCATCATGACACTTAGTCATTTTCTCGGAAAATTCTACCCTTTATTTCTGGTAAGATTAGTTCATACTTGAATAAATAGTGGTATGATGGTGGAGCTCCGTCTCATGGAGTGCGCATCCCGTTCCACCTGGGAAGTCCAAGACACTCCTTGTGTTCTGGACAACCAGGGGAGAGGAAATGGGACTAATTGAGTTGGTCTTGGAGAGAGCTGGTGGGGACGGGGTGAGGGTGGGGCAAATGGCTCCAACTGTGTCCAAGTCATTCGATGAATCTATGTTTATTCGGATGTTCTGTTCTTTTCAACAGGTAAGTCTGTGTAACTAATACCACAGGACTGTCAAAGGGAAGAAATTGGCAAGGAACTGGCAGAGTGGTTCTCCTCCCAATTCTCCACACCACACCTGTCCGAGTTATGCCAAGAAGCTGGCGCAGTTTGCTTTCTTGTCCCTTTGACAGGTCCATGCAGGTAATCAAAGAAGAGCCAGCGAGTCAATAAAGCAGATGAGGTATAAGAGAAGCAGCAGAAGCAACAGCTACAGCGGGGCAGCTGCTTCCTCTTGATTATCCCCAAGGCGTGCGTGTGAAAGTCAATGATCTGGCATCCTAGGACATTCAGACTGCCTGTGAAACTGCAGTCAGTTTTCATTTACACAGTAATATGACAACATTGCACCATATTAGACCATTTGGATGTGCTCAGCAGGCAAGCTGGTCACAACCCAGCAGGGTTGTAGCTGCTCAAAGTTGTCTTCTGCCCTCAGAAAGTCAACCTTCCAGACACAACATATAATTCGTCTGAAGGTCTGTCATATTTGCTTTACACTTGATAGCCTTTCAGTGACTTGATGATTGGGTTTGCACTGGCAAAGCTCCTCGCTTTTGAAAACAAACAGATCTCAGGGAGTCTGGCAAGTTTACTTTGGGCTTGCTATTGGCTGTGTGACACCTGCATAACGGGAAGAGGCAGCCTGGTACCCTGTCACAAGCTGTGTTCCGCTGAAAGGTCACTGACTTGAAACGTTAACTCTGCCTCTCTCTCCTCAAGACACATTCACAGTGTTTTGCTTCTGTGCCCTTCAACAGAGATCAAAATACTGGAAATTCTGGAAATCGGAAAGCAAAAACACAAAATGATGGGAACACACAGCAGGTCAAGCCGCATTTGTATAGCAAACAAAAAAAACACACTGTCAAAATATTTGAACGTGCTTTGTCCTAGAGGAGGAAATGAAAGATGCACATTAATACCTGTAGCATGTTGGATTATATTTCATTTTTTGTTAAAAGCTATTTGTGCAATGACCAGCGAGTAATAAGCTGACAAGCATTGAATTAAAGAGATTAGCACTGAGGAATCTCGTGCAAACATAAGTGTTCATCCATAATTATTGCAAACAACTATTTCTAACCCACTGCCATGTCGGGCAGAATTTTCAAATTTATTTTTCATGTATCAACTTTGGTGAGAAAACCGGGCAGAATCCCACCGGCGCCCTCAGTGGGGAAAGGCGCCATATATTCAGCCTCTTTAAGAAAAAAAATGTGCAAGTTTCACACCGCATCCGTGGTAGCCCGTCTCTGATTTGCACACCCCGTCATGAGTTAGTTGCTGCAATCAGTGGGGCGTATCATTTAAACACCTCTCCGGCACTTTTTCCAAGTTCAGTCTGAAGGGAGGGTTGGCTGCCAGAATGACTGCACCATGCTTTACCAAAGGTACCCTCAGCAAGCTTCGGGATGGGATCTAGCAGAAGAGGCAGACCCTCTACCCGCAATCGGGCAGATTTCCTGCCAGCAAGCTGATCAATCCCTCCTGGGAGGCTGTGGCCACGCTAGTGAGTGCCACTCACTCCATAAGGGGCAGAAGTGCCATAGAAATGAATGAGCTTCTCCGTGCAGCCAGGGTAAGTCTGCCTCCTCATGTCTCCCACAGCACCCGTCACATCACCACGGTGATCTCACTCCTCCCACACCTCACGGGGCCACAGCACTTGTCATGCATTCCCCCCACCCTCTCCCCATAATCGTCCCACACCTTCCCAGTATCTCCTCTGATCCTCACATCCCCTCTCCCACTCATCCCTTTCAGAATTCCTTGCCATCTGAGCTGGCATAACTCATGCCTCCAGTCTCCCAATCTGTCTCATTGCAGAGTAAACTTGAGCACAGTCAGTGTGAGCAGGCACTGCCAGCCGGAGTCATGCCTTTGAGGAAAGAGCCCTTGAGCTGGCTGGAAAGGAGCAGGACAGCACCCGTGCAGAGGGCGAGGTGGGAGCAACAGACTCAAGTGAGAACCGTCAACACATTCAGTCAAAGTGCAAGCCTCACATGGGTGACATTTCTCCCATCAGTGTTCCCCTGTCCCACACTAATGCCATCTCCTCTCCCTTGCAGGTCATATAATCATATAATCCCGACAATGCAGAAGGAAGCCATTTGGCCCATCGAGTCTGCACTGCCCACAATTCCACCCAGGCCCGATTCCTGTAACCCCACATATTTATCCTGCTAATCCCCTGACACTAAGGTCAATTCAGCACTGCCAATCCACCTAACTCACACATCTTTGGACTGTGGGAGGAAACCGGAGCACCCGGAGGAAACCCACGCAGAAACACGGAGAATGTGCAAACTCCGCACAAACAGTGACCCAAGCCGAGAATCGAACCCGGGTCCTTGGCACTGTGAGGCAGCAGTGCTGACCATTGTGCCACCGTTGATCAGCCTAGACTATCCTCACGGCACCCGGACACCATCGACCCAGGCAGCTCCAAGACCAGCATTGCAGAGGTGTCACAGCTGTCACCTATACCGGCCACAAGTGCAGATACGCACATTTTGGTGGGAATAACTAGTAGGTAGGCGTCTTGATCACTCACTGGTGAGCACCTCACAGTAACTGACCCACAGCAGGTGGAGGCAGGGATATCCCATGGTTCCAGCACTCTGGAGGGATACTGGAACTCAGGGCTCTGCTGAGCGTTGGTGACATACCCCTGGGTTTGATCACCCCAGAGCTGATGGAGCTACAAAGTCAGAGTCGCGAGTGTCAGAAAGAGATAGCAACATCCCTCCTCTGACTGCAAGGCCAACTGGAGGAGTCCTATCGCCTTCTCATAGATATCATAGAAAGATATCATAGATATCATAGAAACCCTACAGTGCAGAAGGAGGCCATTCGGCCCATCGAGTCTGCACCGACCACAATCCCACCCAGGCCCTACCCCCACATATTTTACCCGCTAATCCCTCTAACCTACGCATCCCAGGACTCGAAGGGGCAATTTTTTTAACCTGGCCAATCAACCTAACCCGCACATCTTTGGACTGTGGGAGGAAACCGGAGCACCTGGAGGAAACCCACGCAGACACGAGGAGAATGTGCAAACTCCACACAGACAGTGACCCGAGCCGGGAATCGAACCCGTGACCCTGGAGCTGTGAAGCAGCAGTGCTAACCACTGTGCTACCGTGCTATCCAAAGAGATGGTGCTGTCACTTCAACGTAGCGAGGCCAACACTGTGAGGGTCACATCCACAGAGGAGACCTTGGTGCAGAAAGAACGCTCCATGGTGGAGGATATCCATTCAATTTGTGGCCTCCATGGCTGAGAGCATGAGCCCCACGGTGCAGGGCTTCAACTCCGTGGTGCAGGCAATAATGGTAATCCATGAGGATGGTGGAGCTTTTGGATCTCACTCCCTCTGCCCCTCGGTCCCATGAAGGAGCCTAGGGGCCCCCAGGCAACTGAAGAGAAGAGGATTGGCAAGAGTGCACCATGGGGGTGTCTGGCCCATCTGACAACCCCCCCTCACTTTGAGTGGCAGACCTCCAGCCCCGCACACTGAGAGGGCAGCACTGCAACAACCATGCAGCACAAAATCAGCCCGGATCCTCAAGGTCCCGGCCCTCCAGGTCCCTGTTCATCTCAGGCAACAGTGCATGGAGGTCGCCAGGCCTCCTCAACCTCAGCTGCGGAACCTAGGGAAGCGCTTTCTGTTAAAAGCTATTTGTGAAAGTAATGCAAGTAATAAGCTAACGAACATTTGAATTAAAGAGATTAGCACCGAGGAATCTCATGCAAACAAATATGTTCACCCATAATTATGCTGCTATGGGGAACACAGGGCCAAGTGGGTGCAGTCTTTGGAACCCAGAACCTGGGGTAGGCCAGCTATGTGCACAAAGCCCATGGCCCCGGTGTCCTGGCTCACCTGGTCCTGATCAAAGCGGATGTACTGATGAGCCCTTGCAAATAGTGTATCCGTCACCTCCTGTATGGACTTGTGTATGGCAGAGAAGGAGGCGCTGGAAGTCTTAAAGCGCATCAAGGTAGATAAATCCCCAGGACCTGATGAAGTATATCCCAGGACGTTGTGGGAGGCTAGGGAGGAAATTGCAGGTCCCCGAGCCGAGATTTTTGAATCATCGATAGTCACGGGTGAGGTGCTGAAGATTGGAGAGTAGCAAATGTTGTGCCTTTGTTTAAAAAGGGCTGCAGGGAAAAGTTTGGGAACTACAGGCCAGTGAGCCCCACATCTGTGGTGGGTAAATTGTTGGAAGGTATTTTGAGAGACAGGATCAACAGCTATTTAGAGATGCAAGGACTGATTAGGGACAGTCAGCATGGCTTTGTGAGTGGAAAATCATGTCTCACAAATTTGATTGAGTTTTTTGAAGGGGTAACCAAGAAGGTAGATGAGGGCAGTGCAATTGATGTTGTCTACATGGACTTTAGCAAGGCCTTTGACAAGGTACCGCATGGTAGTTTGTTGCATAAAGTTAAATCTCACGGGATCCAGGGTGAGGCATCTAAATGGATACAAAATTGGCTTCTTGGCAGAAGCCAGAGGGTGGTTGTAGAGGGTTGTTTTTCAAACTGGAGGCCTGTGACCAGCGGTGTGCCTCAGGGATCAGTGCCGGGCCCACTGTTGTTTGTCATTTATATTAATGATTTGGATGAGAATATAGGGGGCATGGTTAGTAAGTTTGCAGATGATACCAAGATTGGTGGCATAGTGGACAGTGAAGAAAGTTATCTCCAATTGCAACGGGATCTTGATCAATTGGGCCAGTGGGCTGATGAATGGCAGATGGAGTTTAATTTAGACAAATGTGAAATGTTGCATTTTGGTAGATTGAACCAGGGCAGGACTTACTCAGTTAATGTTAGGGCGTTGGGCAGAGTTACAGAACAAAGAGATCTAGGGGTACATGTTCATAGCTCCTTGAAAGTGGAGTCACAGGTGGACAGAGTGGTGAAGAAGGCATTCGGCATGCTTGGTTTCATCGGTCAGAACATTGAATACAGGGGTTGGGACGTCTTGTTGAAGTTGTACAAGACATTGGTAAGACCACACTTGGAATACTGTGTGCAATTCTGGTCACCCTATTATAGAAAGGATATTATTAAACTGGTAAGAATGCAGAAAAGATTTACTAGGATGCTACCGGGACTTGATGAATTGAGTTATAAGGAGAGGCTGGATAGAATGGGACTTTTTTCTCTGGAGCGTAGGAGGCTGAGGGGTGACCTGATAGAGGTCTATAAAATAATGAGGGGCATAGATCAGCTCGATAGTCAATATCTTTTCCCAAAGGTAGGGGAGTCTAAAACTAGAGGGCATAGGTTTAAGGTGAGAGGGGAGAGATACAAAAGTGTCCAGAGGGGCAATTTTTCACACAGAGATGGTGAGTGTCTGGAACAAGCTGCCAGAGGTAGTAGTAGAGGCGGGTACAATTTTATCTTTTAAAAAGCATTTAGATAGTTACATGGGTACGATGGGTACAGAGGGATATGGGCCAAATGCGGGCAATTGGGATTAGCATAGGGGTTTTTAAAAAAAGGCGTCATGGACAAGTTGGGCCAAAGGGCCTTTTTCCATGCTGTAAACCTCTATGACTCTATGACCCTGTGGCAGACTGGTGATGCTGCATAGGTCACCTGTGCAGCCACAAATGCGTCAGTTGCATAAAAGTTCAGCGCAGCAGAAACTTTCAGGACCACAGGCAATGGTTGACCTCCCAGTCCATGAGGAGTCAACCTCTGCATCAGCTGGCACAGATATTAATGAACATTTAATAAGATATTGCTCCGATGGGAGGTTGATGGAGGATACATGGCAGAATTAAAAGAAATAGAAAATAAGCAACTCAGAAACGCAGAGAACTAGCCATCAATGTCTCTTGATTCACTGTGCTTCATTGAGCAATAGTTCTCATTGTTAATTATATTACACTTAGACTACGGGTGGAATTTTCCCATCCTGCCCGCCTTGGGAATCATAGTGGGCGGGCGGGAGCGGACCATGTAAAGGTCCGTTGACCTCGAGTGGGATTTTCTGGGATGAGCGCGGCCAGAAAATCCCACTTTACATGTGCAACTTGGAAAAATATTGAAGAAGGACTGGTGCAGTTTTCCGGTAGGACACCACTGACATCTGGAGATAGGAAGCTCTCCAACAGTAGGCCTATAGCCGGTGTTGTCTCTTTGAGCTTCCTTCATCTGTGGCCCTGCTCCTAGTTGATGAAGAGGCTCTACCTCCCCCTCCTCTGCAGGGCGCTGGTCCTGGGCGTGTACAGCAGTATGTTGATGCCACGATTCCTGATCCACAGCTATCAATAGACTCGACTGGCTCCATGATTCTCATGAATCAACAACTGAAAGGAAGAGGACACCGATGTGAGTGATGAAGAGTCCGGACAATGCTCTGACCCATAGCCCTCTCAGCATCTGGGACATCCATCCATGTGCATCCCCCTATGTGAGCATCTTTCCAATGTGTCTCATTCTGTCACACAATAACCAGTTCCCCACTGTCGCCCCTCTCAACTCCACCTGAATGGAGCACCTTGACCCTTGAGAATCTCAGTGGCCCACTTGACCCCCCCAAGGGTGAGGATGAGGACAGTTGAGTGCATTCAGTCGACCTGCATTCTAATCTCAGGGGGGAACAAGATACTGCTACCCATCATGTCCTGCACAGGGTGATTAATGAGCGCTGTTACCTTGGCATCTTGCATTGGGGACATCTGCTTCACTCAATGGGCTCTGATGACTCGGGCTTAATTTGGAAAACTGCTGAGGATCTCTCACCAGGGTAAAGCAGTCTGCTTTGTATGACCATCATGTTTGCCACTTATGTGCCTAATGGCCACTTAATTCCAATAGGCTTTCACCGACAGAGGAAACACGGGCTGCTGCCACTTATCCAGTGGACGGGCAAGACCCTCTTGCCAACAATAATTTCTTCCCTTAATCATCTCCCACTCCTGCATTTCCCAGCTCCTCTCTAATATTTCCTTCAAGTTGCACATGTGGTCTACACTGTGTGCAATATAATTAACATAGTAGATAGGAGCAGGAGGGGGCCATTTGGCCCTTCGAGCCTGCTCCGCCATTCATCACGATCATGGCTGATCATCCAACTCAAAGGCCTCATCCTGCTTTCTCCCCATAAACTTTGATCCTATTCACCCCAAGTGCTGTACCGTGCCACCTCTTGAATACATTCAATGTTTTGGCATCAACTACTGTGGTAATGAATTTCACAGGCTCACCACTCTTTGGGTGAGAACACATTGAATCAATAGACATTGGTGACTAGTTCTCTGCGTTTCTGAGTTGCTTATTGCTTATTTCTCTGAATTCTGCCACGTTTTCTCCATCAGCCTTTCATCGGAGCAACATCTTATTAAATATTCATTAATCAGCAAATAATATCTAATTGCCTTAAGTAAAGCTTTTGACATGATTGGTGAAAGCTTGGTTGCACTTTGATCCTTCACCCGCCTCCTCAGGAGATTTAAATACAAACAAATGGGAACATCTGCAGCATCAGTGGAACAAAGCATTTAAATGAAAAACCAGCGGCAACAGTATGGTAGTTAATGTTGACAGAAAATTACAAATTTATCTAATTTGGAGAATGGGTAACCAGCCAAGTCACATAATGATCTAATTACCCAGAGGCAGAATGCTGAATAATACGAAACAGAATATATTTGCAATTGACCAGAGCTTTACACCATTTGCCTCAGAGGGTTGCCTTTGAAAAGCTTTTTGTGGGATGTATTTTCACTGTTTGCCCCCAGTGGCACAAAGTCGTCAGCTGTGAAGGTTGTTACTGGCAGAACATTCATTTTTTGCTTCTGTCCTCAGGCAGGCTGAGTTTTCACAGGTGAGCTTTGCGCGGTTGCCAGCTTGTAGACTGATTCACCCAACACCGGGAAGGGTACAAGTAATACAAAGTTGCAGCAAGTACAACATGCAATGAATCTGTGTGTGTGCCATTATCCCAATGTGGATTCCACTGCTACTGCAGACCAGCCTGAATATAGTACCAATACCACTGTCACAACTACGCTGGAAATAGTTTGATAATATCCGTGAGACACCAGGGCAACACAGGCGCAAAGCTTTTCTCTGTCATTTCTCACTATATTACAACCACTTGAGGAAATGTTGTAACATAACTGAATGATTTATATGCATGAGGGGGATGGGCCACAATTTTTTTTTATTCATTCGTGGGAGTCACTGACCGGCCAGCATTGATTGTCCATCCCTAGTTGCCCAAGGACAGTTCAGAGTCAACCACATTGTTGTGGCTGTGGAGTCACATGTAGGCCAGACCAGGTTAGGACAGCAGATTTCCTTTCCTAAAGGACATTAATGAACCAGATGGGTCTTTCCTACATTGGTCATCAGTAGATTCTTAATTCCAGATTTTTTTTATTGAATTCAAATTCCATCATCTGCCGTGGTGGGATTCAAATCCATGTCCCCAGAACATTAGCTGAGCTTCTGGATTAATAGTCTAGTGGTATTACCACTAGGCCATCACCTCCCCTTTGAGGCAGCAAAAGGAAAAAGATTTGTGACAATGCATTTTCAGAGACTTTGTTAGTGAACAAAAAGGGATTGATCTTGTGATGTTCAAGAACTGCAGCATGTTTGCAGCTAGCTCTAAAAATAGCTCTGCCTACGACAACTCTTCTCCATGGGGTGAGTCCCCACTCTGAGTCCCGATTGGTCACCCAGGCTGGGTCTCTCTTACTCTGCTGTGTTGCCCTTAAAGGGACAATCATCACAAGACGCTATTTACCATTTTGTTGTAACAATGTCGAAGCTGTGAGCTTGATTTGCCCTCCCAGATCACGAGCATAGTTCTGAGTTTGTTGGATGTCCCCTAACATGAGTGAAATTTAATGGCAAGAATGGGGAAGTTGTGAACTGGACTTTACCATAACTCTCCACATGTGACAGCTCTGATGTTACCTTATGCAACTGCTTTCATTGTCAGTGACCGCTTGGTGCAGATGGGATTTAAGATGTGTGTGTGTGTCAATATAGCAAACATTGTCTGCACAATGCAATAGGTTGAGCTGAATCTTCTAAGGATTGGCAATTACTTCTAAGGTACCACCCCACTCTGACTTACTTAGCTCGCACCAGAGTGCCACATTTCAGAGGGTAGTTGGAGGGTCAAGGAGTGAAGTCAGATTGGGGTCCAGTCAGTTGGGGGGGGTTGGCGTAGTCAGGTGGTTGGGGTAAAGGGGTAGTCAGGGATTCCAGTTGGGAATCAAAGAGTTCAGTTGCAGAGAGGAGCAAGAACTGGCTTTAATCTTTCTAATTTTTCTTGAGTAACTGCTCTGTTAAGTGAGTCAGAGCCATCTGAAGTCTCCAATGTTATACCTGTTACGGAAGGTTCCAGATACAGGCTAATTGCCCATCAGATGACCAGATTTTCTGGGCAACTCCTGCATTATCCAGAGAACACAAATTCAGGGCCATTATGTCCATGCTCAACATTACTTCACATTTCTGTGTTCAGTTTCGTGACCTGCATCTCTGCAAAGTTAAAATATGTCCATCTGCAATGCTGTATTGTCTTTACATGTGTATGAAGGATCACAGTATCTGTGTAATGTACTGAAGCTGTCTGGAATATTATACCTGTACGCAGCCTCATAAATGAAGCAACATTAATTTCACCTGGCACCTCTTTACAGGTGAGCCAAACCAATTGTTTCTCCTGCTTGCTTCTTTCTTCCTCCATCGTTCGTGCTGTATGCATGTTTGCATTTGGAGAACCTATCAGCCAAAATACTTTGATCCTCACCCACCTCTTCAGGAGGTTTGAATGCAGGCAAATGGGAACATCTGCATTCCTTCAATGAGGGAAACACAAAAGGCCCATGAGAAGATGCAGAATAAAGCTTTCACAGTCCATATTTTAGACTTTCTTAATAACTATTCCAGTGTTAATGTCTGCACCAGAAGATGTTTCAAGCAGGAAATGATTTTGAGTGGGCTTGTTCAGTCAGAATGGTGTACTTATGCGTGATAATGTACTGTGTTGCTCATCTTTTGATAAGAATCACAATCCCAGACAACATCAAGCTTCTTGATGACGATAGCTCGGGACACTATTATTCTGTACCATAAAGTGATGGGTAGCAGGTCTGTGCTGTCCACACACTCAGCACTTACTTTCAATCACAGTGCTGTGGCAAGATGCCAAATTAAGGCCTTCTTTCTACCATAGGAAGAGAAAGAAGAAAACGATACTGTACACCCCTTAAGGGGCATTTTCATATCATAGAATCATAGAATCCCTACAGTGCAGAAGGAAGCCATTTGGCCCATCGAGTCTGCACCAACCACAATCCCACCCTATTCCCATAACCACACGTATTACCCTGGTAATCCCCTGACACTAGCGTCAGTTTAGCATGGCCAATCAGCCTAACCCACACATCTTTGGACTGTAGGAGGAAACTGGAGCACTCGGAGGAAACCCACGCAGACATGGGGAGAAAGTGCAAACTCCACACAGTCAGTGACCCGAGACCAAAATTGAACCCGGGTCCCTGGCGCTGTGAGGCAGCAGTGCTAACCACTGTGCCGTGTTGTATGCTGGAAGGAAACTGGGCTAATATTCACTTCTTTTGCTACGGTGGAGTAAAATGTGAGTTAACAACACTCAACATGAATGTGGTCAACATCCCACAGTCTGACAGACCTATGAGCAGGAGCAATCAGGGTGACAGACTTCAAATGATCCTCACTGTTTATTAGAAACACAACACTCTGACATGCAGAGATTAGACATTAGACAGTGTGAAAGAGACAAAATTACTTTGGATTATACTTAGCAGGACTGCTGACTTCCCACGTGACTTCCATTTTGAGCCAACCTGTTGTTCACTACCTGCACTAGCAGTGCCATCGCTCCTAGTGGGCATATTGGTTGTGCATCACTGTGGGCCCTCTAACTGGGCTTCCCACATTGAGAGCCTGTCATCTTTAATTGAGCAGTGTACAAGGAGCAGCTTATTAATGATCTACCTACTGGGAGATTCCAGGGGGACGAATCCCCCAACAGAAGTGGACGGGCACCAACCACCTGCTGGCATGGCAGTTTTTCGGTACCATCCTATTTCTGGGCCATCTTCCCTGGTAGCCAATTCAGTTTGTTAAAGGCATATGAAGGCCAAAGGCTCTTGGAGGCATAATGAGATAAAATTACTTCCCTGACTTCCCACTTGTGACTTGCCCAATGCAAATTTGAACAGGCCTCAATATTAACAAAAGCAAAATACAGCGAATGTTCGAGATCTGAAATTAAAACAGAAAGTTCCAGAAATACTCAACGGCTCTGGCGGCATCTATGGAGAGAAAAACAGAGTTTTTGGGTGGAATGGTATCAGGGGACAGGATTTTCCGGTCCTTCCTGCCAGCAGGTTCACCCAGTCCCACCAAAAGCAACCATCTCCATGGCCGCTGGCGGCCAATGGTGAACGCCTCCGCTATCAGAAAGCACGCCATGGGGGATGGGCGTGGGGGGGGGGGTGCTGAAAATCCTGGACCATGTCAGTGGAAGTGGTTTTGGTGGTAGGGAATTTCTGCATCAGGTCGTCTCCTCCCCATCCCGGACACTTCCTGCCTCTGTTTGATCTTGTTGGAGATGGGTTGCCATGGGAACCAGCAACTCACTCTACAGAGATGTTTCTTGGTACCATCCTGCTTCTGGGCCATTTTCCCAGGTAGCCAATTCAGTTTGTTAAAGGCGTATGAAGTCCAAAGGCTCTTGGAAGCATCAGGGAGCTGTCCAGTTGCCTTTAGATGGCCTCCAGTGGATGACAGTGGGCTGGGGCGTGGTGGGGCAGTGCCCAGAGCAGACTTTGAAGCCCTCCGGCCTACTTGGCTTCAATTGCTGCCAGGGTCCACCCTTCAGAGAGGCTTCCCCTCTACAGTAGTGGCCTGACTGCTGAGTCTATGTTTTATTTCACATTTTCAAAAGTTGGGGAGGGGGTGGTTGTATCTTGGTGCTTCTTCAGTGCTGGAGGCCCTCAAAATTTGTCTCCAGCTTCAAGAGTCCACCATCAAATTGAATTGAACGGTGAGTCTCATGTCTGGCCACTAATCAGCCAAATTGGTGAAAGTTGGCAGCTCGTTGCTCACTCTGTGGGGGCTTCTGATCCCCAAATATGCTGGCATCCCAAAACCAAACGGGGGCGTTTCCCGCCACACCTTTCGGTTTGTCTCTGACCCATTTGGATCAGGACTCGGAAATGGTCCTGACTTCTGAAATTCAGGTTCCTCCCTTTCATCAGAACTGTGACAAAACTGGGGCTAATTATTCCCTAGAAGCTCCTATTGTGCTTATTCTACATTCCCATTCCATGCTTGTGCTCGCCCATAGGCCTCAATGATGCTTCTGAGAGCTGGAACCACATTGCAAACTGAAGTGAAGTTGTCTGAATGAATTTCATATCGGGTGTTTATAGCAACCAGAGAAGATTTCCATTCATCCATCTCAAATGAATTGAGATCTATGTTTCAGAGCTGAAAACCGGGCTACCAGCTCTCACAAAATAGATCGGGATCTTTCATTCATGCATCTTATGATTGTAAGCGCTGCACTTGAATATGTTATTTTCTCATACCAGAGTAACAGCCCTCAGATAAAACTATTGACTCCATAGTTTTGGGAAGCAGCTTTCACTGCTGCCACGAAGAAAGATAACCAATAAGTTCACTGGAAAATATCATTGCACTTCGACCACATTTATGAATTGAGCACAAAACTATTCCTTGAGCTTATGGATGTTGAGCGTCTGCTTGAGTTTCCTCCGGGTGCTCCGGTTTCTTCCCACAGTCCAAAACTTGTGCTGGTTAGGTGCGTTGGCCATGCTAAATTCTCCCTCAGTGTACCCGAACAGGTGCTGGAGTGTGGCAACAAGGAGATTCTCACAGTAACTTCATTGCAGTGTTAATGTAAGCCTACTTGTGACACTAATAAATAAACCAAATTAAGCATTGAAGTCTCAAAGTGAGATTTGACCCATGTCGCCAGTTCTGTGAAAAGAAAGCATGTGCTTAACCTACTGTGCCGTTTGGTCTTCCTGACATTCCGCATTTTGTCAAAAACCTCATACGTTCCCTGTAAAATGACAGACCAGCACATAGAGCTGGATATCCTTTCAACACTCAAACAATTTTCAATTTTAGTTTAGTTTATTCAATATTGTCACAAGTAGGCTTACATTAACGCTGCAATGAAATTACTGTGAAAACCCCCTAGTCACCACACTCCAGCGCCTGGTTGGGTACACTGAGGGAGAATTTAGCATGGTCAATGCAGCCAACAAGTACGTCTTTCGGACTGCGGGAGGAAACCGGAGCACCCGGAGGAAACCCACGCAGACATAGGGAGAACGTACAGACTTCGCAAAGACAGTGACCCAACCCGGGAATCGAATCTGGCTCCCTGGCAGTGTGAGACAGCAGTGCTAATCACTGTGCCACTGTGCTGCCCCAATGTATTTTGAGATCTGCGCTGGATGCTAATATCTTGGAAGCAATTTTCTTTACAGCGATCAGTAGAAGTGTTTTGGCGCTCATAGATTTGTTGGTCTTGTGGAATGCAAGGAATCAAAAACAAAAGTGCCCAAAGTAACTCCTTGAAGTTGCATTGAAAATCAAGCAATATGCAGAGGGAGCATGAGCTGAATTAATGAATGCAATAGTTAAGAGTAAACAGAATAAAAGCATGCACGGTTAATGTCTTTAGTTCACCAGCAGGGGTCCATATGCCATCGCAGGAAGACGACTGAAGAGATTCTACAGCTTTTAAAGCTATTTTTACTAATAGTCCTGCTTTTGAAAGGTCTAGGGGGTTTCATACTGAATTACAGCAATCAATTCTCGTTTGAAGAGATCTCTTTATGTTTTGTTCTCACTCTGCAGTGTGGGACTGTTTGGGTGCAATCCAAGTTAAGGTCTTTGTGATTTCAAATGTGAAAAAATGTTCTCAAGCTTTTAATTTTGCAGCCTACTCAAGGCCGTGTCGAGGAATTAGACAATCCTTTTCTCTTTGCAAGGAGCTGAGGGACTCTGAAGCAACCCTCTATCCGCCAATTATCTTACATCATTACCACCAGACAAAATGGTTCCTTGACAGCTGAAATAAAATTTTGTGGAATCAGACCTCTAAGGTAGCTTGCAGATATCCCCCTATTAATCTCACGGATCCAATACACTGTCAGTAGCAATTACCTAAATACACACAGTGTGCAGCCATAGTGTCATTTTGCACAGCAAATGTATTTTTATTCAATGATCGGCAAACCATGTATCATAATGTTTTACAAAGACTGTTTCTCCTTTAAAATTGTAATGACATACGTATTTTTATCACGGGAAAAACTGCTTTACTTTCCATGAAGTGACGCAAACAAAACCTTGTGTTTGAAATAAATTCTGGACTAGGTTATTTCCTTTGGAAAAGAACGTTCAAACAAGGCCTGCCCCAATGAGTCAGTTGGATACTGAAAATCCCAAAACTGAAAGCACAAAAAATGATATATCCAAATTAGAATAGAGATCCCTGCCCTCTTCCTGCAACTGAAAGTGTAAAATTCAGCAGTCTTTGAGTTGTTGAAGCGCAACCTCCTCCCATTCCCCAGCAGAATGATCGTGGAAAAAACAACCTCGACCAATGCAGAGAGTAAGGCACTCTGTTACCACCTTCTCCCACCAAGTAATTCTTGTTGGGTAAGCCCCATGGCCCCATTGGGCAGCAGAGACCAAGAGTGAAAAGGCTGCTTAAATCATTCAACCTTTATTGCCTGATACAGTCAATATTGTATTCCATCAAATGGGATGAAAAAGAAGACACTCAACCCCATCCCCCCTTCCCCAACTCAGGGAGTGTGACAGAGATTATCCCCTGTTGGCTTCGCACCATCTTGAAACTCTTGAACTGTTTCTGAGATGAGAGATCAAAATGCATTACCTGTTCTGAGATCAAAGCTGCAACAGACACAAACTATTGAAATTCCTCTGGAATAAACGGCCAGCAAGGTACTTCAAGGACCCCTCACCAAGCAGGAGAGTGAACGAAAGATAGTGCTGCACTGAACACAGGCAGTCTGAAGCTCAGTGCCCTCTCGGCCTCTTACATACAGAGGTGTTATGCCCAGTTTGCAAAGTAATTATGAAGAGAAATCTACTGATTTGCAGGCAGTGTGGGGCTCGTGATCAGCCACAGGCCCCTGCGATTGCTGAAGGGTTTGGTTCAGGCTGGCTCCAACAGCAAAGGCCTCACAGTTCTCTCTCTCTCTGTCAGGCCGCTGCTGTTGGAATTGCACATGTGCAGACATAGAGGTCTGCACATGCGCAATAGCTCCCTCTGCTGCTGGCTGATGGATTAAACCCTGCCACTGCCTGCAGTAGCTAGAAACAGTTTAGCCCATTTTTTCATGCTCTATGTGCACAGCATTGGACATAAATTCTCACCCAAAAAATAGATCTGCAACTCTCCCATTTTCATGCTAGCTAGACACTTAGACTTGTTCTCGTAAAATTCCACCCATCCTCTCTAACTTGACAAATAAATCCGATGATGGTCAAACTTGGAGTGGGAAAATGGGGGAATGGGGGAATGGGGGAATCACATGCTCGTAATACAAACAGGAACCGACCTCTTAGTGTATATCCTATCAGGCCCCTTTAGAATTGTACATGCTTTGCTGAGATTCCATCTCATTTTCTAAACACCAGAGAGGATCGGGCCAATTTACTCAGCCTCCGAATATAGGACAACCCTCTCATCCCAGGAACATATACCTTTGGGAAACAACCTTTGTGATTTTGCTTTCTAAGCAAGTATATCCTTCCTTTGATCTGTAGAGTAACACGGTGCACAATACTCCAAGTATGGTCGAACCAAAGCCTCATGCAACTGTGGCTAGGATTCTCCGATCTTGTCTGCGGCTGGGATTCTCTGGTCCCATAGCTGTGAGTGGAGATTTGGCTGAGTGCCAAATTCTCCATACTTGCTGGCAGTGGTGACGGAACATACAACATCGGAAAATTCCAAGGAGACTGGAGTATTCTTGTACTCCAGTCTCCTTGCACTGAAGACCAATATGCTATCTGCCTTCCAAATTACTTGCTGTACCTGCACCTTAACTCTCTGGGGGCTATTTTACCATTTTGATTCTAAGTGCTGAATCTGGGCGTAATTCAGATCCGACTTGTAAACCTGTTCTCAGTCGCCCCATAAACACTCAGCCTGAAAAAATATCACGAGTCTGAATCGCGCTGTGGGCGGGGCTTATCGCGCCCGAAACGCTGCTGCTCCGATCGGAGCCTTCAACTGCGCATGCGCAGTGAGAAAAAAAATTGACAAACGCTCCCCTGTCACATTGCTCCCGGGCTGCAAACAGCTGATAAAGCGGCCCAGGAGCAAAAAGTGGGAGTGATGGCCCCCACAGACATCGTCCCACCCCCACAACATAACTGTCCCCCTTATTCCCCACATCCCCACTACCCAGACCGATCGTGATCCCCCTGCCCCCTTTCCCCCCCCACCGATTGCCCGCAGAGTGGCAACGGACCCCCCCTGCCCCCACCAGAGATCCATCTGGCCTGCCTCCCTCCTCCTCCCCCCCCACCAGAGAACCATTTGACCTTCCCCCCTCCCCCAACCCCCCTCCCCCCTCCCCCAACCCCCCTCCCCCCTCCCCCCCCACCACCGGTGAATGATCGGGCCTCCCTCCACACCCCCACCAGAGAATGGTTGCGCCCTTCACCCCCCCACCAGAGATCCATCTGTCCTCCTCCTTCTCCTCCCCTCCCAGCAGAGATACATCTGACCCGCCTCCTCCTCCTCCCTCCCCCCCACCAGAGAATGAACTGGCCTTTCCTCCTCCCCCCTCGCCAGAGAATGATCTGGCCTCCCTCCCCCTCACCAGAGAATGATCTGGCCCTCCCTCCTCCCCCTCCAACCAGAGAATGATCTGGCCCTCCCTTCCCCCCCACCCCCACCAGAGAATGATCTGGCCCTCCCTTCCCCCCCCACCCCCACCAGAGAATGATCTGGCCCTCCGAGAATGATCGGGCCTCCCTCCTCCCCCCACCCCACCAGAGAATGATCTTGCCCTCCCTCCCCCCCATCCCACCACACCCCACCAGAGAACCATCTGGCCTCCCACCCCCCACCAGGGAATGATCTGAGCAGCCTCCAACCCTCCCCATCCGCCCCCCCCCCCATCCCTGCCCCCACCACCGATCCGACTCAGAGAGCCACCAGAAGCTCTGAACTTGCCTCTTCAGAAGCTGGAGCTCCCGAAACAGACCTTTGCCGAGCATGTCCGTTTTGCGCCAAATCTGGATGGGAAAATGCCAGTAAGATTGGGCGCCCAGCTCATTAAGTCAATTTAAATGCATGAAAATGCATTTAAATTGACATCGTGCCCGTTTTGGGCGCGGTTCTGATCGCGGCCATTTTCGGGTCTTGGTAAAGTGGGAATCTGCACGGATGCAGGCGCAGATTGCACTATTCACCTCACGCCTGACTTTACCAAGTTTTCACGCCCAAAAATGGGCGCAACACAATAGTAAAATCGGGCTCTCTGTGTTTTTGTACAAGTACATCCAGGTTTCCCTGAACATCAACATTTAAGAGTTCCACACCTTTGAAAAATGTTCTGTTTTTCTATTATTACTGCTAAAGCGAATAACCTCACACTTGCCCATATTATACTCCATCTATCACTCTGCTGCTGATTCACATAACCTGACTACATCTCTTGGTAGCCTCTTTGTGTCCGCCATAGAGCTTACCCTCTCACTAGCTCTGAATCATCAGGAACCGGGATACAATATTCCTTGTCTCTTCATCTAAGTTATTAATGCAGATTATAAAGACCCGAGGCCCCAGCACTGATCTTTGTAACACTCCACCAGTTATAGCCTGCCATTTTGAAAATGTCCCATTTATTCCTACTCTTTGCTGCCTATTTATGAACCAATTCTCAATTTATGCTAATATATTACCCAAAAATCATGAGTCTTATCTTGCATATTAAAAGTTTTTTGCAACAGCTTATCAAATGTCTTTGGAAATTCAAGTATACTACATCTATTGGCTCTCCTTTATCTAGCCCACTAGAAACATCTAAAAAAACTAACACATTTGCAAAACACAAGTTCACTTTTGTAAAACCATGTTGATATTTTTAAAAATAATTTTATGATTTTCAAAGTGCTTTGTTAAGACTTTAAGATTCCAGTTTGAAGATGATTGCTGATATCAGGCTGACTGGTCTGTATTTATCTGTTTTCTTTCTCTCTCCTTTCTTGAGCAGTGGTGTTACACTTGCTAACTTCCAAACCACTGGGACCATTCGAGAATGCCAAGAAATTTGGAAAATCATAAACAGTACGCCCAGCATTTCTGCAGCGATCGCTTTTTGAACCCAGGATACAGCCATCAGATTTTGGGGATTTCTCAGCATTTGGTCCCTGAGGTTTCTCTAATATTTTTGTCTGCTGTAACTAATTACTTCATGTTCCTCATTATTATTAGCTCTTGGTCACCCTTTATTTCTGCTATGCAATTTGTTTCTTCACCTGTGAAGATAAGCGGCACGGTGGCACAGTAGTTAGCACTGCTGACTCACAGCACCAGGGACCTGGGTTTGATTCCCGGCTTGGGTCACTGTCTGTGCGGAGTCTGCACGTTCTCCCCATCGTCTGCTTGGGTTTCCTCCGGGTGCTCCAGTTTCCTCCCACAAAGGTTTTGGCCATGCTAAGTTCTCCCTCAGTGTACCTGAACAGGCATCGGAATGTGGCACCTAGGGGATTTTCACAGTAACTTAACTGCAGTGCTAATGTAAGCCTACTTGTGACGATAATAAATAAACTTAAAGCACAAGATATTCCAAGTCTCCGCAATCTTCTTATTCCCATTCTGTTTTTCCCACTGCCTGCCTCTAAAGGAGCAACATTTACTTTAGCCGCTCTGCTTTTTTTTTATAAACTTAAAGACAAGCTCTTATGATCTGATTTTCTATTCTTGACCAGTTTATTTGCACATTTTTTGTTTCCTTTTATATCAATGTTTTGTTCCTCTTTATTCATTTCTAAAACTCTGTCAATTCTCAAGCTTACTACTGTTCTTTGGGACGCTATAAGATGCTTCATTTAATGTCATACCATCATTAATTTCCGTATTAGGCCATGGATGCATCTCTCCTGCTGAGCTTTTGTTTTTTAATGAAAGGTATTTTTTGTTGAGTATCTTAAAATATTTAGTTAAGTGTTTGCTATTGTTCATATACCACCATGCCTTCTCGTCTATTTATCCAATCAAAATAGATTCTAAAGTCTAAAATAGATTCTGCAAGCCCTCAGAGTTTGAGCACCCTCTCTCCCAGGATGCTGGATCTCGCCCTCGGCCTTCCCCCCCGATTCTGCGATTGGCCCCTGGGCATCCCTACCCTCCTGCCCCCAGGACCCCCAGGAAATACATTTTCAAAGATCCCAGGACTTCAGCCCAGGCACAGCGCTGCAGTTGTCAGGCTGGCCGATAGCCCTCACAGGCTGGACTTCCTTCGAAGGGTGGCTGGAAGTCCTGCCCACTGCCAATCTACACTCAAGTGAACGTTAGAGGGCCGTGGGAGCTCGAGAGCCGGCAGTTGTGCATCAGGCGCAGATTCTCAGGATGGTGAGTGTCATTCACTTGCCATCGTTAAAGGTCAACACTGGGCGTGACCTTACTGGCTGTTCACATCACGCTCCCACTGCAGTGAAGTTGGAGAATCTGGTGTCCAACCAAATCTCCATTCACTGCAGTGGGATGGAAAAACACAATCAATTGGAACGGCCATAACATTCCAGTCACTTTGTCCACCTGCAGTATCACTTTGTGAGCGAATGCTATACATTGCATTGCCCCGCACACCAACTACATCTTTTACTTTAGTCCATTCAGCAAACTTGAGAAAAGAGACATCATCCCAATTCAGGAATTCTTTATGCCAATTGTGTTCCTACTTCCAAGTTCATTGTTTTATGGGGGAAATTAATGACGGATGGGAAATGCTGTAAATGCTGCCAGACTTCCCTGCCTGATATTTTGGTAGTCGTATTATCAAGACAGGCAAATATCTATACCCTGCAGTGCTTCAACCTTGTGGCAAATGTATGAAAATGTATCTGTACTGGAATAGTTTAACGTCGAATGAAGGCAGTCAAAAATCTAGTTCCCTGATTTGCTATTCAATTCTGAAATTTGGTGTGTTATTACAAATTTCTTTCTACATACTCAGTGTCAAAGAAACACATATGAAAGAAGTTTATATCATATAAAATGAGCTACTGTACTGATAAGTATAGAATGCCACTATTTTGGCACAGATCAGGAACTCCACTGCTCCTGCAACCAGTACCTATCATTAATATAAAAGTTTAAAACAAAAATTCAAGAATGTAATTTCAATCATCAGAAGGGGGAGGATATGAGGATTACCATCTGAATTAGAGGTCAAAAAAAGCAAGAGAGACTTTATGGTAATGCCCCCTTTAAGGGGGAAATCCTTTGCGGGCCGTGTGATTGGGCCGGACTCAATGGTGAGGAATCCGTGCCATTCGGTAGCAAGGGCGCACATCCTAGGATGGGGAGGAACATCATGTTGGAAGCAGGGTAAGAAGTCACTAAAATAAAAATCTCTTGCAATGAAGTACATAAACTACAAATGCTAATGTGGCAGGAAGGAAAAATAGGCAGTCTGTCTTGATTCATTTATTTAAGAGATTGGTTTGATGATTTAAGTACCTTTTGCAATTCCAAACATTATCATTCTACTGTTTACTGAGGCATATTGGCCTTAATAAGAGAGAAGCAACAATATATTAGAACAGGGTTTTGAGTTGATATTCTGGCCTCATTATAGTGCCATCATGGTATGTAACATAAACTGATGGTTGAGTGGCACATGTTATGAGAAAGTAGAATATAAATAAAGGGCCAACTCAGAAAATACAGGTTAGCATGGCCTGACAGGGGTTAAAGAGGGTAGCATGACTCAAATAAAATGAAGGCATACGAAGAATGGAATGCTCTGGGAAAAAAAAGCTCCAACCACACTGGTATTTTAATTATGGGTGTAATTGTATTCTGGTAAAGACTTATTGGGTAAACAAGGTAGGAAATCCATTGTATTAAGGAATGTGATTAGATCTGTTCAGAATTCAATATACTCATCTGATTAGATCTGTATAAAAGGCTTGAATATGCTCGGATGATCTGTATAAATGACGGCTGTAACAGGACAACTTTTGAGCAGGTCCTTCTGATCACTCCCAATGGCCATTATAAGCACAAAATAAAATAATATTGTGTGGATTTGCTGTGATGTAGGTTGCTTTAACAATTTTATTTAATATTTTAAATCAATGCAACAGACATGAGTGAAATATGATCATTTCAGAACACCAGATTAAAATTATTTTGTAATAAAATTGGAAGTTATATAAAAATGTATAATAAGCCTGCTGCAAGCAACAGCTCACTCTATTTACTCTGCAGCCAAACAGATACATTACTGAATTTGAAAGTGAGATGTGTGTAAATTGAAGGCTTTTCCATTTTTCTCTTCAGTCCCACCGATATCCTGAGTGACAAATTTTTATTTTATTCATTTGCATTCAATGTTTCTACAACCAGCATACGATATAGACATTAAATAAAACAGTTGAACTCATGTCAATAATACAAAGTTCTACTACTGAAACTAATGGATCTGTCCAACTACATTTGGGAAATTGATCAATCTGAATGGTATATGTTCTATATTCATTATTCCAGGCAAGTATCATCTCTAAACATCTGTACCTGGGAAACACTCAAAGTAGTGAAGTGAATGTAGAGTAATTCTTCTATAATGCAGTATACTTCTAAATATACATGTATCATATACTATGACAGCAAAAAACTTTGGATGACAAGATTGCTGGAGGGATCAAATTTATCTTGGGCAGCATAATGGCTCTAGAGAAGAGCTATCAGATTATTGCTATTTACTGCAGCTGTTGAAATCATTGGAATTGTTAAAGCACAAACTATTAAGAAGAGAATTCACCACCAAAACCGAATCAGATACTACCGGCGAAATTGCGCACATAGAATGACTCTGAGACCCCACTTCAATGTTATTTAACACATGAACAGTTCTCTGTTCAGAACCTGATTTTTACTGCAGTGAAAGGAAATGCTTGTTAGTAAGGCCCATTTGTGTAAACTGTAAAGTGGCCTCCAACATGATTTGTTCACCTGGAAGAGGAGGAGGAAAGGGTCATACTGGATTTCACAGTCTGAGAGGCAGTAGTGATTAGCAATTAGCAACAACGTCACACAGAAAACCTATGATCATCTGCTGCTCACATCCAGTCGCATATGGATTGCATTTGAACTGTCCAATGTACCAATCATAAAAAATGGAATAATTGCTATTCGACAAAACAATTCCTGCATAAAACTGTAACAATGAAATTTCCATTATTATTATCGCCTCTTCCCTATTCAATAGCAAATGGGTTAAATAGTGTAGGTTTGTGTTTGTATAATCAGTTATCATACTAGTTTGCTAAGTCTGAAAGCAACTTTTTTTTGTCTGAAACTGTGGTGCTCCAAAAGAAATACCTTATGAACAGTTGCAACACAACAAAAATGCTTGTGATACTTTCATGTTTTGACTGATAGATTTATTCAGTTATGTTGACCCTGGTGAAGGTCTACTTGTCATACACTGTGATTGTTTAACAGTGCCAATTCATAAGGATAACTTTCTAGTACTTCACCTTCAACGGGTTCATATATCTTTGCTATTTACTTGAGGGTTCAGAAAAAAACCCTATTAAATGTGAAGCCATCTGCTTTTAAACTAATAAATGCAGTTTGCAAAAATTGCCTTGGCACAGCAATTAACCATCTGTCTCTCAACTTGGACAACACCTACAAACTGAAAAGAGGTCACTTCACCAGTACAAGAAAAAGGAACTGCCTTGATGTTCTTCACATCTTTGTTCCTGGCTCAATAGTAAACGTATGCTTGTAGTAGAGAGAAGAACAGAATGTGGAGAGTATTAAATCTTACCTGAATGTTCCCATGAAGACTTGGCCAAGCACAGGTTCCTTAGTCTGATTATTGTAACCGTAGAAGACATCTCTGAAGAAAGTCTGGTTCAGAGGAATGCTGGCGTCAGCACAATCCAGGCCATTGGTGCAGGATTCAGAAATCAGCTGGCACAGCCTTCCATCCGGAGCTAGCTTGTAGTCCTCAATACAACTATTAAAAAAAAAACGTTCAGTCGACAACCTTAAGTGAAGCGTTAAAGCACGTACCATCACAAAGATTAACAAATTCAGATCAGGTAAATCAAGAGATGACCAGGTATCATTGGACAGCATTAAAGGCTGGAATGGAATGGAAATTGAACAGAGGGGGCTCAATGGCTCTGAGGTAAGAAAGAAAAAAAATGGGTTGGATTTTAGACACTCCACGGGGTGTGTTTTCAGTGAGGGAGCACATAAAATATGTCAACTGGCTAGGCAACCACCTTTCCACCCACCTCCGACCTGGTCCCCATTGTGCAGAGGGCATGTGGGGGTGGATAAGGCACCCTCTAGGCTATCTGCTCTTGGCTCTATTGAAGCACTTATATCGCCAAATATTGACCACATAAGGCCCTCAATCTGGCTCTCCCTCCATAATACACCGGCCGGCTGAAGACAGACTTAAGTGTGAAGGCCGATTTGTTTTTAACAAGCTTTGGTGGAAAGGTGGGAAGGAAGGGGGATACCTCCTCTGGAGTTATCAATCTGATCCCACGCTTATACCTTTCTGCCTGGTTTTAAAATCCATTCCCCACCCCTCCTCACATCTCTTCTTTGACACCCTGAAACCTCCCCATACAGACTTATCTGAGTCTTAAAGCCATTTCCTGTGTATTCCAGGGACTCCTCACATTCCCAGCAGCAATCATTACTCAGTTCTGGTGCTGTTGGGACTACTAGTGGTGCAGGCCCATCAGCCCAATGAGTTACAGCAGGAGATGATACAAATGCTTTTATTTCAATTGGACATTCGGCAAAGGTGAAATCAGATTGATTGATAGACTGCACATGCTGTTGAACATGATTTACCATTGGTGACCCCTCAGTACAAGAGTTTGATAAATAACCCAATCCAGATGCAAACTCTGTGCAACATTTTCAGTTCCAGTTGATTAAAAAAGCATAAATTATCCAACTTTTAGTAAAAGATATTGATTTATGGTAAAAGAAATACATTTATGAAACATAGATTTGATCAAATTTGATGCACTTATATGCTGTTACAATTGGAAATGAAGTATAAACTTATGAAACTGCTTAAAGTACAGTGTGTTGCATTGTGCATAATACTTGCCTAATGAGATTAGTCCAAGTAACAGGATTATTTTGATTATGGATGATTAGCCTTTTGTCAGAGTGTAATGGTGATGAGATGGTTGCTGCTCAAATATATTCCTTGTTGCCAACTTGATGAATGTCTAATTAATTAATTTAATTTCTATGACTCTTTAAAGGAAAACCGCAACTTAATTATGACTGAGCGTAGGTGGGAAAGTCACCAAACTATTATGGCACAAAGTGACCTTTTTGCATTTTCACTCTTTTAATTAAGTCGGAGTTGTCCTTTTAAAAATAACATATTTAAGAGCTTGTGCCTTTTTGCAAAGCGGATCAGGAGATCTTGCTTTCCATTAAATGAGGTTCTTGGGATTTCAATGAATCATTCAAATAGTTTCCTTAAAGCAGAATAAATCTAGCAATTTCAAATAATTTTTCACAGAATGATATATTATAACCAAAATGGATTCACAGCTGATTTGCTTTTATTTCGTTGGATAGAGTTTATCTAGGTGTTTAGGATATGTTTCTGTTGCTATATTAATCACTACAATACCTCAGTAGCTAACAGCAGGTTAAATACTAACAGTACTTTCCTACATTCATGTAAGGAGCCTGATGCTATACAGTTCTGACTTACAAAGCACACGTGTTCTTTGGATTTAATGATCTGGAGAAAACTGCTTCATTCAGTAAAAACTCAAGTAAAACTGGTGTAATGTATTACATGGATGTATAGTGTAGCTATGTCAATGCCCAAGACAAGTTAATGGCCTGGAAATTTTGGCACGCTTGTTTTGGGGGTAACTTAGCTGTACCATGTGAATAGCCAGTGCTCAAATGGGAGATTGAGGAGCCCTCAGTTTTGGATCATGGATCTCATTGCGATATAAATAATGATATGATAGAATCCTGCAATAGTTAGCATTCAAAATTCTAGGTAAGTGATTAATAGAACATAGAACATTACAGCGCAGTACAGGCCCTTCGACCCTCGATGTTGCGCCGACCAGTGAAACCAATCTAAAGCCCATCTAACCTACACTATTCCAATGTCATCCATATGTTTATCCAATAACCATTTGAATGCTCTTAATGTTGACGAGTCCACTACTGCTGCAGGCAGGGCATTCTACGCCCTTACTACTCTCTGAGTAAAGAACCTACCTCTAACATCTGTCCTATATCTCTCACCCCTCAATTTAAAACTATGTCCCCTAGTGTTAGCCATCACCATCCGATGAAAAAGGCTCTCACTATCCACCCTATCTAATCCTCTGATCATCTTGTATGCCTCTATTAAGTCACCTCTTAACCTTCTTCTCTCTAACGAAAACAACCTCAAGCCCCTCAGCCTTTCCTCATACGATTTTCCCACCATACCAAGCAACATCCTGGTAAATCTCCTCTGCACCCTTTCCAACACTTCCACATCCTAAAGGATTAGGGTTAGGTTCCTTGGGGAAGGGAGGACCTTGGAATCTGAGTTGATCAGCATTTGGTATGTGATCAGTTAGAGAGGTCACAGATCTCAAGAATATGGCTGTATCTTGGTTAGGAAGGTCACAAACCCTGTGGGCATTGTTGAGAGGTTGGAAGTGCTATCAGGGATCAAATAAAGATTGAAGATTTTTAGGGGTGAGGGCTTCCATAGCGGGTGGCTCGGTCACTGTTGAAGTTGCAGAGAAACTGAGGGAGTCTGGAGGTCAAAGTTGGGACTGTGGTCAGACTCCAGTCTAGATTGTGGGCAACAGTGATTATGGTAAGTAGTTACTATTTTTTACGTGAGTAGTTTTCCAGAGGCAATCCATACTGGTGCAGACTGCCTCAAGGCAAACTAAATTGCTTCACAGACTTTAGGCCAATTACTTGCAAAGGCAAGTTGACTAGTGCCTACTTTAAAAGTGAGTGTAGGGTGCTGCATTATCAAGACAGCATGAGAACAATTCATGGAATCATAAATTCCCTACAGCACTGAAGGAGGCTATTCGGCCCATTGAGCTTGCACCGACAACAATCCCACCCAGGTCCTATCCCCATAACCCCACGTATTTATTCTGCTATTTCCCCTGACACTAAGGAGGAAATTAGGTTGGCCAATCAATCTGGAGCGTGGGAGGAAACCAGAGCACCTGGAGGAAACCCACGCAGACACAGGGAGAATGTGCAAACTCCATACAGTCACCCGAGCATGGAATCGAACCTGGGTCCCTGGTGCTGTGAGGCAGCAGTGCTAACCACTGTGCTGCCTATGGTAGAAATGTGCGCAGGCACTGGAAGCCATTTCGGTCTCCAAACAATTGGTGCTACAACTTCGAATTTTACACCCAAAATATCCTACCCTCACAATATGGTTCAGGGTTTTTGCCAATAGACTTAACCGAATATGATGAGACACAATACAGAGAGGTCAGAAGGATCAGATTTCAAGTTAAACCCTCACAGTGGAGATTGACCTCAGCACATGTGGGTGACGATCATTGCTCAGATTTTGAGGACTGAACCAGGAGCTGAGGATTAAATGTCAGAATCAGAATTGTTACGGTGCAGAAGGAGGTCATTCAGCCCATCGTGTGCAGCGGCCTACCAAATGACCATTGTGACTTTGTGCCATTCCCCTGTTCTTGTCCTTGTCTGGATGAGAGATATTAACATAAGAATAGAAGGCCTGGCAAAGGAGTAGTTATTTATTTTTGTTCATCACTGAAGCTGAAGATAGGGAGAAGTTGTCCATTCTCGTTTGCACTGCCACCACTGCCAACGAGAACGGAGAATTTAGATTGTTCTCTGTTCTCTTCCGGACAGTGCCATGTCCTTGTGCATAGTCAAAGCTGTTTGCGTCACTTATCAATTATGTTTTTCACAAGAGCGAAACAGAACCAGAGTGCAGAAAGAGGCCCTTTGGCCCATTGAGTCTGCACCGACTGTCCAAAAGAGCTTCCTACCTAGGCCTATCAATCCTCATAACCCCATGCATTTACCATGGCTGATCCACCTAACCTACAAACCTTTGGACACGAAGGAGCAATTTAGCATGTCCAATCCACCAAACTTGCCCATCTTTAGACTGTAGGAGGAAACTGGAGCACCCGGAGGAAACCTACGCAGACTCAGGAAGAGGGTGCAAACTCCACACGGACAGTCACCCAAGGCTAGAATTGAACCTGGGTCCCTGGCACCGTGAGGCAGCAGTGCTAACCACTGTGTTAAAATGCCGCAAGGAGTGGGGCAGACAGAGAGAGAGAGAAAGAGGGACGGAGAAAAGTAGGAGAGAGTTTCTCCAATTGTGCTTGCATGTTTGTTGCTCTTTCTTGGTCTCACTCAAAGCTGCGAGATAGTCAGGCTGAACACAGGGATGGGCCAGTAGACAGGGCAGTGGATTGTTTAACATTCTCTGCTTCAGTCCATTTCGTGGTGATTGTGCACTATGAGAGCAGAGGGCAGAAAGGGTGTTAGAGCTGTGGGACTCCCAAGAAGATGTAAAGGACCCATCAGAAATCATTATGAATGTACGCAAATCCTGGGAAAATGCAGTAAAGATCAAGGAATCGAGTGGAGATGCTTGCTTTGTGAGAAGCCTTACACCTTTAAACATGGCTGTTTTGTTTTAACAACCATCACATTCATTCCCATATCTATCGTCTGACTGGTGTAAGTTATTATACAAATATTATACAAATAACGTCATGGGATCTCATTTAATGGACCAATCAGTTCACTGACACATGCCATTTCAATTGTTTTACATTGTAATGTCCTATAAATACTTATGTTGGAGTGGTAAACCTGAGAATGTTTTTGTTTCAGACTCTGGAACATTCATACAAGGCATTAAATTTAAGAGGAAACTCTGGAGTATAATTGATGCAAAGGCAGTTTTCTCACTGTGTGTTACACAAAATGCAAAAAGCATCATATGCAAACAGTAAATCTCTTGTGACTTAGCAGTCGCTGAGTCAGGAATTCACTATTTTAGAACAATTGATAAAATTACACAGGATGGAATTAGGCCACAGTAACTAAATAAGTCATTTTTACATATTAAATTAATTGCTCGGATTTTTCTGTTTATGATTGGTTATCAGATTGGCACCGACAGCATGGAATCATCCATTTGGCTTAACTAACCTATGCCAGTATTTATGCTGTACATGACATCCCAAACCTTAATTAATTGAACCTGATCTGTATATCCTTCCATTCATTTCCCCTCATTCACATCCCCTCAAACTTGCCCGTTAATCTATACTGTTTGCATATTGAATCATTGTCTTCACTTTTCTCCTTTGCAACTGTGAACTCTAATTGCTATCAACGAAGAACAAGTAACAGAGCTTTTCTGTTTCTTTCATGATTACAATGGTAATTATTTCTTAAAATTGAAAAAATAACTCAAATTAAGAGATGGAGAAAACTCTCAGGGGTGAAATTGGTCACAATTTGCACAAGTTGGGAACAGGAAAATTGGCAATTTGTTTTGACATTGTTTGATTTCCTTTTCTATTGAAGCCAGTAGAGCATTTCTCTGCCCCTTTCTCTTGCTCTCTCCGTCTATGTATCTGACAGTTGTTAGCAATTAGAAAATTTACATTTTCTCACTAAAAACAAACACAAATCCAATGACAATTAGTGCTTTCCTGTCTGCTTTCAAAATTCTACTGGGATTGTTTTCAATTTGAAAGGAAAAGTAACACAAATTGGGATGAATTCTGTGGACTGGAGAATTCTGCAAGGTCCCTGACACCATTAGTTTTTATATATTCCACTGCATTATTATATGTTAAGTCACCTGCTACATGTAACACTGTGCAGTTATCACAGAGACTCTGATCTTACATCGTGTGGAATGAAAAATTGGTCTTTGGCAGTACTGTGAAGTGGATGATAATGAATTGACATTAAAATCAAAATGTTATGCTAATGCCCAAGCCCACTTTCACCTTTCCATTTGTTTTCTCTCTCCCCCTCTCTCTCGCTCCCTGACACACTGCTTATCATACTTTCTTGAAGTTTATAGCACGTACAATGGCAACACCAGTGTAGACTGTCACTTTTTCTTATTTCACCTCATGGACATACGCACACAGAATTTCTTCAAAAAAAGAATCATTCATTACTCGTTTACCTCAATAAAACTTTTGAAACTTGTTCCCGAGCTTTTAAAACCAGAATAAAGAAAAAAACAAGCAGAAGCTGTTAGATGCTGAGTAGAAAATATTCCACCAATTCCACTGACTAAATGTTACTGGTGCAAGATGGGAAATCGGATGGACTACACATGTTCGAGCTACAATAGCGTGTCATCAGTTAATAGGGTCACACTCTGGGCAAAAATATCAGCGTAAACAATTGGAGGAGGCAGAGGTCTACAAGTAAAGATTGTAATGAAGGTATAAAAGGGCACAAAAACAATTCTGCTGGTGAAGTAAATTGATTAATTTTGAAATATGCAATTAGCTTTTCCTGTTATTTAAAATAAATCATATTTTAGATATCAGAAATTTCAGTCGCCGAGAAATATGACAGCCTTTTTAAAAAGGCTTGCAATGACTCGGGAGACTAGGAGTGACAGATAATCATTATAATTAATTGTTGCTATTTGCCTCACCATTTTACAATGTGATTGTAAGAGTGTAGCTGTAAGGACAGGTCAGACCTGTTAAGTATTTCCAGCACTTTCTGTTTGTTTTTTATTTCAGGTTTCCAGCATCTGCAGTACTTTGCTTTTGTATTTGTGTTTAATTGACTGCTATTTTTCTTCCAGGGATGCCCATCTTGAAAGGAATCCTGCTCTTCACTCTCCGATGGATTTTCCATTTGTCTCTTCTACCTTGTTTACTTTCATAGGGCGGCACGGTGGCACAGTGGTTAGCCCTGCTGCCTCACAGCACCAGGTACACGGGTTTGATTCCTGGCTTATGTCACTGTCTGGGCGGAGACTGCACATTCTCCCCATGTCTGCGTGGGTTTCCTTCCACAGACCAAAAGATGTGCTGATTAGGAACACTGACCATGCTAAATTCTCGCCCAGTGTACCCGAACAGGTGCCGGAGTGTGGCAACTAGGGGATTTTCACTGTAACTTCATTGCAGTGTTAATGTAAGCCTATTTGTGACACTAATAAATAAACTTTAAAACTTGCTTTCTCATGCTTGATCAGGCATTTATGAAGACTTGCTTTCACAGCTACATCTTCTTCCTTAGCATCTGTCTCCAGCTCTGACTTATCCCACCTTGATTCCAAATGAAGTGTCTCTGTTCATGTTTTGGATACATCCATGATTACAGATATCTCATAGGCATCCAATATTCATTGAAAAACTGTTCTTGCCGCATCCTGAGATTCACATTCAATAACATATGCCACCATATTCATGTCTTCAAACTCTCTCTCTTCAACTGACTCATTGTAAGCTCCAACACCTCGTGGGTGCCAAGAATCCAAAGGAATCCCTTGGGGTTTCTCCTTCTCCATCACTTCACCCTGACACATCCCTATTTCCAATCTCACCACTTGGCATGTGCTAATTTAAAAAATATTATGGGATGTGGATGTCACTGGCCAGGTCAATCCTTGTTGCACTTGAGAACTGGTGGTGAGTTGACTTCTTGAACCGCTGCAGTTGCTGAGGTGTAGGTACATCCACAGTGCTGTTAGGGAGGGAGTTCCAGGATTTTGACTCAGCAACAGGGAAGGTACAGTGAAGTATTTCCAAGTCTGGATGGTGAGTGACTTAGAGGCGAACTTTCATGCGGTGGGGTTCCTAGATATCTGCTGCCTTTGCCCTTCTAGATGGTAGCGGATGTGGGTGTGGAAGGTGCTGCCTAAGGAACCTTGGGGAATTCTTGCAGTGCACCTTGTCATGGTACACACTGCTGCTACTGTTCGTTGGTACTGGAGGGATTGAATGTTTGTTGAAGGGGTAACAATCAAGTGGGCTATTATTTGTCCTGGATGGTGTCGAGCTCCTCAGTTTTGTTGGAGCTGCATTCATATAGCAAATGGAGAGAATTCCACCACACTCCTGATTTGTGGCTTGTAAATGGTAGACAGTTTTTGGTGAGTCAGGAAGTGAGTTACATGCTTCCTGCAAAATAAGACCAATTTCCTCTTGTTGACCAAGTGAGGTTTGGTGAACTTTGACCTACTCTTGTAGCCACAGTATTTATATGGCGAGTCCAGTTCAGTTTCTGGTCAAATGGTAACCCCCAGGATGTTGACAGTAGGGGATTCAACAATGATAATGCCATTGAATGTCAAGGGGCGATGGTTAGGTTCTCTCTTGCTGGTCATTGCCTGGCACTTGTATGGCACGAATGTTACTTGTTACTTGTCAGGCCAAGCCTGGATATTGCCCAGAACCTGCTGCATTTGGGCATGGACTGTTTCAGTGTGTGCTGAGTCATGGGTAATACTGAACATTGTGCAGTCATCTGTGAATATTCCCACTTCTGACCTTATGTTGGAAGGAAGGTCATTGATGAAGCATCTGAAGATGGTTAGGCCTTGAACACTACCCTAAGGAAATACTACAGTGATGTCCTGGAGCTGAGATGATTCTCCAACCACCACAACCACCTTCCTTTGTGCCAACTATGACTCCAGCCAGAGGAGAGTTTTCCCCCGATTATCATTGACTTCAGTTTTGCTCGGGTTCCTCGATGCCACACTCAGTCAAATGCTGTACCATGATACTCCCCAACCTTCCCACCATGATCCTGAATGACCTGTCCTTAGAAAAGGCTTCAATTTCATTCCCCTTCGACTAATTTCAAGCTCACATGATGCTGAGTACGTCTTCCATCACCTTCACTTCCTTCCTCTCCTTTTTGAATAGGAACCTTCCCCCCAACCCTGAGCAAACAGGGCAAAGAACAAATAAGGTTAGAGAAATGAACACGTGGCTGAGAGACTGATGTGGGAGAAGTGGGTCCTGGTCCATAGGGCACTGGCACCAATACTGGAGAAAATTGAATCTGTACCATTGGGATGCTTTACACCTGAGCCATGCTGAGCCTGATGTTCTGGTGAGCTGCATAATTAGGGAAATAGACAGAGTTTTAGGCTGGATAATGGGGGCAAGAGGTCAAATTTAGGAAGGTGTGATATGCAAAAGCGTCGAGACAGGACAAAAGAAATAGATACTCATATGGGAAAGACAAACAGACTGTGACAAAAAGGAACAGAGAGCACAAATCTAAGAGTAAATCAGCAGAGAAGGCTTGATGCTACAAAAACAATAAAAGGCCAAAGTTTAAGACTCTGTATCTGAACGCACATTGCATTCGAAACTGATAGGACAAATAAAAATTACTAAGTGCAATCTGATAGCCATTGCAGAGGATACAGGATGACATAGATTGGGACCTGAATATTGAAAGGTACGTGACATTTACAAAGGACAGGAAGTTGAGAACAGGTGCAGGGGTGGCTCTGTTAACTCATGATGGTAATAACGCATTAGAGAGGAAGCAGTTTAGGCTGACATGAGAAATGATAAAGGCAAGAAGTCACTTGTGGGAATGGTGTACAAGCCCCCAAGTTGTAACTACAAGGCAAGTCAGAGTACCAAATAAGAGATAATGGGAGCTTGTCAGAAATGTACTGCGATAATCATGGGAGATTTTAATCTATATATATAAATTGGAAAAATTGGATGGGCAAAGGCAGCATAGATGAGGAGTCCATAGAATATTTTTGGGATAGTTTCTTAGAACACCACATTCTGGAGTCAACCAGAGAGCAGGCTGAACTAGACCAGGTATTGTGCCATGAGGTAGGATTAATTGATAACATCAAAGTGAAGGAATCCCAAGGCTGCAGTGATCATAATATGACTGAATTTTATATTCAGTTTGAGGGAAAGAAGAGTGCATCCAAAATTATTATTTTAAACTTAATTAAAGACAAATATAAGGGTAAGAAAGCAAAGCTAGCTAAAGTGAACTGGCTAATATGCTTAAGGAA
Organism: Mustelus asterias; assembly: GCF_964213995.1. Taxonomy (NCBI): domain Eukaryota; kingdom Metazoa; phylum Chordata; class Chondrichthyes; order Carcharhiniformes; family Triakidae; genus Mustelus; species Mustelus asterias. The sequence continues at coordinate 59,266,220 of NC_135808.1, forward strand.
TAGATCAATAAAGGTTCAGTGGCAGGCATTTAAAGGAATATTTCAGAATTCTCAAAAAGACACATTCTAATGAGAAGGAAAAATGCAAGGGGAGTGCCCATCGTCTGGTTAACTATAACAGTTAAAGAGTATTAAACTTAAAGAAAAAGCACTTGCGCAAAGGCGAGTAGCAGGTCAGAATATAAAGAACCTCAAAGAATGACAAAAAGATTGACAACGAGGCAATAGCGAGAGTACAAGGGAAAGCTTGCGAGACAGCCCGGCCGATTGTCCCCCCATTCTGGTCGATTATCTCCCCCCCACGCCATCCCGGCTGGGTCAATCGCTGCCCCCCGGTCGATCACTGGTTGCAGAATGCATAGCTTCCCCCCACCTGTCTCCTCTTAGGCTCCACCCATCCTCTTAGGCCTCACATCCTCTGTAGGTCCTGCCCCCTCTGGCCACACCGCTTTGGCACTCCCCAGTAGGCACTGGCAGTGTGCCAGGCTGGCAGTGCCAGTTGTGCCCAGTGGGCAATGCCAGGGTGCCAGGCTGGCACTGCCCAAGGGGCATTCTCCCCCCGCATCTGACCCCCTTGGGAGCCTCAATGGCCTCCGGTTCTACCAGTGAGGTCATCACGACAGGTCCTGGTTGATGGGGACCATATGTGATCCTCAGTGATGAGGACCTTCACCGACAAGGTTGCTAAGGCAAGTGAACCCTAACAATTGTGACCCGGACTCACTAATAATATCCGAGGCCGGCAAGATTTCAATTGGCGAGAAACTGGGTGCAAACCAGATTTTTCGCCTCTCTCGCGATCTTATTGGATCACCCTGCCCACCGACCGGCAGGATGAGAAAGTAAGATCACCCCCTGAGGAGTTTCTATAGAAAACGTTAACAAAGTGAGCATTGGTCTAATAGAACGTGTGTCTGTGGAATTGGTAATGGAAAGTAACTCTATGGTGGATGAATTAAACAGGTATTTTGCATCTATCTTCATTATAGAGGACACCAGTAACATCCTCGAGATAACTGTAAATCAGGAAGTAGAGTGAAGGGAAGAACTCAGGACAATTACAATCACCAGGGAAATGGTATGGAGCAAATTGTTGGGTCTGCAGGCTGATGAATCCCTTGGTCCGAATAGACTTCATCCTAAGGTCTTGAAAGAAGTGGCTAGTGAGATAATTGATGCATTTGTTTTAATTTTCCGAAATTCCCTAGATTCAGAGAAGGTTCCGTTAGATTGGAAGGTAACAATTATTCACAAGGGAGGGAGACAGAAAGTGGGAAACTCTAGGCCAGTTAGCCTAACATCTGTCAGAGTTAGAGGCCATTATCATTGATGTTATAGAAGGACACTAGAAACAATTCAAGACAATCAAGGAAAGTCAACATGATATTGGTGAAAGGGATGTCACGTTTAACCAATTTATTGGAGTTCTTTGAAGGCATCGCTTGTGTTGTGAATAAAGGGGAACTGGTGGATGTGCTGTACTTAGATTTCCAGAAGTCATTTCATAAGGAGTCATATCAAAGGTTATTGCATAAAATAAAAGTTCACGTTGCAGGGGGTAACATATTGCATGGAATGAAGATTGGCTAGCTAACAGGAAACAGAAAATAGGCATGAATGGGTCTTCTTTCTAGTTGGCAGGATGTGATGAGTGGTCTGCCACAGTTATCAGTGCTGGGGCCTCAACTCCTTACCAATTATATAAATGAACTAGATGAAGGGATTGAAGGTATGGTTGCTAAATTTGCTGATGACACGCAGAGAGGCAGGAAAGTAAATTGTGAAAAGGATGTAAGGATGCTACAAAATAACATCAATAGCTTAAATGAGCGGGCAAAAATCTGCCAAATAAAGTATAATGTGGGCAGATGTGGAATTGTACATTTTGGCAGGAAAAATATAAACAAAGCTTACTATCTAAATGTTGAGAGATAGCAAAGAACTGAGGTGTAGAGGGATCTGGGTGTCCTCGTGCATAGATCAGAAAAGGCTAGTATACAGGTACAGCAAGTAATTAGGAAAGCTAATAGAATGTTATCATTTGCTGTGAGGGGAATTGTACAGGGTATTGGCGAGATTACATCTGGAGTACTGCATACAGTATTGGTCTCTTCATCTAAGGAAAAATGTAAATGTATCAGGAGTACTCAGAAAAGATTCAACAGATTAATTCCAGGAATGGACTGGTTGTATTATGGGGAAATATTGGAGAGATTAGGTTTATATCCACACGAGTTTAGAAGAGTAAGGGGTGACTTGAACAAGGTTTTCAGATCCTGAGGGGTATTGACAGGGTGGATTTGGAGAGGATGCTCCCTTTTGTTGGAGAGTCTAGAATTAGGGATCACTGATGAGAAATAAGAGGTTGCTCATTTAAGACAGAGATGAGGAAAATTATTTTTCTCTCAGAGGGTTATGAGTCTCTGGAACTCTCTTCCTCAAAAGTGGAAACAGAGTCTTTGAATATTTTTAAGGCAGAGCTAGATAGATTCTTGGTTGACAAGGGACTGCAAGGTTATTGGGAGAAGGCAGGAAAATGGAGTTGAAACGACAATCAAATCAGCAATAATCTTATTGAATGGCGGAGTGGGCTGTAGGGGTCAAGTAGCCTACTCCTGCTCCTAATTCGTATGTTCATAGGTTCAACACAGTGGATCTCTTTGCCCATCTCCAGTATTCTCCCTCCAACTGGAAATCGCCCTCTGGTCTCATCCTCTCCAGATATTTTCATTGAGAAATATTGACATGCCACTGGCGACTACAATTTTTCTGCTCCCCGCACTCTCTCTCTAACCTATCCCCCTACTTGCAGCACACTCTCAGGTCCAGCACTAGCATTGCCTTCAAACCTGTTGAAAAGGGTGGTGCTGATGTTGTCCAGCATACTGACCACTTTCTAGCAGAGGCTGAATCGCAACTCTTTGAAACTTCTTCCTACCTTCCTCGGACCATGTCCCCCACCACCAAATATCAAAGCCATCAATTCCAGGGTTGTCACTGACTTCATCTCCTCCGGAAGTCTTTCCTCCATGATTTCTAAACTCATAGTTCCCCAACCTCAAATAGTCACTTCTACCTCCTTCTCGAAAACAAGACCGCCATGGTCAACCTATCATTTTAGTCAGTTCCTGTCCCATTGAATTGATTCCTTCCTATCTTGACTCTACTTTCTTTCCTTGTCTAGTATCTCCTCACCTATATCTCAGACTCTTCCAATGCCCCCAGCCTCTTTATTAGTTTACATTCCCTACCAGGGTGATCTGAGACTATTCTGCTTCTTCCCTGAACAGAGATCAATCCAGCTCCCACCCACCTCCACCTTCCTCTTCACAGGTAAACTTGTTCTCACATTGAACAATTCACTTCCTGCACATAAAAGTTGTTGCTCAAGGTGAAACCTCCCATTCTGTGGGATACGTAGAACATTTACCATTCCAGTCCTACTCAGGCCACTTCCCAAAACTCTTTTTCCAGAATTTACTTTCATGATTGTGTTGGTGACATTTCCTGCTTCCTCTGTCTGACTTGGAAAACCTCATCAATCTTGCTTCCAATTTCACCCTTCTCTTACATGGTCGGATGGGCTCGAAACATTAACTCTGTTCCTCTCTCCACAAAGGCTGCCAGACATGCTGGGTGGGATTTTCCGGCCGTGCTCACCCCAAGTCTGGAAATTCCTGCCCGAGGTCAATGGACCTTTGGGCGTGGTCCGCTCCTACCCACCACGATTCCCATGGTGGGCAGGATGTGAAAATTCCGCCCACTGAGTTTTCCACAATTTTCTGTTTTTATCTCAGATTATCTGCATCTTGCTTCATCCTTAATTTAACAGTCTCTTGACAAACCTTGAGACAAACACCTTTACTTTATTTATTAGTGTCACAAGTAGGCTTACATTAACACTGCAATGAAGCTATTGTGAAAATTCCCGAGTTGTCACACTGCGGCGCCTGTTCGGGTACAAAAAGGGAGAATTTAGCATGGCCAATGCACCTAACCAGCACATCTTTCAGACTGTGGGAGGAAACCGGAGCACCCGGAGGAAACCCACACAGAGACAGAGAGAACATGCAGACTCCGCACAGACAGTGACCCTGCCTCCCCAGGTTCAATTCCGACCTCGGGTGACTGTGCGTGGTCTGCACGTTCTCTCTGTGTCTGTGTGGGTTTCCCTCCGGGTGCTCCGGTTTCCTCCCACAGTCCAAAGATGAGCGGATTAGGTTGATTGGCCATGCTAAATTGACCCTAGTGTCAGGGGGATTGGCAGGGTATATGCACGGGATTGCAGGAATAGGGCCTGAGTGGGATTGTGGTTTGTACAGACTCGATGGGCTGAATGGCCTCCTTCTGTACTGTAGGGATTCCATGATTCTATGACCAAAGCCGGAAATCAAACCCGGGAACCCTGGCGCTGTGAGGCTGCAGTGCTAACCACTGTGCCAACGCGCCGCCCACTTTATCAGTCTTAGTTCTGCTGAACTGAACAAGGCAGTCACACATATGGACATACAAATCTGAACAGGAGAATACTCAAAGCTGGAGGGCCCAAAGCCCTAGAGGGCCGAACAATACTGCAGTCAACTGTAATACTGCTGGTCGATGAAGGAAAGAAAATAAGTAAAAAAAAACAAATAAAATGCTTTAATATTTATGAAAATGTTTATTCGGTGCTGATTGGATGCAAAGTTAATCTAATCGAGTTCAAATGGTGCGAGTTTAATAATTTCAATTGCGAATTGTGAATAGCAAACAAGATCTCACTCGCACCTGAAGTTTCGCTGCTCCAGTTAATGACTTCATGTCATTTAGCTGTAGGTGTGAGAAGCCTGGTGATATTCTCAAATGAATTTCTCTGAAAAACTGAAGTAATTATGAACTGCAGGCATGTATTATCTTAATCCGTGGGCTGTGACCTTTTGTTTATTTGAAGCTCTCACATTTAAGTGTCTCAAACCGAAAAGTACTTACTGATTACAACATAAAGCTGGAAACATTAAAGCAAATGTGAGAAGCGCTGCAGACAGCCTTTCCATATAATCAATTCAGTATCTCAATTTAGGGTTGTCACATCCAACATTACAGCTTCAATACAGATATTCAGAGAGACCGATTTTAAAAGTGGAACTGATCATGTTGTTGCAGAATGTCTACTGTTCATGTTTGGGCGGCACGGTGGCACAATGGTTAGCATTACTGCCCCACAGCTCCAGGGACCCCGGTTCGATTCCCGGCTTGGGTCACTGTCTGTGTGGAGTTTGCATTTCCTCCCCATGTCTGCGTGGGTTTCTTCTGGGTGCTCCGGTTTCCTCCCACAGTCCAAAGATGTGCAGGTTAGGTTGATTCGCCATGCTAAATTGCCCCTTAGTGTCCTAGGATGCATAGGTTGGAGGGATAGCATGAAAAATATGTGGGGTGTCAGGGATAGGGATTGTTGTCACTGCAGACTTGATGGGCTAAGTGGCCTCCTTCTGCACTGTAGAGTTTCAATGATCTATGTGCATGTAAAAGGATCTATGAGACTTGAGAAGGACAAGTACATCTCCCAATGATAACATTAATGGAGGAAGTCCATCAAAGAAGGACAATTTTATAGATAGATTTGATGAGCTTGTTGTGATTTTTTTTGAGGGGCAATGTTAGTTTAATCCACTAGATGAGGAGGAGTAATAGTTCTGATGCCCTTTAGAGAAGGAAATCTGTCATCCCTACCCAGTCTGGCCTACATGTGACTCCAGAGCTACAACAATGTGGTTGACTCTCAATTACCCTCAGGTAATTAGGGGTGGGCAATAAATACTGACCAGCCAGTGATGCCCATGTCCCATGAATAAAAAAAAGTGAACTTTTTTTCCCCAAATGTATTTTATCGATAGCTGTTCTAAATTGTCCATTTTTGATTTGGTTTTATTGGTAGATGTTCCTGCATTATTCTAATTGGAGTGTGCTGGTGTGTTGGTCGTTACCAACATATCATTACAATCAAAACATGGCAAGGTGTACTGCAAAAATTTTACCGTATCCAAATTCATTCTCGTGTTGACTTTTGAATTGTTTGACAAAGGAAAGGAACTGAAAAGTGTATTTCCATTATTCCACTTGCACTGACATTCGCTACCTGCCACGTTCTCCACGTTACACCACTGTGGAATTGCAGAAATGGGTAGTTTAGCCTCTTTAGCTGAATAATAATAGCCATGCCTGGGAACATACCACTGTAAGCACAGGGTTTTTGAAAGAGGGCTGAACCATTCTAACAAGGTTGGCAATGGTGACTTTAGCAGGAAATGTAACCATTCTCTTGTGAAATATATAATTCATCTTTTTAATGATATAAAACTGAATTTTGATAGATGGCATATGAATTTCTGAGGAAAGTGTAATCGTGATTAAGTCTCTCTTAGAAATAACTGTAATTCATTCCCCCCCCCTCCTCCCCCACTTCATTTCTATAATTTTCTGAGAGGGGGAATTACATCATTGTATTTGTATCGTTAAAATTCATATCTTTAAATTTCAAACAAAAAGTGTGACACCAAACTCCAGCCTATCCAAACCTGCTTCATAGCAACAATTCTCCAGTCCTGGCAACATCCTCAAAAACCTTCGCAGTTACCTCTCGAATGTGATCATATCCTTCCTACAATGCGATGACTAGAATGTAATGTAGAATGTAGAATCATAGAATCATAATCATAGAATCATAGAATCATAATGTAGAATGTAGAATCATAGAATCCCTACAGTGCAGAGGAGGCCATTCAGCCCATCGAGCGTCACCAGCAACAATGCCACCCAGGCCCTATTCCTGTGACACAATGTTTTTACCTTACTAATCCCCGTGACACTAAGGAGCAATTTAACATGGCCAATCAACCTAACCCACATATCTTTGGAGTGTGGGAGGAAACTGGAGCACCTGGAGAAAACCCACACAAACATGGGCAGAAGGTACAAACTCCACACAGATAGTCACGTGAGGCCAGAATTGAACCCGGGTCCCTGGAGCTTTGAGACAGCAGTGCTAACTACTGTGTCACCATGCCGCCTTATGACATAGTTCATAGAATCATAGGATCCTACAGTGCAGAAGGAGGCCATTCGGCCCATCGAGTCCCACCTGATCACAGGCCGTATCCCCATAACCCCATGCATTTACCCTAGCTGGTCCCCCTGACATTAAGGGGCAATTTAGCATAACATCTAATTATAACATCTTTGGACTGTGGGAGGAAACCAGAGAAAACACACACAAACATGGGGAGAATGTTCAGACTCCACACAGACAGTGACCCAAGCCTGGAATCGAACCTGGGTCTCTGGCGCTGTGAGACAGCAGTGCTAACCACTGTGCCACCGTGCTGCCAAAAAATCAAATCCCACGCAGACATGTGCAAACTCCACACAGACAGTCACCCAAGGCCAGAATCAAACCCGGGTCCCCGGCGCTGCGAGGCAATAGTGCTAATCATTGTTCCATTGTGCCACCCAGTTCTCACATAATCTCTCTGCTCCATGGCTGGAATTCTCACATCTTGCATGCCCTGCTGCCAGCAAGAACGGAGAATTTGGCACTCAGCCAAATCTCTGTTCATAGCAGTGGGACTGGATAATCTCAGCCAATGGGACAGGTCAAAGAATCCAGCCTATGCCTCAGCTGATAAAGGAAAGTTTGACTTTTTGACCACCTTACTTATCGATGTTGCTACTTATTTATGGATATGGCCTCTAAGGTCCCTCAATTGTTCTACACACCTCAGTATCATACCATTTACTGTGCGTTCTCTTGCCTTGTTTGTCATTTATCACCTCACACTTCTGCAGACTGAATTCCATTTGTCATTTTTTTTGCCAATCAGATCTCTCCATTGCTATCTTCCTGCAGTCTACGGTTTTGTCATTATAAAGCACTTTACTCTCTAATTTACGAGATATTATTTGGGATAATCATTTACTTTCAGACAAAATCATGACTCCTAAACCAAAGTAATAGAGTTCAATAGTTTGATGTTTAAAAATGGACACTAATGCCACTTTAATTGAAGACTCAGTAGCTGTTGTAAACAATTGATTTACTATTGAACTACACTTGTCTTAGTCTGGGATTTACAATCTTATTTAGAAATCCACTTGGGCACCAGGATCAGTTCCAAGATTAGCTGCACGAACTATATTGCTCCAGGAAGATCAGTGACAACTGCTCACCAGACAACACCAATAGCAGCTGTGCATTATATTAATGCAGCATTAAATACCTAGCTACCTGCTCCCATACCGATGTGAACATCTGAAAACTACTTGAGTCACCAGAGATATAATGGTCAGCTGTTTATAACAGATGAATGCCGATTATACACCATTCAGGCCACTTTTGATTATGTGCACAATGCTTTTGTTTAGCTGCATGTTTGTCTATAACACCAAATAATTGTATCATTTACATATGTGTTGATGTTTACTGATGCTACATAGAGAGCTGTAATTCACAGATGCTTGTTATTTTTTCTATTTGCTCTGTATTATTTTTCTCGTCACCCCATAACGGAAGCACTGACTCATTATGGGATGTTTCTGGCTCGCATCCAGAGTGTCAATGAATTTTCATGAGACTACAAAGACTATGAGGTAGATTGAACTTGCCACCCAAGCATAAAACTGGAAATGTTATTCGATTGGTTTCTATAATGACAATCTGCAATGCGTGTTTTATATCTGGACAGATAGTTAGAAAATTACTTGAGTTTGAAGAATGAATTTGATTATCAGGCATCAGAGAGCGTGGCTCAGTGTTAAACCACGTGTTACAATTATGCACTTGTCCCATTTATGTAATTTGACTGGTGAATTGGCAAATTGCCTGTTGTGGATGGTGATTTTCCCCTCATACTTAAAAATTATTTTTGATTTGATTTGATTTATTATTGTCACATGTATTAGTATGCAGTGAAAAGTATTGTTTCTTGTGCACTATACAGACAAGGCATACCATGCATAGAGAAGGATAGGAGAGAGTGCAGAATGTGGTGTTACAGTGATAGCTAGGGTGTAGAGAAAGATCAACTTAATGTGAGGTAGGTCCATTCAAAATCTGATGGCAGCAGGAAAGAAGCTGTTCGTGAGTCAGTTGGTGCGTGTCCTCAGCCTTTTGTATCTTTTTCCTGACAGAAGAAGGTGGAAGAGAGGATGCCCTGGGGTCCTTTATTATGCTGGCTGCTTTGCCGAGGCAACGGGAAGTGTTGATAGATTCAGTGGATGGGAGGCTGGTTTGAGTGATGGACTGAGCTTCGCTCATGGCTCTCTGTAGTTTCTTGTGGTCTTGGACAGAGTAGGAGCCATACCAAGCTATGATACAACCAGAAAGAATGCTTTCTATGCAACATCGGTAAAAGTTGGTGAGAGTCATAGCGGAAATGCCAAATTTCCTTAGTCTTCTGAGAAAGTAGAGGTATTGGTGGGCTTTCTTAACTATAGTGTCGGCATGCAGGGACCAGGTTAGGGTTTTGGTGATCTGGACACCTAAAAATTTGAAACTCTCAACCATTTCTACTTCATCTCCATTGATGTAGATAGGGCCATGTCCTCCACCACGCTTCTTGAAATCAATGACTACCTCCTTTGTTTTGTTGACATTGAGGGAGAAATTATTATTGCCGCACCTGTTCACCAGATTCTCTATCTCGTTCCTGTACTCGGTCTCATCATTATTTGAGATCTGATCCAATCAAATTGAATGGGAATTTGGCCACACAGATTCTAGATATGTCTGGATAAATGGGCATCAATATTGCATCAGGAGGTGTATAATAGGCATCATGGAACTAGCTGATTAAGGATCTAACTCTGCCTTTGAGCAAGTGAAGGTGCATAACAGGGGTGGCACAGTGGCACAGTGTTTAGCACTGCTGCCTCACAGTGCCAGGAGCCTGGGTTCAATTCCCGGCTTGGTCACTGTCTGTGTGGAGTTTGTACGTTCTCCCCCTGTCTGTATGGGTTTCCTCCGGGTTTGAAGGTTTCCTCCCACAGTCTAAAGATGTGCAGGTTAGGTGCATTGGCCATGCTAAATTGACCCTAGTGTCTGGGGATGAACAGGGTAAAATATGTGGGGTTGCGGGAATAGTGCCTGGGTGGTATTGTGGTTGGTGTGGACTTGATGGGCTGAATGACCTCGTTCTGCACTGTAGGGATTCTATGACTCTATGAGAATCATCCAGTTTTGATGCCTTGCACACATCAAGAAACATATGTTGCATTTCCGAATCCATTAAGAATTGTGCTTAACATCTAAGTCACACTCTGCCTGGCCGACCAGTGTCCAATGTGAGAAATGGAAAGACTATTCCCCTGTATTCACATTTATCTTTGTGAACACATTCTCAAGCCAACACTTTTTTTGATATACATGTCAGAAGACTATTATTTGGTTCACAGACAAGTGACAGTAAGCCAGTTCAATACTCAGGCAAGATTCCATAGCTATCCGTCACAATGAACAAATATAAGCAGCAGGAGACACAATTTCTGATCTTGAAGCTCAAAACAGAAAGTGCTGATGGGGCGAGAGTGCAAAAGAATAAAAAGACATGTGAAAAGAAATGAAATTGAGGGAAACAATTGCCAATAAATTGTCCAGCATAAGAGTCTATTAGATTTCAGTTCAAGAATGCGTTTCATGTATGGTGTGGGCAGTGTTTGTCAGCCTTATTGTTTCTAAGCTATTGTCTTCACTGAATGATGAATAAAAGGATTGTGCTGAACATTGTGATTAGTACATGCAGAATAACAAAATTTAAAATCAATTAGACTTGGCATAAACAGGTATTGAGCCATATAAGTAAGTGAATGACAAAGCTGAAAAAGATCTGGAGAGTTATCAAATCTGGGTCACAACTTTCACAGTAAGGAGTCTAACAACACCAGGTTAAAGTCTAACAGGTTTATTTGGTAGCAAACGCCACTAGCTTTCAGAGCGCTGCTCCGAAAGTTGTGGCGTTTGCTACCAAATAAACCTGTTGGACTTTAACCTGGTGTTGTTAGACTCTTTACTGTGTTTACCCCAGTCCAACGCCGGCATTTTCACATCATCACAACTTTCACACAGCATCGGTTCTGAAGCTTCACTCCCATTGCAATCTGTTGCAATATCCAAAGTCAGACGCAACAGAAAATCAATACAATATCATTATTTTCAGATTGTTGAACTGCTATTTATTATCGCTACAGATTTAATGAATGAACCTGTCATTTAGCAATAATTATACTGTAACACAGTCATTTTGGCATTCTACGTGCCCACCTGCATGCATACCTAGATCATTACCAGGTATACTCATTTTCATAGGTATGCATGCAGGTGGGCACATAGAATGCCAAGATGACTATGTTACGGTATAATTATAACTAAATGACAGGTTCATATATTAAATCTGCAGGGATAAATAGCAGTTCAACAATCTGAAAATAATGAGTATACTTGGTAATGATCTAATATTGAATAGAAATACTTCCTGGTTGACTGTGGCCCCCTTGACGATATTCCCACTAAAGCTGACAACTGAGTTTTTCTTCTTGGCTCCCATATTAGCCATATTTGCAAACGGTTCCATCTCCTCAGGTACGATCCTTGTGTCCTTCAAATCTGTACATGTAACCTGCTTCTCAAAAAAATAATTGGCCCCACCGTCCTTGCAAACTATCATCCCACCTTGAACTTCCCTTTCATCGCCAAAGACCTTGAATGTGCTGTCCCCTCCCAAATCCATAGCCATCTTTCCCTGAACTCCATGTTTGAATCCTTCCAATCAGCTTTCTGCTGCTGCCAAGGTACCCAAACGGCTCTTTTCACAAATTACGTCTTATGTGACAGCGGCAGAGGCAAACCTTCCCTCCTCATCCTTCTCGACTTATCCGCAGCCTTTGACACATTTGGTCAAGCCACCTTCCTGCAACATCGTTCCACATTCCTCTAGCTGAATGGGACTGAACCAGGTTGCTTCCATTCTTATTTATCCAGTTTACATCCCGAGACTCACCTGTAATGGCTTTACTTTCCACTCCTGCACTCTGGTATCCTCCAAGTCACTTTCTCTGGAGCCCTGCCACCCCTCCTGGCCCACCCTGTCCCCTTTCTCTCTTTCACATGCTGGCTCTTGGCACCCTCATCCAAAATGCAGCATCAGTTTCTACATGCACACCAATGGCACCCCCAGCTCACTGTAAAGGTTAGCATCAGGAGTAACTGGTACTGCTGTAACTACTGATGCAATGCCACATGACTAAGGGACTGAGATCTCTAAGTGGTCAGACTGCTTGGTTGACAGCCAGTCCTGGAAAAGCAGAAGTTTCCTCCAATTAAATACTGCAAAAACTGAAGGCATTACCTTCATCCTCTGCCACAAACACCACTCTCTATCCACTGACTCCAGCAAGGTAAACGTCAGAGCTTGGCCAGTCTGTTTGCAAATTCAGTGTCCTAGCTAATTCTGAGATGAGCTTTAGAAATGATGCCCTGATCTCTAGAAAGCCAACATTGCTGCTCTTTCAGGCCCAGCCCCAGCGTGATGGTGTGGGACATGTCTCCAGAATTTCAGTGCTGGACAATATGTTGGGAAAGCCAGAAAATTCCACCTAATAATTCCAATGCTTTCCGGGCCAGTCTCCCACATTCTACCCTCTGTAAACTTGAGTTCATGATAACATCTGCTGCCCATGTTTAACACACATCACTGTGCTCAGTGACCGACAACTGCTTAAATAACATGTTGATCTTGAGATTCTCACCCTGTTTTCAAGTAATTCCATGTATCACCTCTCTCCATTTCAGTATTGTCCGAAAACCATGGAGGATATCTGCACATCTCCAAATCCAGCCTCCTGAACATTAGTGATTTTAACTGCTCTTTGGCAGTCATGCCTTCAGTTGCCAAGCTCCTCAGCTCAAGGAATTTTCTCCCTCAATCTCTTTGCCTCAACCTCTCTTCTTGTCTTTAAAATGCCCTTTAAAAAGCTTTTGGTCATCTGCCCTAATATCTCATGGGGCACAGCAAACAAATTTTGTTTGAGAATACATTTATTGTGGCACGGTGGCACAGTGGTTAGCATTGCTGCCTCACAGCACCAGGGACTCGGATTCGATTCCCGGCTTGGGTCACTGTCTGTGTGGAGTCTGCACATTCTCCCCATGTCTGCATGGGTTTCCTCCAGGTACTCAGGCTTCCTCCCACAGTCTGAAAGACGTGCTGGCTGGGTGCATTGGCTATGCGCTGGCGACTAGGGGATTTTCACAGGAACTTCATTGCAGTGTTAATGTAAGCCTACTTGTGACTAATAAATAAACTTTACCTCTACATGCATGTTGTAGCCTGGAGCTATGGATAGTAATGGTTGAGGCTCCAATTCCTTTCCATCACAGAGCCAATCTGAAATATCACCCACTTATACCATTTGCCTTTGGCACATGCTGGAAGGATATACAAGTTAATATTCCACCTGTTTGGAGATGTTATGAGCCTCTCTTGACCATCAAATGTTGAAGTGGGCCTCCAACCCAGGGTTTTTGACTCAGAAGCAGGCACACTGCCGCTGCCCAAAAGACCTCTTGTCATTTACCAGGCCCTATCTCTTCACGTAGGACAATGTGCTTCTCTCAATTTTGTTTAATTTAAAAATATGTGTTGACATGAAGGTATCAGAATGACATTGAATGGCGTTGAGTTGGCCTCTTCCAAGTCAGGGGTAGCAGAATTACATAACCATCAACAAATCCTTTCATTATTTCTCTGAAATAGCTGTAGGAAGATTAAATCATAATGACTGCTCTGGATGCCAGATTAAAACGAGTCCATCAGCCCAGAATTCTCACACTGCTCGTGGCAGCTATTAGTTTGAGGTTTCCAATGGCAGGGACAGCATGGTGGCACAGTGGTTTGCTGCCTCACAGTGCCAGGGACCCGGGTTCAATTCTGGCCTTGGGTGACTGTGTGTGCGTGTAGAGTTTACTCATTCTCCTTGTGTCTGCGTGCATTTCCTCTGAGTGCTCCAGTTTCCTACCACGGTCCAAAGATGTGTAGGTTAGGTGGATTGGCTATCCTAAATTGCCCCTTAGTGTCCAAAGAAGTGTAGGTTATATGGATTAGCCATGTGAAATGTGTGGGGTTATAGGGTTAGGGCAGGGGAGAGAGCCTAGGTAAAATACTATGTCATGAGAGTTGGTGCAGACTCAATGGGTCAAATGGCCTCTTCTGCACTGTAGGGACTCTCCAAAACAAAAATGGCAGAGCGCAACCATCACCTGCCAAAGCTTCCTGACATGTTCTGATGGCGGAACCTCACTTCCATGGAGCTGGGTAAGCTGTGAGCCCCAAAGTGTCTCTGGAGAAGCTGGCCGGGTGTGTCAGAGCCTGGGGAGAGAGAGAGTCCAGGGGTCGGCCAACTGGAGAGCGCGGGAGAGTCTTCCAAGGGCCAGCAGCAGGATCTTTCTCCGGAACTCAGTAAAAGAACTCTTGCTCCTCTTGGGTCCACAAAAATGGAAGCTGGTAATAAATTTGGGATGTGTTTTCTCAAAAACCAATGGTGTTTCATTAACGAACAGTCATATAGGTTTCTGAGTCCACTTGGACGAACCTTTTGTGTATTTGTACCTTAAGTTATAGTTGCGATCCTACATGAGTCAGAGGCTTCCAATTTGTATAGATGTAAGTGATCTCCACTTGAATCTGGCACATGTTCTAGGTACCCAAGGTGGCAGGGACCTGAGCACCAGCATAAGCATGACTGTGAATGACTTCAGTGCCAGTTCCCAGCCACTGTATCTTTCTGTAGGTGATGGCACTTAAAATAAGTCTTATATAATTCTACGACACAGAAATGGGCATTTAGTCCACTAGCGTTGTGGAAACTCAGGATCAAGCTGGAAGACAATTGAGTCAGCAATTGAGTCACTTAAGTGACAAAATAAAGACGTCAGCCTGCCCCTGCTGGCATTTTGCCAGGAGCAAGTGGATCATCCGCCATGGGGTGGAGAGAAACCCTGGCTGTCTCCCTGCTGGCCTGTGGGGTAGGGGCCTCCAAATCTGGCATTCTTCAGCCCACAGGTGGCCTCCTCGGTGACCTGTGGCCAGTCCTTATCAACCACTTTCCAGGCTGGGGCCTGCCTGACCTCCTAGAAGCCACAGACGCCGATTATGTATTTGAGTGGGTGGCGTTCTTCAATTGTGTCCTCTTCTCCCAGATGTAGCCTCAGCAGCAGCTATTGTCCCTGGTGACTGGCCGGCAGCTCCTGGGGACGGGCAACTACCTTTCAAGCGGTAGCAGTACCGACAGCAACCATAGAATCGTAGAATCTTACAGTGCAGAAGGAGGCCATCCAGCCCATCAAGTCTGACCGAGCACAATTCCACCCAGGCCTTATCCCCATAACCATGTGCATTTACCCTAGCTAGTCCCCCTGAAACTAAGGGGCAATATAACATGGCCAATCCACCTAACCTGCACATCTTTGGATTGTGGGCAAAAACCAGAGCATCTGGAGGAAACCCACGCAAACACAGGGAGAATGTGCAAATTCCACATAGACAGTTACCCAAGCCGGGCATCAAACTTGGATCCCTGGTGCTAACCACTGTACCGCCCCAATCATTTGTTAGCATCCAGCAAACTGTGGCTGTACATCTCACCCCCCCGAAACATAATCCGCTATCTTGTTGAGATTGATGATCAAGCAGGTCAAGAGCCACCGGAGCTTAATTCCATTGTTTGTCTTCATCAGAGCTGGAGGTCTTGGAGCAAGCATGTATCTACTGCGGCTTGCTCTCTGTAACTCCGATGTAAGTGGAATTGCAAAGGCCACTCTGAACCTTGGAATAAGATCGAACCCAGTTCGCAGTACAAGTTCATGCTGGGAACATGGACTACAGTAAACTGAAGAAGGATTGGTCAGGCTTCTGAAATATTGAAGGCAGACCATCTTATCCTTTGGTAGCTTTGCTTGGCCATGAAACTTGATGCACAATGAGGCCTCTATTGCTACCGTTATTTGTGTATGAGTTTTAGTGCACACTCAGAAAGTAAATATGGTGTGCTGACCAGGCCAGCAGTTATTGCCCTTTCAAATTGCCCTTGAGAAGGTGGTCTAGAGCCACCATCTAGAGCCGCCGTAGTCCCTGTGATGCAGGTACGCCACGGTGCTGTTCGGGTGGGAAATGCAGGATCTTAGTCCAGCAAAGGAATGATGATGTATTTCCAAGTCAGCACTTGTGTGGCTTGGAGGGAAACTTCCAGGTGGTTGTGTCCCCAAATGTCTGCAATCCTTGTCCTTCTAGATGGCAGTGGTTGTGGGTTTGGAAGGTGCAGTGTGAGGAGTCTTGGTGAGTTCCTGCAGTGCATCTTGTAAATGGCATAGAAATGGATGGTGTGAACAGAGATTCATTGTCTCCATAAGCAGTCTCCAAATGTTAAAAATGTTGTCCACCTTGATCCAAGCGTAAGTCTGCATTCTGAAAGATTTCCTATTTTAGGAACCGTTATTCCATCCAAAAGCATTGCGGCTTCAATTCATCAAAACCTTGGGTCTAATCCAGCGATCTGAAGTCTAATTTTTTTCATGTGTAACTCTGTAGGACGGCCATGACATTTACCAAGACTGTTTCTAGGCTTTGTTCCCTGTTACAAAGTGGTGTGCAACCTAATCAAGGACCAACACAGCTGTCATGAATTTTTCACCAGCTGCTCTGCCTCCTAAGGAGAGGCTGGGTGACTTTTTTTTTTAACATTTGTAAATCTCGGCTGACAAACATGGGGCTGTCAGCTTCCTAAAGACCACCTCTTGCTTCAGTATGAAATGCACTCCGCATTTTGCCTGCCCTGGTTGGGGATAATGACAAAGACTGTCAAAAATCATGCCAGCACATAAACACAAAATTGTAACAGTCCATATTGGAGCATTCATTAGTAAGGTGCGAGGAGGGATAGTAATTTTACAATAATAGTCAACAACAGTCAGACCCTCACCATGAATGCTGATAAATCTACAGCCTAAGTGCCAACTAGTATGCAATTCTTACACATTATTTTCTTTAAAAAACAAATTGGAAATAATAGCCTGGAACAAAAAGAATGGAAAGTATTTTAAAAAATTAATTCAAATTAATTTCCTCCATTTTTTTTATAACGTTGCACAATGTTCATTCCTGCTGATTTTTCTTTTGCTAATTTTCACCGCACGACGCCATTAAGAGTTTAATCTGGGAAAAATGGCCAACTGGCAGCTAAAAATAAAACAGCTCATTATTTTCAGTGTGACGAAACGTCTAACAGCAATGTTGTACCTTAACTGTTAACTTCCTCGACAGACAAGAGAGTATAAAATTATCAGAAATACTGCTGTGCCCAGTGGGGAAATTACACCACGCCAAGCTATGGCACTCCCATGCCCATTCACCCACTACATATTCTGCATAGAACTAACGGACCTGATATTTGCAATATAAATGTTTTCGAAAAACTTTTAGAACTCCTTTCACTGCAACACAATAAAAGCGTCAATCATCCAGCCCCGTTAAAGTGGGCTTGTTCAATCTTTTCACACTGCGAGTTGGGGAGCACATTTCATTTTTTTTTCCTCACTCAAGGGGCCAATGAGCAAATTCTGAAACGATAAATGGGGCAATCTGACCAAAAGGATTCTGTGTGCTGAACAAGCATGACAATGGGAGAAAATCACACCGGTTTATTGGGCAACCTCCCAGACACAAGCGTACAGCACTTAGAAAAAAAAGAACATTGTGCAACGTTATAAAAAAACATGGAGGAAATTAATTTGAATTAATTTTTTTTAATACTTTCCGTTCTTTTTGTTCCAGGCTATTATTTCCAATTTGTTTTTTAAAGAAAATAATGTGTAAGAATTGCATACTAGTTGGCACTTAGGCTGTAGATTTATCAGCATTCATGGTGAGGGTCTGACTGTTGTTGACGATTATTGTAGAAGCAGGTGACGAAGTTTGTCATTTGCCTCATCTTTCTAACTCTATAGTGCCTTGTTCTTACAAAGTTATTGCTGTACAGGTATTCCTCCATCCTGCCTTTCATAATGAATTCCCTTTTATATATTATTCATGTTAATGGTAAACCACTGCATGATTTCAGCACCACGATTTACCTGCCTCCAAATCTGTGCTACAATAATATCTGATCATTTTCTCAGGATGTTTATCATCAATTTTCCTTTCGTGCTATCTGGCTGTGGGACATTGTTAGCCTCAATGACCTTTAACGTTCCAAATGCCTCAGTCACACAAATTTCAAAGCCCTAGAATTTTTTTTAAAATTGCAATGCCTCCTGGCTAGGCAATGTAAACTTAAATTCATCCAAAACTCTGCCAGTCATATCTTAACTTGTACCACACTCACCCATCCACCCTGTGTACATTGGGCTACAGTCCACAATGTCTTATTTTTAAAATTCTCATGCTTGTGTTTAATCCTTTGATGATCTTACACCTCCTTATCTCTTTAACATCCTCCAGTATACAAAGAATTCAGGAACTCTGCACTCCTCCAATTTTAGCTCTCGGGCATCTCCAATTTTAATTGCTCCACTATTGGTCATAGAATCATAGGATCAGAGAATCCCGTCAGTGCAAAAGGAGGCCATTCGGCCTATCGAGTCTGCACCGACCACAATCTCACCCAGGCCCTGTGACTTCAGCTGCCTCGACCTTAAGCTCTGGAATTCCCTTTCTGAAACTTTCTTTCATTAAGCCATTCTTTAAAACCCACCCTTTTGTTCTAGCTGCAGGTCATCTGTCCCAATATCTCCTTACGTGGCTTTGGTATCAAGTTTTGTTTGATAACCCTCTTTGAAGTACCTTTGGACATTTTGTTAAAATAAAGATGCTCTATCATTGGAAATGACACTTGGTGATTCTTCAGTGAATGCTTATGGAGCATATTCAATAATATTTCGACTAGTATAATTCTTTAAGTCCATTTGCACATTTACATTTAAGAGTTCCAATTTCCTCTTTACTGCATCGAAACCAGAAGAATCTTTTGTACATTTTCTTTTAGCACCCCAACACCTTGTTTAGCAAGTCCCAAATGTTCTCATAGATCATAGGGGTGACATGGCGGCACAGTGGTTAGCACTGCTGCCGCACAGCGCCAGGGACCTGGGTTCAATTCTGGCCCCGGGTGACTGTCTGTGTGGAGTTTGCACGTTCTCCCTGTGTCTGCATGGATTTCCTCCGGGTGCATTGGTTTCCTCCCACAGTCCAAAGATGTGCGGGTTAGATTGATTGGCCATGGTAAATTGTCCCTTAGGGAGACTAGCAGGGTAAATGCGTGGGGTTAGGAGGATAGGCCTGGGTGGATTGCAGTCAGTGCAGACTCGATGGGCCAAATGGCCTCCTTCTGCACTGTAGGGATTCTATGATTTTCCACACTTTTCATCTTCAATTTTGTTTTATGCTGCACTCTTCCATTTTAGAAACTCCTGTTTCTCAGCATTAAATTTGAAGTTGTTTGATATTTGAGATAACCCCTAGGACTTGCATGGGGAATCACTGATTGACTTCCCTGCCGGACTCATTGAATACGAGCTGCCGGGGGACTGGCAATTAAGGTGGAGCTTGTATGCCGAGCCCAATATAAAGCAGGCCCTCGAGTGGGTCCATTATTATATTGTCCTGTTTGTGTTCACCACAAGCTTGTGGTTTTGCTTTATTTTGTGCAATAAAGTATTGTTCCTTTACAGCTGAACCCGGAGTTATTGTAATATCTGTCTCTGTTATGCAAAGCAGTTAATAAGCAGGGCACAAAGGGTTAGATATTGAATATAGATATAGAACAGGCACCAGAGTGTGGCGACTAGGGAATTTTCACAGTTACTTCATTGCAGTGTTAATGTAAGCCTACTTGTAACATTAATAAATAAACTTTCAAAACTTTAAACAAGATTGACAGCATCTATGGAGAGTGGAACATTTAATAGGAGGATTTTGATGCATCCTCCCCCGGGCAAAATTGGAAACAGGGCTGCCATGTGATTGGGTACGAGGACAGAAGTTGGAGATCCGATTAAGTCTGGGGTGGGAAGTCTTGCGGGCGACCTTCCCACTTTGAGGTCAATTGAGGCTCTTAAAACTGGTGGCATAATTCAATATTTCCAGCTTCACTGTAGTGCTCACAGGGGCCATCATGCCTGGTGGCGCTGTTGATGCTGCTGAGCTGCTGGCCCCTGATTGGCCAGCTGCTCTTGAGGTTGGGGATCTACTGGAGGCCGAATCGGATAGCAGGTCTGATGTTGCCCAAGTAAGTGCCCTGGAATGAAATAGTGCCAGGCTTCGCAATGCAGGGCTCCCTCTGGTCCACATCAAATCCTGGCCAATATTTCAGGTATCGATCAGTCCAACCTGGCATCTCCACATCAATATTTCAGGGTCATTGACCTGAAAGATTACCTCTGTTGCTCACGCCACATATGCTGGCCTGAACTGCTGAGGATATCCATCATTTTCTATTTTTTATTTCAGTTTTCCATCAACTTGATTCCAGCATAGACCCGATGGACTAAATTACCCATTCCTGTACAGTAAATACTCAGTACCCAATACACCTGGAAATTATAAGAGAAATGTGAAAGAGGAATAAGGCTCTGTGTAATAAATAGCTAAAGATGATAAGCAATCGGAGTCAATCAAGCAAAAGCACAGTCACTCAGTTGTGACGAATAATCCAACAGATAGTTGGACTAATGAGCATGCATGGCAAGGGAAGATAATCCATGCTTGTGCAATGCGCAGTAGCCATAAGTACTTCTGCATTAATCGCACGTGGTAAAAATGAGTTTGCACATTAACCTCAGGCTTATTACCTGATTAACCACATAAAGATCCTGCACCCTGCCCTTTAGCAACTCCACCTCGTCTTTTATAGAGCTACATTAAGCAGTTTTAATTATAGTTTACAAATCCCTGATGAGTTCTCTGTTTGCGAGCTTTTGGGTACCAATCTCATGTGCGCACCATTAAATGATTGCATTAGCATGTTCATTTATAAAGATTATGATTCAATCAGATGACTCTCTATCTCTGCAGTACATATGCCTGTACGATAAGGAAACCCAGCATCATAGAATGCTGATTTGTTCCCTTTTGTGAACTTGGTTACCCTCTCTGATTTTGTCTGTATATCTGATTAATCTACAGAATTAATTTTTGTGTCATGATTAGGGGCTGACAAGTGGAAGTTTCACAACAGAAAATGTACATGGCACAAATGTTTCTCAGTTTCAGACATGAATACTGCGTGGGGTGGCACGGCGGCACAATGGTTAGCACTGCTGCCTCACAGCGCCAGGGACCCGGGTTCAATTCCAGTCTTGGGTCACTGTCTGTGTGGAGTCTGCACGTTCTCCCCGTGTCTGCATGGGTTTCTTCCAAGAGCTCCGGTTTCCTCCCGCAGTCTGAAAGACGTGCGGGTTAGGTGCATCGGCCATGCTGAATTCTCCCTCAGTGTACCCGAACAGGCGCCAGAGTGTGGCGACTAGGGGATTTTCACAGTAATTTCATTGCATTGTTAATGTAAGCCCACTTGTGACACTAATAAGTAAACTTTTTAAACTTTAGAATAATTACCCCTATCACTACTTTGTGTATATTATGGGCGTCCACCTATAAAGAAATCTGTGCTGGATTACAGGAAATTTGGAATGAAACACAGATTCCAAAATCACATGTCGACCAGACTGAGGGGACGATTCTCCAATATCGGCAGAATCCCACTGCCTTGCATCAGCCAAAAAATCGGGATTCCCAACGGGCGTGAAGGTAAACGGGATTCACCCAACCTGCCCCGCCGGCTCTGACTGGGTTCCCACAGTAAGAAGTCTCACAACACCAGGTTAAAGTCCAACAGGTTTATTACCAAATAAACCTGTTGGACTTTAACCTGGTGTTGTGAGACTTCTTACTGTGTTCACCCCAGTCCAACGCTGGCATCTCCACATCATGGTTCCCACCCATACAGGGCAGGAACTCGATAATATGCAGACCTGCTAATTGTAATACAATTAGTGGGCTGGATTGCTCATTCAGCAGCCTTCCGCTATGCATCCGGCCCCCACCAGTTGGAATAGCACCAGGCGGTCGTTGGGGCTAGTAATGACCAGTGTGGACAAGGCATGTTAGTCAAGGAGATAGGACCAATGGCTTTTTGCCCCTCTACCACTGCCAGATTTCAAAGGGAGGGTCCCTCAAGTGCCCTGGGGGTTGGGTGTGCTCAGGCTGAGGGCAAGGGATTGATCTCAGCACTGTCCCCTGGGATGGGGGTCTTGTTGCTGGACTGCTCCTTCTAGACCTGGCAGACCTGAAGATCACTTCTAGCATGGTGACTTCAGGCTCTGTGATCAACACCTTCAGTGGAGCGCAATGAAGGTTCACCAGGCTGATTCCTGAGATAGTAGGATTGTTGTATGCGGAAAGATTGCATTGACTGGGCCTGTATTCACTGGAAATTAGAAGAATGAGAGGAGAGCTAATTAAAAGATATAAAATTCTGACAGAGCTGGATAGAGTGGATGCAGGAATGTTGTTTCTTCTGGCTGGGGTCTAGAATAAGGGGTCAGAGTCTCAGGATATGAATTATGCCATTTATGATTGAGATGAAGAGAAATTTCTTCACTCAAAGGCTGGTGAACCTATGGAATACTGTAGCACAGAAGGTTGTGGAGGCCAAATCACTGAATATATTTACAAAGGAAAGAGATAGATATCTAGACTCAAAAGACATCAAGAGGTATGGGGAGAGTGCAGGAGTATGGTATTCAGATAGAGGATCAGGTATGATCATATTGAATGGTGGAGCAGGCTTGAAAGGTTAGATAGCCTACTCCCACTCCTAGTTTCTATATTTCAGAAGCTGCAGGTGTGAACAGACCACTTTTAAGTCCACTGACAGAGAGGAGATATCAATTTCATTGAGATGGGGTGGTTCTCTTCTCCACAGCTGTTCACTCTGTCCAAATCTATTCACACTGTTTTTATTTGAAGCCTTCCTAGAAAGCTCAAATGCTTTGAAACCCTCTCTATTCTATTGAAAACCTTTGATCTCTTTCAATTTTATCGTGCAGTACTTTGATATCGGCTTTGATTGGCAGCTTAATGATTTTGTACTCAACTTCCAGTCAGCTATGTTTATTTATCTTTCCTTTCATGGTTGAATGCATCTCAAGTACCCCCATTGTTCCTAACTGGGATGCTTACAAAGATTCTAAGCCTGATGGACAGCTGTGGTTTCTTCAAAGGTTGAGTGGTTTCAATTCCTTGTTTGCAGAACACTGCCAGGTTGGCACTGCCAGGGTGCCAGGGCACAACACAGACATTTCTAGGACCACACAGGGGTTTCAATGTTTCCGAGTCAGTGTGGCCAACATGCCTGGTTTCCATTTGCGGAGATGAGTAGTGATTCAAGTTGGTTTCCCGCTGCTCCTGAGAGTCAGAGGCTCCTGCAGCAGGGAGAATCTGACTTGAAATTGACTCTCCAGGTGGGAGGGTTGAGAGAAACCCAAAAGATGTTCTTGCTGACGTTAAATGCTCTCGGCTCTTCCCCACAATTCTCTGACCCCGCGCAACCCCAGCACAATTGGCACCGGGGCCATGCGGGACCGGAGAATCCAATCTATTCTCAAATCAAATGCAGACCAGGCTGCGTAAGAGTCGACAAATTTCCTTCCTGGAGGACGTTCAAGAAGCTGTTTTTTAATGAGAGTCTAGTATTTTTCAGTTCGCTTTTCTTGTTACTAGCCCACAATATATTTGATTTACTTAATTCAGTTTCACACTTATTATAGTGGGATCTGAACTCATGACTCCTGGGTTATTGGTGTAGCGCCACAAGTGGCAACAGTACAGTACACTCAAAAATAGTAAATTATTTCCTTTAACTGCATACAAAACATATCAGGTAAAAGGTACAAAGAATCGAGTGTATTCTCAACCAAATCTTCATGGGTTAATGTCCTAAATTCCACTTTAAGTAATAAGTTAGGCTGTCACCTATCGGGTTGGGACCACTTTGAAAGAGGATTGCAGCATGCATTAGAAAGTTAGCTGAGAGGTAGGACTACCTGCTGATATTGTGAGATATTTAGTATTTATTGGTTCACATTCATCACCGAAGACTTTTTTTTTCCTTCACATTTCACTCCTCAGGAAAAACCAGCAGTGGAATGACGGAAACTCACCCGCAGAACATCACGATGTTGTAGTGCGAGGGGTTGTCTGGTAGAGGCACAGTCTGCTGCAGGCAAAGCTGCTCACAACCGCCATTCATCCCGTCAGAACAGTCAATGCCAATATGTCTGTCGTAACAACCAGAACCATCCTTCATCGGGCTGAGTCCCAGAGGGCACTGCGGGGAAAACAACGGGGCAAGAATTGTTACAGAGTGAAGAGATGACCCACTGGGTGTGCAAGAAGACAAACATTACAGGATTGAAAGATATGAAAGACAAGCAAGCCATGTTGATTTGTGAGCCTTTGCTGTTTCTTCATTGGCCATTACAACAGCACATCAAATCAGCCTTCTGTGTTTTACCCAATGGATTCTATCAGGTTTTAATGATCTAAAATCATGTTTTAACATTGTTACATCCAATAATTTACTCTGAGTAGAGACACGAGGGGAATAGATTCCAACCGATAATCAAATCAAGAGGTACAAAAGTCTGAGGTCACATACCAACCAAATCAAGAACAGCTTCTTCCCTGCTGCTGTCAGACTTTTGAATGGACCTATCTCGCACTCAGCTGATCTTTCTCTACACCCTAGCTATGATTGTAACGCTATATTCTGCACCCTCTCCTTGCCTTCTCCACTAAGTACTCTATGAATGGTATATTTTTCACTGTATATCAATACATGTGACAATAATAAATCAAATCAAATCCCAGGAGCAAGTTGCAGGCATATATATTATGAACCTTCCATCTTCCTTTCCGTAAATCCTATTTGCTGCAATGGCTTTTGGCAACGTTTAAGTCTACGTTAAAAATGTAAACATTTGAAATGTCCATGCTTGCTAACAGTGTAGTTTCAGTCTCCAGCCACTGGATGGTGCAGTGGAGCTTTTCCCATTTTGTTTTCCAGCTCTCGGGCTCTTGGCCTTGTCAGCCTTGATCCGTCCCTACTCACTGCCATGGGGCTTGACTTTGTCTTTAAACATTAAAGTTATAGAGTAAAAGGTTGACAAATCTATGTACATCTCAATATCCTGCACGAGGGTATACTTCTGCTTCCTATCATATCAGTTACTGAATCATGTGGCACTGCCTCATTGTTCTATCAGTATCAGATACTCCTGGTGTTACCCCTTTGCTCTCTGCATTAATTGGGATGTTAGGCAGGAAGGCAGCAGGGTATTCATTTGCCATCATCCTGCTGGGTTAAACAACCCCTCCCTCACCATTGCCCTTTCCAACCACCCCAACTCCCCCCTTCCCCCACTGTTCATCAAACTCACCAGGAAGGCGTGGACAAGATGTTCCATCTTTGGTTACTTACTAACACAGAAAGAGTTTGGAGATTGATAATACCTTTCATGGCATCCATTTTAGTGACATTGGTTGACAGATTAATGTGGGCCATGCTGCCAGGAAAACTCAGTTTTCTTTCTTTGAACGGAGACATGGGATTTGTGATGTCCACCTGAAAGAACTGGTAGGGTCTTGCTTTAAGATCTTAGGCAAAAAAACCCGATATCTTCAATTGTGCAGCATTCCCTCAGATTATGTCCTCAACTCAGGAGTGGGGCCCCTGGCTCAATGTCAGGATTGATTCCTGCAGAGCATGCCAACTTGCCCACCCGAGGCATATTCCTGTAGCGAAGGATGCCTGGGAATGGGTTCCAAGCTGGAATCCATTCGAGGTATTAACATGGTTTATATGTATAACAATGGACATCTCACAATGAGTCACAGTCCAAAATCTAATTGAGTATCAGAAATAATCACAAACCATGAGAGCGAATCTCAAGTAATTCAAATAGAAAATAGATTATTGCATTATAGTCACTCTCTATTTATATTTATGTACATTATAAATTTGCTGTACGTTTCATTCTGTTTTGGGTGGTTGTGGCATTGGCAGCTTTCAATCACAGACTGTGTGACATTATTACTGGAAGTTGATCAGGAATAATTTACTGAGTGTAGGAGTTATTTATTTAAGTGCTGCCACAGCATAAAGAAACAAATCAGATAATGAAAAATGAATGTACATCAAGTGCAGAAAACATTATAGTCCTCCTTGTTGCCTGGGCAACCTTGTAAATCTGTTCTACTTAACGTGTTGAAAAATATATCAAGGGTTATTTAATGGTCTGAAATTAGCACCATATACAGGACTGGAGCATCAGTAAAATAGTGATGGTTTCTATGATTTGAGGAGATATGCCCTTGTCTGAACTGGCTATTGTTCCTGTACCAGTTCCCATGTGGGTGGCATGGTGGCACAGTGATTAGCATTGCTGCCTCACAGCGCCAGGGAACCAGGTTTGATTCCCAACTTCACTGTGTGTGCGGAGTCTGCACGTTCTCACCGTGTTGACATGGGTTTTCCTCCGGATGCTCTGGTTTCCTCCCACAGTCTGAAAGACGTGCTGATTAGGTGCATCCGTCATGCTAAATTCTCCCTCAGTGTACTCAAACAGGCACCGGAGTCTGGCAACTAGGGGATTTTCACAGTAACTTCATTGCAGTGTTAATGTGAGCCTACTTGTGATGCTAATAAATTAATGCAAAACTTAAAATAAGGAGCATGACTGAAGCAGTGTACATGCACCATTTGCATGCCCTACCTGACCAAGTTACATTTGATGGTAACAATCAATGCAGAACGAGGAAAAATACCCATTTATGTGCCATCACTTAGATTGACAAGTGCATAATATTTGCCAAAGCTACCCCAGAAATAGTTGCATTTAACATTCAAATAAAGTACTCATACTTGGCTCTTCTTTAGAATTGCCGATTTTAACACCCTCCTCATATCCCTCTCCCTACACTGGAGGTCATCCAAAACTTTCCAGTCTGTATCCAAATTCACACTGAGTTCCATTCTTTCATCACCACTTTGTTTACTGACTGACTTGCACTTGGTCCAACAATGGCTCAATTAAAAAACTCCCATCTTTATTTTCTAATGCCTAATGGCCTCACCTCGTGCCTACCTCTGAAATCTCCTCCAGTCCCACATCCATCCTAGATATCTTATCTCTTTACAGCCTCTCAAACTTCAAACCACGTTAATTACTCACCATTGGTGGCAGTGCCTTCAGTGGCCAGGGCTCAAAGCTCTGGAATTCACACCCTAAACTTCTCTGCTTCTCGATTTCCTCTTTAAGATGCTCCTTAAAACTGACCTCTCTATGCAAGACTTTGGTCATCTGTCCTAACATCTCCATGGCTTAGTAGAAATTATTTTTGCTGACATTCCTGTGAAGCACCTTGAGATATATGAACAAAAGTAGGCCATTTGGCCCATCGGGAAGGCCATTTCACCAACTTGGGTCATTTTATTTTAATAAAGTTAGCACATAAATAGAAGCTGTAGTTTCAGTAGTATCATGTAATGCAGAACCAGTGCAGTACAATACACAGTATAGTACCAGTATAGTGCAATATTCAGACTGAACTAGTACTGTACAGTACCCAGTACAGAACCAGTACCGATGGTATAGATAGGTTAGGTGTTACTGAATATAGAAACATAGTAGATAGGAGCAGAAGGAGGCCATTTGGCCCTTCGAGCCTGCTCCGCCATTCATTACAATCATGGCTGATCATCCAACTCAACAGCCTAATCCTGCTTTCTCCCCATAACCTTTGATCCCATTCACCCCAAGTGCTATATCTAGCCACCTCTTGAATACATTCAATGTTTTGGCATCAACTACTTACTGTGGTAATAATCTATATGCTATAAATTAGCAATGTTTATTATACATAATACTTATACAGACCACCATAGCAGTACAAAGGCAGAGTATATTCTGATTTTTCTTTTTACGCACTAGTGCATAATGGCCGCAACAAAGGAGGTAAAAATATACCTAGCCTCTGTGAGGAGTAGTCTATACTCTACTACGGCAAAGGAAGTCTTTGCAAGAATTAAATCCCAAGACTACGACAACCACATTATTGTGCTGAGAGTATTTTATAAAGGCAATGACATAATACAAAGTCCCTCATGGTAGGTTGGTGCAAAAGATTGGATCTCATGGGATAAAGGGGGAGGTGGCTAGATGGGTGGAGAACTGGCTTGGTCACAGAAGACAGAGGGTGATAGTGGAAGGGTCTTTTTCCGGCTGGATGCCTGTGACTAGTGGTGTTCCGCAGGGCTCTGTATTGGGACCTCTGCTGTTGGTGATTTATATAAACGATCTGGAAGAAGGTGTAACTGGGGTAATCAGTAAGTTTGCGGACGACACAAAAATGGCTGGACTTGCAGATAGTGAGGAACATTATCAGAGGCTACAGAAGGACATAGATAGGCTGGAAATTTGGGCAAAGAAATGGCAGATGGAGTTCAATCCAGATGAATGCGAAGTGATGCATTTTGGTAGAACTAATGTAGGGGGGAGCTATACGATAAATGGCAGAACCATAAAGGGTGTAGATACGCAGAGGGACCTGGGTGTGCAAGTCCACAGATCCTTGAAGGTGACGTCACAGGTGGAGAAGGTAGTGAATAAGGCATATGGCATGCTTGCCTTTATAGGATGGGGCATAGAGTATAAAAGTTGGGGTCTGATGTTGCAGATGTATAGAACGTTGATTCGGCCGCATTTGGAATACTGCGCCCAGTTCTGGTCGCCACACTACCAGAAGGATGTGGAGGCTTTAGAGAGAATGCAGAGGAGGTTTACCAGGATGTTGCCTGGTATGGAAGGGCTTAGTTATGAGGAGAGATTGGGTAAACTGGGGTTGTTCTCACTGGAAAGACGGAGGATGAGGGGTGACCTAATAGAGGTGTATAAAATTATGAAAGGCATAGATAGGGTGAACGGTGGGAAGCTTTTTCCCAGATCGGTGGTGACGTTCACGAGGGGTCATAGGTTCAAGTTGAGGGGGGGGAGGTTTAACACGGATATCAGAAGGATGTATTTTACACAGAGGGTGGTGGGGGCCTGGAATGCGCTGGCGGGCAAGGTGGTGGAGGCGGACACACTGGGAACGTTTAAGACTTATCTAGATAGCCATATGAACGGAGTGGGAATGGAGGGATACAAAAGAATGGTCTAGTTTGGACCAGGGAGCGGTGCGGGCTTGGAGGGCCGAAGGGCCTGTTCCTGTGCTGTATTGTTCTTTGTTCTTTGGGGGTTGAGGGGGAGGGGTGGGTGGTGATAGAGGAGCCAGAGGGCGGGGTGGTGGTGGGTGTGGAGAACTGGATTGCAGACCCATCCTGAATACTTTAAATTTTGGCACATTACCCACCAGTGGTTACATTGGTAATCAGGTACCTACCATTGTGCGGGTGTTATGACAAAGTGTTTTTAATCAACCTCTGTATTAAAATAAATAATTTAGCATTCTTATTCGCAGCAACAATGCCCTTTTAATAATAAATGAGGATACTCATGGTCTCTCATGTTGCAGCTTCTTCATAAAACTCAATAAAATGGCATTTTTTTATTGTTTTCATCGCATGCTAATTTTCTATGTGCAAATAATCTGTTCCCATGGTGTTTGTTCAACACTTCTGCAGTAATGCACAGTAGTGTCAGCCTGGATATTAAGAGCTGAATTAAACTCTGCCAACCATAGTGGGAAACATGGAAGTCAGTGCACTTAATCATGGGAAAGAGGCCACATATCATTCTCCGGGTGTTGGGGAAACCTCCTGTGATTAAGTCAGAGGAGGGAAGGCGGGGGAAGATATGCCCACTTGTGGTGGGATGTCAATTAGGCACAGCTTTCCTGCATCTCCCGAAGTTCGCCCTGTCAGGTTCACCAGCGGCCTACGGGGTAGCATCCCTTATTGACAGGCACTCTGTGCCTACTCAAGGGAGTGACGTTGGGAAGGTGGGAGAAAATGAAAGTTACTTCCATGCCCTTGCCTCCAACCCCACCATCTGCTCTCTTCCACAACCCCCTCCCCGTGCCTCCCATCCTGTCCTCATGCATTTGCATCCAGTGAACTAACAATGATCCCTGATGAACGTCCTGAAGCATTACTGGAAGCAACAGTGGGGCTGTCAGTGATGCAGGTATGTCAACCTCTAATAGTCCATTAGTTATCAGCAAGTGGGGCTTCTACCACGTGTGTCCTAAATCCCCAGGAAGGCCTGTTCTGGCCAATTAAGCTCCTGACAAGGCCATAGGCACTTAATTCTGTCAGGTCACCCTGAGGGCATGTTTCCCGTTGGTTCTCCAGCTAGTCTGTGGGACCTGTTAAGTTCAATAATAGTATATGGTGGAGGAATGATACAGAAACTTGTCTTTCAACTATAGCAAGTTTATTCGTCAAAACAAATCAGTGGAGTTTCAACATCCTTATGGCTCCCCACACCCAATTGTTGCACCCTTCTTTATTCATGCTGTTGGTTCAATGCTCATTACCTGTCTTTGGCATTTCAATTAGTTTAACTAGGTAATCGTCCAAGGATACAATTGCTAAGACATTGACGAGACCCACATTAAATCCAGATCTATAATTGAGACCATCCAATTCTGCCACGTCCCTCCCTTCCACTAGCTCACTGGGCCAAGTGTCCTCTCAGGTTCTCCCTGCCTTATTCCTGAATTTGCATCATTCTCAAGTTTTCCCTGTCTCCCCTCATGCACTCTATGAGCTCATCCTGTCCTGGACACCTCCTCCTGTCTCAACCCTATTTCCATTAAACTGCTGACCATTCACCTTCCCTTCTAGGCTCCTACGTTAGCTGATATTGTTAACAGTTTTCTCTTCTAAGTTACTGTCTACCTCTCCTTCAGATTTGCTGTTGTTCTAATGTGCCCTGAAGGGATATCAGTGTGAAATCACTAGAAGGGAAATTATCATCCAGTCTTAGTTTCACATTTGCTTTGAGCAGGGCACACACACACAGAGCTGCTGCTTTCAAGCTTTATACCGATGAGAAACTATCGTGTTTTCATCCCTGTTATTGTGCTGAAAAGGCTCTTTCTGCTGTCCAATCTTGCAAAGGTTGCAATTCTGAAAATGTCTTATCTTTAAGACACAACGACATTGCAGGTACTTCCTCACACAAATTGACCCAGTGCCCGGCTTCATTGACTTGAACACCCTGAACCGGGGAAATAGACCAGGGTCAGAGAATCTAGGGGCAGTCAGAGGGGCCAGCCCTGTCAAAGATTCGTCAGCATCGAGCTAAGTGGGAACTCAGGGTCAGGGCAGTCAAACTGTTAGCAAATGAAGGATTTTGTCACGCAACAGGATAATATATGACTGCTGTCATGGGTTAAAACCAGCACACTATAATAATAAGCAAGCTGGCAGTAAGAAGCAATAATCCCACTGTCTACTAAGGTATGAAGACTGTTCAGTTTTATTATTTGCTTGACTGGTTCAGAAGAAATGGTTCTACATCAAAAAAATTTCCAAGAGATAAATATCCCAGTTGTGACGACTAATCTTTACTTCTGGTGAAGACACATCAACTCTGTGGGGACTGGTGGCCATCATATGTTACATTTAATACCTTATCCTGAAAGAAACATTGCTGGACTATCAACTCTGTGCTGGAGGAAAGGATTAGCTGATTTTTCCAAAAGGAACACTGAAGACGTAAAAGTGTTAACCCTTGTGGACTGATTACGGTTCGCTCATTGGAGGATTGCTTGCTTCGGTATTCAGAGGTGTCTTTTATTTTTGCTTTTTGTGTACTGTTATACGTCTAATTAAATTTAGAACAATAGGCTGGTCTGTATAAAGTTCACAGATGCATTGTGAGAATCCCCTGGCTGCTCTTGTTGTCTTTTCTTTCAGTAGAATTCCATTTTGCTCATGCGGCCTGGTATTTAACCAGAAAGATTTTTTCATCAATCACTGTCTGCTGGAGGTTACCCAAACTTCACCTTAATCTCAAAAACAAGCTGCTCTCTTTAGAAACATGCCTGGACAATTTTGCCGCTACACAAACCTTAAAAAGGTTGGATTTACATAGTTTTTTTTAACAAGGACAAAAACGTTGATCGTAGACCTGGCAATGGTACACTTC
This sequence comes from Mustelus asterias, assembly GCF_964213995.1. NCBI lineage: Eukaryota > Metazoa > Chordata > Chondrichthyes > Carcharhiniformes > Triakidae > Mustelus > Mustelus asterias. The sequence continues at coordinate 59,298,450 of NC_135808.1, forward strand.
AATAAAGACATGACACACTGGGCCCTATTTTACCATTTTGATTCTAAGTGCTCAATCTGGGTGTGATTCAGGTCCGACTTGTAAACCTGTTCTCAGGTGCCCCCATACGCACTCAGCCTGAAAAAAAAGTCGGGAGTCTGAATCGCGCTGTGGGCGGGGCTGATCGCATCTAAAACGCTGCTGCTCCGATCGGAGCCTTCAACTGCGCACGCGCAGTAAAAAAAAATTGAAAAATGCTCCCATCGCATCACTCCCGGGCCACAAAAAGTGGCTCCACAACATAACAATCCCCCTTATCTACCCACCCCCCCACTACCCAGACCAATCATGACCCCCTGCCCCCCTCACTGATCGCCCGTAGATGGCAGTGGACCCCCCCCCCCCTTGCTCATGCCCCCCCCCCTCCCCTCCACCAGAGAACAATCTGGCCCTCCTCCCCCTACCCCCACCAGAGAATGATCTGGCCTGTCCTCCCTCCTCCTCCCACCACACCACCCCCCCTCCCCCAACCCGAGAATGATCTAGCCTCCCTCCTCCTCTCCACCCCCCCAATCAGAGATACATCTGGCTCTCCTCCTCCTCCCCCCTACTAGAGAACAATCAGGCCTCCCTCCTCCCCCCACCCCTCACCAGAGAACAAGCTGGCCTCCCCGCCCCCCCCCCCACCCCCCCCCCCCCCTCCCACCAGAGAATGATCAGGCCTCACTCCTCCCCCCACCCTTCACCAGAGAATGATCTGGCCCGCCTCCCTCCCTCCCCCCCGCCCCCCCCCCCCCCCACCCCCCAACCACCGATCTGAGTTAGAGAAGCTCTGAACTTATCTCTTCAGAAGCTGGAGCGCCCGAAACAGACCTTTGCTGAGCATGTATGTTTTGTGCCGAATCTGGACAGGCGAATGCGATGGTACATAAGAACATAAGAAATAGGAGCAGGAGTAGGCTGTCTAGCCCCTCGAGCCTGCCCCGCCATTCAATAAGATCATGGCTGATCTGATAGTGGTTTAGTTCCACTTACCCACCCGCTCCCCATAACCCTTAATTCCCTTATTGATCAGAAATCTATCTACCCGTGACTTAAACATATTTAACGAGGTAGCCTCCACTGCTTCAATGGGCAGAGAATTCCAGAGATTCACTACCCTCTGAGAGAAGAAGTTCCTCCTCAACTCTGTTTTAAACTGACTCCCCCTTATTTTGAGGCTGTGTCCTCTAGTTCTTGTTTCCTTTCTAAGTGGAAAGAATCTCTCTGCCTCTACCCTGTCTAGCCCCTTCATTATCTTATATGTCTCTATAAGATCTCCCCTCAGCCTTCTAAACTCCAACGAGTACAGGCCCAATCTACTCAATCTCTCCTCATAAGCTAACCCCCTCATCTCTGGTATCAACCTGGTGAACCTTCTCTGTACTCCCTCCAAGGCCAATATATCCTTCCGCAAATAAGGGGACCAAAATTGCACACAGTGCTCTAGTTGCGGCCTCACCAGTACCTTCTACAATTGCAGCAAGACCTCCCTGCTTTTATACTCCATCCCCTTCGCGATAAAGGCCAACATTCCATTTGCCTTCTTGAACACCTGCTGCACCTGTAGTTACCCGCCTTTTGTCTACCTCCTTTTTTAAACAGTGGCGTCACATTAGCTGTTTTCCAATCAGCCGGCACTTCCCCAGAGTCCAGCGAATTTTGATAAATTACAACCAACGCATCTGCTATTACTTCTGCCATTTCTTTCAGTACCTTGGGATGCATTCCACCCGGGCCCGGGGACCTGTCTACCTTTAGTCCCATTAGCCTACCAGGCACTACCTCTTTAGTAATAGTAATCGTTTTAAGGACCTCACCCCCTACAGTCCCACGACCGTCAATTTTCGGTAAGCTATTTGTGTCCTCTACCGTGAAGACCGACACAAAAAACTTTTTTAAGGCCTCGGCCATTTCCTCGTTTCCCATTATTAAATCCCCCTTCTCGTCTTCTAAGGGTCCAACATTTACTTTAGCTACTCTTTTCCTTTTTATATATTTGTAAAAACATTTACTATCAGTTTTTATATTTTGTGCTAGTTTAGTTTCATAATCTATCTTTCCTTTCTTTATCGCTTTCTTAGTAGTTCTTTGTTGTTTTTTAAAGCTTTCCCAATCTTCTAATTCCCCACTAGTTTTGGCCACTCTGTACGAATCTGTTTTTAATTTAATACTCTCCTTTTTTTTTCCTTAGTTATCCACGGCTGGTTATCCCTTTTCTTACATTCCTTCTTTATCACAGGAATATATTTTTGCTGAGTACTGAGAAAAATCTCCTTAAAAATCCGCACTGTTGCTCAGCTGTCCTACCAACTAGTCTGCGCTCCCAGTCTACATTAGCCAATTCTGCCCTCATCCTATTGTACTCCCCTCTGTTCAAGCAGAGGACACTGGTTTGGGACCCTACTTTCTCACCCTCCATTTGTATTAGAAATTCAACCATATTGTGATCACTCATTCCAAGAGGATCCCTCACAAGAAGATCATTAATTTTACCTGTCTCATTACACAGGACCAGATCCAAGATAACTCGCTCCCTCGTAGGTTCTGTAACATACTGTTCGAGGGAACTATCCCAACAGCACTCTAAGAACTTTTCCTCAAGTCCACCGTGTCCGACTTGAGTCAACCAATCAATATGCAGGTTAAAATCCCCCATGATTACTGCTGTTCCGTTTTTGCATGCATCCATTATTTGTTTGTTTATAGCCCGACCCACCTCAAAGTTATTATTTGGGGGCCTATAGACCACGCCCACCAGTGACTTTCTCCCCTTACTATCCCTTATCTCCACCCACAACGATTCCACATTCTGCTCCTTAGAGCCTATATCGTCTCTCACTACCGCCCTGATGTTATCTTTAATTAACAGAGCTGCCCCACCTCCTTTTCCTTCCTGTCTATCCTTCCGAAATGTCTGATACCCCTGGATATTCAGTTCCCAGTCCTGGTCACCCTGCAACCACGTTTCTGTAATGGCCACTAGATCATACCCATTTGTACTAATTTGTGCCATCAACTCATTCACTTTGTTTCAAATGCTACATGCATTCAGGTAAAGTGTCTTTATGCTAGCCTTTATATGGACCTGATTTGTTAGCGCATTCTTTTGATAGCACGCTCTGTCCCTACCTGTCGCAAACTGGTTATCCTTTCCTTCCCCAGACCATCTCCTTGCACTGCGTTGACCACCTCCCTTCTTGTGTTTGTCACCTTTTTTACTCTGCCTGAGCCCTTGACTCCTTTAACTAGATGAATGTCCTCATCATTAACCTGCACTCGTATCCTCTTCTTTACCTTTGATTTTGTAATTCCCCATATCCCTGAACCCTCCCCCCCACTATTTAGTTTAAAGCCCTATTTACAGCCCTGGTTATACGATTCGCCAGGACTCTGGTCCCAGCACGATTCAGACGAAGACCATCCCATCTGAACAGGTCCCCTCTTCCCCAATGCTGGTGCCAATGTCCCATGAATTCAAACCCATTCCTCCCGCACCAATCTTTGAGCCACGCATTTACCTCCTTAATCTTATTGACCCTGCGCCAATTCGCTTGTGGCTCAGGTAGTAATCCAGAGATTACCACCTTGTTGGTTCTGCTTTTTAATTTGGCTCCTAGCTTTTCATACTCCCTCTGCAGAACCTCTGTCCCTGTTCTGCCGATGTCGTTGGCACCTACATGGACCACTACAACTGGATTCTTACCCTCCCAATCCAAGTTTCCCTGCAGCCCAGGTGAGATATCCTGGACCCGAGCACCAGGCAGGCAACACAACCTTCGGGATTCTCGATCCTGGTCACAAAGAACAGTGTCAATGCCCCTAACTACACTATCCCCAATTACCACTCCATTTCTTTTTTCTTCCTCCACCTGAACGGCTCTATGTACCATGGTGCCGTGGGCAGTTTGCTCGTCCTCCTTGCAGTCCCCATTCCCGTCCACACTGGGAGCAAGAATCTCAAACCTGTTGTACAGATTCAGGGACTGAGGCTCTTGCAACTCTACCTTCTGGATCCCACTTCCTGCCTCACTCGCAGCCACACCCTCTTGTCCCTGACCCCCGGTTGAATTAGTTAGTCTAAGGGGTGTGACTGCCTCCTGAAACACAGTGTCCAGGTAACTCTCCCCCTCCCTGATATGTCGCAGTGTCTGAAGCTCAGACTCCAGCTCATCAACCCTGAGCCGGAGTTCCTCAAGCAACCAACACTTACTGCAGACATGCTCACTGGGAACCACAGTGGGGTCCACCAGCTCCAACATCATGCAGAAACAACACATCACATGACCTTCCATCCCAATTACCCAGTATAAGTTATTACAAACTAAGAATTAATCCTAACTGCCTCGCCCGTTTCGGCCTAAGCCTGATGAGCCAAAGCCTTTTAGCTCGCACTCTGCTACCTGCTCACTCCGCTGCCCGCTGGATAGTGCGGCCTGCCTTTTAAACTTTACGCGCTAAAAAAACCCTTCCCAGCTCACCCCGCGGCTCACTTCCGCTTTACTTTTAAAGTAACTTTTTTAAAAAAAAGAAACCCCACGAAAAACTAAAAATTAGCCAGTCGCTTACCTTCACTCTCCCGCCACAAATCGATCCTCCTCTCAGCTTGTTCCAACGAACAATGAGAACGATTTGCCAGGTGAGTGGCTTTATATATTTTTTAAAACCCTTCCCCTTAAAGGGGGAAATGCCATTAAGTTTGGGCGTCCAGCTCATTAAGTCAATTTAAATGCATGCAAATGCATTTAAATTGACGTCGTGCCCATTTTGGGCGGGGTGTCGATCACGGCCATTTTCGGGCCTTGGTAAAGTGGGAATCTGCGCGGACGCGGGTTGCGCTATTCCCCTCATGCTCAACTTTACCAAGTTTTCACGCCCGAAAATGGGCACAACGCAATGGTAAAATCGGGCCTGCTATGTTAGGTGATGGCATGCAATGGACTCGTATCACAGTGGGCTCTCTAAACTCATTCTGTTGCACTGCGGAGCCTGACGAATGCAGGGAGGAAAATTGAGTGCAATAAGCAATTCTACGATGAGAAATCCTGAGGATGTATTAAGGAGGCATCGTGATAAATTTTGATTTCAAGGAAAAAAATCAAGATGTAGTGAAGAGGAAGGTACTCTCAGATTATGTATTCAGGGGTTAGAAGGGACAATAAAGCATTTGAAAAAGAACGACCAAGTGAAATGAGTCAGGCCATTTAGCCCCTCGTGCCTGTTCTACCATTCAGTCACCTGTGCCCTAACTTTACATAACTACTGTTTCCCTCTACCCCTTAATAGCTTAGGTTAACAAAAATCAACAGTCTAGGTTTTATATTAAACTATTGATCTAGTATCAAATGCCTTTCGCAAATGAGATTTCCAAACTTCTATTATCTTATACGTGTAGAAGACTTTACTAATTTCACTCCTGAAGTCATAGCTCTACTTCTTACCTCCCAACCTCCCCGACCCCCGCAGACCGAGGCTCCTCAATTAATGACAATAGCTTTTCCCAATTGACCATATGTGTTCCCATTGAAAACCTTGATCAAACCATCCCTGAGCTTCCTAAATTCCAGGGACGAAAACACTATTTTGTGTAATCTTTCCTTCTAATTTTACCCTTGAAGTCCAGAAATCATTCTGCTAAATCTAAGTTATACTCTCTCTGAGGTTAATGTAATATTCCTAAAATGTGGTGTCCCAAACTGCTCACGGTTCTTTAGATGTGGTCTAACCAGGACTTTGTGCAGCTGTAGCATAACTTCTATCTCCCTTGTATTCTAATCCTCCAGAAATAAAGGCCAACATTCCATTGGTCTTTTATTATTTTCTGTACCTGTTCATGACATTTTAATAATCTATGTACTGGACCCCCAAGTCTCTACTATTTTTTTATTCCCTTAAAGGATGTGGGCGTTGCTGGCTCGAGCAGCATTTATTGCTGATCCTTAGTTGTCCTTGAGAAGGTGAAGGTGAGATGCCTTCTTGCAGTCCCTGAAGTGTATGTTCCCCACACTGCTGTCAGGGAGGGAATTCCAGGATTTTGACCCAGTGACAGTGAAGGAATGACGATATATTTCCAAGTCAGGATGGTGAGTGACTTGGAGGAGAACTTGCAGGTAGCGATGTTCTCAGGTATCTGTTGCTCTTGTCCTTCTTTGATGGCGGCTGTCATGGATTTGGAAGGTGCTGCCTAAGAAAATTTGGTGAGCCCCTGCAGTGCATTTTGTAGATGGTACACACTGCTGCCACGTCCGTTGCTGGTGGAGGGATTGACTGTTTGTGGAAGAGGTAGCAATCAAGTGGTCTGCTTTGTCCTGGATGGTGTTGAGCCTCTTACCTGACTTGTGCCCTGTAGTTTCTAGCTTTTCAGCATTTAGAAAGTACCCTGTTCTAACCTTTTTAGATCCAAGTGGGTGACCTCACATTTGCCTGCATTAAAATTAATCTGTCATAGTTCTGCCCATTCACTTAATCTGTCAATAGCTCTTCACCATTTTTTTTCCATCTATACATCTTGCAATTCTGTGTTTGAGTCATCAGCTTGGAAATTTTGCTTTCTATCCCAGCATCTAAGTCGGCTGAGTACTAAAACCGTTGAGTCCTAAGGCAGGATTTTCTGGCCGCGCTCGCCCCAAAACCAGAAAATCCCATCCAGGCCAACAGATTTTGGCATGGTCTGCCTCCCACCAGCTACGATTCCCATGGCGGGCAGCACGGGAAAATTTTCTCCATAGACTGCTGAAGGAAGCCACTCAGCCCATCGATTCTGCACTGACTCTCCAAAAGAATGTCCTTCCCAGGCCCATCACTCACCCTATACATGTAACCCCATTCATTTAGCATTGCCAATCCACGTAACCTGCTTATCTTTAGACTGTGGGAGGAAACCGGTGCACCCAGAGGAAACCCATGCAGACACGGGGAGAACATGCAAACTCCACACAGTTACCCAATGTCGGAACTGAACCCGGGTCCCTGGCGCAGTGGGGTAGCAGTGCCAACCACTGTGCCACCCGAGTGGTTGACACAGATTCTTGTGGGACATCACTATTCTCATTATGACGATTAGAGAGCCTTCACAAATTTTCTATGTTCTATCTCCTGCCCCAAAGCCAATTTCCTAACCAGGTCAAGTGCGTGAGTTCCAATTTTAGCTTGCAGCTTTTGATGAGGGACTTTATAAAATACTTTCTGGAAGTCGATAGGAAAAACATCTGTAGACATTCCTCTGTTGAAAGCTTTAATCACCTCTCCGAAAAATTCAGGTTTGTCAAGTTTAATATATCCTTTACAAATCCATGCTGACCCTCTCTGGGTAGCTGAAAAATTTCAAAGTGTTCAGTCATTCTATCCTTAATTATGGACTCCAGCACTTTCCTGACAGCGGATGTCAGAATAACTGGTCTACAATTCCTCGGTTTATCTCTCTCACCTTCCTTAAATAGTGCAATGATATGCAAGGGAAGGGCAAAACGTAAGGGAAGGCCAAGGACAGGGGGAAGGGAAAGGGTGAGGGAGATAGAAAAAAACCTTTGATGAAAATGTAGAAATGTCAGACCTTCTTCAACACAGACATCTCTCTCATATTAAATACAACTTCACTCTCAGAAAACAACCCATCTTGTTTTGATACACTATAGCCTGCAACTATAGATATATATTTGGTCAGATGCCCGAGAGAGTGGGGCTAAGCTATTCAACTTAAACATAGTCATTTTGATCTTGTTGGTTAACATGCTCAACAACTCTATAGGAATTTGTGAGGTGTGTAGTGGGGAGGGTGAGGTCAGATCGGCAGTGGGTGGAGGTAGGGGGTGAGGTTGGATCGGGTGTCAGAGGAGAGGTTGGTCACACTACACACCGTTGGCGGGGGGGGGGGGGGGGGGCGGAAATTAGGTCAAGTGCAGGAGAAAGGAGATTCGGGGAGAATTATAAATTGTACAGGGTGGGGGAAGTGAGAGGTTGGATTACGTGATGGTGAGGAGAGAGATTGTAGTGGCTTTTTCTTAGAGGTTGAGGAAGATATGTACTCCTGGCCCACAAGCAGTGCTGGTAAAACACAGCTGTTGCAGCCAGCAACACCTGCCTCTCTCTAGATGCTGGGCTTCCTGACCCCTGGCAACCAAATGCTGAAGAACGTAATTTTAGTGACATATTATAATCAGTGACCTCCCTTCTCCAGAGCAGGCTACTGAACCAGCCTCCAAGCCTTTGCAGTTGAAACAAAATTAAGTGTATTTGTGGATGGTTGTGGTTGGATTTCCCATTTTACTAATTCACCTCCCTTTCCCAACCCTCCCCCATAGGTCATGGGGGAGAGAGATATAAAATCACCAGAGGTGTGTTAATGTGAACATGTATGAGAAGAAGCAGACTTTGTGGCCGGAATTCTCAAACCTTGCCCTTAGCTGGAACTCTCCTGTCCCGCTGCTGCGAATGGAGATTTGGCTAAGTGCCAAATTTTCCATTTTCGCTGGCAGCAGTGACGGAGCATTTGAAACCGGAGAATTCCAGCCTTTATATGTATATGAGAATGAGGAAGAGTTAATGTCTGCAAAATGAGAGTGGGATACATACGAAGGAGAGTGAGGGAGAAGGTGGATGCAGGCACTTTCCACAAATTCAATCCCTGATCTCAATGCATTGTGCCCAATGACTGGTGTGATGGTACTGTGCCTTTAAGAAATGTATTTTAACCATGTTTCTCTGCAGGATGCTTTGTCGGCACCATGTTGTCTATAGCCAGTGCCCTTTAGTGTTACAAAAGCAGTATAATTGGTATCATGTTGATGTTAAGCTGAACTAGTGCAGTGTTGTGGTTTTAATGGTCCCTTGAGATTGCTGAGTAGAACTTGATTTCAGGGTGATTGATAAGTCAGGTCATGTGGCTAGGGACAGCTATTTTTCACAGAACATTTCAGTTTGAGTTTCATTTTCAGAAGCAACTTGAAGCTGGGAGAATAAACAACAGCTTTTTTTCCCAATCTTTGGAGCCTGAAGGCTGGAAATTACCAGGGATAAAGTTGACCTCTCTGAGGCTTTGCTGTTTTGAGGATATATCCTTCTCTAATATTGCTGGCTTGGATTTCTGTCCATAGGTGTTATGAAGCTGAAAACCCACATCCCTTGAGCATACTTGTTCATATGCTAATTCTGAAGAAGGGTATAAGGGTCTGTGGGATATTGCTTAACATTGGAACAACAGAGATAGCTAGCTGTTAGGAGTTATAATGTGTCATGTTTAAGTCTTGTAATTTGATTTGATTTGATTTAATTTATTATTGTCACATGTATTAGTATACAGTGAAAAGTATTGTTTCTTGTGTGCTATACAATATATAAGCATATTGTACATAGAGAAGGAAAGAAGAGGGTGCAGAATATAGTGTTACAGTCATAGTAAAGGTGTAGAGGAAGATCAGCTTAATATATGGGAGGTCCATTCAAATGTCTTGAGTCAGTTGGTATGTGACCTCAGACTTTTGTATCTTTTTCCCGATAGAAGGTGGTGGAAGAGAGCATGTCCAGGCTGCGTGGGGTCCTTGGTTATGCTGGCTGCTTTTCCAAGACAGCTTGAAGTTGTGATGGACTAGGCTTCGTTCACTACACTTTGTAGTTTCTTGTGATCTTGGACAGAGCAGGGATACAACCAGAAAGTATGCTTTCTATGGTGCATCTGTGAAAGTTGGTGAGAGTTATAGTCGACATATCAAATTTCCTTAGCTTTCCGATAAAGTAGAGGTATTGATGGGCTTTCTTAACTATGGCATCAGCGTGGAGGGACCAGGATCTTGTTGGTGATCTGGACACCTAGGAACCTGAAGCTCTCGACCATTCCCACTTCGTTCCCATTGATGTAGACCAGGACACTACGCTTCCTGAAGTCAATGACTATTTCCTTTGTTTCACTGACATTGAGGGAGAGATTATTGTCGCCGCACCAATTCAGAAGATTCTCTATCTCTTTCCTGTACTCTGTCGTATCATTGTTTGAGATCCGACTCACTATATTGGTGTTATCATCAAACATGAAAATCAAGTTGGAGGGAAATTTGGCCACACAGTCATAGGTGTATGAGGAGTGAGGGGCTGAGGACACAGCCTTGTCAAACACTGGTGTAGAGGATGATCATAGAGGAGTTGCTGTTGCCTATCCTTACTGATTGCGGTGTATGCATTAGGAAGCCTAGCATTCTGTCGCAGAGCCGAGCCCTGGGCCACAGAGTTTGGAGATGAGTTTTAGAGGAATAATGGTGTTCAAGGCTGAGCTGTAGTCAATAAATAGGAGTCTGTAAAAAATATGCTATTTCTTTTTGTTCTATTCTAACTGTGTTCTTAAATAAACTTTGTTTGATAAAAGCTTTCTAGTGGGTCACCTGAATCATACCTGGAGTAAAACATCATATGCTCATTAATGCCAAAATCAAATGTAAACCTGAGGGTCTAGGCTAAATTCACAAAATACTTTGGCCTGGGTCTAAACACCAAACTAATAATGACAGAGTTACTATCCTTATATTGGCTGGTAAGACTATAGTATTTAATGATTTAAACAATATCATGTCCCTTGGTACATTTATATTGATTCTGTCATTTGGTAGCAGTCCAGGACTTTGATGGATTGCCGTTGATGTGAAGAACATGCCACCTTAAATCTTCTCAACTATCAACCCCCAAGACTGCTCTATCACATTGAGTTTCTTTATTCTCTGACAATATGTTCTTTGTTATAACTAGAACAGGAATTGTTCTTGTTTACATTGCTATATGCTTGTAACATGACTGGCCACTACTTAGGAAACAGAAAGTTAAAAACTGTCATCACCAGTTATACTTACTGTTCGAAATCTTACAAATGGCATGACTGAAGTATGTTAAAAAATTATTAATTCGATACTGTACGGAATGTCAGGATTCAGGGGGACTTGCTTCCACTCCGATTTGGTGGGTTCTGAGATGGTTGCTGAGGCCAATGCGCAATCTATAGACTCTGCCACATCTGGGGCTGGTGGTGCTTGAAGAGTTATGTAGATGGGTTATTTGGAGGTTTGCACACTCCCTCCAATGTCGGGACTTTGCTTCTGCATGTTTCCTGATCCAATCCCTTGTTATGCTCAGTGGCCTCCCGAAGTGTTTGATTTGATTTATTATTATTGCATGCATTGGGATACAGTGAAAAGTATTGAGATAAACGCAAAATACTGCGATGCTCGAATCTAAAACAAAAACAGAAAAATACTGGAAAATCTCGGCAGGTCTGACAGCATCTGTGGAGAGAGAGCAGAGCCAATGTTTCTCGACATCTAGACTCAAAACGTTAGCTCTAGTGAAAAGTATTGTTTCTTGCACGCTATGCAGACAAAGCATACTGTTGATGGCGTACATAGGGAAGAAGGAAAAGAGAGGGTGCACAATGTAGTGTTACAATCATAGCTAAGGTGTAGAGAAAGATCAACTTAACATAAGGCAAATCCATTCAAAAGTCTGATAGCAATAGGGAAGAAGAGAATGTCCAGGTGTGTGGGGTCCTTGATTATGCTGGCTGCTTTTCCAAGGCAGCGGGAAGTGTAGACAAAGTCCATGGATGGGAGACTGGTTTGCGTGATGGAATGGGCTACATTCACAACCTTTTGTAGTTTCTTGCAGTCTTGGTCAGAACAGGAGCCACACCAAGCTGTAATACATCCGGAAAGGATGCTTTCTGTGGTGCATCTGTAAAGAAGAACATTTTCCCCTTTGGTCGTCACAAGCCAGGTTCTCCCATGAGTCAGTGGGTATATTTGATCACTTCAGGGAAGCTGTGAGGTCATCCCCTTTTGAAGTGTAGTCACTGCTGTAATGTGGGAAAGGTATGTGGAATGCCAATATTAATTTAGCACAAAGTGAATACGAGGTTAAATTTGACATTGAAGCAGAATGGGTTGCTGCAAGCTGATCCAGGAATTGATTCAAATGGAAAAATTCCTTATTCATGAATCTACTACTGTGGCAATCCCATGGGAGACATTAGGGTTCCCAAAAAACAAAATAAGCAAATCTACAAGACAGTACAGCTCAAAATACTGGCACTTCAAATAACCGATTCACTGGCAAAAAAGAAATAGTTTTATTTATTCAATAAGAATAAATGACAATCCAGGGCTTCAGTTGCAATTGACACACATCAGGGACTGTGGCATGTAGCAGATCTTATATAACTTGATCGAGTGTTTTCATACATAATGCACAGTCTGAAGTAACTTAGTAAACAAAAATCAAGAGAAATTCAGCCCCACGCACTCAGTTGTCCCAAACCATTTGTGTTAGTTTCTTTTGTTCATAATATAATCACCAGCTATTACATTGAAATGTGTTTTGTTGCAGCATCCCATGTTTATGTAAAGAAAACATTCTGCAAGCTTATTTACAATGATATTGGTGAAAATAAAGGCACCACTAGCGTCTCAATGCTGGTTCCACTCTGAAACTTGAGCAAGTTAGGCTGACATTGCAGAGTTGATCTGCGGGAGCACTGCACCATTGGATAGTTATCATTTCAATGAGACATTAAAATTGAGGTGTCACTTGTCTGCTCAGATGGATTTCAAAGATTCCTTATACCACAGTGGTGGTGATGGCGAAGGAGTGAAGGTGGCGGAGGGAGAATGGTCGTTGTTGTAGGGGGAAGCGTTGTACCAGCTAATAAATAATTAGAATAATATTAACAGAATAACAGTTGCTAAACTTCAAACATAATGTTCATTGTGACAACTAGGATGGAAATAGTGATATACAAATTCAATCTCATCGTTTCTTTTTTTTATTCATTCATGGGACATGGGCGCTGCTGGCTAGCAAGCATTTATTGCCCATCCCTAGTTGCTCATCCCTAGGGGCAACACGGTGGCACAGTGGTTAGCACTGCTGCCTCACAGCACCAGGGACCTGGGTTCGATTCCCGGCTTGTCTGTGCGGAATCTGCACGTTCTCCTTGTGTCTGCGTGGGTTTGCTCCGGGTGCTCCGCTTTCCTTAAATAGTCCAAAAGACATGCTGGTTAGGCACATTGGCCATACTAAATTCTCCCTCAGTGTACCCGAATGGGCGCCGGAGTGTGGCGACTGGGAGATTTTCACAGTAGCTTCATTGCAGTGTTAATGTAAGCCTACTTGTGGCACTAATAAATGCACTTTAAACTTATGCACTTGAAATTTATATGAATGTTTGGGGTTAAGCGCAATTTCAGTGACTTATGTACATAATAGGCTGTTGTCTCAGTGCACCACTCAGGCAGTACAGCACTGTCAGAGGTGCTACCTTTCAGGTGAGTGCCACCTGCCCTCTAAGGCAAACGTAAATCCGAAGGCAAGAAGAGCAGGGAAGTTCTTTTGGTGTCCCGAACCAATGTTTCTCCTTCAGTTAACATCATGTAAAAATACAGATTATCTGGTAATTAATCCTTTCACCGTTTCCTGGACCTTACAGTTTGCAAAGTGACCCTTTGCATTTTTCTGTGACAGTAACAGCGTGCCCAAAAAAAGTACTTTGGAATGTTAAAACGTCACATGCAATTTTCTGTTAAACAAAGGAAGTGCTTCTAATAGTGCATCAAGAGTCTAACCCAGGTCTATTCCATTATACATATTTTCCTGCTATAGAAATTAATGTGATACTTCTAGTTGCCCAGAAAATAGCTGCTGGCTTGCATGTTTTTGATTTATTGCTCCTGCTAAGTAGAGCTGCATAATTATGTTGAAGAAAAGTTAAATGAGGATTTAATAATTTTAAGAAAAAAATTCCGCTTTACATTTCACAAGTTCACCTTATTCTATTAATTGAAATATGATTTCCTTTAATCAAAATTAATGTACTTTACAGGTTTAATATGTAACAGAAATATGCATTTAAATGGAAGCAATATAATTTATTGAAAATACTAGTCCCTTTTCAGAGTCTCCGATACAAGTGCTTTTCACTCTTCTTCTCAAGTAATGCAATAGTCATTCTGCCTGGAATCTTCAAATCCCAACCTGCCTCACCTGGTGTGTTGACTCCAACAGGCTGGTGTGATACCAGGATCCCAAATTTGTGGAATGCATATTGCAGGCAGCTTCTTGCTTAGAGTCACAGAATCCCTACAATGCAGGAGACCATTCAGCCCATCGAGTCTGCACCAACTCTCTCTGACAGAGTACCTTACCCAGGTCCTTTCCCCCACCCTCTATCCCTGTAACCCCAACATTTACCATGGCCAATCCATCGAACATACATATCTTGGGACACTAAGGGGCAATTTAGCATGGCCAGTCCATTTAACCTGCACGTCTTTGGATTGTGGAAGGAAACCGGAGCACTCGGAGGAAACTCACGGCAGACACAGGGAGAACATGCAAACTCCGCACAGACAGTGACCCAAGGCTGGAATTGAACTCAGGTCTCTGGTGCCCTGAGGTAGCAGTGCTAACCACTGTGCCACCATGCCATCCTTGTTCAACAAGCTGCAATATGGGTTTTGCATTTGTGTAAAGGGCTGGCCAATCTTTTTGCAGCTATTTTATATGAACGTTTGTCTGTTATGATGGTATTGGAGGTATTGTGGGGAGTTCTTAGATTTGCTAAATTGTTGCCATATCCTGACATTGGGTGGATGGGTGGGGGGGGGGTGCGGTGGTGGTGGGAGGGAGGTGGGGGGGGTTGGAAGAGAAGTTGGTGAGCGGTCAATATGCACAAAGACTGCGATGGGTAGATGAGAGGGACTGCAGTGGTAAAGCTTCTGGGTGACGGGGGGTGTTGCAAAGGCTGTGCGGCAGCATCGAGGTGGGTACAGTGAATAACAGCGAGAAAGGTAGTATGGTTCTGCTGTATGCCCCTTCTTAATTCCCCGCACACCTCATCTTGCTACCTGGCATGATGAGGAAGCTGATGTTGGTGACGTGATGCTTCTTGTCTCCCACACACCTACCTTGCCCTTTTTGGGTCCCTGCTTTCAGACATCAAGTACCTGCAGCAAACTTTGGGCCATACCTTCTGCCAAGTTGGAGCCAGATGCCGCCAAGCTCCCTGACAGTGACAGGAGGCTGTGTAGCATTCCAGTCAATGCACCCAACACGTTGGCATGCATGGCCATTTAGTGCTCTCCTGTATGTTGATCCAGCAATGTCCTCATTGGAGTAGGACTAATCTGGCACTTTGCCCTCGAGTCAGTTGGCGCAAGAACAATCCTTTACCCCCCAGCCTGACTGCAGGCCACTCATGTTAATCCCAACTCTATACCAGCTGCCAAGATCCTGGTGGTGCCAGCATCTGAGCTGGTAGTAATGGGTGTCAGAACAATTGACAGGGCATCGACTCCGGAGCTGCGCTGTTGTTCTCCTTGATGTCTTAAAGCAGGGACTCAACAAAGGTAAGGTGGGTGAGGAGGTGGGGGAGACAGAAAGCATCACATCCACGGTGACACCAACAGCAGCTTACTCATTGTGCCAGATAGCAAGATGAGGGTGTGCGGGGAATTATGGAGGGGCATACGGCAAAACTATGCTACTATTCTCACTGTTCTTCACTGTACCCACCCTGATTTGCATGGGTGAGTGCTGGTTGCAAATCATGGCTTCCATGCCCTCAAACCAGGGCGACCCCATTTTTAACCTTCAGTGACTTGGCAAATGTTTAAAAAGGGGTTTAAAGAAATACCGCTGATGATTTACCATCTCCAGACACACATAAAATATTATTTCAATAAGTCCTCAGGCTTCATTCTTGCCCCTACATTCCCTCAAATTTGTTGTTTACTTCAAAATACACTGATGCAGAGGATGGCACGGTGGCACAGCGGTTAGCACTGCTACCTCAAAGCACTAGGGACCAGGATTCGATTCCTGGCTTGGGTCACTGTCTGTGTGGAGTCTGCACGTTCTCCCCGTGTCTGCGTGGGTATTCTCCGGGTGCTCCAGTTTCCTCCAACAGTCTAAAAAGCATGCTGGTTAGGTGCATTGGCTATGCTAAAATTCTCCCTCAATATACCTGAACGGTCACCAGAGGGTGGTGACGAGGGAATTTTCACAGTAACCTCATTGCAGTGCTAATGTAAGCCAACTTGTGAGACTGATACATACAAATGGAGTCTGTGCATGGCCAACCATTCCCACAGATGCACACCTAGATAAATATCAGCTGTGGCTGGAGGATCATCACCTTGGTGAAAAAAGCTCTTCGGTCTGCCCGAAACGTGATGGTGTTCTCGTGCAAAGAGTTATCCACAACCAAGTATTGTGGACTGGCACATTCCAAGGTCCAGGGATGCACTAAAGCTTGGGACAGCTGCAACAAAGGCAGAATGGGGGAAAGTCTGCTGTCCAAGGCAGTGGTTCCCATACTTTTATATGTCATGGCACATCTCTATATTATAAAATAATTTTGAGACACACCTTCTATTTTCTCTGTCTTCTTCCCTTACTGTGAACTTCATTTTTAACTTCTTCCTGTCCTCTTGTCTTTTTTTTTGGTCTCAACTTGGAATGCTCACATAATGTACTTACATAAATTTTGCGAGTAAAGTGTATTTTTAGGAAAATAATTCCAAGGTGACCAACTGAGCCACACCTGACAATCAAAATGACCTTCAAACTTGGAGCTTTTGAACTTAGGATTTGCAAAATGTGAGTAAGTCTTAGTTCCAATATGCTTGAGGTGGATTATAACTCGAGCCCGAAATATAGACTACCCTAGATTGGGAGCACTCTCTCAACAATCATCTTCACCTGAGTTCAAGGCAGCAACCTCATACAGACACTTGCTTCAGGTCGGAGAAAATCAGCCACATCTCCCCCAAGGAAAGCAACTAATAAGAGATATTACCTTTTCCCAGATAGCCTGTTAAATAGTTTGTTGGCCAAGTTATAATTACTCAGATATATAATACCACCAATATTCAAAGTAATGTTTTACATAAATCCCCCAGTGAATCAATTGTTAGACAGTTGGATGGAAAGCTGTTTGCTTTACGATATCCAACTCCTCGACAACTGTAGAAACATTGAGAGGTGCTCACAGTACCCTTCTACAATATTCCTGATTTTCTTCCTGATACATGTACCTTTCTAAATCAGAATACATAATTCTTTGCCAGCAATGGACACTATCTCTTTGATTATCTCCTCTTCCTAGATGTATCCTTATTATTTACCATGATTTGATTATTAAAGTAGTTATATTATCCACGCTATGAGCCTATAAATGGTCATCATGCTCTTAAATATGTCCTTAATATCTTTCCTGTTTACCTCCAATTGTTTCTATTTTTTATTGAAGTGATTTTAAACTCTTATTAGGAAAACAGATTGTTTTTAAAGTCTGTTTTCCTAATTTGCTGAGGTAAGATCTAAGAATGACTTTTGAATGGATAAAGAGAAACAATACGATCGTAAAAGCTTATAAAGTTCCTTTGAAAATGACTTCAGAGCTTTTTCTTATCTTTCATTAGTGCAAAGAGAACTTGAAAGGCCCTGGTGTTATTTTATGCATTGTTCAGATGATGCCTGTTGAAACAAAACTGTTGAAAGGGCGGCACGGTAGCACAGTGGTTAGCACTGCTGCTTCACAGCTCCGGTGACCTGGGTTCGATTCCCAGCTTGGGTCACTGTCTGTGTGGAGTTTGCACATTCTCCTCGTGTCTGCGTGGGTTTCCTCCGGGTGCTCCAGTTTCCTCCCACAGTCCAAAGATGTGTGGGTTAGGTTGATTGGCCATGCTAAAAAATTGCCCCTTAGTGTCCTGAGATGTGTAAATTAGAGGGATTAGCGGGTAAATATGTAGGGATATGGGGGTAGGGACTGGGTGGGATTGTGGTCGATGCAGACTCGATGGGCCAAATGGCCTCTTTCTGCACTGTAGGGCTTCTATGATTCTAAAGCAGTCGGCTCATGCTGCCCATATGCTTTAAGGCTTGAGGGTAAAAATGGCTATCCATGAATATGTGTCCGCTTTCTCAATTCAAAAGTATACTACCCGAAATATATATGAATTCTACCTCTTAATGTATTTCCTTCACAGGCTATCAACAATTCCAGGTCAGTTTAGGAATGGACAATATTTGAAAATCCTGAGGTAGGAAAATAAATTGTACACTGAAAGTAGCCTCCAGTGAATCATTTGCCTTACTTTCTGATAGAAGGCAGCACCATGGAAAATTTATTCTTGTGAAAGCAGTGTCAGCAACATACTCCATTCACCTCTTTGCCAGTTGGGGTGGAAAACTCAATGGGCGCCATGGTTCCACCCAACCAACCTGCAACTCTGTATGAAAGCTCGATGGGAAGCCTGCCCACGATCTTGATGGCTACCCTGCAGCAATGTAACCCTGGGAGCAGCATTCATTGCTTTAAGGCAAGACCTCGGCCCCTTTCTTGGGAGGAAATTCCACCTTAGTGAGTTGCCAATCAATTGGATGCCCCGCAGTGCCAGACAGGAACGATGGCTGCTGCTGGGAGTCCCGGTAAAGCAGAAGCCAGACTCAGACGTAAGTCTGGGGTCTTTGCCGAGGCCAAACTGGCAGAGTGGTGAGAGGGTTTGAGAGGATAGGTGAGAGGGTAAAGGGGAAGTATGACTTTGGGTGCAGGCCCTCCGATGGACCCAGGGGACCAATCCATGACATATCCTTTCACCTTGCCTGACACCAGCCTGTGCTGCTAGGCTTCCTGCATGGTGTGGGCCTCCCCCTTGCTTTGGGTAAAATATCAGCAGGGCATAGGATAATGGCTTTAAGTGATGATTACTTGGTCACTTAATGGCCTCAATTGGCCCAAATCTGGGCAGGCCATCTGACACCTTTCTCACTCCTAGTAGAATGTCAGACATCAGGGTCGGGTGGGTGGATGATGGGAAGGGCACCCGCCAGCAAGAGAGCATAAACTCCAGCCTAATGTGTGTGTAGTGCACTCACCAAAACCTACATGGGGGCATTACCAAAAATTAATCCACATGTGAACAAATAATCAAGCTGGTTTCTGTTCAGTCTGACCCAGAAATATTCGGAGATGAGAGAGCTGGCACAAACACAATGGGTCAAATGGCTTCTTTCTATTCAATGCTTCGTTCTATGTCTCTATAACGATTGAAACTATAATATATAAATCACTGTCTGCAAATGTTCATGGGGAAAATGGTCTCAACTCTCAAAGGGATTTGAAATTGTATCTCTGAATGATGTTTGCAATAAAGGATTTTTTTTCACATTAGCTGTCACTGTAATCGGAAGAATGGAACTTTTTGTACTAACTTTCCTGACCTCAAAACATTTTTCAACATTTGACAACTCCAATTTCCACACCTCCCTATTGCTCATGACCAATCCAGCTGTTTGTCGCAAGGATCAAATTCAGGTTGAAAGTCAATTTTCTTTTTCCTCAGAATAGCTTTTCCCAAAAGACAAACACCAATTTTTCCCTCGCTTACTGGGCTTCAAGACTTCAACCCATTTTAGTTTCTCTTCCTATGAAAAAACATGTTACTGTCAAACTGGTGCAACTTTATTTTCACAAACTTGTTTGCCTGCATGAGTGACCAATTGGAAATACGAGAGGCCCCATTTTTGCTGACTTAAAATCCAAGCAAGCACTGTGAACGACATGCCTCTGTGAACCTTCCCCTTCAACCTGCATGGGTGCACCGCTCTGGAGGGTGCTGCCCCTTGTGGACAACCTGCAGTGGATCAATCACACGGCACACAGTCCAGTGAGTTATTGGTAAGACTGGAAACGTGAGAAAGATACATGAAACTCAATGGCTCTCAACTCCATCTTCTACCTTTACACAGGAGAATTGGAGACACAACAGGAGAGAGGAGACGGGAGGGGAGGGACTGGCCCGACCTCATGAACCTCACTGAGTTCGAGAAGCGGACAGCCCAGCTGGCTGGGGAGGAACTGGACCAAGCCCGTGTGGATAGAGGGGTCAGCAAACTGCTGGTAAGGATAAGGATCCATGCATAACATAGTCACATAGAAACCTGAGGGTCACGTGTTCCTCAATGTTGGAGGCAGCTCATGATGCGACTCTCTCTCTCTCCTCTCTCACTTTACAGGTGGCAGCAGGAAGAGGGCAAGGCCAGATGAAGGAAACCCTGTCCAGCAGTTCCTCAGCCCACACAGGACCCAGGACATTGGGGAGGAGGATGAAAGTGCAGCTGTAGAGGCATCACAGCAGCTGCACCCTCCACCAGCACAGAGACACACACCTCGCTGGGTGCTAGATCCAGTTCAGGTTGGGTCTCATATTGTGGTGCTCATCTCTCAGACACGTGTTCACAGCAGGAGGAGGCAGAGTCAGCTAAGTTCGCCAGCAGGAATAGGATGCTGGGGAAGAGGCATCTGTCACGTCCATACTGGATGATGAACCTTGAGGATGCACCCTGCACGAGATACTGGGGAAGCTGCAAGAGACTGGGAACATCAAGCAGAAATGGCGGAGGCCCTCAACAGAGTAGTAAGTGAAGTGAAAAACTCCATCTGCCTGGTCTCTAAAGTGGTGGTGATATGGGCATGCATCAAAGTCTCCATGGAAACGGTTGAAGATGCTGTGGAAAAGCTGGTCCAGCATAATACACAGTTTCTGCTGGAGGTGTGCGCATCACTGTAGCCATGGGTGAGTTTTATCAATGGCTAGGCAAGAAGGGGACAGGGCACCTCAACCTTCCCCAGGTGCCTCTACACCTCAAGGAGTCAAGAAGTGGCCGACAGGCATCCAAAGGGAGGAGGAGCGGTTTTTGAGCACCCCTGGGACTTAGGACTCTCCGAGGTGTTCGGCCCCTCCGAATCTCCCTTGCTTGTGACCCCTTTAGCTTCATCCTCTGTGACCACAGAGGGAGCACTTGTCCCACAGCAGGACAGGGAAAGTCAGCCGGGGCCCTCCGGTCTCGAGTCTCCAGAGGGTGGTTACCAAGTTAATTCAAGACCTCCAGCCCTGCTGCAGATGTTATAGAATCATAGAATCCCTACAATGCAGAAGGAGGCCATTCGGTCCATTTCCGACAGAGCATCTTATCCAGGCCCATCCCCGTCTCATTTCCTTAACCCCACACATTTACCCTGCTAATCCCCCAATCTACACATCTTGAGACACTAAGGGGCAATTTAGCATGACCAATCCACTCAACCTGCACATCTTTGGACTGTGGGAGGAAACCAGAGCACCCAGAGGAAACACACGCAGACACGGGGAGAACGTGGAAACTCCACACACTGACCCGAGGCTGGAATTGAATGCGGGTCCCTGGTGCAGTGAAATCATAGAAATCATAGAAACCCTACAGTGCAGAAGGAGGCCATTCGGCCCATCGAGTCTGCACCGACCACAATCCCACCCAGGCCCTACCCCCCACATATTTACCCGCTAATCCCTCTAATTTACGCATCTCAGGGGCAATTTTAACCTGGCCAATCAACCTAACCCGCACATCTTTGGACTGTGGGAGGAAACCGGAGCACCCGGAGGAAACCCACGCAAACACGAGGAGAATGTGCAAACTCCACACAGACAGTGACCCGAGCCGGGAATCGAACCCGGGACCCTGGAGCTGTGAAGCAGCAGTGCTAACCACTGTGCTACCGTGCCGCCCAAAATATCAGCTGAGTTTCTGGATTAATAGTCCAGTGATAATACCACTGAGCCATTACCTCCCTGAGGCAACAGTGCTGACCGCTGTGCCACCGTGCTGCCCTTATGTCTGATGTGATTTATTTACAATGTAGTCCTGTGCACACAGCCCCCCTTCCTCCACCCCCCACCATCTTCAGTGGGACACTGCGGGCTGGGTCTCATTGGAATCCTGTATTTCACATGTTGAGTCTTTGCCTTTCATGCTCTCAGCTGTCCCAAGACCCAAGCATTGTACGTACTGAATGTTGGGTCTCCCCTTCAGTTGCCCGATTAAGCTGATCTGCCACTCTGCCAATCCCTGCTGACCCAACTCCTGTACATCATCTGGAAATCTCAGACACGAGGTACTTAATTGCTGCAAGCAGCCATGGTTGATTGTACCTTTGACATCCGGTCAAATCCATTTACCCCTCTCCCTTGACACACAACCTCCCCCCGAATAACCATTGATCACCCCAACTTTAATATTTGACTTTCCCACAGCTGGTCTTTAACCTGCTCCCCCATCCCATCACTCTCTGTCCTGTGCAGGAGAATGTTGAAGTCCGTTACCTTCGCGAGGAACCCTTCCCCATTTGGATAGATTCGCCCCCTCATTCTGCTGATCCCCATATCCACTTCTCCTGCATCCCCTTCAACAACCCTCAGTGCCCCTTCATTCCTCCTTGCCAAACCCTCACCCTCCTACCCTACCGGCTGCCACTGCCCCCTTCAACCCCCAGCATTTCTTCCTATCACAAATTCCCTCAGTTTGCCCCACCCCCCCCCGCCCCCCAGGACTCAGTAGTTGACCCCTTTTTCCTCTTCCCCTTCACATCTACACATCTCTCCATTCTTGGTCACACCTTCACAACACCTGCCCCACTTCCCGCCCACACACAGCATAGCCCTGGCAGCCTGCCCATCCTCCTCTGCCACAGGTCAGTGTGCCAGGGTACTTTTGGGGCAATGCCATGGGGCAGTACCAGAGTACTGGCTGAGCACTGCACTCTTCCCCCCTGCGGGGTTGTACCCACCTGCACACCTCTGGTGGGTTCTGCTCACCAGGTGCATGTCGTGGGTGACCTATCGCGATTCACATCAGCGTGCCCTCATGCTGGCATGAATTGACAATCTATTGGGAGAGGAGAGAGCGTAAAGCACTGATAATTATATTTAAATATATTCGAATGGGGATCCCCACGTTTAACATTGGGATTCCCGTTACATCATGTGGTAAACCACTGTTATCCTATTACCTGTATACGTGACATGCCTGGACACATCCCTGCTGGCCCTACCCGAGACTCCTCCCCCCCCGGTCCAGGTATAAAGGCAACTGCTCCACACCCCCTGCCTCAGTCTGGACCCGTTCATCGGCATGGGTGTGCTCCAAGTCTTTTGCTAATAAAAGCCTATTTGTTCTTGCATACAAACTAGTCTTTGCTCAATTGATGGTGCATCAATCATTGACAATGGCAGGGACAATCGGAAGAGGAAATCCCACTGGCGTTAACCATATTTTGGGACTCCCGTAGGATTTCCCGCTCCTACTGCTGATCCCCCGAAAAAGTGAGGGCAAAATCCCTCCCTATGTCAACAAAAACTCATTCATTTTTCTGCACTACTACTTAATTTAGACCTCATCCAATACAAAAACACCTCAGTATTCATCATTCTCGGGGCCACAAAATCCCAACAAATAAGCACTTCATTAACACTGATAACACTGAACTCTGAACACTATCCTCACAGGGTCTACATGCTCAAGGAAGAACAGAGCTACCACAGGCTTATTGGGTGTCCTTTGAAGTTCAAACTGAAGCATAGAAAATCAAAGATTTAACATTGACAATGAAGTAAAGCTGACATTGGGGGGTTGCAGATTGAAAGCAAAGATTCTGCCTTCTGCCATCGAATTACACCTGAGATGTGTTAAGAGCCTCTCAATGGAAGGGAGACACAAATCTAGGTCCAATTCCAAGCTGCTTTGTGTTCCCTCATTCAGTTGAAAACAGTGCCAGTTGGTAAATAAGGCTACAAATAAAATATTGGTTTAACAATGGCAACTATTCTAACCGTAAGACTTTGCAGGAGGGCTGTACATTTGACACGGGCTATCTCCCAAAGCATATATGCGCTTGAAGCATAATTTTCAAAAGAAAGCATCTCACCCCCCAGAAATATAAAGAAAAAAAACCATCTAGTATTCAATCTGCTTTGGAAGTGTGAAGAAATCTTGAAGCTACTCAGCCTGAAGACTGCATGTCTTGGTTTCATCACTTCATCTTTTACAGCATTTCTTAACTGCGGAGTTTTCCGGCCACGCTCGCACCAAGGTTGGAATATCCCGCCCGAGGTCAATTGACCTTTGCATGGCCCGTGTCCTGCCTGTTGCGATTCCTGCGGCAGACGAGACAGGAAAATTCCGCCAAGCAAGACAGCAAACAGAAATATGATATTGAAATCACAACCTTATACTGAACAGATACTACCTTCTTTTGTGGTATAATTTCTATTTCATGACTCGCTGTACATTTGAAGGAAAATATTGCAACTAACATATTGACATGCACTTAATCCAATATTTAGGTAAGGGTTAATTAAGTGCAGGAAATATATTTCCTGAAAAGAGAGATTATTTAAAAGTATTTATTTTTCAGAAGGTAAATCTGATTTTAAGATTGTTGTCCCTATCATGTGACTGGTAATAACTACAGTTGTAAACTGCATCAAGTATTAGTCAATATATTACTAATAAGCTCAACATACATAGGTTCAAAATCAATAAATACATTGTTCCAAAATCTCCAAATAATTCAGTCACAGGACAGGTGCTTTACAGTTTTGACGCCCACACTCGGGCATTAGACTTGACTCTCCCCTATCGATCTACTGCTTCGGAGGAGTTACCGTAGTTTTCATCAACCCCTCCATCAACTGCACAATCCAGTAACTGCTACCCAAGGGAAATAGGAACTCAGGCAAAGAGTGAGGAGAAGTGATTTTGTCCTGAATCTCTTTCTGATCCAAACCTAAATTATCAGCAGACAACAGAGAGTCTCTGACAAACCAATGGCAAGCGCAGGATGAATTAGTTCACTTTTCAAGAAACCAGCAATAGTTTTGGAGCTGAAGGTTTATCAGATAATACTGTCGAGATGTGCTATTGAACTATTTAATTTCAAACCAGAGGTTACAGCTCATTGGGAATTTTGAGATTTAAAATTCAAATGCAGAACTTTTATTTTAATAATGTCATTTGAAAAATAAAAATGACGACACGTGTACATTTTATACATGTGCTTTCACAATTGGACCCACCATATATATTTTTATATGATCGCACAAGTGAATCAATTATATAAGATTACATATAGGATCCAAATCAATCCAAGCTGGTTTATATGCTCCACTTGGGCCTCCTCCCACCTTTTCTCATCTAAATCTACTGCAATGGAGCGAAGACATCACAGTATATTGTGAAGGACCAGGCCAGACACTCCCAGGTATATTATGAAATTAACCTAGACCCTAACTTTTGCATTTGATTTTGGCATTCAGGTGAGCATAAAGTGTTTCACCCAGGTATGATTCCAGTGATCCACAAGGAAGCTTTTATAAAAAATAAACTTTATTTAAGAACACAGTTAGAATATAACAAACCGAATTAGCACAACCTTTACCAATTAGAATGTTTAAACATAACAACATATAATTTTTAACAGCTAGCTGTCTCTATTGCTCCAATTCAGCAATATCCCCCCTAGACACAAATTCCTTCTGTAGAACTAGTTAACACAGAAATCAAAGATGCTAACATGATGCTAGATTTCCAGCTTTTTAACACTTCTGGACAGAGATCCAGACAGCAGTTTTCAGAGAATGATATATCCTTAAACCAGCAAAACTTAAGAGAAGTATGCCTAGTCTCTGGCAGCTCCCAGTCTCCAGACTTCAGAGAGGGGAAAGAGAGACACTACTCTCTCTCAACTCAAAAGCAGCATCTAAAAACCAACTAAGCTGGAATTCTCTGTGTAAGTTTAGCTTTAACCCATCACATGACCATACCTGTCAATCATCCCAATCAAATCCTACTCTGAAAAATCCCAGGGGAGCACCAAGAACAGCATTAGTTTAGATTAAAACCAACATTCTTAGCAATTAGAAGCAATTATGCTGCTTCAGTAACAATACAGGATGCTGGTTGTAGACAAAATGGCACTGTTAAAATGGAAGAGAATGCGAGAAATATCCTGCACAGAAACATGATGAAAAGACATTTTTTAAAGGCACAGTATCGTCACAAATATGTATGAAAGAAAATGTACATTATCATCATGGTTACTTCCTAAAATTTTATACTGGACAAAGACATTAAAAAGGCTGAAGCAATGTCTTCCTGTGACCCTGAACAAAAGGAACTTTCTGACAGTGTCAGAGAAGCTGACACCCTGCCACCTCTGAAGAGACGCCAACAACCCTGTGGACTGCTGAGATCAAATTCAAAGGGAATGATACAAAGGCCATCTGCATTTCATAAGCCAGGCATGGCAACTGGAGTTTCCTAGTCTGCTGAGACAAAGGATCCCACAACCTACTTTCAAGTTCTTAATAGTTGGGATATCCACCCTTTGTCAAAGTCAAAGTGGAGAAAGGGGAGGCAAGTGACATGATTTCCCCTCGCTGGAGGAACCTGTAATATTGCCTTGTGGAGTTGCAAAGCATAGCCTGCTATTTTCAATCTAATAAGTAGCAGCTCAGAACAAGGGCCTGATCCACGTAAATGTTTGGATCCCATTTACACAATTTCAACTGGGATTTCTGAACTTCAATACCATTACAAGACTCATCTCTACCTGCCTATCCAATTGTGGAAGTATAATGGAAAAGTTATTCATCAGGCATCAGTCAGCCAACCTTTGTGAAAGAGTACACAGTTTGACTCTGATTCAGGTATCTGGACTCACATGAAACAATAACTATTTTCTCTGTGGTCTTTGCTCTGTGAATCTTTCTTTCTCTACCGTTCTCATTTATTGTGTGTTTGAAAAGGAGGCTATGTTGCGACCCTTCTTTTATGTTTAAGTGTGTGTGAATAAACTACCCCGCTGAGTTTTCCTTATCTTAAGTTTGCTGTGGATTATTAATAGAAATTAGATCACCCCAAAACAATAAAGTTGAGAAGTACACCATTGTTTATAAAGGGAGAAATCAAAATCAGGAACACCTTTTGTTTTGGGATGGGTGGTGAGAGGAGAAATCAGGACTGTTTAAATTGAACCCCACTCCAGTCCATAACACAACTCTCATAACCACTTATTCCCCTCTCCCTCAAATGCTTGATTACTTCCCTTACATGTATCTGCACTATTGACTTCAACTGCTTGCTCTGATAGTGAGCTTCACATTCTCACCACTTCCTGCGTGAATTCCCCATTGGATTTTTTGGTTGTTATTTTATAATGATGGCCTCATAAGAGGAAACATTCTCTCTGTATTAAAGTTTTAAAGTTTATTTATTATTGTCACAAGTAGGCTTACATCAACACTGCAATGAAGTTACTGTGAAAATCCCCGAGTCGCTACACTCCAGCGCCTCTTCGGGTACACTGAGGGAGAATTTAGCATGGCCAATGCACTTAACCAGCATGTCTTTTGGACTACGAGAGGAAACCAGAGCACCCGGAGGAAATCCACGCACAGACAGTGACCCAAGCCAGGAATCAAACACGGATCCCTGCGCTGTGAGGCAGCAGTGCTAACCACTGTGCCACCGTGCAGCCCCACCCATTCAGAAGTTTTCATCATTCTCAAGAACACTATTAGGTCACTCACAGGTTTCTTTAATCAAGAAAATATAGACTCAACCTATGAATTGTTCTCTGATAGGGCAGCACGGTGGCACAATGGTTAGCGCTGCTGTCTCACAGTGTCAGGGACCTGAGCTCAATTCCAGCCTTGGGCCACTGTCTGCGTGGAGTTTGCATGAACTCCCCGTGTCTGCATGGGTTTCCTCCGAGTGCTCTGGTTTCCTCCCACACTCCAAAGGTGTGCAGGTTAGGTTGATTGGTCATGCTAAATTACCCCTTAGATGCCCAAGATGTGTAGGTTAGGGGGATCAGCAGGGTAAATGCGTGGAGTTCCGGGGATAGAGCAGAGGTAAGGTGCTCTGTCGGAGTGTCGGTGCAGCCTTGATGGGCTGAATGGCCTCCTTCTGCATTGTAGGGATTCTATGATTCTATGTTTACCCCAAAATTTCTGGCATCATACTTTTAAATCTTCTCTCCAGTGCTCATATATCCCTTTTATAATTTGGCTACCAGAACTGCACGCAATGTCTGAAGTCTGTCCAACCAAGGTTTGATGTATGTTTATGAGTAACTTAACTACTTTTCATTCTATCCCTTGAGAAATAAAACCTAGTGCTGGGTTAGGCTTTTCATTAGCCATGCTAACCTGTGGTGCAATTTTTAGTGACTGATATATTTGTACTCTGTGACTCCTCTGTTCCCGTATCCCACCCAGTCTTGCCCTTCCGAGTAATAAGTGACCGCCCTCCCAAAATGTAGCACCTCATCTTTATCTGTGCTGAACTTCATTTGCTCGGTCTTTGCAAAACATAGCCTGCAAGTTATTAATTTCCTCCTGTAATTTGTTGCAGTCTTCCTCAGTCCTGACTACCGGCCACCCCCCCAAAATGTGGTGTTATCTGCAAATTTATAAATTATGCTTTTGATTACAAAGTGTAAATCATTAATATAATTTGTGAACAGCAGTGGTCCCAGCAGGGATCCTTGTGGAATGTCACTTCACATCTTCTGCTCGCTCTGAATAACTACCATTTACCCTTTAGATTTAACCCTTTTTAAACCCATGCTGACTATTTATCATTATATTTCTCATTTCTAGCTGTTCTTCTATTCTCTCCTTTAGTAAGAATTCCATCATATTTTTCTACCATGGACTGGCCTACAAATCATGATGTGGAGATGCCGGCGTTGGACTGGGGTAAACACACTCAGAGTTTTAACAACACCGGGTTAAAGTCCAACAGGTTTATTTGGTAGCAAATGCCATTAGGTTTCGGAGTGCTGCTCCTTCGTCAGATGGAGTGGATATCTGCACAGATATCCACTCCATCTGACGAAGGAGCAGCACTCCGAAAGCTCCGAGACAATACACATCTCTTTAACCTGTGTTGAATGCTCCCTCCACCCACATTATCTGTACCTTTAAGACCTGGCTGGCTGTAGGGATTTGCATTCTAATTAGTATTCTGTAACTTGATTTCTGTGTCTGTGCACTGTTGGAGAACAGATATCCACCCCATCTGACGAAGGAGCTGTGCTCCGAAAGCTTATGGTATTTGCTACCAAATAAACCTGTTGGACTTTAACCTGGTGTTGTGAGACTTCTTACTGTGCTTACCCCAGTCCAATGCCGGCATCTCCACATAATGCTTGCCCTGTTCACAGGATCCACATGACCCTATGCGGGGCACCAAGTTCAAACTAACATCAGAAAAGTGAAAGTATGCATGCGAGAGGCTGCAAAACATTGCGAGTGGCAAACACCACACCTTCATTCCTGACCACAAATTTCAGGTTGTTGTATCAAATGGGAGCATTCAGTAAAATATTGCCCTAAGTCATAGGTGTGAACTGCATGACAGAACACAATCAAAGTGTTTGAGGATTGGTATACAAAGCAGTATAGAATGAATAATGTGGTGTGCACAGACACTAGTGAACAGATCAGCCACGTGTGTCCCAATTCACTCAATAGAGAATGTGAAAGCATGAATTTTGCAAAGCATGTAACCTATGACAAGTTTAAAGCAATGTTTTAAAAATCGTTCTAGTGTCCAGAAAAAATTATTCGCAATTGTCGAATTCTCGAGTCCAAGATTCTATCTCGTGAGCAATACCGTCAGATTGTTAAAAATAGAGGGACTGTGGAACACATAGTGAACTCTGAAAAATCACATTAAAGAGGAACCATTGCACATGAACCATGGAAATTGTGGACCCGAGTGTACAAATATATTGTAATTACTGATGATTGCCGGAGTTGCTGGCCCAGCGTTTGTCCAGGCTCGCTCCCCTTGTGCACAAGTGAAAAATAAACGAACAATCTGACAGTACTGTTCGTGATAGGGTCTTACTCAGAATCGAGATTTCGACACAGTTCCAACACCAAATGCTCCATTCCTGTTCATTTTTTGGTGTGGTCTACTTTGCTCACTGTAAAATAGCTCACTTTGCTCACTGTACAGAATGACCTGCTCTGATATTAAAGCAGAAAATGCTACAAACACTGAACTGGTCCATTTGCATTTGTGGAGAAAGAAACAGAGTTAATGGATGGAACTTCTCTCAACGATGGTCTTGGTGTTACGACTGGGACTTGTGTGAATCGGGAAACTGGCAAAACCTCCAACGTGCTGAGCCAGAGCTCTTTAACTGAGGAATAGGGTTAGCACCTCAATTCCACAGTTCCCATAGAGAGGATGGCTGGGATTAATTGCCAGATCTATCAATGGAGGCTCTCTATTAAAAGAGACCTTTTGGGCAGGAGTCCAGAACTTGGGCACACTGGAGCGCAGTTTATAAATTATGTTTAAAAATTAGGAGTCTTCCATTTAAGACTGAGATGAAAAGATTTTCGTTTCTCTCAGAGGGTTGTTGGTCTGTGGAATTCTCTCCACCAGAGAGCAGTGGAGGCCGGGTCATTGAAGTTATTCAAGGCTGACAGATAGATTACTGATTGACAAGGGAGTTCAGGGTGATGGAGGGGCAGGCAGAATAGTGGAGTTGAGGTCATATTCAGATCAGCCATGATCTCGTTGAATGTTGGACCAGGCTCGAGGGGCAGAATGGCCCACTCCTGCTTACAATTCTTGTGTTCCTGTTGACCGGAATGGCTCCAGGACATCTTGCTATGGAGCCGTCTGGGCAATGGAAGCAAGACATAGGTGGGCGACTGCCGTACCCCTCCCCCAGTTTTCAGGAGGTATCCATGATGTAGTCAGGGCCAGGAGATAAGTCCTTTTCCCTGAGGATTGGAGTAAAGTGTCTCCGAACCTGACCATGCAGTGTGCTGCAGCCTTGCACATGAAATGGTTTGGTAGAAGGTTTGGGGAGGCGATGGTCTAGTGGTGTTATCGCTAGACTATTAATCCAGAAACCCAGCTAATGTTCTGGGGCCTCGGGTTTCAATCGCACCGTGGCAGATGGTAAAATTTGAATTCAGTAAAAAATACCTGGAACTAAGAACCTACTGATGACCATGGGCCCGATTTTCCCATTTTCATTCTAAGTGCTGAATCTGGGTGCAATTCAGATCCGACTTGGAAATCTGCTCTCAGGTGCCCCCATACACACTTGGCTTGAAAAAAAAATCGCAAGTCTGAATCGCGCTGTGGGCGGGGCTTATCGCGCCTGAAACAATCGGAGCTCTGGACTGCACATGCGCAGTGAGAAAAAAACCTGAAAAACGCGCTGCTGTCACATCCCAGGCTTCAAAAAGCGGATAAAGTGACCTGGGAGCAAAAAGCAGGAGCGATGGCCCCCACAGACATCACTCCACCCACCCGCCCCCCTGCTATCCAGACCGATCACAACCCTCTGCCCCCCTTCGCCCCCACCGATTGCCCGCAGAGTGGCACCGGTTCCTCCTGCCAACAATCTGGCCTCCCTCTGCTTCCCCACCCCCCCCCCACCCCGCCACCACCAGACAACAATCTGGCCTCCATCTGCCCTCCGCTGCCCACCGCCCCACACCCCGCTCCCCCCCAACCCCCCGCCAACGGACAATGATCTGTCCTTCTTCCCCCACCGCCCCCCAAGATACATCTGACCCACCTCCTCCTCCTCCCACCACCAGAAAAATGATTGGGCCTCCCTTCTCCCGCCCCCCCTCACCAGAGAATGATCTGGCCTGCCTCCCCCTCCCCTTCCCACCACTGATCTGAGTCAGAGAGCCATTGTAAGCTCTGAACTTACCTCTTCAGAAGCTGGAGCGCCCGAAACGGACCTTTGCCGAGCAGGTCTGTTTCACGCCGAATCTGGACGCGCGAACACGATGGTAAAGGGGGAAATGCTGGTAAAGTTGGGCGGGCAGCCCATTAATTCAATTTAAATGCATGTAAATGCATTTAAATCGCCGTTGCATCCATTTCGGACGTGAATCGGATCGCAGCTATTTTCGGGCCTTGGTAAAGTGGGCATCTGCGTGGACACGGGCGCGGATCGCGTTAAGGGCCTCATGCCCAACTTTACCAAGTTTTTGCGCCCGAAAACGGGTGCGACGCAATGGTAAAATCGGGCCCCATGAAACCATTGTCACTTGCTGGAAAAACCCATCTGGTTCACTGATGTCCTTTAGGGAAGGAAATCTGCCATCCTTACCCGGCCTGGCCTACATGTGACTCCAGAGCCACAGCAATGTGGTTGACCCTCTTCTGCCCTCCAACGGCAACTAGGGATGGGCAATAAATATTGGCCCAGCCAACGACGCCAATGTCCTACAGATGAATTTTTAAAAAAACTTAGGCTGGGATCTTCAGACCCATTCATGGCAGAACCTGATTTGGGAAATCTGGCGCCCAGAAAAAGTTCATTGAATTTCGGTGGGACCAGATGATCCTGGCAGCAGGCAGGGCCTGATAATCCCACCCATAGAGAGGAACTTGATGCAACATGTGTGAATTAACATTCAGATTCAGTGTCAATTCAGATTAACACTGACCTTCATTCTTTTATTAACACATTCTGCTATCTTACCTTTATGCCACTGCCAGCACCCTTCTTTAGTCTTTAATGTGGCCATTAACACTCACTTTCTCTCATGTCGCTGACACCTTCGTCAATGTCTCCTTAGCTCCGACCCATCCCTGACCTTCTATTCTGCTCCACCTCCTCCATCCCCCTTTCCAACTATATAATCCTTCACATTTCTAGCCCTCTTCAGCTCTGACAAAAAGTCACAGGGGCTCGAAACAACTGTTTTTCTCTCTTAACAGATGCTGTCAAATCTACTGGATTTACCCAGCATTTTCTGTTTTTATTTCAGATTCTTTCCCTTGACCTACCAAGCGCTGTTGGCGAAGAGGCAATCCTATTATCAGGTTGCCAGAACATTCTTCTCCATTTGATATATTTTCATGCAAGTTGAGTAAAAATGTTGTTCGGCTATGTGCTACTTTTGTACTGAATATATTGAGTGGATTATTAGAAGGCTTGCAAAGCTTGAGCATTCTCTCGGGAATTGTAGAATCAGACAGAACTCTAGCACATTGTTGTAGCAGATTTTCAAAAGTCAGGTAGAATATTTCAAGCAGGGCTTTCTAAACTGCGTGATTACTTTTTGCTCAGGGCAGAATATTTTCAACAGAAGCACTCATCTAGCATCTAAACATCTGGCAACCCATCAAGATTTTGAAATATTTTGACCAGGTTGTGTGACACATAAGCCAGATATAAAATTATTTTCTTTATAGAATACACATCCTAAAGTACATCTCCACCACAATGAAGTGTTGCCACTGTTGCAACAGAGAGGAATGTGGCGGCCAACATGTTCACAGCAAGGCCGCACTACGAGTAATGAGATAAGTGACTAAAGCAATCTGTTCTGGTAAGCTGGCCAGGGCACTGGGGAAAATCTCTCTGATCCTCTTTCTTGGATCTTTCACATCCACCTGTAAGGCAGTCAGGAGCCTTGGTTCAACCTTCACATCTGACTGAACTTCCAACCATGCAGAACTCCCACAGTAACACACCGACGGCGTAGCAGCCTTGGGCTGCGTGCTTGAGTTCTGCAGTGGGGCTTTAGGCCCACACTCAGAGGAAGGATTGCTGCAACTGAGCATTCTGACACAAGTGACCTTATTGTGTCTCACTGGAGATGAATGAGCTTGTGCAATCACTCAATGAGTTGATATACCAA
Source organism: Mustelus asterias (assembly GCF_964213995.1). Classification (NCBI taxonomy): domain Eukaryota; kingdom Metazoa; phylum Chordata; class Chondrichthyes; order Carcharhiniformes; family Triakidae; genus Mustelus; species Mustelus asterias. Next base: position 59,332,019 of record NC_135808.1, read on the forward strand.
AAACGCAACTGGACCAGCCCAGAACAGACCAGTGCCAGGCTTGTGCTGAGCTTGCTCATGTCAGATAGGGTGGGGGCTGAAATGATTTGACACATGTAAGTGGTTAGTTGGCACCTTTTAGAATTAAATCCACAGCAAGAGTCAGTAGTTTCATTGAGGTGGGGCGGGGGCGGGAGTGACAATTGTTTCTTTTTAATTGTATTGTTATAATGAAAATGGAATGTTATGGCTTTGTACTGATCTGTTTGTACCACGTGTCATAGAGTGACATCCCTCAGTGATATTGTACTATGTCATCATACAGACCCAGATGGCTGGTTGGACATGTGGGTCTTTAGAGGTGGGTGAACTGAGTCTGTAAACGGCAGCGTCTTCTCTCAAGATCTGGCCGTTCTTCAAACCCTAAACTGAAAACCTGCCACAGCGTCACTGCTTCATCAGTCTCTGCAAATCCCTCAGTCCCACTTGGACGCTTATCCATGTTTGGAAATCACTACAGCATATGAACAGTTGGCTTCGTCCGCTTCGAGTCACTCAGTCAAAAAAAATATATTTTAAAAAACCCCAAAACAACAAGCCTACCATTTCCTCACTGCTTGAGTCTCAACCACAAGAAAAATATTAAAAATTGACTGACTGGCATCAAACTGCGGAGTAATTGCTAAACATTGATTGAATCAAATGGTTATGAATCTCTCTGCATCAAAAACATTGAATGAATCTAATTAAAACACCCGCTTTCTTATCAATTCCCTGTGAATGTACAATGACATTTTTATAATGGATTTTTCTTCTTTGTACACAAAAACATTCGTTGGAAATTAGGACTAAAATGTGTTGCAGAGACACATATATCTACAAATATTCAGTGCAAATATTTCCACTAAATAATTGTGTAAATCCTTAGAGATGAACACTGGATGAAGCTGCTTCTGAAGTGAATAGGTTACTTTCCACATCACCGTGCTAAACACAAACATCGACTTCAGGAAGCGTAAAGGAGAACATGCCCCTATCTACACCAATGGGGACAAAGTAGAAAGGGTTGCAAGCTTCAAGTGTTTAGGTGTCCAGATCACCAACGATCTGTCCTGGTCCCCCCCATGCTGACACTATAGTTAAGAAAGCCCACCAATGCCTCTAATTTCTCAGAAGACTAAGGAAATTTAGCATGTCAGCTATGATTCTCACCAACTTTTACAGATGCACCATAGAAAGCATTCTTTCTGGTTGTATCACAGCTTGGTATGACTCTTGCTCTGCCCAAGACTGCAAGGAACTACAAAAGGTCGTGAATGTAGCCCAATCCATCACGCAAACCAGCCTCCCATCATTGACTCTGTCTACACTTCCTGCTGCCTCGGAAAAGCAGCCAGCATAATTAAGGACTCCATGCACCCCGGACATTCTCTCTTCCACCTTCTTCCGTTGGGAAAAAGATACAAAAGTCTGAGGTCACGTACCAACCGACCCAAGAACAGCTTCTTCCCTGCTGCTGTCAGACTTTTGAATGGACTTACCTTTCATTAGGTTGATCTTTCTCTACACCCTAGCTATGACTGTAACACTACATACCGCACTCTCTCGTTTCCTTCTCTATGAATGGTATTCTTTGTCTGTATAGCGTGCAAGAAACAATACTTTTCACTGTATGTTAATACATGTGACAATAATAAATCAAATCAAATCAAACACTCCAACAACACTCAAGAAGTTTGACACCATCCAGGGCAAAGCAGCCCACTTGATTGGCACCACATCTACAAACATTCATTTCCTCCACCACCAACGCGCAGTAGCAGCATTGTGTATTATCTACGAGATGCACAGCAGCAACTCACCAAAGACCCTTAGACAGCATCTTCCAAACCCATGACCACTTCCATCTAGAAGGACAAGGGCAGCAGATACATGGGAACACCACCACCTGCGAGTTCCCCTCCCAAGCCACTCACCATCCTGACTTGGAAATATATCACCGTTCCTTCGCAGTCACTGGGTCAAAATCCTGAAATTCCCTCCCTCAAGGCATTGTGGGTCAACCAACTACATGGACTACAGCGATTCAAGAAGGCAGCTCACCACCACCTTCTCAAAGGCAACTAGGGATGGGCAATAATTGCTGGCCAGCCAGCGATGCCCATGTCCCACAAATGAATTTTTAAAACTGTTGGCGTATTTGCTTCTTTTTCAAATTTCACACATAGCTCCAGCTGCACTACAATCAGACCGATTACACAACAGCACAATTACCTCTTAATATATTGTTTCCTCGTGTGATGTTGATCCACAGTGTAATGAAATGCGAATGAGAAACAAACTGCAGGGACATGTTGGGAGGTGAGGGGGGGAGATCACACTATTGATCCCCCATCGACAAGTAGATATTTGGGAGAATGAAACTGGAAAGACCCATTCATTATTTGAACGTAAAACAGCATGGCAACTTTGGAATCATATCTCAATATGCAAATCTTTATGACCTGCTAACTTTCTTACTACAGGTTCTTTCCCACGCTCCACCCCCCACATAATAAATGTCAATCTGTCAAGATAAATAGCACAAATCACACACACAGAATCACACAGAATCATGCAGAGCACAAGAGGCATTTTGGCCTATTGAGTCTGCATTGTCATGTGAGAAACCTACCTACCCAATCCCATTTACCAGTACTTGGCCCATAGCCTTGAATGTTATGATGTGCCAAGTGCTCAGCCAGATCACTTTTTAAAGGATGTGAGGCAACCCGCCTCCACCACCCTCCCAGCCAGCGCATTCCAGACTGTTACCCTCTCCGGGTAAAAAAGTGTTTCTTCACATTCCCCCAACCGTCCTACCCCTCACCTTGAACCTGTGTCCCTCGTGACTGATCCTTCAACTAAGGGTCAGTCTAAGGGTCAGGACTAAGGGTCCCTATCCACCATGTCCATGCCCCTCATAATCTTGTACACCTCGATCAGGTCGCCCCCTCTGTCATGTCTGCTCCAACGAAAACATCCCAATCCTGTCCAACCTCTCTTCATAACTTAAATTTTCCATCCCAGGCAGCATCCTGGTGAATCTCCTCTGCACCCCGTCCAGTGCAATCACAGTCAGCAAAGCTCAACTCAAAAATCATCTTTTGTAACATTACGCAGTCTCAACAAAGTTAAAGATGTTAACCTGCATTTCTAACGAAGCTCAGAAGAGAGGAGATTGCAGAGGACAAAATATTTATTTTATATCATCCATTAATCTCTGATAGAGAGAAGGAAGACGCAAAAGTCTCCCTTTCTCATTTCTGATTCTGCTCATTTCCCATTCTGTTTCTGGCTCCCTCTTTCATTCTCAATAATTACCATCTTTCTCTCAAGCTGTTTCTCTGGCTTCCCTTCCATGATTTCAAAGTGACCATGCTTTTCTGAGTCGCTTCTATCACTTATACTTTGTCTTGATTACGTTATGAAGTTTATTTATTGTTGTCATAAGTCGACTTACAGTAACACTGCAATGAAGTTACTGTGAAAATCCCCTAGTCACCACACTCCGGTGCCTGTGCGGGTACACTGAGGGAGAATTTAGTATGGCCAATGCACCTAACCTGCACATCTTTCAGACCGTGGGAGGAAACCGGAGCACCCAGAGGAAACCCACGCAGACACAGGGAGAACGTGCAGACTCCGCACAGACAGTGACCCAAGCTGGGAATCAAACCTGGGTCCCTGGCGCTGTGAGGCAGCAGTGCTAACCACTGTGCTACTGCGCCGCCCTTATTTTGGTGGGCACAAATTTTCACAGCACCAGCACCATATTTTTGGTAGAATAAAAGAAGGAGGAAGGGTGCGGATGGGATGGTGGGAAATGGGGCAAAGTCCGATAATTCCATTCCTCAATACCCGATAGCGGAGGTTTTCTGTGGGAAAAGGAAGTAGCCGGCAGGATGGCATCATCCATTGCATTGCCCACTATGTGCAGCTCTGAGCCTTCACTCTGTTGGGCATTTGCAAGATACCAATGTCAAACACAGTGGAGCCGTGGAAACGGGAAGCAGGTTACAGACCATCAAATTTCCACTGGCTGTCTAGTATGAGAAGCTGATTTCACATTTACCACTTTCCCCAGTCTGATCGGCTTTGTTCCTGAGTGTTCCATTTTGCTCCTTTCTTCAATAGAACAAGGTTGGTTGTAGATATTTGGGGCCCTTATGTCTTTATTTCTGTTTCTTTCTGTACAAGTCCTAGTCGGTATGACTTTCTCATCTTTGCTCTCTGCGTGTCACTCTTGCTCTGTTTGATCCTTTCTTTCTGTCTAACACTTCCTTTTCACTCCTGTCTTGTGATATGTTTCATCCGTGTCAAATAAATGATCATTAATGTGCAACGGACAGCGCAATTATCAGGAATCTCATGCTCAGTGTGACTCCCACTTTCCAGCTTCAGTCAACACTCTGTCTGCTCCTTAATAAACCACCTCTGGTCTTTTCCCACCAGCCAAATTATAAATCTCCAGTTGCCACAAGACGATGTTCGAGTGGGTATAAGATAAGAAGCCATGGCAGGAATCATGCTCCCTTTGTTTACCAGTTAACCTGCATTGAAGTTAATGGTCACTTTACGGGCTCCTCCTGTTGCTGCTGGGATCTTAGGTCTGCAAGCCACCAGGTACTACCTGGTGCCAGGCTGGGGCTTGCCTCATTGATGGGTACCTTGTGCACATCAGCAGCCCTCAAAGGGGTGAATCCCATCATGTTGCTCTCCATTGTCCTTAACAACAATGCCTCTCTCAAACTCTTCACTGGGTTCTTCCAGCCTGGCCCCAGCCACACCCTGGACTTACCTCACAGTCCATGCTCCACTGTAGCTCGCTCCCCTCTCAGCCTTGCTGTAGGCCCAGCAATGGCCACCATTTTCTGTGGAGCTGCCAGGACAAGAGAGCTACCAGCCGTCCTGGCCTTATTTCTCCCTATTACCATCTGCCTGATATGAACTAATCCTCTGGATCCATGGACATTCCTGGCCTGGATCACCAGGCAAAATATTAGTCCCTTTGAAGCAGTCAACAGATCTAATTAATCATGCGGCAGGACTCAATAAATTAGTCAATGGAAATAGGTTGGTATTTTCAATTTATTTTCCAATTTAAAAAAATGTAGCCATCAAGCATCTGTCCAAGTGAAGCTGACTGCAAAATCAGGAAAATGATAGTATCAGAAAAAATGAGGAAATTGCTCCTGTGCCACATGCAGTGCCAATGACCTGACCAAAAAAGTAAATCTGAACAAAATCTGAACAAAGGTCTTTAAATCCATCTACTTTCTAGACAAAGATTGCTCTCCATATTTCCCTTAATTGCCTTCAATCTATCTAGCCAGTGACTACTCGATCAGAGTTACACAATCTGCACTAAACAATTGGGCGGCACGGTGGCACAGTGGTTTGCACTGTTGCCTCACAGCACCAGGGACCTGGATTAGATTCCAGCCTCGGGTCACTGTCAAGTTTGCCCCGTGTCTCCCTGTGTCTGCATGGGTTTCCTCTGAGTGCTCCGGTTTTCTCCCACAGTCTGAAAGGTGTGCTGGTTAGGTGCATTGGCCATGCTAAATTCTCCCTCAGTGTACCCGAAGAGGCGCCGGAGTGTGGCGACTAGGGGATTTTCACAGTAACTTCACTGCGGTGTTAATGGAAACCTACTTGTGACACTAATAAATAAACTAGACTAAGGGTCGACCTAGTGGTTAGCACTACTGACTCACAGCTCCAGAGACCCGGGTTCAATTCTGGCCTCGGGTTACTGCCTGTGTGGAGTTTACACTTTCACCCTGTGTCTGCGTGGGTTTCCTCTGGGTGCTCCGGTTTCCTTCCAAAGTCCAAAGACGTGCGGGTTAGGTTGACTGGCCATGCTAAATTGCCCCTTAGTGTCAGGGGGACTAACAGGGTAGATATGTGGGGTTATGGGGATAGGGTGTGGGTGGGATTGTGGTCAGTGCGGACTCAATGGGCCAAATGGCCTCTGCCTGCATTGTAGGGATTCAATGATTCTATGAAATGTAATTACCGTTTAATATTGTTTTTAGAATTCTGCACTGTAAACATCTGTCGAATAAAATGATCCGCAGGAACATGTTTCTTGCAAATTATCTCTCGATTGCAAATGACTATGTAAATGTAAAATGGAGTGAAAAGATGTGTAGCTATTCCTGTTTAGGTACAATCATTCCTGCTTGATTCAGCTCACGGCCTCAAAACTTGCAGTACTCTCTACTTAGTCTTTGCCCCTTAATTCACCTGGGAGATATGAGATTATTTCAGCCACGTCATGCATGGTAAGGGTTGAGGCAAAGACTCGATGTCTTCCACATAAAGGGGAAGAGAATTTGGAGAGAGGCGTGATGAGATCAGCCCTGTCCATCTGTCTCTCTTTGTGACTAGCTGAACAATGGCACTCGCAGATTCCTTGGGGAAGGGAGGTGAGAAAGAAAAGTTGCTGCAGATCATAATCAGGGAATGGTATGCCTGAAAGGAATGATTAGATGAGTGCCGGTTGATTTAATGTGATAGAAAAACGAAACAAGACTATTTCACAGATATACATACAACAGCTGAAGCAGAAATAATGTAACCACGATACCATGTTATTTGGTGTTTTCAATGATGGGCAGAATTCTCTTAAGCAGCTCACTGCAAATAAGGCGATGGTAGGTATGGTGAATCTGGCAAGAGCCAAAAAGACAGAAACCCACCAGTGTAAAATTACAGTGCAATCCTCCTAATGCAGCTTAATGTTGGGTTGCTCTTTTCGCTGGCAGGTGGCGCGAATATCATTTGCATTCATTTGCATCTCATGAATCCCATTAAAACAGCTACCCACCAGCAACCCGTCAGGCCTTCCAATCTCACGTCACACCAACAGGAAATCACATCGACGTCAAACCCAATTCATGGACAAGTCAGTCTTCAGTTGGCGAGACTTCGAGGCGAGTGCAACAATCTTTGCCACAGATCTGCGCTACTCCCAAAGCGCTGTTCACCACTCTGTTGAGCCAGACTGGTTCCTGCCGCCCCTCTCCATGCCAAATTGGTCTTCATCGACAGCACTGCACTGCTGGACCCTTGGACTCTCCGGTGTCCCCATCCCGGACCAGTACTGAGCCTGGGGTTGGGGGGTACAGGGATAGCCATCCCTCTGGTGCCACACACCAGTGTTTTTATGGACAGGCCAATGCTGCCACTGCAACTAAGGTCTGAATGTTGACCGGGGGGGTGGGGTGCGATGTGTGGTTGTGGGGGAAGGGGTGCAATACTGTGGCCTAAAGATGACATGGCTGGGAAATGTGGAAGGAGGGCTGTGCAGGGTGTGGGGAAAAGCGAGGGTGCACAATGGCAGGCAGAGGGCCAAGGAGGTGGATAGAGAAGGCAAACAATGGAAGGCAGAGGGAAGGCAGAGGAGGTGAAAGCTGGACCCTGTTGTGTATGAGGTGTCCATCTCTTCAAGACAGTCCAACAGAAGAGATTCACCTGACTTGAGGGACCAATGGAAACTGAGAGTGAGTGATGACCCCAGAGGATAGAGTCATCTCTTGGGCAGAATCATTGAGCAGCCATGTAGTGAGTATATAAAGATATGGCAGCACAGAGCTGAAACCTTCAAATTTCTCTCATCAATAATACCTTTTGTTCTGAACAAATTCTGAAAACTACTGATGACACCATAACAGCCAAACATAACGGGGGGAATTTTCCTGTCCTGCCCGCCACGGGAATCGTAGCAGGCAGGGGGCAGACCACGCAAAGATCCATTGACCTCGGTGGAATTCTCCGGCTTTGGAACGAGGGCGGCCGGAGAATCCCACCTTTGGCAACGAGATGGAATCAATTGAATGGCACGGGCTATCTGTGAATATCTGGTTTAATACAAGTTGGAAAAGAGGGATACATTTGGGCAAATAGACTCAGCGAGAGTTGTTGAGCTCGTGCCAGACACTGAGGGGCAGTCGAAGAAACTGAACCCAGTGTGGCCGACAAGTCAAAATATTTGGAAAGATATTTTTTAAAATTGGAATTAAGGGAGATTGCTGTCAGGAGCTGAAGAGAAAAGGACAGGAGTGTTTTTTTTAATAAAAGGAAGATAAGGGGCATGCTGGCACAGTGGTTAGCACAACTGCCTCACAATGCCAGGGACCTGGGTTCGATTCCCGGCTTGGATCACTGTCTGTTTGGAGTTTGCACTTTCTCCCTGTGTCTGCATGGGTTTCCTCCGGGTGCTCCAGTTCCCTCCCACAGTCCAAAGATGTGCATGTTCAGTTCATTGGCTATGCTAAATTGACCCTAGTGTCAGGGGGATTAGCAGGGTAAATGTGCGGGGTTACAGGAATGGGGTCTGGGTAGGATTGTGGTCAGTATGGACTCAATGGGCCGAATGGCCTCATTCTATGCTGTAGAGATTCTATGATTGAGACGAATACATGAGAAGGATGGGAATGGAAGGATACGGACTCCGTAAGTGCATATGGTTTTAGTTTAGGAAGACATCATGATTGGCGCAGGCTTGGAGGGGCAAAGGGCCGGCTCCTGTACTGCTCTTTGTTCTATATACTCAGCTAGAAGCTGTGTTTCAGATTTTAAAATAATCTGGAGAAGAAAGGCTGAGAAAAAATACTCTAAGGAACTGCAGGACCTCTCCCGGAAGCATGGGAAAACGAAGATGCCGAGACTCGGCCTCCTGATCTGAGCAAAGCTTCAGGGGGATCCCTGGTAGCAGTCCCTGCACCGGGGGACTGCAGGCAGAGAGATTTGGAAGTTTCTGGAAAAGGAGAAGACCTCCCGTTTGAAAGTAAAGCAGTTGAAATAAAGTTCTTAAAAAAGATGTTCCCGACTAGACAGCATGGGAGCCACTTGTGAAATTGACAAAAGAGAGAAAAAATAAACTCTCCAGGAAAAAAATGGGAAAACTGCAGAGAGTGATGCAAAAGTCTTTCACCAGCTAAAAAAAAAGTCTTAAAACTTCTGAAGAGTGGGTCCAAAGGAAGGAACTGTAGGTTCCTGCCCAAACCCCTGAAGCACAGGATAAGCACAAAGACAGAGGGAAACAGCAACTGTTGGGCAGTTGAAAGTAAGTTGACAGTCTTAAAGCAGTAATGCATTTAAAGTGGTAATGCATTTAAAGTTGTGCAACATTTAATTCAACAACCACAAGCAGCAACAAAGGACCAGGGAAAGAAAAATCAGAGAAGACTCCAGATACAGGGCAACTCTAAAAGGGGGTCCATAACAACTGAAAACCTCAAAGAGGAGGCAATGGCAATGAAGACCTCAGCGGAGGAAATCAAATCATCAAAGAAGAGGCAACTCTGGAGCTCAGGGGAGGCAATAAGCCCTCAAACAAAAGGTAACGCTAGACTCAGAGCAGGAATTAAAAGTCCCCTGAGAGGGAGGTACTGAAAGATCCCAAAAGAGCAACAAAAGACCCCAGAAGGGCAACAAAAGACTCCAAAAGGTGGGCACTGAATGACCCTGAAGGAGGGCAATAAAAGATCCCTGGAGGGGAAGAGAACACCCAAGGAGGAGGGCAACAGAAGACCCTAAACGAAGAGCTAAAAGCAAGCAGTTGCATCTCATCCTTTTGTATTGGAATGAAATATTCCTTGGAATAGTAAGAAAAGCCACAGCAGAAGAAATAGAAAGTGTGAAATAAAGAGTTCGATAAAGTTCACTGAGAACTGCAGCAAATAGAAATTGAGGTAAAAGTGTGTGACCCGTAATCAAAGTAAGAAGCGGCCAGCTATATCAAAGCGTAAAAAACAACACTCTGAAAATTGTGGAACTAGATAGGAAATCTGTTAGGGCCAGTAATAAAAACTTGAACATTCACCAGCAAGTGGTGAAGGAGCTGGAGTTAGAGCATGAAGAGGTGGGGAAAAAAAAGTTAAAAAGGATTGAGAGAAAAAAGTACAATTGGAACTCAGCAACAGAGATCACAACTGTAATAAGTCTGCGGAGGCAGAAGTCCCTTCACCAAAATCCCTTTATTTATAACAGGAGTACACAGACTGCTATCAGTTAGCAGTCTACCTCGGGGGGGGGGGGGCAACCTCAGTGGCCTGATTGAAGTCATTACATGAACACTGAACTCGAGAAGAGCCAAGGAAATCCCATGTTGTGATGGCTGAGAGAACTGCCAGTCTCACAATGAAGTACCTCAAGGATTCAATCCATGGGGCTCATATAAGACAGCCTGTATCATCTACTGTAAGAATCACTGTTCTGTTGAAGCAGAAATTAGAGCAGCTACTATCGTTCACCAGAGCTATTATTGGGAATTCTCTACTGATCCAATTGAACAATCGAACAACCAGTCATGTGGAAAACACACATGAGCTTGAAAAATTGGCATTCTGCAGAGATGCAGAAACTGTCCAGTGTTTGAGGGTGCTGAGGAGGACACAGCAACGGACAAACCCAAAGAGAGAACATGGAGCAAGTTAAAAATTCAGAAGGATTGTCTAATTAAAAAAAACAAGGAGGAAGAAATGATGAATGTAGAAGTAGAGTTCAATGCAACTACAGCAAAAAGGAATGTGTCAGTCATCTGAAAGCATGCAAAGCATAGACCTTTATCAAACATTGTTAGAAGGGAATGATGGATTCACATTGGAAGAAACTCAGAAACGGACAAACTGGATGGATGGAGTAACAGTTACATGAGATGAATGGACTAAGAATAAAACAAGCAGATGCAATGGAATAAAGAACAAATCAGGTCTGAGCAGAAGATTGGTTGACATGGAAGATGAAAGGAAGAGATTGGTAAATTAAGCCACTCAGCTGAAAGAGATGTGCTAGAGAAAACGAGACAAAGCCGCAATTCAGGCAGAAAATAAAACTGAGATTACATGCCAAAACAAGATTGCTGAAATTGTTACACTAATAGAAAAGCACAAGGACCAATATGATAACATGGTCGATGGCAAAGATACCAAATAGAAAAGCTAGGAAGAGAAAAAACTTCATCGCACAACTTAAGTGCCAGAAATAGAGTACCACAGTCATTTCCTTCACAAGTGACAAACCATGATTGTGCAAGAACTGTCAAGACATAAGACTGTGTTGTATTGTATGGTACCTACATACATTGTAGAGTAATCTGCTTGACAGAGAAAAGGATCAACAGTGGATTGGAGAATGCCACCGTCCGCAGAATTAAGTATGTAGTCCTTAGTCAAAGCATTGTCTTGGACAGAACTCGGAAAGCATGCAACACTATACATGGAACTGTGCATAGTTGAAGCTTTCTGAAAGAAGTATTATGTTAAATGTGAGCCTCAAGATCCCTGCATGGAACAATTGCCACATCGATTTACAAATGTTCAATTTGTGTGTATAACGTTTATTTAGAATGTGGGTTGAGTAAATCTATTTTGAAGATTGTATAAGAAAGTGAAAGGGGCAGGATGTTATGTATGTAGTGTCTGTCTCTTTGAGACACTATAGTAGAAAAGAGTCACCTGACTTAAGGGACCAGTGGAAACTGAGGGCCCGATTTTACCATTACGCCGCGCCTGAAAACGGGCGCGAAAACGTGGTAAAGTCGGGTGAGAGGCCATTAACGCGATCCGCACCCACATCCGCGCAGATTGCCACTTTACCGAAACCCAGGAATGGCGGTGATTCGATTTGTGCCCAAATGCATGCATTTAAATTGAATTAATGAACTGCCCACCCAACCTTATCAGCATTTTCCCCTTTACCACCGCGTTTGCCAATCCGGAACCGCACCATAATGGACCTGCTAAATAAAAGTCTGAATCGGACGCTCCAGCTGCTGAAGAGCGCATTCAGAGCTTCCAACGGCTCCCTGACTCAGATCAGTGGTGGGGGGAGGGGGGAGGAGGAAGGTGGGCCTGATCATTCTCTGGTTGGGGGGGAGGGGAGTGAGGCCAGATCATTGTCTGGTGGGGGGGGGGGGGCGGCGGGGGGGAGGGAGGAGAAGGCGGATCAGATGTATCTGTGGTTGGGGATGGGGGGGGGGCAGGGGGAGGGCTGATCGTTGTCTGGTGGGGAGGGAGGAGGAGGCGGGTCAGATGTTCCTCTTGAGGGGGGGGGGTGAGTGAGACCAGACCATTCTCTGGGGGGGGTGCGGGGAATGAGTGAGGCCAGATCATTGTTCTGGCAGGGGGCGGGGGAGGGGGGTGGTGAGTGAGGCCTGACCATTCTCTGGGGGGGGGGATGAGTGAGGCCAGAACGTTGTCGGGGTGGGGAGGAGGGAGACGGGTAAGATGTATCTCAGTCGGGGGGTGGGGGCAGATGGATCTCTGGTGGGGGGGGGCAGATGGATCTCTGGTGGGGGGGGGCAGACAGATCTCTGGTGGGGGCGTGGGGGGGCAGGGGGGTCCGCTGCCACTCTGCGGGTGATCGGTGAGGGGGGAGGGGGCAGGGGTGGCAATCGGTCTGGGTCATGGGGGGGTGGATAAGGCGGACAGTGATGTGTGTGGGTAGTGGGGTGGGTGGATAAGAGGGATAGTGATGAGTGTGGGTAGTGGGGGGGTGAATAAGGGGGACAGTGATGTCTGTGGGGGCTGTCGCTCCCACTTTTCACTCCCGAGCCGCTTTCTCCGCTTTCTGCGGCCCGGGAGCGATCTGACACGGGCGCGCTTTTTCAAATTTTTTTTCCAACTATGCATGCGCAGTTCAGAGCTCCAATCGTATCGGCCGCACTAAGCCCCGCCCACAGCGCGAATGGGCCTGGAGATGGCTGAGAGCGTATGGAGGCGCCTGAAAGCAGATTTCTAAGTCGGATCTGCATTACGCCCAGATTCTGCACTTAGAATGAAAATGGTAAAATCGGGCCCTGAGAGTGAGTTACCACCTCAGAAGGTGGAGTCCTCTTATAGGCAGAATCATAGAGCAGCCATGTAGTCAGCATGTAAAACTGGAGCTCTGTGCCAGGGCAGCCGAGAGCTGCAACCCTCTTGTACCAGGTTTCTCTTATCAATAAATACCTTTAGTTTCTAACAATATCTGAAATCTCTTGAAGATGCTATAACAGCCATAGCAAACAGACCCCAACAAGGCTGCATGAGAAGTTCACAAACAAGGGTGGGTCAAATGGATACCACATGGTTTATGGGAAGGGGATGGATGAAAACTACAGAAGTGGTGGGTAGAGGTCCAAATGGGACATGTGATTGGCTTGGCAGGAAGGTGGTTGAATTGAGGAACAGACTTCCTCTAGAGGCTGCGAGCCTTTTCTCTGTGTGTTGCTGACATCCTGCTTGGTCTGGTGAAGACAGGTGGGCTGGAGAGACTGAGATCGGTGAACTGGACTGGTGTTTAAATATGGTGTCGGGACCTTTGAACCCTTCAGCTGAGGGCGGGCAGACAAATTCAGCTGCTGGCCTACCAGGAAAGTTGGATGGGAACTTGTCTGTGCATACTTAATGAGGTTCTAAATGGGTTCCCAAGACCTTTCTGTGCAGGGCCACTAGGTTCTCGAGGCCTTCCTGTCCAGCCAGCAAGTTCCCGTGGCCTTTCTCTGCAGGGCCAGTGGTTTCCTGAAGCACGGCAGCATGGTGGCACAGTGGTTAGCACTGCTGCCTCCTCACAGTGCCAGGGATCTGGGTTCGATTCCTGACTTGGGTCATTGTCTGTGTGGAGTTTGCACATTCCCCTCGTGTTTGCATGGGTTTCCTCCGGGTGCTCCGGCTTCCTCCCACAGTCCAAAGGGTTAGGTGGATTGACCATGCCAAATCACCCCTTAGTGCCAGTACATGGGGTTATGGGGATATGGGTGGGAGTGTGGTCTGTGCAGACTCAATGGGCCAAATGGCCTCCTTCTGCACTGTCGGGATTCTATGTTTCTAGACAGGGGTCATCAGGTTCTCGAGACCTTTCTGTGTAGGGACAGTGGATTCTTGAGGTCTTTCTGTGCAGCCAATGGGTTCCCAAAGCCTTTCTCTGCAGGGCCAGTGGTTTCCTGAGACTTTTTTGGCCAGGGCTGCAGTGTCAGGGAAAGTGAAGCCACGGACCTTTTTACAGCATGAGCTGCCATAAAGGAGGTGAGTTTAAAAGTCTCCACCACTTTGAGAAGCCAGGGAGCAGGTAACTATGTGCAGTATGTAGATAGGATGGGGGAAGGAAAGAAAAGGAAGCAAATCCTGCTTTCCAGATCCCCCTACCTAGTGGCCTAATATGAATCATAGAATCCTACAGTGCAGAAGGAGGCCATTCGACCCATCTAGTCTGCACTGACCACAATCCCACCCAGGCCCTATCCCCATAACCCCATGTATTTACCCTAGCTAATTCCCTCTGACACTAAGGGGCAATTTAGCATTACCAATCCACCTAGCCTGCACATATCTCCACTGAATCTTTCCCCCCCTTAGAAAGTGCTATCTGAAAGATCCATCTGCACTATCAATTCATTTATTTTGATGTAAATGCTTCATGAATTTAAATGTACATCCTTTTGCTTTAACTGCATTTTAAATTTCCCTGAAGTCACTTCGACTCTGATGCTCTATTACCCATTGTTAAGTTCCTTGTTTCTTCCGAATACACTCTATTGATTTTTACCCAGATTCTAACTCTTCTCTGCAACCTTGACATTTATCCTATTGCTTTTAAATTATCCTTTCCCTGGATCTTCTCAGCCCACTTTCAGTAGGTTGAAGCCCCATCATGCTAGGTTACCTGATTCCCCAGGACGAAGTTCCCAGCCTGGTTTAAGTGGTAGCTGTCCCAACAGAACTGTTCCCTCTTTCCACAGTACTGGTGCCAGGGCCCTGTGGCTCCATCACCACTCTATTAGCCACCCATTTTCTCCTTCTAATCGATTTCTGCCGACATCAATCTACATATGGCTCAGGTAACAATCCAATATGAGTGTGAGGTGTTAGGAACAAAGAACTTGGCTGTAGATGTTGGATATTCATCTCACCGAGCATGATCTGCCATTCAGAGCTCTGATGAAGGATCATCTAGACTCGAAACATTGGCTCTACCCTCTCTCCACAGATGCTGTCAGACCTGCTGAGATTTTCCAGCATTTTTATTTTTTTGTTTCAGATTCCAGCATTCGCAGTACTTTGTGTTTATCTTGAGAGATGGGTAGGCATTGGGCGGGCAACAACATCTTCAGAACTCCAAATTGTGGCTGCAGTAGTTAGCCTCTGTCTATACTGTCCTGTACCATTACCACATTCTCTCTCATTACTCGGACCTGAATCACCTCCACAGTATCCCATGTAAGGTAACGGGTTAATGGTTATGTTAATCATACAATGTAAGCGTGACGTCAGGGTCAGATGATCAAGAGGCTCCAAAAGAGCAAGACGCAGAATATTCTGTGTCCGCTAAACCATATACTTGCCATGAAGTCTTTGTATATCGTGTGAGTGCATTGCTTGAAGAAAACTAACTATCTCCAAGTCACTCAGAGTAAGTAAAACCTCATCAAAATGTTGTGGAAGTGCTGGAGGCCTCTGTTTAAGAATCTGAGACCACAGTTTGCTAACTCACAGGTGAAGACCTAGAAACAGAGGAACAAAACTGAAATGTACCTTGGGCACGGGACAGTGAACCATTCACAATGTCGGCAGCCATTGAACAGCCACTACCCTTTCCAAAGCCCTTACAACACATCAAGGACAACAATGGGAACTCTGGAGGAGACTTTTCGAAAGATAACAATCTGTTTTGGGCTCACAAGAAAAGAAAAAACAGCTCAGTATGCTTCTGTGCACAACTGGGGCCAGAGTTAATAATATCCTGGCACTATAAGGAGCCAAGGAGACCTCGGAATCCTATGAGATGGTTATGAGGGTCTTCCACAATTACCTTAGCCTGAAGAAGAATCTGAATCATTGAACAGGCGAGATTTAACTGAATGAGATAAATGCTGGATAAAGAGGAGCAGTATCTGGATAATTGGCTCCAGACTTTGGTCACACCATATAGAGAGGTGCAGGTTCAGAACAAGGTGTAACTACTCCTACTCCAGGAACTCTTATTCATATGTTTGTAAAGGTCATCCAGGTGTGATAGAGACAGAGGATCCACAGAAACTGATCCTATCCAACAGATAAAATGTACTTGCTACATGAAAAGAATAAGTAAGAAGTCTCACAACACCAGGTTAAACTCCAACAAGTTGAGTTGGAATCATGAGCTTTTGAAGCGCTGCTCCTTCATCAGGTGAGTGAAGAGGTAGGTTCACAAATATTGCATATATAGGCAAAGATTTTGTCCAGAATCGGCTTGAAGGATATTGGAGGGGAAAGGGGGAATTGTTGTGATCCACATAAGCACCAATAGTATTGGGAAGAATTGATGAGAGCTCTTGTTTGGAGAATGCCATAAACTGGGAGTTAAATTGAACAAACACGATATCAAGAGTTATAACCTCTAGACTTGGGCCCATTTCACATACAAATTGGTGTAAGGGATAAGCAGATTAGGGAGGTGAATACATTGCTGAAGGAGCATTGTGGGGAAAGACCATGTTCTATTTCATGGGATATTGGCACCAGTACCGGGCCATGAAGGAACTCTTGGGATGGGTTTCCCCTGACCTGGGCTGGGACTAAGATCCTGGCAGAAAGGATAAGCAGGCTGATCACAAGGACTTTAAACAATTACATCCTTGTGGAGAGGGCTCAGGTAGCAACATAATTCAAAAAAAATGTGGGAAAAGAATAGAGTAACAGCTCGAATTATGCTTTAGGCACCAAGAGGAAAGGTTAAACTAAAAAAAAGTAAAGTAATTAAGCTAAAAGGGAAAAAAAACCTAAGACCAGAAAGATGGATTAGGGTGTGTGATAAGTATTCTATATACGAATGCACATAGTGTAAGGAACAAATTCAATGAATTGCAGTGGTATATATTTGATCTGATTTGATTTATTATTGTCACATGTATTAGTATACAGTGAAAAGTATTGTTTCTTGCACACTATACAGACAAAGCATACCGTACATAGAGAAGAAAAGGAGAGAGTGCAGAATGTAATGTTACAGTCACAGCTAGGGTGTAGAAAAAGATCAACTTAATTGGTGGGAGCCACTATTGAGAAATGACTGCAAAATGATCAGGACTGGAAACTAAATATACCATGTTAGAAAGTCCACTGGAAATATTGGGAAATGAGGAGCGGGGCGGAGCAGCATTAATGATTAAGGATGAAATCATTTCACTGATATTACAGGATGCAACAGGTTGTAAACATGGAGTGGAGATTTTAGAATTAAGAAACTAAAAAAAAATTTAACGCTGGTCATGGGTTTTATGTACAGACTGTTTAACCAGGGCGAGGGAGAGGAATCATAGGCCGTGGTACTTCTCCTGCTCCTGGACACAACCCCACCTTAATCCTGCCCCCACATCCTTCCAGTGCCCAGAATTGAAAACCATGGTCACAGTGGGATCTAATTGTTTCATATAGGTTGATCAGGATATTTTGTTTTACGTACTCTATGGGTGGAATCTTCCGACCATTTATGCCTCGCTGCCATTGTAAGTGAGGACGGAGAATTTGGTGCTCGCCCAAATCTCTGTTCACTGCAGCGGGACCAGAAAATACCGCCGGTGTGACCGGGCTGGAAGTTTCCGCCTAATTCCTCTATTCACAGAGTTCATCAAAAGTTTTGGTTTCAATAAACTACATTTTACAACCTCCACTTTGTCAGACAATTACACACAACTTGGCTGTTTGGATTATGCAACTCGTTTTAGAAATTACAGTAATTAATAAAAATGACCATTAAAAAGTGACAAGCAGCAGAACTAACTGATACAATCCTTGTTTTCCTTTTCGTTTAAAAAGCAGAGCTGGAGAGAGAAAGACTGGAGCTCAAACCATGGTTACCAGGGAAGGGGGAGGGCACTGGGACTAAACTAATGAGTTGGGCTTAACTAACACTGACATTGCATTCACCACTGGTGGCTCACAGTCCAAGCTGGCAGCATTTATGCAAAAGTAGTGGTTGGAAGCCTTTCAGCCTGTTATTTTTTCCTGCTCTGTGCGTGCGTGGATGGACTTTTGAGGAGTGAAGGAAGTTTGGAAGGGGAGGTGAGGGGAGGGCATATCTGTATGCCCCCGCACTCCCTTTCTGTGTATAAAAAACCAGGATGGGTGCGGAAGTGGGAAAGTTTTAGGTCAATTTTTTGGATCAGTTCAAATCTGATATCTGATGTAACCAGTACAAGAAAAAACAGCAGAAATAGTTTCTCGCCTTCAGAGGGATGGGGGTGGAGCTTAAATCACCTGAACACTGGCTGAGAACAGCAGAGGGCACACTGCACATGTGCAGGTCTCCAGCAGCCGAGACCTGTCACTCAGCCTCTGCTGCACTCAGCCAGCTTTCATGGGCTCCACAAAGCACCCCCAGCTACTGCAGGGGTCCGTGGCCTAATGTGACCCCCCCCCGTACATACCCAGACATATCCCCCTCACTTCCACCAGGATATCAGCGTTCCAACACCCTGCGATCGGCCACCTAACACCTCCGCAACCATCGGCCCAACATCCCTTCCCATGGCCAGCCCGGGCTGTCTTCCTCCCTCCCCCCAGCATTCCCTCATGCAGAGTGTGCAGCGGGTTGCTCCCTCTCACTGGCCATCCCTGAACTGGCCCCATCCCTTAGCACTGCCTGATGGGCAGTGCCAGTGTGCCAGGTTGGCACTGCCCAAGCGGCATCCCTCTTTGTACCCAACCTCCCCCCGGAGGCCTCAATGGCCTCTGGTTCTACCGGAGAAGCCAACACAACTGGTCCCCATTGCTGGGGATCAGCTGTGATTCTTGCCCGAAAGAACCTCGCCCAGCAAGGCCACAGAGGCAAGTGAGCCCGGACTATAATATCCTGGGTTCACTATTTCAATGAAAAAATATTTAAGTGTTACTTAAATAAATTGTTCAGCCTCACGCCAGAAATGGGCCGATTGCACCAGATATTTGGTGCCACTAAGATCGCAAGAGGTGAGAAATTGGGCGTGAACCTGATTTCTTGGCTCTTGAGTGATCGCCCTGCCCATTGGCTGCCAGGACGTAATGGTAAGATTGCTCCCTATGTGTCTGTGTGTCTGGCTCACTCTTAATCTCAGAATTCTTACACTCACATTCATCCTGTTCAGCTTTAATGAAAAAGGCTAAACTTCACAAGTTTCTCATTCTAATTCTGCCTCCTCATCCTTCACAATATCCTGGTGAACCTACAGTGCCCCTTTCTTACTATTGTAATATATTTTCCATTTGAAGGCATTCAAAAGAGCGTCTCTCTCCCTTCGCTCGCTCACCCACCCTGTCTCTCTTGCTTGCTTATGCACTCCCTCTCCCCTTGAGCTTTCCTTGGTTCATTTCCAAGCAGACTTCTTCATTTGGGCCAGCCCATTGTTATGTCCGGGCCATTAATTAGTTGCTTTTCTCTGTAAGTGGAAAGACCCTGCACATCATATTCTGCTCTTGTGGGTAACAGTGTATCAGATTGTGGTTTGGACTGTCATAAACTCATGGACTGGGGTGTCCCCAAACCCTCCCAGAATGAGAAAGAGTTTGTGGAAATCTGGGCTTCCTCCCCATGCACTCTCTCCAATAGACCAGAACATCAGCAATCCAAGTTTCTTGCCAAACTGCATCCCAAATCCACACCTCTGTCCCCAATCCAGCAGCACCACCTTTCAATCATCACAGGGAGTTGGACCCATGAGTAGTACAGTCAGGAGGGGGAGGAAAACCAGAAACTGCAGCCAATAGAGCTCCAGATGGGGGTTTGGGGCAGAGGAGAGGGGGCCAGTGTTGTTGGTTGGTTGTGCACTGCCACTGGTACTCCTTGGAGAGCAGTGTGATAGTGGTTATATTGATGAGACTAAGATGATGCTAAGGATGTAAGAGTGACTTCTTATCATAAAATTCCTACAGTGCAGAGGGAGGCCATTCGGCCCATCAAGTCGGCACTGACTCTCCAACAGAACATCTTACCTATCCCCACTTCCCCTGCCCTATCCCCATACCCCACGTATTTACCCAGCAAATCCCCCAAACTACACATGTTTTGAGACACTAAGGGCGGGATTTAATGACCTTGCTTGGGCGGGGTCGTAGAATCCCACCTGAGGCCAATGGTGATTTTGGTTCTGGGAACCACGCCCACCCCGGAATTGGGTGGGCGAGGTGGTAGAGTTTTGGCCTAAGGGACAATTTAACATGGCCAATCCACCTAACCTGCACATCTTTGGACTGTGGAAGGAAACTAGGGCACCCGGAAAAAACCCACACAGACACAGGGAGAATGTGAAAACTCTGTACAGACAGTTACCCCAGGCTGGAATCGAACCCGGGTCCTTGGTGCTGTGAGGCAGCAGTGCTAACCACTGTGCCACTGGGCCATCGACATGAGGTGACAAAGAAGCTCCAAGAGAGTCAGACGCTGAACAGTCCATCTCCTGAAAAACTATGCACTTACCCTGCGGTCTTTTGAAAATAGTTCTTAAATTGTTTCAAGCTAAAATATACTGACTATATCAACTCTGTCACAGTAGAAGCAAAGCCTAATCATGGTATGGTAAGACAAGGAGACATGGTAACGGTAAAACCGCACGAAAGCTCGGCGGCAACACACAAAACGCCTGTTGGCTAGATATTCCTGTAGGTGGCCGATTAGGAAGCCATGTCCAGGAGTTCTGTTAAATCAGGAACAGTGGCTGTGTTTCAGATGTCAATATGGCCGCCAACCACCAAACGCAGTGATGTGGTGCCACCGGTAAAGCAAATGCTACGAGGTGAGACCGGGTCCTCAGGCTTCCTGAGAGCACGCAGCATTCACTCGCTAACGCCAGGGCGTGAAATGGCCACTTGAGGGAGAGGCCGTGCTGTTCGAACCCAGGCCCCTCAAAGACACAGACCACACTGATTCGCACTGTTTGCAAACCCCATCTTCCAGGCCCTGCGGCTGAAGGCTGTAAAAAGGCTGTTTGTATAAATGCAGAGAGATGAGACAAGCATCCAGGAAAGGCAGAGTGGTTTTAATGAGGGACTTTAACTTTGATGTAGATTGAGACAAGAAGATTAGCATATGTTGGAAATGCAGTGAATTTCTTCAGTGTGTCTGGGATTGTTTTCTCAGAATCTATCCGAGGTGCAACAAAGGACCATATTCGATTAACAAATGTATGATGAACCAAATTTCATTAACAGCCTAATACTGCATTAACATTTATCTAATATCCATCATAATCTGGTTGAGTTCAACATAGGCTGGAATTCCCCGATGTCGTATGCCTTGCCACCACCACCAGCGAAAACCGTTAATTTGGCACTCAGCCAAAACTCCATTCACTGCAGCAGGACTGGAGAATCTCCGTCACGGGCAAGTTCGGAGAATTCCGTCTATAGTGTTTGAAAGGGAGAAATGTTAAACAGCTCAGATTGTGGATTTAGGTGAGGCTGACCTCAGTGTCATGAGACAGAAACTGAACACAATAAACCGGTCAAATCTATTCATGGGTAAAATGACAGAAGGTCAGTGCAAAGTGTTGAAAAAAGTCCTCAATATGACATAGAACTTGGTAATACCTCTAAGGGACAAGAGCTTTTCTTGCCAAATAAACAGGCATGGATGACTAAAGAGTAAAGAATAATATAAACCAAAACATAAAGCACACAGAAATGCAATAAACATAGTGCACAGATTCTGGCACATGAAAAAGATCAAAAGTACAGCGCAGGATGACAAAACAGATAGTAACAGTTATGTCAAGGGAATATAAAAAGAAACTTAATCAGCCCATAACATTTTTACATCTACATTCGGAAAACGAGGCAATTCAGGAGCAATAAATGCCCTTTTAAAACTAACAATGGTGTTATTGTCAATGAAAATAAGGAAATGGCAGACACTGAATAATTACTTTGTATCTATATTTACTTGAGGAAGAGGTCTGTGTGCTGGATATCCAAAGCTTACTCTTGTCCCTTATTCTTGGTATAGTAAGTGTCATTCTATCTTACTCAACAATTTGGAGACAAATGAGCAGCAGCCGGACACTAATGCTGGAATTTTACAGCCTCACCCGGCCGAGGTTCGTAAGATCCCGCCCGAGGCCAACACGGAATGCTGTTCTGCGAGCCCCGATTCTGGGGAAGGCGAGGTGGTAAAATTCCGCCTAAAGGTGTGATTTTCCGGCCACGCTCACCCCGGAAATGGAAAATCCTGCCCGAGGTCAATGGACCTTTCCATGTTCCGCTCCTCGCCTGCTCCGATTCCTGTGGCAGGCGGGACATTAGAATTCTTTACTTATAATTGAGAGCATACTTTTCATTCTGTTAGAGGACATGTTAAGCAAGTGACTGCATGCAATGATCAATAGATGAATATGAACAGCTTCTGTGACTTGTATGACAATGATTGTCTCTTGCAACTCTGCTGCAGATACTTGGCCACAAAAGTTCTTTAGTTTTTTCCAGCTTAGACCCAACCAGTTTTTTGCTCAACATGGTTACCACATGATCTTGAACCAGCATTGGTCCAAAACACAAACAACAGGGACTCATGGATTCGAATTACATTTTTAAAGAAATTTTAGTCTCGAAATGCAACCTCTGATCAGGAGAGCTCCAGATCCAGAAATTCTAATCTATGAAAAGCATATTATAAAAATCTTTACAAAGTTGCTGCATTGTTCCACACCTCATGAGCTAATTGGCAAAAAAATGGTCAAGAAGAAACATAGTTCATCAATAATCTTACATGACTAATTCAAAACAATAAAAAGTTAAACCGAACAGCATTTATGAACCTATTCTGAATTTGAGTGCTTTATTGTATGGTAGGATAATTGGATTACTGAATAATTCATATTGCTCCATTAGACCATTGGGTTCAATCCAATTGAGGAAATATTTATATGGTCTGCATTTAACCCAGACATCAGTCGGTGCTCACACATTGCTTTTATCCTCAGTGAACTCATTTCTTTGCTATACATTTATTAGATTGTGGCCTTTTAACAAATCCCCAGAGACATGTGTGCACAGTCCACATGTACCATAAACAGATGTGGTTAAAAACCAAGATGTCATTGCATTACCCACATTAAGTGGCAATGCCTCCAATTACAATGCAAAGGTACAAAGCAGAGAGCTGCAAAAAGCTTTGCATATTGAGGCCTTGTGTTACGTAGGATATACTATGGCGCCAACAGTGGCGCCAAAAGCAGGTCAGAGGTTAGGAATTCTGCAGCGAGTAACTCACCTCCTGATTCGCACCACAGGGACTAAAGAGGTTTGAGGAGGCAACTGAGCACCATGTTCTCAAGGGCAATTAGAGATGAGTAATGACTGCTGGCCTAGCCAGCGAAGCCCACATCCTTTGAACAAATAAAAAAAAACATATGCGGGGTGTGCACCCTCAGTGCATTGCTTACGGTGTTAACAATCACAGCCGTTCTTTAAGATGTTGGAGGAGGGCTGTTCAGGGAAAGATAATCAAATTATTTCTTTTCAAGTAAAGATTCATGAGACTCACTGTGGAATGTTCTCATCCTGCCTGCCATGGGAATCGTAGTGGGCGGGACAGGACCATGCAAAGGTCCATTGACTTCGGGCGGGATTTTTTGGCCTTAGGGAGAGCAGAGCCGGAACATCCCGCCCTGTGTTTGCATCCCCTTCCCTAAAATGTATTCCCCAAGCATTCAACATTCTGTTTAAAATGTTGTTGTTGTGTGCCCCTGAATAGCAGATTGGCTGCAACACACAGAGTAAGGGTTAAAAGTAGTTTAACCCTCACTAACGTGTTCTCAAGGATCATTGCTGAGACCACTGTTATTCACTATTTGCATAAATCATTTCTACAATTCCAAAAGGACATCCAAACAACAGGTATAGTTAATAAAGGGAACAAGAAGCCATTAATAAACTTCCAAAATGGTCATGCATTTGGCAAATGAAGATCAATACAGATCCATGTGAAATATTGGTAGGAAGATTAAAGAGGTCACATACACCTTGATAATAAGTGATTAAAGTATGTAGATATGTGGCTGCAGATACAAATCACTAGAAGAAGAAATATAGGTTAAAATAGCCATAAAAAGGGAACAAGTCACTGGGGTTCAGAACTGAAAGAGAGAGAAATAATATTCAATTTGTATGGAACCTGCAGACCACACACGTTCCCCGTGTAAGAAAGATGATCACTGGCCTGGTGCACACTTGCTCACATGCCAAAGGTAAAGCTACTGGTATGCAAAGCTCTCGTACAATACTTTGAACAGTTCTGGTGTCTATATTGTTAAGACGACATAGAGGCATGGGGAAGGTGCAAAGTGATTCAAAGCTAAAGTTAGAGTTTTATTTATTAGTCACAAGTAAGGCTTACATTAACACTGCAATGAAGTAATTGTGAAATTCCCGTAGTCGAGCGCCTGTTCTGGTCAATGCACCTAACCAGCATGTCTTTCAGAATGTGGGAGGAAACTGGAGCACCTGGAGGCAACCCACGCAGACACGGGGCGAACGTGCAAAATCCACACAGACAGTGACCCAAGCCGGGAATTGAACCCAGGTCCCTGGCGCTGTAAAGCAACAGTGCTAACTGCTGTGCTACCTTGCCGTCTCTCGCTTGGATGCTACCAGAACTTCAAGATTATACCTACTGATGCGCTATCAATAAGGCGAAAGACTACTTGTGTGCCAATACAACTGTAGGCTTTTATTCACAACAGAATCAGGAGCACATCCCAACAAATAACCAACCTGGACTGAACAAGGGGGAGGAGACAGCCACCTTTATACTAAGTGCCGAGGGGAGGAACCGAACCGGGAGGGGGTGTGTCCAGGTATGACAAACACACAACGGTGGTCCATATAGGACAAAGGCACAACTGAGGTCCACCACATTCACCCCTTCCTTTAAAAAAACAACACGGGGTGAAGCGGAAACAAGATCACATGTCCAGACGAACCAGTGGCTTGATCCGCCGTCGCGATCGTCGTAGTGCAGGTCGCAGAGTCGTCCGAGCAGGGAGCGATGTCGGCCCAGGCTCCGTACAGTGAGCGTCGAGAGAAGGCGCCAGCTGGTGTGAAGCGGACCGATCCGTCGTCCCGTCCAGTCGTCGGGTACTGCGTGGCGACGGCTCCGGCGACTCAAGCGAGCTGTACATAGGGGTGAGAGGAGTGAGCTGTGGCCCTGGTGGCATATGGAGAACAGTGGGAACCGGAGCTGGGGGGCCGCAACAGGCTCTGGGCGCACGACATTGGAGACTGGGACTGAAGGGGAGAGGGGCGTAGCTGTCTCCGAGTGGACAATACCGGGAACAGTGGGGCGGAAGGACGTGGTGGCCTCAGGGGCACCTGCGGGTGCCAAGTCACGGACAGAGACCGTGTCCTCCCGCCCATCAGGGTACGCTACATAAGTGTATTGAGGATTAGCGTGGAGCAATTGGACCTCCTCGACCAAGGGATCTGCCTTATGGGTCCGGACATGCTTCCGAAGCAGAACGGGCCCCGGGGACATCAGCTAATCCGGGAGCGAAGTACCCGAAGAGGACTTTCTGCGAAACGAGAACATCCGCTCGTGAGGGGTCGTATCGGTCGCTGTGCACAAGAGTGACCTAATTGAATGTAATGCATCCGGGAGGACATCTTGCCAATGGCTGACTGGAAGGCCCTAGACCGTAGCGCTAATAGAACAGCCTTCCAGACGGTTGCGTTCTCCCGCTCTACTTGACCATTACCCCTGGGGTTATAGCTAGTGGTGCGGCTGGAGGCAATGCCTTTGGCGAGCAGGTACTGCCTCAGCTCGTCACTCATGAAAGAGGACCCACGGTCGCTAGAAACATAGGATGGGAAGTCGAACAGGGTGAAGAGCGTGTTCAGGGTCCGAATCACTGTAGCCGTGGTCATGTCCGGGCAGGGGAAGGCAAAAAGGGAAATGTGAGTATTCATCAATGATATTCAGGAAATAAACATTGCGGTTAGAGGAGGGGAGGGGGCCTTTAAAATCAATGCTAAGGCGCTCAAACGCGTGAGTGGCCTTTACAAGGTGCACCCTACCTGGCCGGTAGAACTGCAGTTTGCACTCAGCGCAGACCCTGCATTGCCTGGTAATCGTCCGGACTTCCTCGAGGGAGTAGGGCAGGTGGCGGTCTTTGACAAAGTGGAAAAATCTGGTGACACCCGGGTGACAGAGATCGTTATGGAGGGACTGTAGCTGGTCCAGTTGGGCGCTGGCACATGATCTGGGGGCTCATTGAGCTTCCCAGGCCGGAACATGATGTCATATCTGTAGGTGGAGAGCTCAATCCTCCATCGCAAGATCTTGTCATTCTTAATCTTGCCCTTTTGCCTGGTGTTAAACAGGAAGGCAACGGACCGCTGGTCCGTAATTAAGGTGAACCATTGGCCCGCAAGATAATGGCGCCAGTGCCAGACGGCTTCCACGATGGCCTGGGCCTCCTTCTCAACCGAGGAGTGTCGAATCTCAGGGCCTTGTAGGGTCCAGGAAAAGAAGGCCACCGGACGGCCCCTCTGGTTAAGGGTGGCGGCTACAGCAAAGTCAGACGCATCACTTTCCACTTGGAATGGGATGGATTCGTCCACAGCATGCATCGCAGCCTTCGCGATGTCCGCTTTGATGTCGTCGAAGGCCCGACGGGCCTCCTCCGCCAGGGGAAATGAGGTCGATTTTAGAAGCAGACGGGCTTTATCCGCGTAACGGGGAACCCACTGGGCATAATAGGAGAAGAAGCCCAGGCATCTCTTCAGTGCTTTGAGAGTAGTAGGGAGGGGGAGCTGCATAAGGGGATGCATACGGGCTGGGTCGAGAACAAGGACACCATTTTCTATCATGTACCCAAGGATGGCGAGGCGGCGTGTCCGAAAAACACACTTCGCCTCATTATATGTCAGGTTCAGGAGAGTGGCCGTACGGAGGAATTTTTGTAGGTTGGCATCATGGTCCTGCAGGTCATGGCCGCAGATGGTGACGTTATCCAGATACGGGAAAGTGGCCCGTAGCCCGTGCTGGTCCACCATTTGATCCATGGCCCGCTGGAAGACTGAGACTCCATTGGTGACACCAAAGGGAACTCGGAGGAACTGGTAGAGGCGACCGTCCGCCTCAAAGGCAGTATATGGGCAATCCTCCGAGCGGATAGGGAACTGGTGGTAAGCTGATTTTAAATCGATCGTAGAGAAAATCCTATAGTGCGCGATGCAGTTGACTATGTCCGCGATGCGGGGAAGAGGGTACGCATCTAGTTGCGTATACCTGTTTATGGTCTGGCTATAGTCAATCACCATGCGGTGTTTCTCCCCCGATTTAACTACAACCACTTGCGCCCTCCAGGGGCTGGTGCTGGCCTGGATAATCCCTTCCTTGAGCAAGCATTGTACTTCGGACCGAATGAAGGCCCGGTCGTCCGCACTATAGCGCCTACGTTTGGTGGCAATAGGCCTGCAATCCGGGGTGAGATTATCGAATAAAGGGGGGGGGGGTAATCTTGAGGGTTGAGAGACTGCAGGTGGTGCGCAGGGGGCGCTGCAGTGACGGCGCCTTGCAGACGGAGAGCGGGGGATAAGGGCCATCATACTGCAGGGTGACGCTCCTATGATGGCTGAGGAAATCTAACCCCAGCAGTACAGCTGTGCAGAGTCGTGGCAGCACGAGGAGCCGAAAACGCTCGTAGACTGTGCCCTGTACCGTCAGCGTCACCAAGCAGCACCCGAGGACCTCCACTGAGTGGGAATTCGAGGCCATGGAGATAGTCTGGCTCCAGGGTCGCACGGGAAGGGCATATTGACGCACTGTGCGAGGGTGTATAAAACTTTCCGTGCTCCCGCAGTCGAACAGGCAGTTTTCTGCATGGTCATTTACCTTGATCTCCATTATTGACTTGGAGAGTTGGTGAGGCTGAGACTGGTCCAGGCAAATCGATGCCACCGTCGAATCCAGGAAGAATCTATCTTCGTCTGCGTCAGATGATGTCACGGATAAAGCTTCCTGCCCGGCGCGTCTTGATGACCGCATCAAAGATGGCGATTCCCGCACTTCCGGTGACCGCATTAAAGATGGCAATTCGCACGCAGCCGCCGCCTGCATTAAAGATGGCTGCGCCCGCGGAACACACGTGGCGCCATGAGACTTCGGAATCGGCTTCACCCGGCAGACTTTAACGAAGTGGCCTAGCTTACCGCACCTGGAGCAGATTGCATCCTTCGCCGGGCAGCGACGCCGAGGGTGCTTGGATAGGCCACAAAAGTAACATTTGGGCCCTGCCATAACAGCCGTCGCGGTGGAGCCGTCGATAGAACGGGATGCGGGGTAGGACCCGAGGTTGTGAGAGGCCGCTTCTAGCGTTTCAGCCATCGTGGCCGTTTTCCGGATATCCAGGCCCTCTTGTTCAAGCAGATGCTGCCGAATGTATGTAGACTCAATGCCCGCAACGTAGGCGTCGCGGATTAGGTCCACCGTGTTCTGAGCTGCTGTAACAGCCTTACAGTCGCAAGCTCGAGCTAGGACCCGCAGGGCGCGCAGAAATTGAGCGCACGATTCTCCTGGCTGCTGCTTGCGGGTAGTTAGGAGATGTCTGGCGTAGACCACGTTAGGGCTCTTTCAAAACTGCCCTTTTAGGAGTTCGATAGCGTCCGCGTATGTAGCAGCGTCCCGGAAGATACCGTAGACTGCTTCGCTTACCCGGGCACGGAGCACGTGGAGTTTAACATCGTCGGAGTCGATGGCCGTAGCGGCGTCGATGAATGCTTCGAAGCAGTCCAGCCAATGGTCAAATTTATCAGAGGCTCCGACCTCTTGAGGGTCTAATGTTAACTTGTCGGGTTTTAGAAACTGCTCCATGTTGGTCAACTGTTGTGAATAAAATTGATGCGCTATCAATAAGGCGAAAGACTATTTGTGTGCCAATACAACTGTAGGCTTTTATTCACAACAGAATCAGGCGCACATCCCAACAAATAACCAACCTGCACTGAACAAGGGGGAGGAGACAGCCACCTTTATACTCGGTGCCGAGGGAAGGAACCGAACCGGGAGGGAATGTGTCCAGGTATGACAAACACACAACGGTGGTCCATATAGGACAAAGGCACAACTGAGGTCCACCACACCTACCAGGAACAGACTGGAACTCTTTTCACAAGAAAAGAGAAGACTGAGGGATGATCTTATTGCATCTTTGAAGTTACGAAGGGTGGAGATGAGAAGTTATTTCCACTTGTGGTAAAATCTGGAACTCGGGACAATAAATGCAAGATGGTCACTAGTAAATTCTATAAGAAATTTAGGGGTGACTCTTATCCAGCGTGGTTAGGGTGTGGAAAACTTTTCCTAACGGGTAGTTGAGGTGAATAGCATAGATGCATTTAAGGGGAAGCTGGATAAATACATGAGAAAGAGTGGAATAGAAGGAAAGGTTGATGAGTTAGATAAAGAAAGATGGGAGAAGGTTCAGAGACAGAGAATAAACATCATTACTCATGGATCCAAATGGTCTGTTTCTATGTTATTCAATGGCACGCTCATCATGCAAGAAATGTGGTGTGCCACAATAAAATTGGTTCTGATGGAAGAAATCAGCATGCATAAGTGCAGGACTGGGTGATAGCCGAGTAGAGTACAATGTTGGAAACCAACACAATAGCAGCAATTTATTAACATCAAAATATGCACTTCATACACACCAATTTTACATAATTAATTCCAGCTTTGTCCTTGATATCGGAGTACAGAAAGGTGATTTCTGCTCTGTCACACACTCCTTTTGCCCATGCCCCAAAGATAAAGCTATAGATTTGTCGAGCACCAGAAAAGCACTGATGATAGTTTTTTTGCTTGTCATCATGTCAGCAGTTCTGTATCATCATAAAGCACTTTAGCATTAACGAGACGGGAATTCTGCTCTTTCTACAGATTTAATCACTATTATATGCACTGGGAGATCTACAAGGAATATTTATGCACTCATGTTCTTCATTTGCTTTATGGTTAATGATTAAGGAGTTCTGCTTGCTGACATTCATGCCCCTGAGAGGCTTGCAAGTAAAATTGATGTGGCATTCCGTAGTGAGAGTAGGCCGAATGTGGAAAAGTGACATTCATGATATTGTGTTTGAAGCCTACATTGTGTCAACCAAGTACTATTCTAAAATTATCACTGAAAGCAGGACTTAATATCTACCCAAGGGTGACTTGCAGCTTATTTCTTCCCCGTCCAAATCATTCCAGAGAGCTCAACTAGAGACCAGTGTCTCTAGTTTTAAATTGTTAAAATTTTAATCCACACCGTCCCTAGCTCTGGGATACTATCAGAGACAAGACATAATTCAGAGAAAGAGAGAGATGGTTTCAGGAGTGCATTAGGATTTTGATCCTTGACAAAATGTTTGTGAGCTCCCCAACAATAATTGGGCTAAGACCATAACAAGTATTGTGCCTGTTGGGGTTGTGATGACACAAGTGAATGTGACATCAAGAACCTGCATCACAAACTGATAACATTTCGTTCATGAATCCAGTGATATAATAACAGTCATAATGTCATTGCAACATCCGAAAGACCCGATATGCATTTCAGACCAGGCGACAGAAAGAACAAGCCACTCGCAAAGGCAACTGAAAGGATGTTTTGATTCCGCTCAACGTCTCAGAGACTCTACCAAGTATAAGTCAAGTGGGAGCTGACTTGTTTGGAAAATATTTCTTTTGATTTATCCCATAACTGAAAGCTCCCTATTTTTTAATTGTCTTCAGTTCTGACAAAAGGTCACCCAAACCTGAAACATTAGCTCAATTCTCTCTCCGCGGATGTTGTCATTCCTGCTGAGATCTTCCAGCATTTTCTGTTTTTGTTTCAAATTCCAGCATCTGGTGTAATTTGCTTTTATCTTAGTGGGTTGAAATATATTGTTTTTCCACAGAAGTTTGTTATCAGAGACTGAAGGCACCCACACACATCAGCATGAGTCATTAAGTACAGGATCAACACATTTAATGGATCATATCAAAACAAAGCATTAATTGTGAGTGATAAGGTCAGTGGTTCAAGATTCCTATGTTTCTGGATGACAGCTGGTTTGAAGAAATTTTGTAGGAACTGATCTTTGCAGTCCAAAGGTAAAACATTGCTGGTGAATGCAAAAGCTACAAAGAAGAATAAGGAGTGACAAAGTAGATAACAAGTGTTGCAAAAAGGGAGCATGAAAGGGGATGTCAAAACCGACACAAAAAGTACCACCGAGTACAGAAAGAAAAGGAAAAGATCAGGAGCAATGTGCCCTCCACCGCCCCCTAGAACCGATAATGGTGATGTTGTCAGTGAAGATAAAGAAATGGCAGATATGCTGAATTTGAATGACAGATATGGCGGGTGGAGGAGAGGAAGCAATCCTAATGAAGGGGGGAATGCAGGACAGCTGAACATGAACCTTACGCTGTTCAGCTCATTATCAATGAACGTGACAGCCACTGCCAGGCATCTCTCACGTCCACATGTGTGTAGTCAGTTGTGCCCTGCACTTGTGGGAAACCTGAGATTGCTGCTCTTGCAGCTTGGCTTTTGAGATCCAGGTGGAATTAGAAAGATTGGTGTGCTCTTCTGAACAGGGCATCCATGACCTCCCACATGCACTTATGTGTCTCTGACTTGAAGATGGCACACTGATCCCCAATGGATCCGTGCAGTGTGAGCAGCCAAATCCCAGGACATCATCGCTGCCACTTGCTTCTCAGGCTGTTGTTCATCGAGGCCCTGTGCCCTCCTTCTCCTCATTGGGGTGAGAGACAGTAGTAGGCAGGATTGCCTGGAGCCTGTATCATCAATGCCTAAGTTGATGTATGAATGCATTGAAGCAATATATTTAGTAAGTACATTCCTTACAGCTTTCCCTCCACCTCAAAGCTCGCAAGCCAATGCTCAGACCTTTGCCTGTCCGCCATCTGGACATATGCACTTCCCTTATCACTTCCAGGTGTAGGGCATTCTGGAGGACCAGGCTTGGGTGTTCTTCCCATTCCTGGATGATTGCAGATGAAGACATTGCTCTTTGACGAGGGTGATATGGGAGCCATGTGCAAGAAGCTTCCCTCTGAAATCAGGTAGGTGGTGGATCCCAAGAAAAGGAATTTGTGGAATGTCCAAGAGATGGCTTTTTGGAGCAGCTTGTGACAAAGCATAAGGGGAACAGGCAATTCTGGATTTGGTGATGCGTAATGAGGCAGACTTGATTAGGGAACTTAAGGTGAAGGAACCCTGAGGGAGCAGTGACCACAATATGATAGAATTTACCCTGCAGCTTGAGAAAGAGAAGCTGGAATCAGATGTAACGGTATTACAATTAAATAAAGGTAACTGCAAAGACATGAGGGAGAAGCTGGCCAGAGTTGATTGGAAAGGGAGCCTAGCAGGGAAGACAGTGGGACAGCAATGGCAGGAGTTTTTGGGGGTTATTCGGGAGGCACAACAGAAATTCATCCCAAGAGGAGGAGACATACTAAGTGGAGAACCAGGCATCCATGGCTGACGAGGGAAGTCAAGGACAGCATAAAAGCAAAAGAAAAAGCATACAAAGTGGCGAGGCTTAGTGGGAAGCCAAAGGATTGGGAAGCCTTTAAAAGTGAGCAGTGGACACCTAAAAAAGCAATAAGGATGGAGAAGATGAAATCTGAGAGTAAGCTAGCTAATAATATAAAAGAAGACAGGAAGAGTTCTTTTCAATATATAAAAGATAAGAGAGAGGCAAAAATAGACATTGGACCACTGGAAAATGAGGCTGGAGAAGTAATAATAGGAAACAAAGAAATGACATAGGAACTGAATAGTTACTTTGCATCAGTCTTCATGGTGGAAGACACCAGTGGGATGCCAGAGCTCCAGGAGAGTCAGGGGGCACAGGTGAGTGTAGTGGCCATCACTAAGAAGAAGGTTCTGGGGAAACCAGATAAATCACCTGGACCGGATGGACTAAATTTGAGGGTTCTAAAAGAGATAGCTGAGGAAATTGTGGAGGCATTGGTGGTGATCTTTCAGGAATCACTGGAGACAGGGAGGGTCCCCGAGGACTGGAAAGCAGCTAATGTAACACTGCTGCTTAAGAAGGGAGGGAAGCAGCAGATGGGAAATTATAGGCCGGTTAGCCTGACTTCGGTCATTGGCAAGATTTTAGAGTCCCTTATTAAAGATAAGATTGCGGAATATTTGGAAGTGCATGATAAAATAGGACTGAGTCAGCACGGCTTCGTAAAGGGGAGGTCATGTCTGATAAAGTTGTTAGAGTTCTTTGAGGAGGTAACAAGGAAGTTAGATAAAGGAGAACCAGTGGATATGATTTATTTAGATTTCAGAAGGCCTTTGACAAGGTGCCGCATAGGAGACTGTTAAAGAAATTAAGAGCCAATGGTGTTAAGGGTAAGATCCAAGCATGGATAGAGGATTGGCTGACTGGCAGAAGGCAGAGAGTGGGGATAAGGGGTCTTTTTCAGGATGGCAGCCAGTGACTAGTGGTGTGCCTCAGGGGTCAGTGCTGGGACCACAACTTTTCACAACATACATTAACAATTTGGAAGAAGGAATTGAAGGCACTATTGCTAAGTTTGAAGATGATACAAAGATATGTAGAGGGACAGGTAGTATTGAGGAAGCAGGGGGCTGCAGAAGGACTTGGATAGGTTAGGAGAGTGGGCAAAGAAGTGGCAGATAGAATACAATGTGGAAAAGTGTGAGGTTATGCACTTTGGAAGGAGGAATGGAGGCACAGACTATTTTCTAAATGGGGAAATGCTTAGGAAATCAAAAACACAAAGGGACTTGGGAGTCCTTGTTCAAGATTCTCTTAAGGTTAACGTGCAGGTTCAGTTGGTAGTTAGGAAGGCAAATGTAATGTAAATATTCATGTCGAGAGGGCTAGAATACAAGAGCAGGGATGTACTTCTGAGGCTGTATAAGACTCTGGTCAGACCCCATTTGAAGTATTGTGAACAGTTTTGGGCCCCATATCTAAGGAAGGGTGTGCTGGCCTTGGAAAGGGTCCAGAGGAGGTTCACAAGAATGATCCCTGGAATGAAGAGCTTGTCGTATGAGGAACAATTGAGGACTCTGGGTCTATACTCTTTGGAGTTTAGAAGGATGAGGGGGGATACTGCGAGGCCTGGATAGAGTGGACATGGAGAGGATGTTTCCACTGGTAGGAAAAACTAGAACTAGAGGGCACAACCTCAGGCTAAAGGGACAATCCTTTAAAACAGAGATGAGGAGGAATTTCTTCAGCCAGAGAGTGGTGAATCTGTGGAACTCTTTGCCACAGAAAACTGTGGAGGCCATGTCATCGAGTGTCTTTAAGACAGAAATAGATAGGTTCTTGATTAATAAGGGGATCAGGGATTATGGGGAAAAGGCAGGAGAATGGGAATGAGAAAAATATCAGCCATGATTGAATGGCGGAGCAGACTCGATGGGCCAAGTGGCCTAATTTTGCTCCTATGTCTTATGGTCTTATGGACGAGCAGGAGGCATTTGAGGAAATCCCTCATACTCTGAACTAAGTTGAGTCTTATCAAATGGAATTATTGTTCTGGTCAGGAAACTGGCTAAGCCGAAGGAGACATGGGTGGAATTTTCCCACCCTGCCCACCACAAGAATAGTAGCAGGCTGGGGGGGTGGACCATGCAAAGATCCATTGAGCTCGGGCAGGATTTTCTGGTTTTGCGGTGAGCATGCTGGAAAGTCCCACCCATAAACTAAGGACAATGGATAGGTACTCTAAATGGCAGGATTTGACTGATGGCATCTTGAAAGGATCTGTCTTGGGGCTTCCATTATTCACTTCATTTATTAATGATGCAGATAATGGGATGGAAAGCCTCATATCCAAACTTGCAGATGACACAAAGATAAGTAATACTGTAAACAGTATAAATGAAAGCTTAAAATTGCAAAGAGGAATTGATAGATTAAATGAAAGGGGAGAAACTCTTGCAAATGAAATGCAATGAATGAAGCCATAGTTCCGGATGACCATAGGCCGCTCTCCCCTTTGAGGGAGAGAGCTGATTGGTGGTGATTTAACCTGAGTGTCACCACACCTCAGGCAAGGGGCAAAGTTGAGAAGGCAGGACCTTCATGAATAATCTCAGCCACTATGGGAATAGAACTTGCGCTGTGGGTTCATCCCACATCACAAACCAGCCGTCCGGCCAAATTGAGCCAACCAACCTCCTTGATGTATGCAAAGGCTAGACCAGCCACTGTGAACTGAATAGAAGAGGGTATGACTTAAATATTGAAAGGCTGAAACAATGAAGGTCCAAAGGAACTTGGGTATCCAGGTGCATTGATCATTAAAATATCTGTGGAAATAATCAAAGTGGCTAATGGAATGGTCGTTATAGCCACAGAACTGTAATACAATGCTTTAGCTACACAAGGTTAAGATTAAATCACACCTGAGGTACAATAATGCATGCTGGTCACTACATTTTAGGAATGTTATGTTGGCTTTGACAGGGTAGATTTACTTAAAATGATTCCTAGAATGAATGAGTTAAATTAGGAGAAACAATTCCAAAATTAGGGTTGTATTCCCTGTGTGGTGTCTGGTCCCTTGAAGGGGCATTCATCTGAAAGGGTCACGTGACCGGGGCAGATCAATTGGAAACTGAGTTGGGGATTCACTCCAACTTGTATGGGCTTGTCCCAGCAGTTAGATCCTCGAGCCCATGTCTGGAAGCATTGAATCTCCATCACCTTGTAAATTGTTTTTGTTCATTGATAAACATCGATAGTTTGTTCTTAATTGGTGGAGCCAAGTTACAACATTTGGTGATGAGGTAAAAAGTAGCAAGTGTGATAACAAGATCATCAACACAGAACCTGATCTAATCAAAGTCAAGCTTGTAAATCAGAACAAAGCTGCAGATCCCTTTGATAGCTCTATTGAAGAGTGGATCCCGATGTTGAGCAATTAGAATTAGATGAGGAAAAGAGGAAGGCGATATTATTAATCACATGTGGGACCCAAAATTATAAGTTGATCCATAGTCTAATGTCCCCACTACCACCCAAAGCCCTCCATGAATTTGCAATGATTTAAATTAAATTCCATGTGGAGAGACCCAGGGGAGACTATTGCAACTGACACAGCAAGGCTTAGGCAAATTGACTTCAGGCCCACATTAAATAACATTGTGAGAGATCGATTGCTCTGTGGAGGAAATGATGAGGCTATGCAAAAGAAATTTCTGGCAGAAACTGAGATTAATTTTAAAAAGGCACTGGAAATAGTGTTAGCGATGAAGAGCACTGAGAAGGGTACATGGGAACTTCAGAGTGCACAGAATAGTGCGGTAAACCAGTTGGGGTGGGAAACTGCAGGCAGCAGTGGCGCCAAAAGTGATGATGTTAGTGTAAACCAACGCAGACATGGGGAGAACGTGCAAACTCCACATAGTATCTGTGGTATGACTGGATAAAACAGTCTGCATCTGTGGAGACTATAAATTGACAGCAAACCAGGCTGCAAAGCTGGACAAATGCCCTATCCCAAAGATAGAAGTCTTATATGCAAGACTGACTGGAGGACAGTCATATACAAAATTAGATATGAACCATGCATGTCAACATGGAATCGGATGTTGCTTCAAGAAGTTATTAGCAGCCATAGAGGATTATACACTATTATACCATATACTTGCCTTTTGGTGTCTCGTCAATTTGCGCCACATTTCAAGGAATCATGGAGAAGTTTACTACAGGACTTGCCGCATGTCATTCTATATTTGCAAGATGTATTGATTCCTAGTGCAGCTGAACTCTTGGCTGATCTAGATGAAGCAGTGAGAAGATTTCAGGAGTCAGAAGTTCACCGAAAAAGGGAAAAATGCACTTTCCAGGACAGCAAAGTAGCTGACATCAGCTACCATGTGGATGCCCAGCAATTCCATCCTATGGAGGACAAAGTCAGGGAAATAAAGAAAGTACCAGCCCCTAGAAACAACTCGAAGCTTAAATCATTCCTGGGGATGGTTAATTATTACAGGCATTTCCTTCCAAATCTGTCAACACTATTGGACCCTTTACACATGTTATTGAAGAAACACCGGAGGTGGTTCTGGAAAGCACCACTGAAAGAAGCATTTAATAAGCTCAAGAAACCAGTACATTCATCTTGCCTACTGGTGCATTTTGAGCCAACAAAGAAGTTAGTGCTGATGTGTGATGCCTCCCCATAGAGTGTTAGGGCAGTTTTATCTTACAGAATGGATGATAGGTCTGAGAGGACTATTGCATTCATGCTGAGAACACTTTCAGAAGCTGTGAAAGGTTATTTGCGAATAGAAAAAGAGGGGCTGTCTATTGTGTAAAGAGTGAGAAAATTCCACCAGAATATCTACAGAAGACATTTTACTGTTGTGATGGACCACAAGTCACTGTTGAGTCTATTCAAGGAGGACAAGGTTATCCCACTGGTTGCATTGGACAGGATTCATCGCCGGGCACTGGTCTCATTGACCTAAGAATATACATTTGAGCACCAACCAAGGACACAAATAGACGAAGTTGATGCCCTCAGTCATCTTCCATTGCCGGAGAGTACAGCACCTCATAGCCCCTCAACCCCACCCCATCCTCAAGTACCGCAAGAAACCATGATGGCAATGAATTTCCCAGCCACTTAGCCAGTGTCAGCACAACAAATATAATTTTGGACCAGCAGAAACCCACTGTTATCAAAGATAAGACAAAAATATTGGCAGGCTGGCAGAATGAAATGATTTCCAAAGACATGAAACCATATGAGCTTAGCTGTGAGGACAGCATTATCCTATGGGGAGCAAGATTAGTCATCACTGCCAGGGAGGGAATTGCTTGCCAGAAGGTATATTTGATGACCAGGCATCGGCGGCGATATTGAAAGACTGTTGTGGCCAAGACAGGACCATTGTCTTACGAAGTGAGTATCTACAAGATAGGATTTTTCGGAGACAAGTGGACCATTTGCATTGATGTGAGCCATCCCGAGAGCCAGTGTTGCAGCCTGATTCATTGTTGCCAGCTGGAAGTGTTGTTGGCTGCCCGAGAAGTGAAATGTCCAATCAGCCTGTGACAGGCGAGAGTATTGTTCCAACTGAAACACTGCAGTTTCAGCATCAGTTCCAGAAGAGAAACCAAGTGTGACAGTTTCTACATTAAGTACCCCAGCAGAAGGAAGCACCTAGTCAGTGGAGTGGCGCTGTTCTACGATGGAATGGGAGCCACCAGAGAGACTGAGTTTTTGATGAACTGATTAAAAGTGTTCATTGTTGTAAATTAAATGTGACTAAATAAGTTAACTATTATTCTGTGTATAAAGGAGCTTGGGGTTGGGGTGGGGGGTGGGCGGGGTGGAATGTGGTGTCTGACCCCTTTAAGAAGAGATCTTCTGAATGGGTAAAATGATCCAGGGTGATCAATCAGGAACTGAGTTGGGGCTTCACTCCAACTTGTCTGGGCTTGTCCCAGCAGTTAGATCCTTAAGTCATATCTGGAAACATTGAATATGCATCACCTTATAAATAGTTGTTTTTCATTAATAAAGGTATATAGTTTGTTCTTAACTGATGAAGTGAAGTTACTACGCCTTAGAATTTAAAAGGTTAAACATGATTTGATTGAAGCTTTCACTATATTAAGGGAAGCTAATTAGGTAGATTGGGAGATCTACTAGTTCCTGCTCGTTGGGGATGCTCAGATAAGGGGGCATAGCCAAAACATTGGAGCCAGACATACAAAGAACAAAGAAAGGTACAGCACAGGAACAGGCCCTTCGGCCCTCCAAGCCGGTGCCAATCATGATGCCTGCCGAAACTAAAACCATATGCACTTATGGAGTCCGTATCCTTCCATTCCCATCCTATTCATGTATTTGTCTAGTTGCCCCTTAAATGCCGCTGTTGTACCTGCTCCCACCACCTCCCCAGGCAGCGCATTCCTGATATTCACCACCCTCTGTGTAAAAAACTTGCCTCGCACATCTCCTCTACCAACTTTTCCCCATGCACCTTAAACCTATGTCCCCTAGTACTTGATTTTTCTACCCTAGGAAAGAGCATCTGACTATCCACTCTGTCCATGCCACTCATTCCCTTGTTAACCTCTATCAGATCACCCCTCAACCTCTGTCATTCCAGTGAGAACAAACTGAGTTTATCCAACCTCTCCTCATAGCTAATACCCTCCAGACCAGGTAACCTCCTGGTAAAATTCTTTTGTCCCTCTCCAAAGCATCCACATCCTTCTGGTAGTGTGGCGACCAGAATTGTACACAATATTCTCAATGAGGGCTAACTAAGGTTCTGTTCAGCTGCAGCATGACTTGCCAATTTTTTTCCTCAATGCTCCGACCGATGAAGGCAAGCATACTGTATGCTTTCTTGATTATCTTATCCACCTGCTTTGCCACTTTCAGTGATCGGTGGATAGGTATGGCCAGATCTCTCTGCCTGTCAATACTCCTAAGGGTTCTGCCATTTACTGTATAATTCCTACATGCATTGGACCTTCCAAAATGCATTATCTTACACTTGTCTGGATTAAACTTCATCTGCCATTTCTCCGCCCAAGTCTCCAACCGATCTACATCTTGCTGTATCCTCTGACAATCCGCTTCACTATCCGCAACTCCACCAATTTTTGTGTCATCTGCGAACTTACTAATCAGACCAGTTATATTTTCCTCCAAATCATTCATATATACTACAAACAACAAAGGTCCAAGAACTGATCCTTGTGGAACACCGCTAGTCACAGCCTTCCATTCAGAAAAACACCCCTCTACTGCTACCCTCTGGGAATTTTACCCCATTTTGGGGAAGAAATTAGAAAACATGTCTAAAGGACAGTAAAAGTTTGGAACTTTCTTCTGTAGTGGTATTGGCATTGGGTTAGTAATCCAGAGACCCGGGGAAATTATCTGAGGAGCTGAGTTTGAATCAAAACTGAAATTGAATTGAATAAAAATCTGAAATCAAAAGTCTACTGATGACAATGAAATCATTGCTGATTTTTGTAGAAATCCATCTGGTTCACTAATGTCCTTTAGGGAAGGAAATATGCCATCCTTACCAGTGGCTCCAGACCCACAGCAATGTGGTTGACTCCAGAGAAGGTTCACTCGGCTGATCCTGGGTATAGAGAGGTTTTCTTATGAGGAGAGGTTGAGTAAGTTGGACCTATGCTCATTGGAGTTTAAAAGAATGAGAGAATTGAAATATATAGTATTCCAGGCAGCCCAGTGCTACAGTGGTTAGTACTGCTGCCTCACAGCGCCAGGGACCCAAGTTCAATTCCAGCCTCGGGTGACTGTGTGGAGTTTGCATGTTCTCCTCGTGTCTGCGTTGATTTCTTCCGGGTGCTCTGGTTTCCTTACACAGTCCAGAGATATGTGGGTTAGGTTAATTGGCCATGCTAAATTGCCCATTAGTTTCAGGGAGAATAGCAGGGTAAATGCGTGGGATTGTTGTCGGTGCAGGCTTGATGGGCTGAATAGCCTCTTTCTGCTCTGTAGGGATTCTATCCTATTCTATTCTTAGGGGGCT
The DNA here is from genome assembly GCF_964213995.1 of Mustelus asterias. Classification (NCBI taxonomy): domain Eukaryota; kingdom Metazoa; phylum Chordata; class Chondrichthyes; order Carcharhiniformes; family Triakidae; genus Mustelus; species Mustelus asterias. Next base: position 59,372,571 of record NC_135808.1, read on the forward strand.
TGACAGATAGATGCTGAGAGGTTGTTTCCCCTTGTGCATGGGCATTGGACCAGTGGGTATAACCTCTGAGTAAAGGGTCGCCCATTTAAGACAGAGATGAGCAGGGACTTCTTCTCTCAGAGGGAAATAAATCTGTGGAATTCTTTCACGCAGAAGGTTGTAGAGGCTGGGTTGTTAAGAATGTTCAGAGCTGAGATAGCCAGATTTTTAATCAGTTAGGGAATCAAGAATTATGGGGATAAGGCAGGAAATGGGAGTTTAGAATTATTGTATCAGATCAGTCATGATCTCATTGAATGGCGGAACAGATGATGGGTCGAATGGCCTACTTCTGCTCCTATGTCTTTTGGTCTTAAATGCGGGCTAGATTAATTGGCCATGCTAAATTACCCCTTAGTTTCAGGGAGAATAACAGGGTAAAAATGTGGGATTGTCGTCGGTGCAGGCTTGATGGGCTGAATGGCCTCTTTCTGCACTGTAGGGATTCTATTCTATTCGTAGGGGGCTTGACAGGGTAGATGCTGAGAGGTTGCTTCCCTTTGTGGATGGGCATAGGACCAGTGGCCATAATCTCAGAGTAAGAGGTCTGAATGGAGGGCAATTAGAGATGGGCAATAAATACCAGCGATGCCCACATCTTGGTTTACATTCCTATTCCATTATGGAAGTAATTTGCTTCATCCTTGTCATCATTCTGCCACTCCTGTAGCTTGGGAATTTTCCAAGCTATTGCTCAAATAGTTTCTTTGCAATCAAAGGGATCTCCAAACTTTCTTCAGTAACATGCAAGTAGCTAATTTTAACTCAAAAGTCATTGTTCTACCAATTACCCGCAGTTAACCTCTCTTGATCATTATACAACATAATGTAATTAATGCTACATTTTAGAAAAAAATCATCAATCAATCACAGTAGTTGGAGAGGCACTGCCATTCCTTCTGCATGGCTGAACATGGCAAACCATGTCACAATAATATGATTCGATCGCTACAGTAACATACAAGGGCTGCAGGCTTGCAACTTGAATTTGTATTACTCAGTTGAGCGAGGACTAAATTATTGTTTTTCATGAATAAATTGAAGTCAACAGATCACAAAATAAATCACTGTATGATTTCACCTGAATGAAGTGCAAGACTATGTGTAAGCAAGGGAGTGGGACTAATTCAAATAGCCAACACAGACAGAAGAAGTCAAATTGCCGCCTTCTGTGCTGTTTGATCCTGTAATATACCACAGATACAGAGCACAGAAAAACACCACTGCCTGCCAATCTTTCATTAAAATTCCATGACTCACCCATTTCCCATGTTTTAAAACTAGTCCAAAAACCATCGACGGGAGCCTTTACACTGTGACTTTACCTTCAACTCATGACCTTCTAAATCAGCTAAAAACAGAGATAAATCAGTGCTGTGGAGATAGCTGGAGGTGTTTTACATGCTTAGGGAATGTGGACTCTCTCTTCAAGCCTTGCAAAATATTGAAAACCTAACTGCCTGTACATATAATTAGGTGGAGCTTTACTGGCAGGAGAGTGAGAATCAGAGCGAACCGGCTTCAATTAGATGTTACTTGGCTCGAATCGATATTGGAGGCACTAATCTCTGCAGTACAAAAGGTATCCCAATAGCAATATTTAAAATACCATTCCATAAAACACATCAATACGATTGAATGGCAGCATAATTGAAGTAGATTGAGCTTAAATTTGGCTTTGTTCTTCCACCATAAAATGGAATCTCCTACAGTGTTCTATCTAGTAATCCAGTGAGAACTGAGGGTGTTCACCTTACAGGCTTCTCCAATGGCTGCCAGCCAATAGCCTGAGGCCTCTAACATAAAACTTTCTGCTTTTCCAACCAATTTGGCTACGAGACAACACTTGACATGCTTTCAGTTGTAATAAGAGGCCTCAGATTGATGTTATCACTTTACATTAAACCCAATGAAGTTGAAAATATTGCCAAAGTCTATCCTGCCGCATCTCCCTGGGCTCATTTTCTGTTGCTAAACCCATTAGTCCAGACACAGTACACTTCCAAACCCTTTTCACAAATGAGGGGAATTCGCTGAGCAGCATTAGTCAGGCTCACCGCAAACATCATCTTTCACGAATAACAAGGTGAAATTAGGCGGGTCTCCCTGGTATTGGATTGGAAGAAAATGAATATTATTTCCCTGCTGGAGAACATATTTCCTTGGATTGAGTTGCTGAATTAGTCATACTGGTAACATTAGCAATTCAATAAGTCTGCTCATTCTTAATTCCAGTTGTGCATGTTTGCTTGCTCTGATTTGTAGCACTGATTGGCTCAGCATCTGTTCTCCACCTGTTCGTGATTACTCAGCCATGATTCTATATTCCAACCTGGCTGATGAAGAGCAAGGCTCTATAATAGCTCCAATATACCACATTACAAACACGCTGGGAAATAATAAAGCCATTCTTCAGTTTGTTCACTGATAAAGTGGATGGAAGAAGATAGCATGTTCTTAACTCTTCAGAATACTAAAGGCTCAGCACAAGTCAATCATTTTACAACAGTAGATTCGGCAAAGGAGCTGAGGGCACCTGTAAACATCACAAAGTTCCACCTGTCTGCACCTGTATTTTGTAGCTGAAAAGTTTATCCAATAACAATACTGTAAAGATTTGTTACTCTGTGTTGTTAATACAGTACAGATGTGATTAAAACATGAGATCTACTGGTTTGCAAGGTGTAAAATTAAAAGTTTTAAGTTTTAAGTTTACTTATCAGTGTCTCAAGTAGACTTGTGTTAACACTGTAATGAAGTTACTGTAAAATTCCCCTAATCGCCACAGTCCAGCATCTGCTCGGGTACACTGAGGGAGAATTTAGCATGGCCAATGCACCTAGCCAGCACGTCTTTTGGACTGGGAGGAAACCAGAGCACCCGGAGGAAACCCACGCAGACATGGGGAAAACGTGCAGATTCCGCACAGACAGTGACCCAAGCGGGAATCGAACTGCTGTGAGGCAACAGTGTTAACCACTGTGCCACCCACACTTGGTAAACAATTGAGAAATTTACTTTTAAGTTGTATATTCTACACAGCATGTACAAAAATTCGACTCAAGAGTCTCCTATTCTGAAGAAGAGTCATACGGACTCAAAACATTGGTCGGAATTCTCCGGTCCCTTACACCCTGCCACAGCGAGAACGGGGAATTTGGCACTCTGCCAAATCTCCACACTGCAGCGGGACTGGAGAATCCCAGTTGCGGGCAAGGCCGGAGAATTCTGCCCATTAATACTGTTTCTCTCTCCACAGATGCTACCCTGGGCCTGCTGAGTTTTTCCAACATTTTCTGTTTATAACTCCTGTTCTAAATTTGACTCTGTTTGATAGCCTATAGCATTACAATAAAATGTCAGATCTGAACTTCAAAAAATGTTTTTTAAAGTATGGGTGAAGGAATGTATGCTGCATCTAAACAACACAATGAATGAAAAGGCAATTAAGTGTTTAGTGCGTAAAGGATGTTTCATAGCATTCAAAAAGATTTGGACGAAAGTAGACGGAATAGTTAAAGCTTGCCAGCTAGATTTTAATGGGGATAAATGCACCTTTAATAAGCTTTAAAATTGGAACATGAAACATGGCCAGAAGGAATAATAATGGAGATGGATGTTTGCATGATTAATGACCACTTATTAAAAGTGTCCAGTCAATGTGCAATGTGAAGCTATCATCAACAAGAGTAATCAAATGCTACTTATGCATCTCTTGGATGCTTGATTAAGTTGAAACAATGTGCAATATTTGGCACCTTAATTTAAAAGGATAGAGACACTGTGCAGAAAAATCAGGCATCTGTTCACACCCACCCACAGACTCCCCCCCCGCCGCCGCCCGAATATGCTGCTTAATGTCTGGTGGCCACTGGACCTCCCTCTTTACCTGGCCTCTCTCCTGAGACCCTGATTGCTCCCTTCACACTGCCATCCCCTGCACCAACTTTCCCCTTGCCTTTCTTACCATCCCTACCTGGGACCTCTTGAACACACCTTTAATTCCGGTGCCCAGACTTAGGGCAGGATTTCCTTGCCACGCTTGCCCCAAGGCTGGAAATTCCTGTCCGAGGTCAGCAGATCTTGGCATGGTCCACCCCTGCCCGCTATGATTCCCGTGGCAGGTGGGATGGGAAATTTCCGCCTTAGTGTCAGGTTTCCTCATGCAATTCCTCTGCTTTTCACTGCAGAGACTGGAGAACCGATAACGAATCTAATTGTCCGGCAGCTCTTTAAAGCAAGACTTCCTCCCGAGAGACGGCCAGAAGTTCCACCTGCAGCCATTAAATGCTCATTTGAGGTTGGAATGACTACAGGGCACTCAAAGTCGGTGGGAACGTGTTCCCCCAATTCTTCGGATAGCGGGAAACAAGACTCTGCCATCTGAAAAATTCAAGACAATTTGTGCAAGACAGATGTGAATGAATCCTATCAACCCGACAATGTATTATGATGGTTGCCCTCATCTGAAATAAAGCTGGGTGTCAACCTGTCAAACAACAAGACAGAATGATTGGAGTCAACATACACGCCACTCTTTGCTTGGAAATCGGTCTTTGAACTTGTGGAAATAACATGATTTTGTTGCCTGCTTTTCAAACTGGCATGAAACTGTAACAAGGAGAGTTCCACCAAAAGCCATCAAATGCAAGGCATCAGACAGCCAAGGTGATTAACAGTAAATGCCCTGCAAGTGAGAGATGCTTAAAGAGAGAAGGACTTTCCTAAACCTGTTACAGTTAAAATTCACCACAGAACCATCCTAGAAATTTGACTACAAGAAAACTCACAGCTTCCTGAGAAATCTTTCGTTTGACAAGACCTTCACTTCAACTAAGACATCAACTTCATCTAAGAAACTATAGGGCTGCTATGAAAAAAACTGAGATAATTATAAGCTGTAACAGTCTATCATCATCATCTATATCTAATCTTGGTGTGTGTGAGAGCATGGGTGAGACAAGTGAGTGAACCGTTGCATTAATTTCCGGGTAAGAGTGTGTTAATAAATAGCCTTCTTTATTTTTAAATTCACCAAGCTATGGGCTTGGAATTATTTAATTGGGACACTCAATCTGAGGGTAAGAAAACACTAATTTCTTACATACAAACATAATGATCATGGGCAGTAGGAGGAATACATGAATTTTGTCCATTGCACACCCCTCCTACCGGAGCTGACCTTCAATGAAGGAATTAGACAGAAGTTCATCTTTGGAAAGAGCTGCCCGGGGAAACACAACATATGCCGATAGAGCCTTAAGATAAATTTGTTGAAGCCTTAGGCCCGATTTTCGGCCAGCCTTGGACGCACTTGTTGGGATTTATGCAGCACTTGCATGGTGTCAATTCTGTGCCTAAAAACTTGAGCAGATTTCTATCACATTTTGTGGCAAGAGAGAAAGTCGATAAAATAAATCGGAACTAATTGTGTACCTGAGCTCCAACATGAGTTGATTTTGACATGGGTGAAAGGTGGGAAGGATAAGAATCCAATCTTCATAATTCCATTGTAACCACTGCTGGATAAATTTGTTATGAAACAGCAATTCCACTAACTCAACATGAATGGCTGACTACATCTGACTAGGATTGGAGAAGCAGCGAAGAAAGCTATACTTGCCCTCAGGCTTATTTATGAAGGATGGGGTGAAGCATAGAAGCTTAGGCACACTTAAGGAATCGTACCCCATCATATGTTATCACATTTCAAAGAACAATGATGAGAAAAGACAAAAAATAAAATACAGCAGCAATAATTGAAGAATAATTTAAGTCTCACAGCTGCAAGCGGGTAGTTTCTGCAGAATGTCTTCATTGATGGATCAGCGACAGTGGTACCACCTCTGCCTTAACTTCTCTGATGATGCCAGATTGCCCCATTTGCTCGTCATATTAAAACCCTACTCAATGTTCTCATTTTGGTTAACTGTAATGCTGACGAATCAAAAGGTCAAGTGCCCAATGTATTTCATAGCAATCATTCCTTTTATTGCAAAGGGGATTGAAAATTGTGTGCAAAGATCAGGCTGTCAAGTTGAGGAGTGTGTGGCAACAGTGATGGGAGACTTGTATTGAGAAACATGAGAGTATGAGGATCTTTGGGTAAAGAAGGTGCTTTGGGATTGTCCAAAGGTGCATATTGGGGAGTTCTAGATTTTATTGTTCCATATGAAGTATGAAGGTATAGAAATGTGTGTGTTACTTTAAGAGGGTGAGGTTTGTTGTGCCCATGGAAGAGAGGGAGATTATGGTGATATGGTACGCTTGTGAAATCTTTCACTGCTTTCTCGTCTTTGAAAATCCGTCAGGGTCTGAAGTCAGTGACAACTCTTTCCAGACAGTGGAGTTTGCTGGAGTACGAGGCTTGTGCATCTTCAGGGAGGACCAAGAGATTGTCAACTCAGAAGCCAGTAATGCTGTTTCTGTTTTTTAAGTTTATTTATTAGTGTCCGAAGTAGGCTTACATTAACACTGCAAGAATTTATTGTAAAATTTCCCAGTCATGACACTCCAGCGCCTGTTCGGGTACACTGAGGGAGAATTTAGCATGCCCAATTCACCTAAGCAGCACATCTTTCCGACTGTGGGAGGAAACCAGAGCACCTGGAAGAAATCCACGCAGACACGGGAAGAACGTGCAGACGCTGCACTGACAGTGACCTAAGCTGGGAATGGAGCCCAGGCCCTGGTGTTGCAAGGCAGCAGTGCTAACCATTGTGCCACCGTGTTTCTGCTTGCTACATATTGGCCCATCTGACACCTAAGGGGCCAAACAGTGATAATCTGAAGCAATGATGCTGATGAGAGTTGTTGTCTATTGATCTGGTGAGAGTTGACAACAAAGCTACATGTTGGTCATTCAACTTGCTGTCAAACGTGACACAAAAGCATTCCGGGTAGGGGGTGTTAAAGAAATTCAGTAATTTGCCATCTCTACATTCAATATGTACCAAAACTGCACTCATCCAGTATATCTAAATTAATTTACCCAGTAAATTTGGGTGCATCTCCTTTTTGTGACTGGCGTAATTATGGTCAACCAGATACTAAGGGAATTCATGCATTGGTCAACACTCGGGATTTGATTGGAAGAAGGAAAAAGGAGAAGGGTTATGTGATTGGAGCAGGTAACAGTCATTCCGATTATTTGCTCACATGGTAGATAACTGCAAATAGGACTGATTGCTCCGAGTTTCTGCACTGATTTTGTTTAATTTTTGGGTTTATTTTACATTAAGCAATTCGAGTGATTCAATCCATTCACCTTTTTATTTCATTGATGGTTACTCCTGATTAGTCATCCATGATTGATTGTTTTCCTAACTATATAGTTACCCATCAGCAGTTTTCTCATCATTTTCCGCATTTAATTTGTGTACTTGCTACATCTTCACTTCAGGTTTATTTTCAGTCAATCAACTCAAAAGTGATGGGAATAATGCATCGGGAAAATTGTGACAAAAGTGACTGTGATGACAAGGACAGGAAATGAATGTAATTCTTTACACCAGCGAGCATTAGCTACAAGGGCTGAGATTTTGCTGGCACACCCACCCGGAATCAGGGCGGGCGAGGCTCGCAGAACGGAATTCTCCATTGGCCACAGATGGGATTTTACGAGCCTCGCCCGAGCGAGGTCATAAAATTCCGGCCAAGGACTGGGATTCACCAACCTCATCCGCAACTGCGATTATCTGATCCCATTGCTGGGAATGGAGATTTGGCTGAGCACCAATTCTCCATTCTCACTGGCAGCGGTGGCGGGGCACTTGACTTTGGAGAACTTCGGCCCAGATTTGTAATGCATTGCTTGCTTTCCTTTTCTGTGGCATTGCTCAGGGAGTCAGAGAATTTACCGTTTTACAATATGGGAGTCATGCTATGTAACAGACAATTCACTATTAGAACTAATGATTATTGTAGTTGATTTGCTTGCAGCTGCTTCATATATCCTCCATGTCTTCCAATTTTGATATGCTGTACTATTACTTTAAGCTTGTTAACAAAATCTGATGCATAAAAGGAAGTGCATTCAGCATACTGAACTTTAAATATAGGTTCATGACAAGTTAAAAGGTATACTGTTTTATCACACCCAAACATGCTGTCTAATCAGGAAGCACATTTGCTTTTTAAATAGCATTTGGAATAATTCATTAAATTTGCCAACAAAGTGTAATAACAGAGTGTTGCTGTAGAATTTTTCTGCTATTAAGTTTCAACGTATAGACCTCTCAGTTTAAAATAGTGATATGCTCACAAAGAACTATTGCTATATCAGTATTGATAGAAAAAGAATGATTGGAAAATTGTGACACACAGGACACGATTTTCCAGCTGCACTCACCCCAAGACTGGAAAATCCCGCCCAGGATCAACGGACCTTTGTGTGGTCCTGTCCCGCCTGCTACAATTCCCATGGAGAATGGGATGGGAAAATTCCGTCCACAGTGTAAGATGAATGTCGGCAGCAAAGGTAAATCGTATGCAAGATAAGTTTATTCATTAGTGTCGCAAGTAGGTTTACATTAACACTGCAATGAAGTTACTGTGAAAATCCCCTAGTCGTCACACTCCGGTGCCTGCTGAGGTACATTGAGGGAAAATTTAGCATGGTCAATGCACCTAAAAGACACATCTTTCAGTGTGTGGGAGGAAACCGGAGCACCCGGAGGAAACCTACGCAGACATGGGGGGAACTTGCAAACTCCACACAGACAGTGACTCATGCTGGAATTGAACCTAGATCCCTGGCGCTGTGATGCAGCAGTGCTAACCACTGTGCCACCTTAATAGACAGAAATAATGGCCAAAATTTTATCATCCCACCCGCTAGGGGAATTGGAGCTGGCGAGGGGCGGACCATGGAAAGGTCCATTGAGCTCCAGTGGGATTTTGCAGTTTCGGGAGTAGCATGGCCATAAAGTCCCGCCCAATGAGTGAGAGTAAAAGACGTAGATAAATAAGCATATTTAATTTGAATACACAAGTGTAGCAGAAAATTTCCCTAAGTAACCTGAGTGAAAAATGACTGTAGTGTGCAAGTCAACAACAGTCTGAGCATTACAGTAACAAATGAAAGTCACCCCTTTCTGATACAGCATAGTGGAAGTGATGAGGTATTATGGGACACATACCAAGCAATACTTTACTTTTACCACAGATATCCAGTTATTCAACATTCTATGGGTAATACACATAATAATTGTGCATCTAAAGGTGAGTTATTGGCTTGGAAGTCATAGAAAATAGGTTAAAGGGAGGAGAATAGAAGAACAGTGGCAGACTTTTAAGGAGATATTTCATTAATTTCAGCAAAGATATAGAACGCCACAGCACAAACAGGCCCTTCGGCCCACAAGTTGCGCTGATCATATCCCTACCTCTAGGCCTATCTATAGCCCTCAATCCCATTAAATCCCATGTACTCATCCAGAAGTCTCTTAAAAGACCCCAACGAGTTTGCCTCCACCACCACCGACGTCAGCCGATTCCACTCACCCACCACCCTCTGAGTGAAAAACTTACCCCTGACATCTCCTCTGTACCTACCCCCCAGCACCTTAAACCTGTGTCCTCTCGTAGCAACCATTTCAGCCCTTGGAAATAGCCTCTGAGAGTCTACCCGATCCAGACCTCTCAACATCTTGTAAACCTCTATCAGGTCACCTCTCATCCTTCGTCTCTCCAGGGAGAAGAGACCAAGCTCCCTCAACCTATCCTCATAAGGCATGCCCCCCCAATCCAGGCAACATCCTTGTAAATCTCCTCTGCACCCTTTCAATGGCTTCAACATCTTTCCTGTAATGAGGTGACCAGAACTGCGCGCAGTACTCCAAGTACTGCGTCCTATAAAGTCCTATAAAGCTGCAGCATTATCTCCCGACTCCTAAACTCAATCCCTCGATTAATGAAGGCTAGTACGCCGTACGCCTTCTTGACCGCATCCTCCACCTGCGAGGCCGATTTAAGAGTCCTATGGACCCGGACCCCAAGGTCCTTCTGATCCTCTACACTGCTAAGAATGGTACCCTTCATATTATACTGCTGCTTCATCCCATTGGATCTGCCAAAATGGATCACTACACACTTATCCGGGTTGAAGTCCATCTGCCACTTCTCCGCCCAGTCCTGCATTCTATCTATGTCTCGCTGCAACTTCTGACATCCCTCCAAACTATCCACAACACCACCTACCTTGGTGTCGTCAGCAAACTTACCAACCCATCCCTCCACTTCCTCATCCAGGTCATTTATGAAAATGACAAACAGCAAGGGTCCCAGAACAGATCCCTGGGGCACTCCACTGGTCACTGACCTCCATGCAGAGAAAGACCCCTCCACAGCCACTCTCTGCCTTCTGCAGGCAAGCCAGTTCTGGATCCACAAGGCAACAGCCCCTTGGATCCCATGCCCTCTCACTTTCTCAAGAAGTCTTGCATGGGGGACCTTATCGAACGCCTTGCTGAAGTCCATATAGACCACATCCACCGCTCTTCCTTCGTCAATGTGTTTGGTCACATTTTCAAAGAACTCAACCAGGCTCGTAAGGCACGACCTGCCCTTGACAAAGCCGTGCTGACTACTTTTGATCATACTAAACTTCTCTAGATGATCATAAATCCTGTCTCTCAGGATCCTCTCCATCAACTTACCAACCACTGAGGTTAGACTCACCGGTCGGTAATTTCCCGGGCTGTCCCTGTTCCCTTTCTTGAATATAGGGACCACATCTGCAATCCTCCAATCCTCCGGAACCTCTCCCGTCTCCATCGACGATGCAAAGATCATCGCCAAAGGCTCCGCAATCTCCTCCCTCGCCTCCCACAGTAACCTGGGGTACATCCCATCCGGTCCCGGCGACTTACCAACCTTGATGCCATTCAATAGTTCCAACACATCCTCTTTCTTTATGTCCACATGCTCGATCCTTTCTGTCCACCGCAAACCAGCAGTACAACCACCCAGATCCCTTTCCACCGTGAATACCGAGGTAAAGTATTCATTAAGCACCTCCGCCATTTCTAACGGTTCTGCACAATCTTTTCCCCCTTCACCTTTTAAGGGTCCTATGCCTTCATATATTCCATTGAGAAGGAAAAACACCGTGAGAAGGATACATCATCTGTGGCTAACAAAGGAAGTTAGAGCCAGTATGAAATTGAAAAAAAAAATGAAACAATACTGGGAAGAATAGCGGTAAGTCAGAAGTTCAGACAGGAAAAAAATGATTAAAAAAAGAAAGGAGAAATTAGAGAATGAAAGTAAGCTTGCTAGAAATTTATCAGCCGTGATATTCGCTAATACCTCAATCAGTAAATGGCGGATCAGGCTCAAGGAGACGAATGCCTATTCCTGTTCCTAATTCATGTGTTCCTGAGAATATTTCAGGTGGTTTATATGGCAACAACAGATATGAGTGGCATGCTGGATTCTAATGGAGGTATTCAGATTAGATCTGGAAGAGATACCCGGGAAGGGGTCACAGAGTAAGAATTGCATGACAACTAGAGCACTTCATCTTGTATATGATGAATAATAATTATCTGGCAATGAACTGAAGGCAGCATTTTAATCTCAGGGTTCCGATGACATTATAAACCTGTGAAGCTTTGTTGTTTCAGTTTAGCACATCATCAAAATCCATCAAGTGAATTGCTGTTGATAATGTATTGCCAGTCTTTTATCATTTTATATACCAAACAAACTAAAGGATTCAGAAGAACTTGATTTCACACAGTTGTGAAGTTGAGTTTATAAAGATGCACAGAATGCAAAGAAAATGCTAGAAGGACAAAAGATTGTGTGGCCCCTTTAAAAGCTGGTTTTGTTTCAGTACCTCGAGGTTTAAAATGCAAAGTACATCTAAAGTACCAGACCGAAACATTTGTATCCAAAGCAAGGCAGCAGGGTTGCCTTGGTCACAGGCTTCAGGCATTTAAATGGTGAATTTTGCTCAAACAGTTTAAAGCAAGCACTCAGCGACCAATAACCTATCAGATTCGAATTTGATGTTGTTAACAGCAGACCAATATTATTGTGGGAAAATTAATAGGTCATCGCAGGTATAAAAGAGAATGTAAAGAGGGAAAAATATTTGATTAGTAACTACCACCTCTCAAGTCGAGAGGGAGAGCAGCTCCACCCTGCCAGCTGTATATATCTCTTAAGAGAACACATCATCTAACCAGTGAGAGGTACCAAATCAAAAAGAACTCACAGACAGAGGGAATCCACAGAAGAACTCCAAAAGTTTCTAAAAGCTGCTAAACCTGGTTATATTTTTTGAGAGTGACAGAATTCTATTACTATATTTTTGGCTAATGAATGAGTATTTTATTTGCTTGAAAAGCATTCCAGTAGAATCTTATTTTATTCACTATGTTACTTGTTTAGTTAAAGTTCCCTGTTAGTTAAATAAATAAATTGTTAAGTGTTCATTTTAAAGTGAGTGTCAGGTGTTTCTGTTAGTAAACCACTAAACGTTACGGAAGAACAGTTCACACCTTCCCACACACTTTTAACAGATTGCGAGGTGAGGCATTCCTCTTTGGGGGATTTCGGCGTTACGTCTTAAAGGGGAAATACCTCCGCGTCGTAACAACACCGAACATTTGGAAATTGTATTTAGCCAGAGTTACATACTCATTGGGAAACTTCAGGGCCTCCAAGTCTCACTGTTAACAAAAGTAATGAATAAAATAAGAAACCAATTATATAAAGACATAAGGATATACAATACAAATTAGACGCAATACAAAATGCATGTGTCTGTCTGCCCGAGATGGAGGTTTGATTGTACTGGTGAAAGGAATAGAAATAGTAATGGTCTATTCTTCCTCTTGGATTTTAACCTTAACTTTCCTCTCATTCATTGTTATTTATAATTTTTTAAATAATTTAGGAACCTAGGTGAAGAGCATAGAAAAACTCTCAAGATTGAAAATGAACAAAGGCTTGCCTTTATATAATGCATTAACCTTTTGTTGAGGAATATCTCCAAGTGCCATTGCATTAATCCCCAAAGGACTTTAAATTGGACTAAGCAAAGCCAATTGGCAAAAGTGACCTGGCTAATTCTTTTTCATTTATGGAGTTCGGGAGTTGCTGGCTAGACCGGCATTTATTGCACATTCTTAGTTGCCCTTGAGAGGTGGTGGTGACCTGGTTCAAAGGTGCTGAACACCGACTCTCCCTCACACTTGTACAGTGCCAAAGGAACCCTTTACCAATGACCCAATCTCCCTTTGCATCAGTCATCCTCTTATGAGGTCAGGGTGATGACTGGCTGACCAATTTGCACTTGCCTTCCTTCAGATGTTCAGTAACTGCCAGCTTCTGAAACTCCTTTAAACAGTCCAACCTCTCCCTGAAACAAGCTTAAAACAAACTTCTTAACAAGTTTAATTGGCCTCAATTAGAAGGGGAACAGAGCACTCTGTGCTATGCACTGCCATATGTACACACTTGACCTCTCTCGGCAGCAGCACTGACACACCCTCTCTCAAAACTATCCTTGTCCCCAGTTCCATTTCATGCTTCATCTCATCCAACACTTGAACAAGAAATGTTTCCTTTTCTTTTCAGGTGTTAAGGAAAGCAAGCTCCGAAGAAGAGTCTTATGGATTTGAAACATTGGCCGGAATTTTACCATCCCGCCTGCCATGGGAAACCGAGTGGGTTTCCATGGACCACGGAAAGGTCCATTGACCTCGGGTGGGATTTTATGGTTTTGGGATGAGAAAGGCTGTAAAATTCCACCCATCAACTCAGTTTCTCTCTCCACAGATGCTACCAGACCTGCGGAGTTTTTCCAGCATTTTCTGCTTTTATTATGGAAAATCACAAGATGTTTAAGCAAGGTCAACCTGGTCTTATGAAAGGGTAATTGTATCTGACCAATCTATTAGAGTTTTTAACTAACTAGCGGGTAGACAGGGGGGAAATACTGAGTACAATATATTTGTATTTTTGAATGACATTCAGTGAGGTGCTCCATGAAAGGCTGTTACACAGGAAAAGGGCTCATGGGGTTGGGTGGATTACAGATTGGTTAACAGACAGAAACAGCGTAAAATAAATGGGTAGAGTGAGGGGGTTGGTGCATGTAGCTTACTCCTGATCCTCTGTTTTTTGTTCATATGCACAATTAATTATATGAAATCCATCAAGAGTTGCAAGCTGCTATCACATACCCAAGATCAAACAAATAGCCAAGAAATATACTAACAGGTGAACCATTGCTCTGTTGTTTGATGAAGGAAGCATATTGACAGGAACCAGCAGGACTCACTTCTTTGGGTTAATCACAATGCAATAGAATCCTACCATCCACCTGAATGATTGGAACAGAACCTTCAATAGCACTGCAGTCCTTCAGCACTTCATTGGAGGCTCAACTTAAATTTTGAACTCAGCTGGAGACACTGTTCTGATCAAGCAGTGGAATTGTTAATTGAGCTAAGCTGGTTTTGAAAGCAGGACAGCAGGCAAGGTAAATAAAGAAGTGGTGAGACAAATCTTGGGTTTAGCAGGCCTGTCGGTAGTTGAAGGCTGCTGGGGATAAAGAGTTGCAACATTCCAATGCTCTGGGTATCAATGTTAGAGATGACAATGGCACAAATTTCCACTCCCAAGTCAGGTACGCAGTTATGGTAAGGTTCCCGACTCCACAAACCTGAATTTGAGAGGAAATGCCCCTAATGGTCGTATTTTTGTTCCAGTGCGGGGAGGTGAGTGCTGAATCCAGTTTGGCCCATTGGAAATAAGTCAGAGTCAGCCACAGAGGCTGCCGACTGCTGAGTGTCAAGGTGAGTTGTTTTAAAGGACCACCTCGGTACTCTGGGATTTTGCACCAGTTGTCATAATAGTAATAAGGCAAAAAACAGCCATGTTGCCCTTAACACTCACACCCCCTCAACACCACCTCCCCCCCACACACTTCCTAAGCCTCATCCTACCCCTCATACTTCCACCCACCCACACCCCCATGAACTCACATACTGTCCATGCCAACCTATGCTCTTTGAGTCACCCCCATGATATTTCATAGCCTCTATATCAACTTAGTGCCAACTCATGCCAATCCATGCCCACACCAACCACTCTTTGCCCTACATCCTCCAGGAAACTCACCAATTATCCACCATGGACAGACCTCAGGAGCCATGTGGAGATGAAATAAAATATAGTTCTAATTATCTATAACTGACTTTACTATGTTAAAAGTATTTTCATTTACAGAAGCCCATTCAATACATTTAAAACCCTTCAAGTATGTTTTCCTTTATAAAATAAATATTTGTAGCCATAGCCCCACATCAAAGTCGACTAATCTCTTTGTGGCCACTTACAGCTGTCAATCAAACTTTAAACTTCCAAGCCCTCCACTGTGATCATGATAGGTTGTGGAAGCGGTCAAGAAAAAGCAAGACTCAGGCTTATATCAACAAATATCTATTGAAATTGCAGGCACCAGCTTTTATCTAACTGTAGGCTCTTTTTATAATTTGAAGAGCAGGAAATTTAAATGACTTGACAGCTTGACAGTTTTACAGAACTTATCCAATTTGTCTACTCTTAACAATCACAAAAGGATATCTCAACTCTCCCAAAAGGATTTCTGACCTCTCCCAAAGGGGTACCGACTTCTCCAAATAATTCTGATTGGATTTACTAATATAAGTCTAAACCTATGAGTCATATTTGAGAAACCTCAATGAGAAACCTGCCTTATCTTTGAAGGCAGCTGCACTGTTAAATGTGCCTCTGCCTCCCTCTACCGTGGATGTGTGAAATGTGTCCCACCCCTCTTCCTACCCCCCCACCACCATGAAGATGGTGTGTTAGGAGAGGTATGCGGGACTTCCAAATTTGGGCTCCAGTGCCATTTTAGCAAAGACGTGAAGCTCTTCCAGCTCTGCAGAAATTTGGACCAATGTGTTTGACTTCAGCAAAATGAGGAGCCAGGCAAAGTTCAAAGCAAAATTCATTGCCACAGTACCAATAAAATAGAGAGAGAGTGAGAGGGCGCAACAGAGAGAGTGTTGTATAGGGATGGAAAGAGAGGGCAAACTTCTGTTATATTCTAAAACATTATAAACACTCTGAATACATCCAGACAAAACATCAACAATTATTCAATTTTCCACCAAACCATAGGAAGGGATTTTCCAACACTGCCAGCCGCTAGGATCATTCAGTCCCGCTGAATGTCAACGGACCTTTGGCTGATCACAGCATACCCTGTGGCGAGTCAGGAAAACCCAGCCATATTCTCAAACAGTTTCCCTTCTTGATAAGTCAATGGTAAGACAGGGAATCAGCAGAATCACACACAGAATAAATTATCAACATAATTCTCCCAAACAAATCAATACTACAGCTAAACTGTAATGGCAGCTTCAGTTTGTTATATTGATGCGTCATGCAATAGTAACTGCAGCATAAAATTAACCCTCCCCTGATGGCTTTGGATGTACATCAAGTAACACAATGCAAACCATTTAACTGAGAATGATAGGAAATTTTGGAATCAGCAACATTGCAGATTTTGTTTTTACAAATTTAACTCATGGGTTGAGAGAAACAATGCTGAGGCCCGATAATTTCACCAGTGGAGAGGGAGTGCCGTTGCAGCGTTTGAAGTTTGCATTGGCAGTTTCGTGAAAGTTAACATTTCCAACCAGGAATGTTCGCAAATGTGTTGCAAAATGGTTAGTAACGTTTCAGTAGAGAGGAGAAGAGGCAGATTTAATATTTTTAACATATTATAGATTAAGGGCTCAAAAAAAATCATGAAGATTCTGTTCACCATCTGCTTTATCGCTCTGGTGGGATACAAATTTACAGGTGACACAAAATTGGGTGGGAGGGTGAGCTGTGAGGAGGATGCAAAGACGCTTCAATGTGATTGGACAAATTGAGTGAGTGGGCAGATGGTTGGCAGATGCAGTATAATGTGACTCAATGTGAAGTTATTCACGTTGGTAGCAAAAACATGAAGGCAGATAATTATCTAAATGGTTTTAGATTGAGAGAGGAGGATCTGCAAAGAGATCTGGTGCCCTCGTACACCAGTCGCTGAAAGTAAGCTTGCAGGTGGTGAGTGGGGGCGATTCTCCAAAGAAGTGCTGAATTGGTGGGAAAACTATTCTAAATCCCAACTGTTTTATCAGTTCAGCTTCTCACCTGAATCTCCGCACTCTGTGTGCTGCAGAGGTCCCAGTCGTGAATCTCATTAAAAACTCAGGGGGCGGGGCCTATTTGCACCGGAGTTGACAGTTCTGGAACTCTGTGCATGCGCAGTGGCCCCGATCTGCCAGTCTCCCCGTTTGCTGGCCAGCTCGATCGCTGGCCAACCCGGGAGCCCCGCAGTGCTGCCCCTCCAGCCCCCCCATGGCCAGATCGCGGCCCCCACAACAATTCCTAGGCCAGCCCTGACCCCCCCCCCCCCAACCCGGTCCCGAAGCACCCTGATGCACAGCCCACTGCCCCCCCACTCCCCAGCAGTGGCGATTCCCCCACCCCTCTCACTCCTGCTGATGCCCCCTCCGCTGACCATTAATTAGTGACAATCAAGGAACAAGGTTGGGGGCGTGACAGAAGTGCAAGTGACCTGAGATCAGTAAGTGGAAAGCTGCAGCCCCTGAGCTGGACTGTGTGAGTTCCTAGCAGGTAAACTAATTTACAATGATGGATGCACCACAGTGTGCATCTCTATTGCCCTATAAGCAGCTACAAAATCTGTTGCTCATACACCACCTTGGACCCGGGAGGTTGTGTTAGGGTGAAGTAAGAGTTGTCACAAATGTTGCCTCATTTAAGACGTGTCAGAAGATCCTGGAAATTACAGATTCGTAGTCCAACTGGATTGCTCTCACCGATGGGCAGTGCCAAGGAGTCTGCTGGGCACAGGCACTTTGCCCCTTTGGCAATGCCAGGGTGCCCATGCCCGGGAGGGGTGCATGATTGCCCCCCCTTCATTCTGGCGGGGTCTCCTGCTTGTTCCCCGAACGTGGGGAGCTCATCTGAAGTCTGCCAAAATGAAGTACTCCTGGCGGGGTGGGAGATTCAATCTGGACCTGAAAGGTCCCGATAATGAACTAATAAATATATTTAAAACATATTTTAAAAAGACTTAAACTACTTACGTCTCTTTCCGACAGTTTCCAGCATGGTCTGACCGGCGACTGTTTGCCGGCTCTGGGAAATGCGCATGCGTTCCCAACACATGCGCAAATCCCTGTTCAAGGCCAGCGACGCTCTTCTCCCACCGCGACCTGACAGAAAAGTTGCACGTCGCGATGGGAGAATCGTGGCCATTGTGTGATACTATGATTGCCTTATCTGAAAAGCATGTTCTTGCTATGGAGGGAGTGCAGCAAAGGTTTACCAGACAGAACCCAGGATGGCGGGACTGACGTATGAGGAGCGATTGAATTGTATCAGATTACATTTGCTGGGGTTGAAAAAAATGAGGAGGGGATCTCATAGAAACCTATAAAATTCTAACAGTACTAGACAGGGTAGAGGCAGGAAGGATGCTCCCAACAGGATGGAAGTTCCGAACCAGGAGGTCACAGTCGAAGGATATGGAGTAAACCAATGAGGACTGAGATGAGGAGAAATTTCTTCACCCACAGAGTGGTAAGCCTTGTGGAATTCACTGCCAGTTGAGGCCAAAACATCGTATGTCTTCATGAAGGAGTTAGATATAGCTCTTAGGGCTAAAGGGATCAAAGGAAGGGGGTGGAGGAAAGCAGGATCAGGTTACTGTGTTGGATGGATAGTTGTGAACATAACGAAAGGAATAAAAGGTTTGAAGGGCCGAATGGCCTACTTCTGCTCCTATTTTTTATGTTTCTATGTTTTAAACAGACCTCATTACAGAGCGAGAGCAATCCAGTTGGACTACAAATCTGTAATTTCCAGGATCTTCTGACACGTCTTAAATGAGGCAACATTTGTGACAACTCTTACTTCACCCTAACACAACCTCCCGGGTCCAAGGTGGTGTGTGAGCAACAGATTTTGTAACTGCTTATAGGGCAATAGAGATGCACACAGTGTTGCATCCATCATTGTAAATTAGTTTACCTGCTAGGAACTCACACAGTCCAGCTCAGGGGCTGCAGCTTTCCACTTACTGATCTCAGGTCACTTGCACTTCTGTCACGCCCCCAACCTTGTTCCTTGATTGTCACTAATTAATGGTCACATAAGCCTGAAAACATTTCTGCCACTTGCAATTTTAAAGTATTTGTTTGCGATTATCCTGTTTCACATTTTGTAGGTCTAGTGACCCTGCCCGTTCTCACGCAGGTTTGTTGCTTCTTGAAACGTGCTCTGAAAATGGACTTCAATCTAAAGATGATTATTCAAAATGGAGTCATTAATTGACCTGAATACTAAGTGGTTGGGAATCAAGCTATAATTCCACTTTAAGTCCAAAGCCTGCATGAAAGCCATAAAGCCAATTAAGCCATAAAAAGGCTTCTAAGCTAAAAGCCATAACGTCTTGTCTAAATAAATAATACAATCTTTGCTAATATTAGAAAGCTATTTGGAGAGCTCAGCTGGGTCTAACTCCTGGGGTAAGAGACATAATTTGCCTTTTCTGCTCTTGAATAGGAGCCTGTGTGATGCAACAGACAAACATCCAGGGAAAAGCATTGAGTGGAACATAGAAGTGCTATATTTCTTTTCTCCCTTAAGTAGTAAAAGTGGGTTGTGACAGGGTCAGCCAAATAGGGATAGCTGTCCAATGCATTCCTGCCTCTGAGGGACCTATCCGGGGTGGGCTGGGACCAGAATAGACTGCCCAATGGATGGAAGTGGGCAGCCAATAGTGGCAATTAACTTAGTGTCCATTCTGAAATGGCAGCAGTAATTTCTAACCCTTGGTTTGGTCCTCATTGCCATGTGGCGTAACTACCAGCCCTTTGGAAGTGTCCACTTGGAGCAGACCAAGTACCTGTCATTGCCTGAGGCTCCAGGCCCTAATGGTGGGGCACCATTCCAGCAGAGCGGTTTTCCCTCCACTCTGAAGGCCACTTTATCTGCAGAAGCTTGCCTCAGCATTACCCCGCTCTTCCAGTGGGGTTGCCAGCCTGACAGTGGACCTCGGACTAGGCTTGCTGCTGCTCTGGTCCGTCCTCTGTCCTAACTGGCTGGGCTTCGAGAGGCAGCTTTTTAATTGGCTGCCTCCAAGAAGATTGTGACCATTCTCCCACTAAAGCCCCTTCCAGGTTCCAATCTGGAATCGAGGCCGGCGGTGAGTCGGGAACATAGCAATTGCAGTAAAGATGGGAGGGCGGGGGAGGAGTCCCTGTTTCCTCTGTGGGGTTTGGGGAATGTTTTTGTAAAGCCGATCCAGATGCCCTTTAAAAAGAGCTGGCTTTGCCAGCTCTATCAGGCCCCACCTGCCAGAATGAAAGAATAAACTCTGCACATTCATTTTTTCACTGAGACGCTCAAAATCTAGAGCGAAAACTGGTCACTACAGCGGGAGAGCTATACACCGGTTTTCAGTCTGAGTCTGACTGGTAAGATTCTGCTCATTGTTATAAATGAAAATGATCAGGAAACCAAAACAGGGAAGCTAATCTGCTCCTCTGGCAATGAGTTCCAAATATTAAAAGAATCCATTAGCAGAGGTAGGAGACTAAAGATGTACTCTGGATTACTGCAATCACAGACAATGACCATAAATTAGTGAAAGATAATGAAACACAGTAAATCGTACAGAGTGACAGTAAAAGGTAGCAACCCAATGAGTTGAATCAAAATTAGGTGCAAGAAAGATATGCATCTAAATAAAATAAAAGCAAATTACTGCGGATGCTGGAAGCTGAAACTAAAACAAAAAATGCTGGAAAATCTCAGCAGGTCTGATAGCATCTGTGGAGAGAGAATAGAGGTAATGTCTCGAGTCTGAAGGACCCTTCAACAGAGCTGATATGTATCTCTTCACCTTAATTTTCCAGAAACCTGAAACCTGCAATGATTGATGCTTAGATTCTCCAAGTTGCTTCCACTTCACAACTTTGTTGACCAAGTGTCTTGGTCGTCAAACAGGAAGCAAAGATATCTGGTATTTACACACAGCAGTGTTCAGCAATTGGAACCTGGATTCCGGCTGCCACGAACAACAATGAGCAACATTTCTCACCTTACAAAGCACAAGTTGCTGCCAAAAGAGAAACGAGTATCACTGAATCATGTTCAATTGCAGGCACAGCAATACAAAGAAATAGTCCTCAAAGGTGAAAAAGTACAGTTGTTATCAGTCTTCACTAGTAGCCTAATCATTGGGACACAAAGTGATGCAAGGCTGCAACAGTTAACTAATACAATGCATATAACCATTGGGAAACCTGAATTCCAGACTTATTGCTTCATACCTTTACAATGTGCAAAATCCTGTTCAAAATAATGTAAATGCAAGACAACAATTTCATAATCAAAACACTAATTCTGAAGCAATATTTTGCCAGTGCCAAAGAAAAAACATCCATCAATTTAAATGCAGTTATCAATCCCAGTATGTAATATACAATTATAATTTGTAGATCAACAAGTGAAGTGAATACAGAATAGATAACATGTTCTTCCTGATGTAGGTAGTAAATATATCAATCACCTAGAGAAATAGGAGACAGACTTCCATTGCAACAAATAATGATTTATCAAAGACACATCTTAAAGGCTGACTCAATCAGAGCTAATTGGTTGAGTTAGATGGATTTTTCTCATTTCTGATATGGTGTGTCCTTAAGTGAGCCTCAAAGTTAATAGATTTTAATATGATTAAGGTTAAAATGCCCTGAGGAACCTCTGCAACTATGTTCTGGGTTGAAAGTAATGGTCTCCACCACGCAAAACTATCTTCCTTTCTGCTAATTATGACTGGACTGACTTTGATTTTTGGTAAGGTTTTTGATGCCGCAATCGTCAAATGCTTCCTTGATGCCAAGTGCAATTACTCTCACCTCACCTCATCATTAACTTGTAACTTCAGGAACCTGCTTATGAGGGCCCACTTCCACTGCTCAGTAATAGGCAGCCAACTTCCCCTGTCAGGCCTGTGCATGAAGAGTGATCATTTGGGTAGGAGTCCAAAGAGCAATTACTCCTTTGAATGAGCTGCACTTTCAACACAGGACTGGAAAATTGAATGACAATAGAGGCGGACAACATTCTTGAAGAGCACTGTTTCTACAAGACGTAAGTTCAACGTTCTTCCTGTTGAACACCAGAGAATTCATGAAAATTTTATAATCATTAGCTTTCAGATGCAGGCAATTTCTCTCATTGTTTGACTTATCAACAAGCTGCAGGCATTAGCAATGGCTGACGAAGAATGTAGCCAAGGTATATGTGGAGGTTAAAATAGAGGGTGCACAGCAATATTCTGTAGCCTCATGCTTTTGGAAGTGAGCTCACAAACCCAACACAATCGAGGGTTTGAATTCCAGAACCAGTCAGAAAAGGTTTTAAAACTTATCCGCCAGACTGTAGGGTTTATTTTCTCCTTCAGAATAAACTTGAGCACTGGTTCGAAGTAGAAACTTCTTTATTAAGCATCCTTTAGAATTAGCATTTTACAGAAAGCAAAAGAGATTAATTTACTGGTAAGAGAGAGAGAGAGAGCGAAAGAGAGAGAGGGATCTTGACTAAAAAGCTTGTACAGCATTCAAACAGCAACTGAACTTAAATCATTACCAACTGAACTGAACTGATAGTTATACAGAGCATTATAACTTATCTTATGTTATGAAATTACCAGGTACAAACAGTACAAACCGATGTCTGTAACTTTCAAAAAAACAATTGACAGCTGTGACTATGAAAGCTTGTTCACCTTATGAGAAAGCCTGTAAATGACAAAAATCATTCCTGCTTAACATTGCATTTTCAAATGTAGCCAAGTTTCTCAGCTAAACCCAGAATTCCAAGCTGAGTTTTAAACATATGGCCAAATTAGTTTAAGTTCACTTTAAACCATAGCACAGTTGGTTACATTAGGTAGAAATACCTTAAAATGGAGCCTTTTAATGAGGCAAACCATACAGAGGATCCCGCACAGACAATGCAAAATGTACAGTCAAGAAGAACGAAGGCAACAAGGCCGGAATTAAAAGGCTGAAAGAACAGACACTGTTCCATACCCAATGACAGCAACTTCTGCATCAAGCATGTGGTCATGCGTTATAGAGATTTGTGATAAAACTCACCAAGCCTTTAAATGCATCCAAGCATGGACTTTACTTACCACACAGCCACTTGAATCAAGCTTGCGATCGGAGATACAGCAGAAGTTTCTACTGCAACCACCATTGTCCTTTGTGCAATCCCTCACAGGACCAAAAGAGTCAAGGAGAACCTCAAGGCTGTCAAAGGAAGCAGAGATCATGGCTTCTTCTCTGCAAAACATAAATGGAAAAATTGAAGATAGTGGAGCACTGCCATGAATATCAATCACAACTGAAGTAAGAGAGGATCGATCCCCAAAACAAGTAACTGATAACATTTTTTAGCTGACATTTATTCAAACTCTCTACTTTTATGTTTTCAGTCAAACAGAAACTGATTATTCTTTCAAAACCAAAATTATCTATATCTTATTCTGATTTGAGCATATATTTCCACCCACGTCAGAATTTCAGGTGATAAATTTTAATGAGTTAAGTGAAAAACATTACGATTTTAAAGTACAGATTTGGCATCTTTTCAGGTTTTCTTACGTTGGGTTACATTCAAAACAAAGAGTTTGTGTGAATTGAAATTAAACTGTTTTTCAACGGTAATAGTAACTATAATAACTATAATCGGAATAAATTGAAGAATTTCTATGGATATCTTATATCTTATAATTGTGGAAATGTGTTAATGATTTTGGCATTAACTAGAATAATATGCAACAATGTTAGCTGGTATTGAAATCAAAAAGCTTTCATTATCCGGGCAGATTTCAAATACGGTATTTTCATCTTGAAATAATGAATCTTATTAATAGAATCACAGAATTTTTACAGTGTAGAAGGAGGCCATTTGGCCCATTGTGTCAGCCGTGGCTCTCCAAATGAGCATCATAAGTTAGTTCCATTCCCCTGCCTTTTCCCTGTATCCCTGCTCATTGTGTCTATTCAAGCAATCATCTAATGCCCTCTTGAAAAAGTTTAAGTTTATTTATTAGTGTCACAAGTAGGCTTACATTAACACTGCAGTGAAGTTACTGTGAAAATTCCCCAGTCGCCACATTCCAGCGCCTGTTTGGGCACATTGAGGAGGAACTTATCATGGCCAATGCACCTAACCAGCACGTCTTTTGGACTGTGGGAGGAAACCAGAGCACCCGGAGGAAACCCACGCTGACATGGGGAGAACATGCAGACTCCACACAGAACAGTGACCCAGGCCAGGAATCGAACCCAGGTCCCTGGCACTGTGCCACCGTGTCTCAACTGAACCTGTCTCCACCACACTTCCAGGCAATGCATTCCAGATCCAACCCAATCACGGTGAGAAAAACTTTTTTCTCACATCACACTTACTTCTCAATCTGTGCCCTCTGGTACTTAATCCTTCTGCGAGCGGGAACAATTTCTTCCTTTCTACTCCGTCCAGCCCCCTCTCAAACATCTTTCTCAAATCTTCTCTCAGCCTTCTTCTCTCCACGGTGAACTGTCCCAACCTCTCCAATCTATCCTCATAACTGAAGTTTCTTATCTCTGATCTATTCTTGTAAACCTCTTTTGCAGTCTCTCCAATGCGTTCACATCCTTCCTATCGTGTGGCGCCCAGAACTATACAGAGTATTCCAGTTGAGGTTTAACTAGTGCCTTGTATAAGTTCAGCATAACCTCCTTGCTCTTGTACTCTTTGCACCTATTAATAAAACCCCGAATAGTATATGCTTTATTAACTGCTCTGTCCACCTTCAATGATCTATGCACATATGGGATGAGCGATAGGGAAAAGCAGCAGTAAATGTTGATGACTGGATTAGAACTGAAAAATTGGAGACTGAAGACTCCTTTTCATCACCTGGGAGTCAATCCGAGGTTGTCAAAGATGGCAAGTGCATTGGAAAGGAATTTATCTCAGAGTATTAGTGAAACATTTATAAGCCCACTTCCTCTGTTCCAACCTGGATATAGCCAGTATGGAACAGGCAGCCAGGAAGTTCATCGTCAAGGTGAGGTGTCCCTCCTACCCATATGGTTAATGTTTTCTGTAGGATCCAGGACTCGTCTCCTCTCCTGGATAAATGGCACTGTATGGGAGTAGATCTGCCATATGACCCTTCCACGTAACTACAGAGAATATGTGACCACAATTTTAACCTTTTGCCAAATTCCAAATTTTATCTTGATGGACATGAACATAGAGATGAGTTTGAGAAAAGTTCTATCTTCCTTTCTCCAACATTGCTGTGCTGTTAAGTTAATTATTTAATGGAAAAAAATTCATACAAGCAAACAGCAAGAGTAGGCCATTCCACCCCTCAAGCCTGCTCTGCCATTTAATAAAATCATGGCTCATTTGCTAGTAACATCAATTCTCCATCCTGGCTACCACAATAATCCAGCACCCACTTGTTAATCAAGGATCTATCTATCTCACTCTGACTTAAAAATATTCACAGGCCGAGATTTTTTTCAACACCCCGAGATTTTTTTCAACACCCCCCCCCCCCCCCCCGCCGAGGCGTGTTTTCTGATGGTGGAGGCAGCTTGCCATTGGGCGCCGACAGGGTCCTCCAGTTCCGCTGAGGTCTAAGGTGTTGTATGACTCGCCAGCACTGGCGGTGGAAAACCCACAGTGGGTGGTCGCTTACGGCAGGAACAGAAAATCCCACTGGCTGGAAGAGCTGGAAAATCTTGCCCAAAAACTCTGCTTCCAACACCTTTTCAGGAACAGAGTTCCAAAGGCTCATGACCCTCTGAATGAAAACATTTCACCTCACCTTTGTTTTAAATGGGTGACTCCTATTTTTAAACAGTGACCTCCAGTTCTAGATTCTCTCACAAGAGGAAACATCTTCCCCACATCAACTCTGTCAAGGCCCCTCAGGATCTTATATGTTTCATATGTGTTAATCAAGTTGCAAATTTTAAATTAATAATCACAATGAAATTATTTTTTACTTTCTTTACATTCATTGCACATCCTACCACAGTGCCACTTGATTAATAAGGGGGTGCTAGGTTACTGGGGGAGACAGGGTGCAAATTTGAGGTTACGATCAAATCAGCCATGGTTTTATTAAATGGCGCAGCTGAATGGTCTACTCCTGCTCCTTGTTCATATGAAGTATTTTCCATTAAATCATTAATTTCCACTGAACAGCTCTTATCAGTTAAGTGACTTGAAAGTCTTTGACTTTCACCGATTGCTAAAGATTCCCTTTACCCTTACTCAACCGGAGCACCCCCACGTTTTTATATTGTAAATCCAAAATAAAGCCATCTAGAGCAAGACCATGGCCTTCTCCTTAGAGAGTGCCTTAGCAACTAGGATGACTTGCTCCCACTCCAGTTCAGTGGATTCTGAAATGGCCGATAAGTATGACCGCAGATTGTCACATGTGCAGCAGGCGATGTTTGAAGAGTTGAGTAGCTGGGTTTTTTTTTAGGTTTGTACACTACGTCTGACATCTTGAACTTGCCTCTCTGCGTTCCTGACAAAGGCTCTCAATGTTCCTTTCTGAATTAGTCTCCTCCATTGTGGTTGGTCACAAGCCTAGATCTCACATGTGTTGTCATGTATGATTGACCTCTTTAGGGATGCTTTGAGGACATACCTAATGCATTTCCACTGTCCTCCTGCAGTGACCTGAGTACTGCAGTTGCTTCAGGAGTCAGGCACGTAAGCTCCATTTCATGCCCGGAGGAGCTGGCTTTGTATGATTAGCAACTTGATGCTGGACAAATTGGCTTGAGAAAGGGTGTTGTATCAGACTGCCCTTCTTGCCACTGGATTTAGAGGATTTTGTTGGTACTTAACAATAGACAAATTACAAACTTAACAATATTCTTATTACTGTGACAATTCAGCATTGCTACTTCAGGTAGTAAATTACCAACGTAGAATTGCACCTCACAACTGAGCTTGTTAAAAAAAAAATATTGTAAATCTTTATTTTAAATATAAGTAAACATTAAATTACATAATGCTTTGCCACTTCATAACTTCTATTGGTAATTTTTCAATAGAATACTTGCTCTTAGCAATGGAAGTGAGCTTACAGGTTAATAACTCTTTTTCAAATGACTTTGGTGAGCTGTCTTGCAAGTTACCCAATTAGTAAATAGATGTAGGGCAGCACGGAGGCACAGTGGTTAGCACTGCTGCCTCACAGCGCCAGGAACCCGGGTTCGATTCCCAGCTTGGGTCACTTTCTCTGTGGAGTTTGAACGTTCTCCCCATGTCCGCATGTGTTTCCTCTGAGTGCTCTGGTTTCCTCCCACAGTCCACAGTGCGAGTTAGGGGGATTGGTCATGCTAACTTGCCTCTTAGTGCCAGGGGGATAGCTAGGGTAATTGCATGGGGCTATGGGGATAGGGCCTGAGTGGGATTGTGGTCATTGCAGACTCGACGGGCTGAATGGTCTCCTTCTGCACTGTAGGATTCTATGATTCTATGATAAAGAGTTGAATGGCCAGGTTAATGATATGCTGCTTTTCACATCTCAGACTGTATGAGCATCTTATGTGATGTGAAATGTGCATGGCAAGAATTCAGCTAGTAGAACTATAATCAGTCATAAGAATAATAAGACGTCTCACAACACCAGGTTAAAGTCCAACAGGTTTATTTGGTATCGTGAGCTTTTGGAGCATCGCTACAAAAGCTTGTGATACCAGATAAACCTATTGGACTTTAACCTGGTGTTGTGAGACTTCTTACTGTGCCCCCCCCCTCCCCCAGTCCAACAAAGGCATCTCCACATCAGTAATAAGTATGGCATCGTTACATTTGAATTGCAGTCGGCTGTTTGCTTTACCTTATCAATCCAAAAATTCTGCTGAGGTGATATGATATTCAGTGCATGAGATTCACCCCTTCTGAAAGAGTTGCTGCAACAGTGGACAGAATTTTACCGGCACGCCCGCCCGAGGCTTGTAAGATCGCGCCCGAGGCCAACGGAGAATGCTGTTCTGCGAGTCTCGCTCGCCCAGTAAAATCAGGGCCTTTGTGTTTTTCTGTCACAACATACGTATTTGTAGACCTTTGTAAGATGGAATACTTTTAAAAAGCACTCGTTGGTAAGTTCCACACATAGGGATCCAGGGAGGTGGAATGCATGTGGGGCACCAGGGGATTTGAAAGTGTAGATAAAAAGCTGGTGAAAAATATATGGTGGATTAGCTTGAACAGCAGCGAGAATGAAGAGATAAAGGCTGGGAAATACCACCCCGCCTACCACAGGAATCAGAGCGGGTGAGGGGCGGACATGGAAATGTCTATTAACCTCAGGCAGGACTTTACAATTTTGGGACAAGTGAGGCAGCAAAATCCGCCCAAAGACTGTTCCGAACATGCAGTAGTGTAGCTACTTGTATTATTCCTTTCGTTTCTGAGTCTCAACAACTGGTCAAATGGAATCATATATGTGCTTTTGTATACTGCTTTTCATATGATATATGAAGAGTATAACTGAATCTACTAAAATATAACTAAAACTACACACTGCATATGAAATCCATATTTGCTTGCCATGGGGTATTGGATGAAGTAATGATAGACAACAGTTCACAGAAGAGCTTGTGAAATATCAGAAGGAATATAGGCTTATTCATCTTAAAATTAGTTTTTACTGTCCAGAGGAAAAAAAAACAGGAAGCAGAGAGCATTATCAAAGCCACAGAGATCTGAAGGTGTAGCAGCAACAGATGCATTCAGCATTTTGCAGTTTTAGCATATTATAGCATGCCGTGGCAAATAGCTACAGCAAAGGAATGATTAATGGGAAGGTAGCTCAGAACAACGCTGCAAGTATTGACAGCAAATCACATTCTTCACTGGCTATTATTGCATAAACTTGGGGAAAATCAGGATGAGCACAAAACCCCTCAGGTACGAAAAATCTGACTAAATCTTATTGAAAATTACCAGACCTAGTTGAAAAATGCAAACACACAGGGAATAATTCAATGAGAAACCTCAACACTATATCACCAGGCCATACAAGAAGCAAGTGGCTGTCACTAAGGAAAAACATTGGCCCAAAACCTCTGATCAGACAGAGACCCTGGGGGCAATCTTAGCAGATAGATTCTAATTCTCGAATGATTGTGAAAACAGAACAAATTCGTGCTGTTTTTTTTGGGCGACTTAGAAATTGAATCCTTCTTGACTTTGTCAAAAAAATCAAACCAAACTTGGTTTCTGCCAGCAGGGGGAGTGCGCAGGGCCTAGCTCAGAGTCATAGAGTCGTAGAGGTTTACAGCATGGAAACAGGCCCTTCGGCCCAACTTGTCCATGCCGCCCTTTTATTAAAAAACCCCTAAGCTAATCCCAATTGTCCGCATTTGGCCCATATCCCTCTATATCCATCATACCCATGTAACTATCTAAATGCTTTTAAAAAGACAAAATTGTACCCGCCTCTACTACGACCTCTGGCAGCTTGTTCCAAACACTCACCACCCTCTGTGTGAAAAAATTGCCCCTCTGGACACTTTTGTATCTCTCCCCTCTCACCTTAAACCTATGACCTCTAG
This sequence comes from Mustelus asterias, assembly GCF_964213995.1. Taxonomy (NCBI): domain Eukaryota; kingdom Metazoa; phylum Chordata; class Chondrichthyes; order Carcharhiniformes; family Triakidae; genus Mustelus; species Mustelus asterias. Next base: position 59,402,345 of record NC_135808.1, read on the forward strand.
TTTTAGACTCCCCTACCTTTTGGAAAAGATATTGACTATTTAGCTGATCTGTGCCCCTCATTATTTTATAGACATCAATAAGATCACCCCTCAGCTTCCTCTGCACCAGAGAAAAGAGTCCCAGTCTATCCAGCCTCTCCTTATAACTCAATCCATCAAGTCCCGGTAGCATCCTCGTAAATCTTTTCTGCACTCTTCTGGTTTAATAATATCCTTTCTATAATAGGGTGATCAGAATTGCACACAGTATTCCAAGTGTGGCCTTACCAATGTCTTGTACAACTTCAACAAGACATTCCAACTCCTGTATTCAATGTTCTGACTGATGAAACCAAGCATGCCAAATGCCTTCTTGACCACTCTGTCCACCTGTGAATCCACTTTCAAGGAGCTATGAACATGTACCCCTCGATCTCTTTGTTCTGTAACTCTCCCCAATGCCTTACCATGAACTGAGTAAGTCCTGCCCTGGTTCAATCTACCAAAATGCATCACCTCGCATTTGTCTAAATTAAACTCCATCTGCCATTCATCAGCCCACTGGCCCAATTGATCAAGATCCCGTTGCAATTGGAGATAACTTTCTTCACTGTGCCACCAATCTTAGTGTCATCTGCAAACTTACTAATCATGCCTCCTATATTCTCATCCAAATCATTAATATAAATGACAAATAACAGTGGACCCAGCACTGATCCCTGAGGCACACTGCTGGTCACAGGCCTCCAGTTTGAAAAACAATTCTCTACAACCACCCTCTGGCTTCTGTCAAGAAGCCAATTTTGTATCCATTTAGTTCCTCATTCTGGATCTCGTGAGATTTAACCTTATGCAATAACCTACCATGTGGTACCTTGTCAAAGGCCTTGCTAAAGTCCATGTAGACAACATCAACTGCACTGCCCTCATCTACCTTCTTGGTTACCCCTTCAAAAAACTCAATCAAATTTGTGAGACCTGATTTTCCACTCAAAAAGCCATGCTGACTGTCCCTAATCAGTCCTTGAGTCTCTAAATGCCTGTAGATCCTGTCTCTCAAAATACCTTCCAACAATTTACCCACCACAGATGTGAGGCTTACTGGCCTGTAGTTCCCAGGCTTTTCCCTGCAGCCCTTTTTAAACAAAGGCACAACATTTGCCACTCTCCAATCTTCAGGCACCTCACTCGTGACAATCGATGATTCAAATATCTCAGCTCGGGGACCCGCAATTTCCTCCCTAGCCTCCCACAATGTCCTGGGATAGACTTCATCAGGTCCTGGGGATTTATCTACCTTGATACACTTTAAGACTTCCAGCACGTCCTTCTCTGTAATATGTACACTCCTCAAGATATCACCATCTACTTCCCCAAATTCCCTAACATCCATGCTTTTCTCAACAGTAAATACTGATGAGAAATATTCATTTAGGATCTCACTCATCTCTTGTGGATCCGCACATAGATGACCTTGTTGATCCTTAAGAGGCCCTACTCTCTCCCTTGTTACTGTTTTGCCCTTTATGTATTTATAGAAGCTCTTTGGATTCTCCTTTGCCTTATCTGCCAAAACAATCTTGTGTCCCCTTTTTGCCCTCCTGATTTCTCTCTTAACTCTACTCCTACACCCCCTATACTCTTCAAAGGATTCACTTGATCCCAGCTGCCTATGCATGTCATGTGCCTCTTTCTTCTTCTTGACCAGGGCCTCAATATCCCGAGTCATCCAGGGTTCCCTACTTCTGCCAGCCTTGCCCTTCGCTCTAAGAGGAATGTGTTTACCCTGAACCCTGGTTAACACATTTTTGAAAATGCGCCACTTACCAGACATCCCTTTGCCTTCCCACAGACTCCCCCAATTAACTTTTGAAAGTTCCTGCCTGATACTATCAAAATTGACCTTGCCCCAATTTAGAATTTTAACTTTTGGGCCAGACATATCATTCTCCATAGCTATCTTAAAACCAATAGAATTATGGTCACTGGTCCCAAAGTGATCCCTCACTAACACTTCTGTCACTTGCCCTTCCTTATTTCCCAAGAGGAGGTCAAGTTTTGCCCCCTCTCTAGTCGGGCCATCCACATACTGAATGAGAAATTCCTTCTGAATACACTCAACAAATTTCTCTCCATCCAACCCTCTAATACTATGGCTGTCCCAGTCAATGTTGGGAAAGTTAAAATCTCCGACTATTACCACCCTATTTTTCTTGGAGCTATCTGTAATCTCCTTACATATTTGCTCCTCAATTTCCTGCCGACTATTTGGGGGCCTATAGTACAACCCTATCAAAGTGATTTCCCCCTTCTTATTTCTCAGTTCTACCCATATAGACTCAGTGGCTGAACCCTCGGATATATCCCCTCTCAGTACAGTCGTGATGCTTTCCCTAATCAAAAGTGCAACTCCCCCTCCTCTCTTACCTCCTGTTCTATCTTTCCTATAGCATCTGTTCCCTGGAACATTAAGCTGCCAGTCCTGATCCTCCCTTAGCCATGTTTCAGTAATTGCTATAATATCCCAGTCCCATGTACCCATCCATGCCCTGAGTTCATCTGCCTTGCCCGTCAGGCCTCTTGCATTGAAATAAATCAGTTTAATCTGGACTTCCCTTGCTCTCTGTCTTGCTTTTGCCTGAACTGTCTGTTACTAGGATTACTAAAACTGCCTTTACTACTTAATGTGCTCTCTTTAACTTCTGTGCTGTTCTCAAACTTCTCTTCTGTCTCCCTACTGCTTTGGATCCCACCCCCCTGCCAAACTATTTTAAACCCTCCTGAGTGGCTCCAGCAAATCTCCCCGCCAGGATGTTAGTCCCCCTCCAGTTCAGGTGTAACCCGTCTCTCTTGAACAGGTCAGCCCTTCCCCAGAAAAGATCCCAATGATCCAAAAATCTAAATCCCTGCCCCCTACACCAGCTCTCAAGCCACGCATTCAACTGCCTAATCCTCCTATTCATACTCTCACTCGCACGTGGCAGCGGTAGTAGTCCTGAAATTACTATCTTCGAGGTCCTGCACTTTAGCCTTCTGCCTAGCTCTCTATATTTACACTTCAGGACCTCATCCCTTTTGCTACCTATGTCGTTGGTACCAATTAGCTTGTCTCAAAGCCGACTGATTGCAGCAGAGGGCACCATTGTGCATGCTCAAATCTGTGTGCACGGAGCACGGAGATCAGTCACTGCTTCCCCCAGCTGTCGCCAGGGTCCATGGCTGGTTAATTCCCCCTGCTGCTACCGCGGGGTCGAGCTTCCCAACAAATAATGTCAGGAAGCCTTTTGCACGTCATGCATGCTCATTAAAAGGTCACCTTGGTGGAATTTGGCTCCACCACAGAATTAAATATCCGACCAGCGAGAAATTGGAATGTTTACTTTTCCAACTGTACATCAGTGGCATGGACCGGGCGAGGTTGACTTCTTCCATGATTAATATGGTGGGTTTACACTGCATTATCCTCTTTGGGGTGTGTCTTTAAATGCCAGCCTGTGGTTGATACCGGCTGGTGGCAGTGCAAGTTGTATGGAAGGTAACCATGGAAGGGAGGAAGGGTTAATGGGGAAGGGTGTGGCAGAGGCTGGGTCCAAGTGGAAAGGAGATTGCAGGCTGTTGGTTGCCCTTTAAATATGGTGCCCGGATCTTTGACCCCGTGAGGTAACAAAGAGGGTGGAGGGGGTGTGGGGGGGCATGTGACTTCCTGCCTGCTCCCGCCCGGGAGAACTGAGCCTTTCTCCACTACTGAATAATGCAAGGTCGCATGTGGCCAGCAGTCTTTCCTCCCCCACATCCCCCTCCCTGCCCCCCCCGCCCCCCCAAGTCTGGACTATATATGACTCCAGTCCAACAACAATGTAGTTGACCTTTAATTCTCTCTGAAATAGCCAGGGAAGGCTTTTAGTCAAGGCTGTTAAGAATGGACAACAAATGTTGTCCTTCCAAACAATGGCCACTTCCTGTGAATGAAGATTTTTTTCAGGGTTCTCTTTATTCAGTTTAATTTCTATAAAAATACATCAAGCATTTTTGCTGTCAATACATTGAAATTTAATTACATTGCTTGCATTTAAAATAGTCCTCGTGGCCCATCTCAGAAACACAGAGGGGGCGATTTTCCCGAAAACATTCTGAGTGTTGAATTCGCGTAAAAGGTGGAGTAAATCCCACTGTTATTTTCAGTGGAAGTTTCAAAGTGAATCTCCCACACTCTGTGCACTGCAGAGTGCCTCAGTGTGAATCACGCCGAAATTCAGGGGGCAGGACCTAGTCCTGCTGGAGAGGCTGGCAGCATGGCGCTGAGCGGGCCACTGCGCACGTGCCGATCGGTCAGCGTCGTGATCGGCGCATGTGCAGTAGCCCCGCACTGCCAGCCTCCTGATCGCTGTCCAGCTCAATCGCTGGCCAGGCCAGCCCTGCTCCCCCTTTTCACTGGCCCTCTGACTCCCTCACGGCCCAATTGCTGGCCCCCTGAATATATCTGGGCCAGCCTCGACACCCCCCTCACCCCAGCCTGCCTCAATGACCCCCCCCTCCTCCCCCCAGAGTCCCAATCTCCCGATCGCGCTCCCACCTGACAAGCAGCCCAGACACCCCCCGCAGTCCCGGACCCCCCCACCCCCCACGCAGCGACAAACCCCCAGCAGGCTAACCCCCATCCCCGATCACTGGCCTCCCTCACTCTGCCATTGATCTCAGTGCAGAGTGGCAGCGGGCCCCCCGAACCCCACCGATCTCCCTCCAGAGCCCCCCATTCGGCCCTGCCCTCTTAGGCCCCACCCCCTTGGCACTATCCAATGTCTTTTGGGCAGTGCCAAGGTGCCCCATTGGCATTGCCAATTTACACATTGGGCAGTGCCGGGGGCCAGGGCTGGCACTGCCAAGGTGGCAATGAACAGGCCTGGAGATTTCAGTCCTGGAGTCGCTAATGATATTTAAAAATATTTTGAAGTGAGAATTTAAATCATTTATGCAGCTCCGCGCCGATTTCTGGCATGGAGCTGACAGCTCCGGAAATACGGCGGCTGGAGACACGTGGCAAAACGGCCTCCGTTTGAGTCTCCCGGTCCGCTGCACTACAAAAGCAGCGCAGCAGGCTGGGAGAATCGCCCCCCAAATCTTTTATTAGTGCTGGGCCTGTTATGAAACTATTGGTGCAATATGAGTTTGAGAGAACCTTGTAAGACCTCTTACCAAAGCCAATAGTTTTGCCTTCTAAGGGGTTACACCAACGGCAGCGTATTATGGCCCATCCTGCTGGCAGATCTTCTGATCCCATCAAAGGTGACCCCCTCCCATAGCAGGGAAGACGAGAGACATTCAAAGGGCGGAACCAGAAGATCCTGCCGGCAGCCAATGGTAAGCCATGTCAGACAGCAGAAAACCTACCTCCGGGCGGGGGGGGGGGGGGGGGGGGGGTGGTGGTGGTGGTGGAGGAAATCCCGGTCGAAGTGTTTGAGATAGGGAACACAACAAATGTAGATTCCTGTCACACTTTCCCAAGTTTCAAATTCTTACAATTAAAGGAATTTCTTGAGATCACTAATATCTAAACATGGCTCAGACATCAATGGTTTCATCTGCCAGGAAATTAAAAGTTATTTACAAAAGTGTGGTATTAAACATTTGCTTCACATTTCACACAGTGGTTAGCACTACTGCCTCACTGCGCGAGGGACCTGGGCTTGATTCCCAGCTTGGGTCTGCGCAGAGGCTTAACTTTCTCCTCATGTCTGCATGTGCTTCCTCTGGGTGCTCCGGTTTCCTCCCACAGTCCAAAAGATGTGCAGGTTACGTTCATTGGCCATACTAAATTCTCCCTCAGAACAGGCACTGCAGTATGGCGTCTAGGAAGTTTTCACAATAACTTCATTGCAGGATTAATATAAACCTACTTGTGATACTAATAAATAAACTTTAAAAAAACAAATCTTGTTTAGGCCTCACTGCTCATGCTCACTGGCACGATGCCTTCTGGGAAATGTAGTGCATGTGACCTGCTGTGTAGTTCTATCCGAGAGGAAACAAAATGTATTTCCACAACTCTACCACAATGTAATCCTTCACTATCTGTTTAAAGAAAGTATAAAATGTGTGACATCTGGACTGTTTTACAGTGACATCCAGATATTATTCGGAATTTCTGAGACATACAATGAGTTCATTTGGGATAGAATATTCAGACAAAGGTCACAGCAATTTTGCACACAGTAAGATCAAATAAATGGCAATAAAGTTGCATGATTAGTTAATTTGTTTCTGTGCTATTGGGATTAGGCAAAGGTTCTGGTATCAAGGATAAAGAGGAAGAATAACAAAATATGAGATTCAAAAATCTCAAAATTGGGGCGGCACAGTAGCACAGTGGTTAGCACTGCTGCTTCACAGCTCCAGGGACTTGGGTTCAATTCCCGGCTTGGCTCACTGTCTGTGTGGAGTTTGCACATTCTCCTCGTGTCTGCGTGGGTTTCCTCCGGGTGCTCCGGTTTCCTCCCACAGTCCAAAGATGTGCGGGTTAGGTTGATTGGCCATGCTAAAATTGCCCCTTAGTGTCCTGGGATGCGTAGATTAGAGGGATTAGCGGGTAAAATATGTCGGGATATGGGGGTAGGGCCTGGGTGGGATTGTGGTCGGTGCAGACTCGATGGGCCGAATGGCCTCTTTCTGTACAGTAGGGTTTCTATGATTTCTATGAAAAAACATACGCTAAATAAGTATAAAAATGCAAATTTTAAATGTAGCAATGTTGTAAGTAGATTATGAAGGCTAAATCGGACTAAGAATAAGAAAGAGTGTAAACAGTAGTTTTGTGCAGAAGAACTAAAAGGCAAGTCAAAAAAGGGATGGGTATCTTTACTAAACAAAGTAAGTCTCAAAGAAGGCCATGGCATGCTGGGGATGAGGGAATAATGGAGATGCCAGGTAATATTTAGACTCAATTTTTATGGACAAAGGTGAAAATGGGATTGGGATGCTTCTTTTTCCTATTATTTGTTGTGCAGTTTATAATATTAGACTTCATGTTAGCTACAAACATATTAAGCTGCATCTTCTTGAATGTTTTCTGAAAGTCAAAATATAAAACAGCTACCATATTGTTTCATTCCACAATTCTGTTACATTCATAATAAATTCCAATCTATTTATTTATTGATGCACTACCTTGCAAAATACATGCTGCCTTAAAGTTATTGACTTTATTCGCATTAACTTGTTTTGAATTGTTCTATTTGCAATATAAGCTGATATATTTTTGCCCACTGCAGACTTGAAACCAAGCATGTAATTCCTAAATTCAGTCTCCCAATTTACTTTCAAATCGTAACATCAATGTGCACTTTTCTCGGCTGCTGCTACCTCTGTGTACATAACGAGCTGTGAAAATTTTCAGCCCTGCTTCCTCTGCATTCCTCTCATAGGTGCGGCACGGTGGCACAGTGGTTAACACCGCTGCCTCCCAGCGCCAGGGACCCGGGTTCGATTCCCAACTTGGGTCACTGTCTGTGCGGAGTCTGCACATTCTCCCCATGTCTGTGTGGGCTTCCTCCAGGTGCTCTGATTTCCTCCCACAGTCCAAAAATGTGTGGGTTAAGTTGATTGGCCATGCTAAATTGCCCCTTAGTGTCAGGGGATTCGCAGGGCAAATATGTAGGGTTACAGGGATAGGGCCTGGATGGGATTGTTGTCAGTGCAGGCTCGATGGGCCAAATGGCCTCCTTCTGCACTGTAGGTATTCTATGATTTACCTTAATTTTCTTAGGAGCAGTTGGAACAAATTCTGTCTTATTTATGGGTATTCAAAATCTTCAAGATTTGAATGGCTCCTTTTTCACTGATTCCTCTGCTTCAGTGCATTCCTTATTCCTCCAGTGGGATCGTAACGATTGTTCCAAGGAGGGCAAAGAGCTGATGTCCTGGCGAGCACTGCATGAACGGATTCTTGATAATGAATGACCTGTTCTGGCTCAACAGTGATAAAACCTTACCATGATTAAACAACCCAGCTGCCTAAACTCATGCATGAAGGATCACCAATTCAGGTCAGCACACAACATGAAACTGTACGTTCATCAGGAGATGAAAGGGAGAAAACATGGGTGAAAAGCTGCAAATGTTTACACCTTACTGACAGAGCTGTTAAAGAATGAGTCATCAAAGCAGGATTCAGAAATGATTGAGAATTAACACGAAGCTGATATCAGCCTACATCAGGCACTGTGGCCTGACATGTCAGTTTTCAGAGTGTCTCCAGCAAGACTATGCAAGATATTTCACGCTTTGTTGAGATAAATCTATCCAAAAAAAATAGTGTTGTTAGCTTCAAGAGGTTTTTAGTAGTTTACGTGGAAAGGTGAAGCAGTGATATCCATTTCCCGTGGCAAATTGTGATATTCACCACAGTTGCCTCTACACTATACACACTTTACTTTGTCATAGAATCCCTATAGTGCAGATGCACTGACCACAATCCCACCCAGGCCCTATTCCCGTAACCCCACATATTTATCCTGCCAAACCCCTGACACTAGGGTCAAGTTGGCATGGCCAATCAACCTAACCCGCACATCTTTGCAGTGTGGGAGGAAACCGGAGCACCCGGAGGAAACCCATGCAGACACGAGGAGAATGTGCAAACTCCACACAGGCAATGACCTGAGGTCAGAATTGAACCCGGTGCTGTGAGACAGCAGTGCTAACCACTGTGCCACTGTGCCATCCACATCACCCATAATCTTGGTACACTTACTCTAAATAACTAAAAGTGGATCTGCCTGATGAAACAGGGTTTGGTCTGACATAATTTTTTTATTCAATCGTGGGATGCGGACATTGTTGGTGAGGCCATCTTTTACTGCACATCCCTAATTTCCCTTGAGAAGGTGGTGGCGAGCTATTGTTTTGAACCATTAATGTCTGTGAAGATTGAAATGTTTTATGGGTCTTTTTTGATGCATTCTGTGCCTTGCTCGGCCATTTCAGATGGCAGTTAACGGTCAATCACATTGCTCTGGATTTTGAGTCACATTGACACCAGACACTCCATATCATACATCATTCCATCCCAGCTAATTTAGCATTCCCCATCTCTCTCCAGAGCACTGAAGACATCCAGGAGATGAAGGAGGCACAGGGGCTCAGCAAGAAGATCACAGTGATGGCAGCAGCATTCGGTCAACCTGCCAGGTGGGAGGACAATGCAAGCTGGTATTCGTTCCTGCCCCTTGGATGAGCGCCCATACACTCTCATGGAGGCAGTGAGTGCCAGGCAGGACATCTCATGCTGTGGGATGCAGGAGGAGGCCATCCTACCAAACGAGGAAGACCTGGGCAGAGGAGGCAATCAAATCAATGGGCACAACATAATGTGCCACACCTACATACAGTACTTATAAAGGTTAAATGATCTTCTGCATTTAGCTTCGGTGAGTTGGCATTATCCAGGCTGGGGATGGGTGGCCGTCCTTTGTGGCACTCAGGGGTGTAGGAATCAGAGGAACAGAAGGCACATATACCCCTGTGTGATTAGGTTGGGAGACAAGATCAGCAGCCCTGGGTCCATCAAAGGGTCAGGTCTGAAATGATGGCGGGAGTTTCAATGTTTGCAGGAGTGTGGGGCAGTGGGGGAGCAGGTGAGAACACGGTATGGTTATGCTGATGGAAGGTAAGAGTCCAGTGGACAGAAGTGGGACAGGCACAGAGAGAGCAGACATTGTTGTGTCATCTTCTAAACAGGAGTCCCTAGTTATCCAGCAATTGCAAAGCCAATATGACGCTGTTGGTATCAGTCGAACCCAGCCACATAACATAGATATTTCTTGTCTCAGATGAATCATCCTCCAGAGCCAGCTGGGACCACCAGGACCCTCCATTGACACCGCTGACAGATCCACCCTCGTCATACCCTCTCTCGACAGAGAGTCGGGATAAATGTTTTTTTCTCTGGATGGTAAAAGGTGGGGTGCCACAGGGTTCAGTCCTTGGGCCCCAGCTATTTACAATCTACATTAACAATTGGATACAGGAATAGAAGGCTCTATAGCCAAATTTGCAGATGACACAAAAATAAGCAGGACAGTAAGTTGCAATGGGGAAATCAGAACCTTACAAATGGATATAGATAGGATAGGAGAGTGGGCCAAAATGTGGCCGATGGAGTTTAATGTGGAGAAGTGTGAGGTCATGCATTTTGGTCAGAAAAATGGGAAGGCGACTTATTATCTAAATGGGGAGAGACTTCGGAGTGCTCTGGTGCAGAGAGATCTGGGTGTCCTCGTTCATGAGTCACAGAAAACTAGCATGCAGGTAAAGCAGATCATAAAGAAAGCAAATGGAATGTTGGCATTTATAGCTAAAAGAATAGAATATAAAGGTAAGGAAGTATTGTTGCAACTATACAAGGCATTGGTGAGACCGCACCTGGAGTATTGTGTTCAGTTCTGGTCCCCTTATTTGAGGACAGATGTAGTGGCATTGGAGGCAGTTCAGAGGAGGTTCACTAGCTTGATTCCAGAGATGAGGGGTTTGTCATGTGAAGAGAGATTGAACAGATTAGGCCTATACTCTCTGGAATTTAGAAAAATGAGGGGAGATCAAATTGAGGTATACATGATGATAAATGTCTGGATAAAGTAGACGTGGAGCAGATGCTTCCTCTTGAGGGACATTCTAGAATGAGAGGTCATCGTCTTAGGAAAAGGGGTAGCAAATTGAAAACAGAGTTGAGGAGAAACTACTTCTCCCAAAGGGTTGTGAATCTGCGGAATTCACTACCCCAAAGTGCAGTGGATGCTGGAACAGTGAGTAAATTTAAGGAGGAGTTAGATTTTTAACTGGTAATGGGTTGAAGGGTTACGGGGAGAAGGCAGGAAAATGAGGATGAGGAGTCACGATCAAATGGCGGAGCAGGCTCGATGGGCCGAATGGGCTAATTCTGCTCTTGTATCTTATGAACTTGTGAATTTATGAACCAGGCACTCGCGCAGATGCAAGCATTTTGGTGGGCTGTAGTTGGCAGCTTAGATGGTAGTGCACTGGGAGTGAGCGTGTCCACTCACATGAGAGGCTGGTGGAGGCAGAGAGTGCTCAAGGGGCTGGCAGTTGAAGCAATGTGGGAGGTCAGGACTATGCTGAGTCTGAGGCAGATGATGGGCCTCTAGAGTCAACCATCAGACGGCAGATGCTGGATATCCAGTCAAGATGTCCACAGGAAGATCTGCTGGGGACCTTTGACAGTCTGTGTATCATGCTAAATGTCATGGAGGGATCCAAGCAGAATATGAGGATTGTGTTGATTCTGAGCACTGAGTCCACAGCCTCGTCCATTGAGAGAGTGGTGAATCTCATGGAGAGGCAGCTCCAGGGTTCGTGCTTGGGTTTGCAAGTCCAAATCTCGACAGTGCCCTCAGGAGAACACGGCCAATGTGAGGGATGGATGAGGCACCTAGTCTCTCTGTTAGGTCCATCATTGGAGAGCAGGGAGTTGCTGATATGCCTCACATTGATGGACAAGCTGTCTGTCAAGCTGTGGGCTTTGCTAACAGCACTCCAGACAAGGGCAGCAGCTCCTCTGCCCCTCTGCCAGTGACTGAGGCATCTTCTGAGGCCGCGGCAACTGAGGAGTGCCCAGCCATTTTGCTGGGCACTCTCTCCCAGAAAGAACCTGCTTGGGTACAACCGTTCTGAGGGCAACCGCCAAGACCATTAGGGCTGTAATGACAGCAGAGTCAGCAATCTGCCCCCAAGGTAGAGTGGGGGGGCGGGGGCATCAAGACATGGCAGTCACATGTTTAAGGCATCCTGAGTATCAATGGGGCTTTCGTAGGTGACATTTCTTCAGTACAATGTATCGTTTTTGTGTAATTGTGGCACCCATTTTATGTTTTACTTCTTGCTTGCATCTCTGTGAAAAGGTCAATAAAAATTCCATTTAAATGCCGAGTGTCCTTCACGTTTTCCATTGGTGCAGGCCTCATCAGCGCCTTATGATGGACGGCAGGGGAAGCAAACTTCATTACAGAGTTTGTGAGGCAACACTGGGGATCTGGCATTTGAATGTCATAAATGTATGGTACCCTTGCACATGAGATCGAGGGGAAGCAGACTAGCTGAAGCAGCATTGAATCAAGGCCTCCCTGGTGTCCCTGCCTCCCTGAAGATTCCTCACATCTACCTCTTTATCCTCACCTTGTGCCTGCTTGGGCTCCTCATCAGCTTCATCTGCTGAGTCTTCCTCTGAGGCATGTGGAGCTGTCTCTGAGTGCTCATCCTCAAGAGAATTCCCCCTTGCCAGTGCCAGATTGCGCAGTGTAGCAGACCATGATGATAAGCAATAGTCGCTCTGGAGGATATTGCAGGGCACTCCGGAATGGCCCATACATTGCCCTCTCAAGCACCAGCCTTGTGGAGGCACAACACTGATTGTCCGTCTCTTCTGCCTCTGCCTTAGGGTGCCGGAGTGGCGTCATGAGCCAGCTTTTCAGTGAAATGTCTTTTGTCACCCAGCAACCAATCATCCAGCTGAGCTGGAGCCACGAATAACCTTGGCACCTGGGAGTGTCACAGAATGTATGCATCATGGGAGCTGCCTGGGAACCTTGCACAGACGTGAAGAATTTGGGTCCTAATCTTCTTCTAAGGAAACTTTTCTTCTGAGGAAATTCCTTAGGTTTGAGGATGACTTACTTCCACTCTGGTTTGATGGCTTCTGAAATGGCCGATAAGTCCAATGCGAGATCTGCAGGCTCTGCCACGTATGTGAGAGGTGATGCTTGAAGTGTGGGACAAATGGTTGTTTGGAAGCTTGTGCATGGCCACTGATGCCTCTGCATTTTCCTGGCAAAGTCCTCGATGCATTCAGTGCCTTCTCAAATGAGCCACCTCCATTTTGATAGGTCACAAGTCAAGGGTCTTCCATGCTTTGGCGGGGATGCTTGACTTCTTCGGGGGTGCTTTGAGGACATCCTTAAAGTGTTTCTGCCGTTCTTCTGGGAGCCTCCTGTCATGACTGAGTTCTGAGTTTAAGAGTTGCTTTGAAAGTCTGGTGAATGAATTCTCCTACCCGGCAGAGTTGATGACCAGTGCCTTGATGCTGGGCAAGATGGCTTCTGAGACTATGCTGCTTTTATTCTTACCTTCTAGCCATCAAATTTGGAGGATGTTGTGATCCCTCTCAAAGGTCATCCCAGTCAGGAAAGATCATTTCATTGCCCTGTGGATGAGGAACTTCTTCCAGAGTTGCAGTGCGGTCTTTGCTCATTGAGGGGCACCCCAGATATGATCTTCACTGTGCAACAAGTTCAAGAAAAATGCAAGGAAAAGCACCAACCACTGGACATGGCATTCTTTCACTTCATGAAGGTCTTTTGTCGGCTGTCCTCATAAATTGGTCACCATCCTCTACCTACTCTGCAATGACAAGCAAGTTGTGATCCTTACCTACAGAACCACCACATTCCCAATGTTAGTGGAAACTGGAGTCAAACACAGCTGTGACCTTGCACCAAATCTCTTCTCCATTTTCCTCCTTATAATACTACATCTCACCTCCAGTTAATTACCCATAGACATAAAGGTAATTGACAGAACAGGTAGGACACTTTTCGACGTACACCACCTTCAATCCAAAACCACTTCAACTTCAGTCATAGAGCTTCAGCTGATTCATGGTTAGCGCTGCTGCCTCACAGTGCCAGGGACCCGGGTTCAATTCCAGCCTCGGGTCACTGTCTGTGTGGAGTTTGTATATTCTCCCCTAGTCTGCTGGGTTTCCTCTGGGTGTTAAGTTAGGTGGATTGGCCATGCTCAATTGTTCCTCAGTGTCAGGGAGATTTGCAAGGTAAATACATGGCGTTTCAGGGATAAGGTCTGGGTGGGATTGTTGGCGGTTCAGGCTCGATGGGCCAAATGACCTTCTTTTGCACTGTAGGGATTCTATGATTCTATGTGTGCACGCTCACTCAGAAACTGAGCTCCAGCTCATTGTCAACTTGGTCTCCAAAGCATATGAGAAAATGGACCTTTCATTAAGCACCCAGGAAACTAAAGTTCCCTTCTGACCAGTTCCCATAGCAAAATGCCTGCCAATAATTAAAACCAATAGCAAGATCCTGAAAAAAATATAGAGCAATTTCCATATCATCATAGAAATCATAGAAACCCTACAGTGCAGAAGGAGGCCATTTGGCCCATCGAGTCTGCACCGACCACAATCCCACCCAGGCCCTACCCCCACATATTTACCCGCTAATCCCACTAACCTACGCATCTCAGGACTCTAAGGGGCAATTTTTTTTTTTAACCTGGCCAATCAACCTAACCCGCACATCTTTGGACTGTGGGAGGAAACCCACGCAGACACGAGGAGAATGTGCAAACTCCACACAGACAGTGACCTGAGCCGGGAATCGAACCCAGGACCCTGGAGCTGTGAAGCAGCAGTGCTAACCACTGTGCTACCGTGCCACCTGGGAGCCTCCTCTCAATGAAGACAGACATAAATGAGGAAAATCACCATCGTCCCCAATGTGGCAGCTCAGCCTTTGGCCAACTTGGGAAAAGAGTATTTGAGGAGTAAGTTCCCAAACTAAGGTCATGTTTCACAGGGCAACAGTGATCCCCACTCTCCTCATATGCTTCAAGAAGTAGAGATGAGGGGTATACCAAGGTGAATGCCCAGGATGAGAGAATAATAGTTTTACTGCAGACAAGGGCAGCTAAGGTGGAGGACATGATTTGATTCAGCAGATTTGGAGCTTCAGGAATATCATGATGAATGGAGGTTGGGAATTTGAAGACGCAGTGATAAATGACAACTTTAGAGCACAGGTGCAGAGAAAATCAACCTTTTGTGTCTGTGCCAGCTCTTTACTGAAACAATCCAAGAGCGGTGTCATTGCCTGGCCCTTTCCCCACACGCTGTGTCTTATTCTGCTTCAACATTTGTCCAGTTTTACCTTAAAGGATTCAACAATATCTGCCTTACCTATTCCCTATGGTAAATCATTCCATAGTCCAGCAGCCTAAAGTTTTTATGCCTAATTCCCATTCTCATTATCTTAATCATAATTTAAATTGATGGCTATTCATATTTGACTCTCCAACCAGAGGAAATAGTTTTTCCCTATTAATGTCAGCAAAATTCCTCTCGTGTTGAAAATCTCTATTAAACTTCCTTTCAGCGTTTGTTATTTCAGTGAAAACAATCCTGATGCCACACTCAAACCTCTCTTCAGCTTTTCATCATTGTCACCATCTTAGTGCATCTATACTGTATATTCTCAGTGGAAACATTTTTGACTGTTTTCCACCCTTACTGGAATTTAATAGGTTAAGTCCTCTAGGCCATAGTTTATCTAGTTCATCTTCTAAGTACTAGCATTATACCAGGGTAATTCTTGATATACCAAAACCATGTGCATAATTTCTCCAGTACTGCAATCAAACTAAGATAATCTCAATGCTGGTATTAAACCAGCATGTTCACCTCCAATAACTGCAATCACAGGGGTATTCTTTACCACAAATATCAGATTTGGACAATTTCCTCAATCTCACACTGGAGTTGAGCAGATTGTTTAAACCAGGCCATGTGGTACTATGGGTGATCAGACAATTCCCAAACACTGGAATCATACGAGAGTAATTTTCCAACAATATCAGGGCATTCCTCCCACCCCAAAAGGGAGCATAGTGATCCCTAATGCAGGAGGTTAACCCCAATATTGAAGCACATTAGAGTAATCGCTCCTGATGCTAAACCTCCAGTTATTTAGCATACCTTCACACATACACACACACATGTGCGCACATATACTTGCATGCATGCTGCACACACATGCACACTCACACGCACACACATATGCACATGCACTTTGTTGGGGAATAATGGGGGAAATGGTAGGAGTATTCCCAAGCTGATTTTCAGCCGATTGAACCACATTATAAACACTCCTTCCATGGCCAACAAGTCCTGATGTTGGATTTGAATCCAGAGCTTACAGTCCAGGAATTATGGATGCTACCACTGTGACACAAGACCTCCTATACTCCACAATGTAGGAAGCACATGGAAATTATATTGGAATAAACATCCAATACTGGAAACATACTAGGAAAATTCCTTCACATATTGCTCACTGGGAATCAATCCTCTCATCTTGTCATCACAGGCGTCTAGAGAGGACAATGTTCATTTTTAAGAACTGAAGGTCTATTCATAGAATCCTACATTGCAGAAGAAGGCCATTCAGCCCATCGAGTCCACACCAACCACAATCCCTCCCAGGCCCTATTCCCATAACCCCATGCATTTGCCCTAGCCAGTGCCCCTGACACTAAGGGACAATTTAGCATGGCCAATGCACCTAACCCACACATCTTTGGACTGTGGCAGAAAACCGGAGCACCCGGAGGAAACCCACACAGCCATCGCGAGAATGTGCAAACTCCGCACAGGAAGTGACCCAAGCTGGAAATCGAACCGGGTCCCTGGCGCTGCGAGGCAGCAGTGCTAACCACTGTGCCACTGTGTCACCCACATGGTTTTATTCTTAAACCACTTCTGTGATTAAAGTCACAGGAATTAAAATTGAAAGTCAATACCTCTTTTGTTTGAACAAGGCTGATAACTCTGGCCATAAATACGACTTAATAACTTCTGCTCTGCTTATGCCAGTTTGCAACATTTTTCCTTGTTTGTATTCGTATGATTATTCCACTCTCTTTCACTGAATCCATCTGGTTAGAGACAGAGATAATAATTGCCTGTGCGCACTGATATTCTGCAATTTGGGACCAAAGAATACTATCCTTTTAGCCTTCTACGCAGGTGGATTGTCTCAAGCTGTGATCTTGCTCATGTCGATTCCATCAAATCACGTAGCGAGGTTCTTCTTTGCCCACTACCTACCTCTTGAAATGATAACACCTCCAATAACTTCATTTTGGCTCCTGAATAACTTATTCACAGGGAATATTATTTTTCTCCTCATTCAGCCTCATTATTTTTTCTCTTGATCTAGTTCATGGACATTCTCATTTTACACCATTCCTGGTTAAGTAGTTTTTGCCATGAGCTTGTAGCACTCGTTACAATTCAAATATACCTGCAGTATACCTACTGCAGCATAAAAGGGCCAATTCTCATAGCTATCCCGTACTGCTGACTGTGTATAACCTTTTTAGGCTCCACATTAATTGCAAATCAGTTCAGAAAATGCAAATGCTGAACTGAAATGAACATAGAATATTTATTATTTTAATTCACTTGCAAAAAGAGTTCAACCCCTTTGGAGCATTTCACGGTTGTAGTTTTATTGAAGGAAACAATTAAAATGTGAAACTCATCAGCAAGTATATATGAACACATTGTTAGCCAAAATGAGCCAGTCAGATGTAATGAACTTCTGAACAAAAGGAATCTTTTGAGACCGGGGGTGGGATTCTCCCAGAAAAATTCTAAGTGTCGAATTTGTGTAAAGTCTGGAGTAAATTCTGCTGGTTTTTTCAGCAGGAGTTTCAAAATGAATCACCCACGTGAATGATAGCGTGAATATCATTAAAGATCAGTGGGCGGGGCCAACTCCCGCTGGAGAGGCCGGCCGCATAGCGCTGAACGGGCTACTGCACATACGCCAATCTGTCAGAGCGGAGTTCGGCGTGTGCGCAGTCGCCTCGCACTGTCGGCTCCCAATCGCTGGCCAGCACAGTAACCCCCTATCGCTCCGCCCTCCAATCCCCCCACGGCCCGATCATTTCCCCCCCACTCTCCAGAGGTGTCCAGGCCAGCCCGATGTCCCCCCTCTCCCCGCCAGCCCCAACCTCCCCACATCCCCAGCCTGCCTCGATCTCTCCTCCACCACCCCATGCAGTCCTGATCTCCTGATACTCTCACCCCCACAGTCCCGACGACCTGACACCCCCCGCAGTCCTGATCTCCCCGAGACCCCGCCCAGCAGCCCCAACCCCCTCTGGCAGGCCAACCCCCTCCCCTCCCATCCACCGTGGCCTGCCCCGATCCCTATGTTTCCAAGCACAAAGTACAAAGCGGCAGCAGGGCCCCCCCGCACAAAGTACAAAGCGGCAGCAGGGCCCCCCCACCCCTCCACCCCCACCCCCCCACCCCCTATCTGATCGCCACCCCCTATAGGCCCCACCCACCTCTGGCCCCACCGTCTTGGCACTGCCTGATTCCCGATGGGCAGTGCCACTTTGCCCCCTTGGCACTACAAGGGGGCCAAGATGGCACTGCCAATGTGGCAATGCCCTGGGGGCACCCCCCTTACCTCCGACCTCCTGGGGGGCCTCGATGGCTCCCTGTTCATTCCAGCGGGGTCAGGCCACCAGCTCTCCGCAAATGGGGAGCTATTATAAACCCTGCTGGGGTGAAACACCCCTGGCAGCAGCGGAGACTCCAGAGGGCCTTGAGACTTTAGTCCTAGGCTCACTAATAGGATGCAAATTAGATTGAAATTGCCATCAGAATAATATATACAGCTCTGCGGCGATTTCTGGCACCAGAAATCCAGCGGCTGGAGACACGTGGAAGCCATGGTGTCCAGCGGGGGGCCCACTAAATGGCTTCAGCTTGAGTTGCCTGGCCCGCTGCAGTGCTAAAGCATGGCTGCACAGCGGGCTGGGAGAATCACCCACCGGTTTTCCCAACAATCAAAAGATAAATACAACCTGTTCTATAATGTTTGCAGTCATGGTATGTTGACTGTTTGAGGAAAGTTTGAGGAAATTATTGGTTGTCTGTTTATGTTATACATTGAAGTGGCTGCAGTTGCTTAAGAATCAATCCCTAACATAATTAGGACATTACAAAAAGAAATGAGTTGGGGCTTTGTTTCATTGAGAACATCCAGAAAAGATTCCCAGGTAGGAAAAAATGGTGGGTCCTCACACTTTGAATATTAGAAGGCTAGTGAGAAGCAACAACAGGATTAAAGACTGAAGTGTCAGTGAGGAAAACCAAGGAAGAAAAAAGTTCTCTATGTGGTTTTAAAAGATGATTTTTTTTCTATCAGAGAAAGGCGAGATTCCAGGTAATATCTGGCACATTAGAAAAGAGTGGATGCTTGGCTATACGGCTGGCGTCGTTTGAAAAATAAAACATTAAGTCAACAGTCTCCAGGGTGAAAAGGGGAATACTGAGAAAACACTAAAAAAAATATTCTGAGCAGTCTCGAGTCACTCGTGCCTGCAAGAGAAATGACGGGTCAATTAGGATCCATGAGCTCTTTCAATGAAGAAAATGAATGATGGAGTTGCTATGCACAGCATTTTCAATATTTCGTATAAGTGAATAAAATCGTACAAGTAAATAAAACGAGTTGCTCACACCAATTTTTCTCAGTACAATAGGAAGTAAAACCTTTAGCTTGCTCCAGAATTTAATTCATCGAGCAAAGCCAGGAACCAAAACTTAGAATGACTTGACAAAGATCCTCGAAGTGCATTACTCTCCAAAGCCATTGATCATCACAGAATAGTTCAGCTTCCACCAAAGGAATCAAGTAGAAGGTGAAAGCATTTCTTAGTTTGTGACATGCTCAAAAAGGCTGGCACAACATTGTGAATTTGATAAGTCATTAGATAATACCCTTTCAGATTACTTGTTCAGAAATAAATTATTCGGCCCACTAAGACTGCATTGACTCTCTGAAAGAGCATTCCACCCAGGCCATCCCTTCCACCTTATCCATGTAACCCCATGCATTTACTATGGCTAATCCACCGAACTTGCAAATCTTTTGGACTGGCATGGTGGCTCAGTGGTTAGCACTGCTGCCTCATACGCCAGGGACCCAGGTTCAATTCTAGCCTTGGGTGCATATCCTCCCCGTGTCTGCATGGGTTTCCTCTGGGTGCTCCAGATCTACAGTTTAGGTGGGTTTGACATGCTAAATTGTCTCTTAATGTCCCAAGATGTATAGGCCCGATGGATGAGCCATGAGAAATGTGTGGGGCTATGGGGATAAGACAGGGAAGACGGCCTGGTTAAGAGACATCTTGTGGAGATGCTGGCATTGGACTGGGGTAATCACAGTAAGAGGTTTAACAACACCAGGTTAAAATCCAACAGGTTTATTTGGTAGCAAAAGCCACAAGCTTTCGGAGCCTTAAGCCCCTTCCTCAGGTGAGTGGGAATTCTGTTCACAAACAGGGCATATAAAGACACAAACTCAATTTACAGAATAATGGTTTGAATGCGAATACTTACAGCTAATCAAGTCTTTAAGATACAAACAATGTGAGTGGAGGGAGCATCAAGACAGGCTAAAGAGATGTGTATTGTCTCCAGACAGGACAGCCAGTGAGACTCTGCAGGTCCAGGCAAGCTGTGGGGATTACAGATAGTGTGACATGAACCCAATATCCCGGTTGAGGCTGTCCTCATGTGTATGGAACTTGGCTATCAGTTTCTGCTCAGTGACTCTGCGCCGTCGTGTGTCGTGAAGGCCGCCTTGGAAAACGCTTACCCGAATATCAGAGGCCGAATGCCCGTGACCGCTGAAGTGCTCCCCAACAGGAAGAGAACAGTCTTGCCTGGTGATTGTCGAGCGGTGTTCATTCATCCATTGTCGCAGCGTCTGCATGGTTTCCCCAATGTACCATGCCTCGGGACATCCTTTCCTGCAGCGTATCAGGTAGACAACGTTGGTCGAGTTGCAAGAGTATGTACCGTGTACCTGGTGGATGGTGTTCTCATGTGAGATGATGGCATCTGTATCGATGATCCGGCACGTCTTGCAGAGGTTGCTGTGGCAAGGTTGTGTGGTGTCACGGTCACTGTTCTCCTGAAGGCTGGGTAGTTTCCTGCGGACAATGGTCTGTTTGAAGATATGCAGTTGTTTGAAGGCAAGAAGTGGGGGTGTGGGGATGGCCTTGGCGAGATGTTCATCTTCATCAATGACATGTTGAAGGCTCTGGACGAGATGCCGTAGCTTCTCCGCTCCGGGGAAGTACTGGACGACGAAGGGTAGTCTATCCACCGTGTCCCGTGTTTGTCTTCTGAGGAGGTCGGTGCGATTTTTCGCTGTGGCGCATCGGAACTGTTGATCAATGAGTCGGGCGCCATATCCTGTTCTTATGAGGGCATCTTTCAGCGTCTGGAGGTGTCTGTTGTGATCCTCCTCATCCGAGCAGATCCTATGTATACGGAGGGCTTGTCCGTAGGGGATGGCTTCTTTTGCAGACGCTGCGACAATGGATGAATGAACACCGCTCGACAATCACCAGGCAAGACTGTTCTCTTCCTGTTGGGGAGCACTTCAGCAGTCACGGGCATTCGGCCTCTGATGTTCGGGTAAGCGTTCTCCAAGGCGGCCTTCACGACACACGACGGCGCAGAATCTCTGAGCAGAGACTGATAGCCAAGTTCCGTACACATGAGGACGACCACAACCGGGATATTGGGTTCATGTCACACTATCTGTAATCCCCACAGCTTGCCTGGACCTGCAGAGTCTCACTGGCTGTCCTGTCTGGAGACAATACACAGGGATCAGTGCTTGGTCCTCTGCTATTTGTGATTTTTATAAATGACTTGGAGGAGGGGGCTGAAGGGTGGATCAGTAAATTTGCTGATGACACCAAGATTGGTGGAGTAGTGGGTGAGGTGGAGGGCTGTTGTAGGCTGCAAAGAGATATAGATAGGATGCAGAGCTGGGCTGAAAAATGGCAAATGGAGTTTAACCCTGACAAATGCGAGGTGATTCATTTTGGTAGGACAAATTTAAATGTGGATTACAGGGTCAAAGGTAAGGTTCTGAAGAATGTGGAGGAACAGAGAGATCTTGGGGTTCATATCCATAGATCTCTGAAGGTTGCCACTCAAGTGGATAGAGCCGTGAAGAAGGCCTATAGTGTGTTGCCGTTCATTAACAGGGGGTTTGAGTTTAAGAGCCGTGGGGTTATGCTGCAACTGTACAGGACCTTGGTGAGACCACATTTGGAGTATTGTGTGCAGTTCTGGTCACCTCACTACAAGAAGGATGTGGAGACACTGGAAAGAGTGCAAAGGAGATTTACCAGGATGCTACCTGGTTTGGAGGGTAGGCCTTATGAGGAAAGGTTGAGGGAACTTGGGCTTTTCTCTTTGGAGCAGAGGAGGTTTAGAGGAGACTTGATAGAGGTTTATAAGATGATGAGGGGGATAGATAGAGTGAACGTTCAAAGACTATTTCCTCGGGTGAATGGAGCGGTAACTAGGGGGCATAACTATAGGGTTCATGGTGGGAGATATAGGAAGGATGTCCGAGGTAGGTTCTTTACGCAGAGAGTGGTTGGGGTGTGGAATGGACTGCCTGCAGGGATAGTGGAGTCAGAAACTTTAGGAACATTTAAGAAGCTATTGGGTAGGCACATGGAGTACTTCGGGATGATAGGGAGGAACTAGCTTGATCTGGGTTTCAGACAAAGCTCGGCACAACATCGTGGGCCGAAGGGCCTGTTCTGTGCTGTACTGTTCTATGTTCTATCTCTTTAACCTGTCTTGATGCTCTCTCCACTCACATTGTTTGGATCTTAAAGACTTGATTAGCTGTAAGTATTCACATTCCAACCATTATTCTGTAAATTGAGTTTGTGTCTTCACATGCCCTGTTTGTGAACAGAATTCCCACTCACCTGAGGAAGGGACTTAAGGCTCCAAAAGCTTGTGGCTTTTGCTACCAAATAAACCTGTTGGACTTTAACCTGGTGTTGTTAAACCTCTTACAAAGAGACATCTGTCAGAGGGTCAGTGCTGACTTGATAGGCTGAATGGAATCTTCTACACCATAGGGATTCTATGATTATCTAGTTTGTGTCTATCCAAAGAAGATTGCTTTGACTTTAAAGACAGCAGTAGAAATTGCAGTGTCGATGGAATTGGCTGCTAAATAGGCTTCACAGGAATGAAGATCCACAAGTTGGGTATGTCTCATAGGAAGTCAAAACCGCAACAAATGGGCCATTCAGTGATTGAATGCTGGTCACATGATTTGATGTAGATGTCATTAGGGTGTTGCACAGGCTGTTGTTTTAGTTTTAGTTTGAACTCTGTACAGGCCAGAGCTCTTAGAATAAACCTTGATGTTGCTAATCTGAATTTGCATATGCAAACCGCATCTTTTTCTTTTTGTGTACAACCCACAAACCTTAACCGAGTTAGAACATTACAGTTTCCATCTTACATTTTATGAAATTGAAAATAATCCACAGTAAAAACAATAATTTATTCAAACAAATGCACAAAATTAAAATACACTCATCTTGCTATTATTCTACTTCTTCCAACCGTGTCCCGTTCGCTGTCTTATCTAAAGGATAAATGTTTAGCATCTCTTCTTGTCTCCCACCACTCTATTCCCATCATCCATCTGATGGGAGGAAATTTACAACAAAAATAAACAAGCTGATCGACTGAAAGTTTGATTGTTCAGCTATCATCAATTCCAGGTTTGGCAAATCAAAATGATTACACCACAGAAGCAGCCCGGTCAAGCTTTGATGTGTAAATCGTGTCAGGGAGATCAGGATGTGATTGCATTGAACAATAAAAAAGACCACAACTCCCACAGCTTGACAAATCTGCTCATCTGAGGTGCCTACATGGTGATACACTCCGTTATCCTTTCAAACTTTCCTTCCTTTCATTGACAGCGACCTTTTATTGAATTTGCACAGTTACACCATGATCAAAGTTATCCTGTTTTCTTTGTTCCTTTTCTGTCCAAGATCCGTTTATATGCAATACAAATAGTCAGATCATTTTCTACAATTTACAGAGACTAATAACGAAAGCTTTTGACTGACTATCTAAAGACACTGAAGGCTTCTGAATTCATCGGCATACTTCCATCTGTGAAAGGTGATCTACACACAGCGAACAATCTGTTTCAGATCAGATGTCCTCAGATGGCACCTCTTTGCTGATGGCTAAGAAGCCAATCATTGAGAGACAGGTTCTGCCACAAATGCCGCATATCTGAAGCTCCCAGGTATCATTGTGGATTGTTGTTTCTGGAGTTGGCACCTGTTGCCAAGCCCATTGTAGCTTCTGCCCTCGTGAGGGTTCGCCAATGCATGGGAGCTGGTACCATTTTCTTCTGTCATCAACAAATGACTCTGAGGTGTGCAAATTGATGTTTAGGGTCTTCATGTTTCCTTAAAGTGGAGCTCTGATTGTCCCACTGGTCATCTGGCTCTGATTACCTTGTACACATAAAGACCTTCTTCCACCCTGTGGATATGACTGAACCAAGGGAACCGCCTCTGTTTGATGAATATTAACAACTTGGAAGCTCTGCCTTTGAGAGGACTGCCACATTTGTGATCATGTCCTGCCAGGATATATCCACAATGCGCTGCAGACAGCAAAGATGGAAATTGTTGAGCTTCTTTTCTTGATAGGCACGGTGGCAGCACGGTGGCACAATGGTTAGCACTGCTGCCTCACAGTGCCAGGGACCCGGATTCAATTCCGGCCTTGGGTCACTGTCTGTGTGGAGTTTGCACATTTTCCCCTGTCTGTGTGGGTTTCCACTGGGTGCTCCGGTTTCCTCCCACCATCCAAAGATGTGCAGGTTAAGTTGATTGGCCATGCTAAATTGACCCTAGTGTCATGGGGATTAGCAGCGGAAATATGTGGGGTTACAGAAATAGGGCCTGGGTGGGATTGTGGTTGGTGCAAACTCAATGGGCTGAATGGCCTCCTTCTGCACTGTAGGGATTCTATGATTCTATGATCTTATGACAGCTGGGACTGAGTCAACCATCTTTTAAAGCCATGTGTGTGTGTATGTATACAGCAGGGCATAGGGAAGACAGGTCTCATAAACCATCATCTTGGTCCTAAGGCCACGTTAATGTTATTCCATTTGTGTTTCATGAGTTGACTGAAGGTGATGGCTGTTTTCCCTGTGTATGTATCAAGTTCTGCATCAAGGCACAGATTATATTAATCATCATGGACGTAAGGTAGCAAAGTTTGATAATCACTCCCACTGGGGTATGAGTTGTGATCACAGGTGGAGATGAAACAATATGTTCCATTAACACATTCTTCTTCATGCTTATCATCAGGAAGAACAAGTTACAGGAATGGGAGAGACAGTCCATTCGTTTTTGTAGTTGAGTTTCCATGTGAACAACTGGTGCAGTATCATCAATGTAGAGGAGCTCCCTGATTAGGACACAATGTATTTTCTGTATTCGCTTTCAGTTTTGAAAGATTGTAGAGCTTGCCGTCTGACCTAATGAGTCAGTAAACTCATTCCACATGTGCAAGGAAGGCAAAGGTCAGGGGCATAGAGAAGTAGATACCAAAGAGAGTGAGGGTTAGGACACGGCCCTGTTTCACTTCATTCTTCACCCTAAAACTGGCAGAAGTGGAGCCATGAAACTGTACAGTACAGGAAAGTTGTCAAGGAAGCAGTGGATAAGACAGAGGAGCATTGGTGGACAACCAATTTTCCCTAAAAACTTGCAGAGTCTTGCTCTGCTGATTGTGTTGAATGCTTTATTGAGATCGAAAAAAGTATGATCAAGAAGTATATCCCACTCCCTGGACTTCTTTTGTAGCTGGTCCAGTATAAGAATCTGGAACATAAAAAGAGTTAACATGGGACTGAGTCTAGTGCTACCCACATAATGATGCAAAAGAACATGTGACCTGGACCTAAGGGTCCATGTCGTGTTCGACAGAGCTGAGTGTCGAAGCAAGCATGGAGATAGCTCCTAGCTTGGATCTTTACTGTTCCTTTGCACATAGATTCCAGTAGCTATCAATTGCTTAATGATGAATGATAAAAGACTATGAATAACTTCATAAGAGTTACCAAACTGTCCAACACCGTACAACAGCTGCAAATGGATAAGATCACGTTCACAGTAGATCTGCTGGCATGGAAATCATTATACATCGGGTCACACTAAGTCTGCAAGTATGACCCGAGCAAAAGTCTTCCCCGTGATGCTGGGGAATGAGATGTCCCTTTATGTGTTTCAGTCTCCTCAGTCGCCTTTGTTTTTATATTGTAACAACTCCTGTGGAATGGAGCTTCCCTTCCAGCAGTGAAAGAAAAGGTCATTAAGGTGTGATAATAGGTTGGACCTTGCCAGGCGCCTTTCATTAGTTAAGTAGACTTTGGGCCCTTCGAGGTCAAATAATGAGTATTTCTCATCCAACTCTTCCATATCAAGGAGCTACAGGAGAACATCAAGCATGAAATGGGAGTTATCCATCTCATAGGCGTAGAGTTCATAGTAGTGTACTTCAGATCAGCTGAAAAGATTTTTACTTCTGTTGGGGTGTACTTCACCAACTGCTGACTTTGGCACTGATCAAGGTGGAGGTAGTGTGGCGGGTGAGCGGGCGGGAGGAGGGGAAGGATAAGGGTGGTAGCACATTTCATGATGGCAGGTAGAATCAAGCACCTTCTTTACACTTTCATACTTAGCTCTTAAATTTCCACTGTCACAGGCTGTTTGGATTTTGTGACAAAAGTTGATCCAGTATTTATGTACTCAGTATCTCCCTATCTTTAGCATAGCTGTTTTGTCTACATACAGGTTGTGTACAGTTTTAGCTATTGGGTGTACATTGTGTATTGTGTAGCCTTTGTTTTTTGCACCAATGGCCTTCCATCTATTGACTCTATCTACACTTCCTGCTGCCTCATAAAAGCAGTCATCATAATCAAGGACTCCATGCATCCCGGCAATACTCTATTCCACCTTCTTCTGTCAGCAAAAAAATACAGAAGTCTCCCAACCCACTCAAGAACAGCTTCTTCCCTGCTGCCATCAGACTTTTGAATGGACCTCCCATATATTAAGCTGACCTTTCTCTGCACCCTGGCTGCGACTGTTAACATTATATTTTGCACCCTCTCCTTTCCATCTTCCCTGTGAACTCTATGCACAGTATGATTCCAGCTAAGTAGGCCTCAAACCAGTCCCATTGCAGCTCTGCCTTTATCAAATGATGCTTCTGCTGCTTCATAGATGATTAAGCTCAATTGCTGGGAAGTTGTCAGGTCCAATAACAGATGATGTATTCAGTGTGCTCAGCCATTTCTTGGTATCACATTGAATTGGCTGAAGAGTGACATCTGTCATGATGGAGACCTCAGGAGAAGACAGAGATGGATCATCCATGCAGCAATTCTGGCTGTAGATAGTTGCACATGTTTCCACCTCGTCTCCTGAACCCATGTATTTCATTCTGCCATTATTGAGGATGGGAATGTTCATTGAGCATCTTCCTATTATCAGTTGTTTCATTGACACCACAGTCAGAATTGGATGTGACAGGCTCTGTCTGGAGAATGTAACTCCATACAGGCAAGCATGAGGTATTGTAGCTTCACCTGAATCAAAGAATCCCAACAGTGCAGAAGGAGGCCATTTGGCCCATCGAGTCTGCACTGACAACAATCCCAGCCATTCCCCTTAACCCCACATATTTACCCTGTTAATCCCTCTGATACTAAGGGGCAATTTTGCATGGCCAATTCACTTAACCCGCACATCTTTGGACTGTGGGAGGAAACAGGAGCACCCAGAGGAAACTCACGCAGATACGGGGAGAATGTGCAAACTCCATACAGTCACCCAAGGTCGGAATTGAACCCGGGTCCCTGGCGCTGTGAGGCAGCAGTGCTAACCACTGTGCTACCGTGCAGCCCTATAACATGATATAACCTGGTTATATCTCATTGTCAGATATGCTTGGTGCTTTTCC
This sequence comes from Mustelus asterias, assembly GCF_964213995.1. Classification (NCBI taxonomy): domain Eukaryota; kingdom Metazoa; phylum Chordata; class Chondrichthyes; order Carcharhiniformes; family Triakidae; genus Mustelus; species Mustelus asterias. Next base: position 59,430,054 of record NC_135808.1, read on the forward strand.
TGGCGTGCTCTCACACTTTCTTCATTGAACCAATGTTTGTCTCCTGACTTGATGGTAATGATTAAATGAGGGATAGGATGACCAGATAGATTGTCATTGACCGGATAGATTGCCATTTCCAAATGACAGAGAGAGAGAGAGAGAAAGAGAGAGAGAACGAGCGAGAGAGAGACAAGTGAGAGATACAAAACAAATGAGAAAGAGAAAACAGAGGGAAAGCATGATAGACAAAGGAGAGGGAGAAAAATGAGAGCATGAGCGAGAGAATGAGTAAGAGCACAAGAACGAGTGAGAGGGCAGGACAGCGCAGCATAGAATTGGAACAAGCAGAGAAAAAAGCAGAAAGAGGAAAGGAGAAAAAAAGAGAGAAGAGAAACAGAAATAATCAGATATAGTTACAGGAGAAAGAGATGTGTTTGTTTCCAAATGTCACGGAGGTATGTTTTATAAAAGTATAGGCCACAGAGTAAAATGTTTATATTATAAAATAGCATGTCCTTAACTCATTGAGCAATGTCATGACTGATCTTATATTTAATTTTTAAAATAAATTTCTGTAGTACGTACAGAAAAGTGTTCACATTTCTAATTCCAATTTCTCCTGATGTTTTGTATTCCTCGTTGCCAATACTCCCGATTTTCTGCATTTCCTTTTTCCATAGCTTAACACTCCCAGTATTTATGAGGCTCCACTTTAAAACGTACTGTCTCGTGGATCAAGTCAATGAAGAAAGCTTCGAGAAGTGAATAAACAAAATATTCAAAGTGCTTATCTTTATTTACACTGGCCCATTTTTACTCCAGTACAGTTGGAACAGTCATTGAGAGGAAACCTTTCAAATAATAGCTAATTAAGTACGAAGCATAAGATTGCAAAACTGACTAAAGCAATAAGTAGCATGTGTTATTTGAATAATGTCATGTGTGCCAAGTACACTTCGGGATTATTACATTTATTTTAATTAGGTGCAAAAAAAACACAAGTTACTTTTTTAGTTCTGTGTGCCAAGTCCTTAGCTTGTAAAAACTAATTAAATTAAAGCCAAAACAATATGTTTTTTTGCTTAAAATACTCCATGTTATTTAATGGATTGTGATGTTAGTGTACCTTTAGGAGTTTTTTTAAAAAATCATGTTCTCTGTAGCTCTCAGCTCTCCCTGTGGCTCTGAGCTGTCTACTAGGAGTCCTTTTATTGCTCCTTAAGTGGTTTTAAATGGGGGTTGTTTATCTTTACTTGGGAATTAGTTTTAGGACCCTGCATGGTCAGGAGGAAGAATGTTTGCAGGTCAGGTGACTGGAGCTCTTTCATTTTCAGTTCTCAGTTGCAGGTTTTAGAAGGGACATCCAGCTGAAAAGAAGTCTCTCTCTCTCTTTCTCTGTCCCTGGTTTTGGGAAATGCTGCTATTTAGCTGAAAGCCTTCCTGGATTAGAAAATCTGCTGTTGGTGGCTTGACCAAGGGGTCTCCCTGGTGTTCTGGGAAGCTGTTCTGACTTCAAACTGGTCTGAATGTTTCAAGAGAATTGCAGCATTCATCCAAAGGATGCAATTCCAGGATCACATGAGCATTAGTCTTTGCTGTGTTAAAACCTGTGAAAAGGGTTTTATCTAAAGCAAGTTATGGTTTTGATTGGAACATCCACCACCAGAAGGATGTGGAGGCTTTAGATAGATACCCTACAATGCAGAAAGAGGCCCTTCGGCCCATCGAGTCTGCACCGATCACAATCCCACCCAGGCCCTATCCCCATATCCCTACATATTTTACCCACTAATCCCTCTAACCTACACATCTCAGGACTCTAAGGGGCAATTTTAGCATGGCCAATCAACCTAACCCGCACATCTTTGGGCTGTGGGAGGAAACCGGAGCACCCGGAGGAAACCCACGCAGACACGAGGAGAATGTGCAAACTCCACACAGACAGTGACCCAAGCTGGGAATCGAACCCAGGTCCCTGGAGCTGTGAAGCAGCAGTGCTAACCACTGTGCTACCGTGCCGCCCTAGAGAGGGTACAGAAAAGATTTACCAGGATGTTGCCTGGTATGGAGGGCATTAGATATGAGGAGAGGTTGGAGAAACTTGGTTTGTTCTCACTGGAACGACGGGGGTTGAGGGGCGACCTGATAGAAGTCTACAAAATTATGAGAGACATGGACAGAGTGGATAGTCAGAAGCTTTTTCCCAGGGTGGAAGAGTCAATTACCAGGGGGCATAGCTTTAAGGTGCGAGGGGCAAGGTTTAAAGGAGATGTATGAGGCAGATTTTTTACACAGAGGGTGGTGGGTGCCTGGATATCGTTGCCGGGGGAGGTAGTGGAAGTGGATATGGTAGTGACTTTTAAGAGACATCTTGACAAATACATGAATAGGATGGGAATAGAGGGATATGGTCCCCGGAAGGGTAGGGGGTTTTAGTTAAGTCGGGCAGCATGATCGGTGCAGACTTGGAGGACTGAAGGACCTGTTCCTGTGCTGTAACTTTCTTTGTTCTTTGTTCTTTGATCTTCGATATATTTGTTAAGGGTTATACATTATTGTGGTTGTTTTGTTTTTGTTTGTAATTGATCAAAGTTATTGTTAATTTTCATTTGATACATGTTAACGATATTCTTAAATAAGCTTTGTTTGATAAAAGCTCCCTAGTGGGTCATTTGAATCATACCTGAGGTGAACCATGTCATGCTTATCCTCGCCAAATTCAAGGTGTAAAACCTATGATCCAGGCGGGCTTCATAAAACACGATGGAGTTTCTGACCTGAACCATAACAGGATCATCTAGTACATATCTGCCACACCTCAAATATCCTATTTTATTCATATAGACAATGGGGGAAATTCATCCATCTCGCCCACCACAGGAATTGTAGCGGGTGGGGGCAGACCATGCAAAGGTCTGTTGACCTCGGGCGGAATTTTCCGGTTTTGGGGCAAGCGCAGCCGGGAAATCCCACCCTCTGAGTCAGAAAGTTCTGGGTTTTAGATCCGCTCCAGAATTTGAGCATATAATTGCCCAAAGTATCTGTGTCAGATTTTAATAATGCAGCAGACAATTTGCACTGAGCAAGAGTTCACAATTAGCACAAGATAAATGACCAACAATTTTGATTTAGCCCTATTAGGTAGGGGATGAATGTTGATCAGGAGGGCTGGTAAACCTCCCTTCCATTCTTCTAATTAATCCCCCATCCACTATTGCACCCACTTGAGGCAACCTCAGTTGAGTGTGCCATCTGAATGTCAGCCTCAGCACTGCACTGTTATGTCAGCCTAGATCATAAGCCTTTTCTCTGTAGTTGTACGTGAATTTACAACTTTTTAAGTCTGATGGACACTCTGCCAAAGCTGACACTTGTTGGGGAGGGGGCAGGTGGGAGGGGGGGGGAGGGGAGGGTCACTCAGTCACTGATATCTGCACAATCCCAATTTGTCCTTATCAACATCACCCTCATTTCCTTAATAACATTTTCAGAATTGTACTTCTTTCATGAAACAACATCCTCGTGAGCCTTCGGAAGGCAAAGTGCACCTGGTGGTGAAATGTGTGCCACTTGCTGTGCAGAATACAATTTTATTCCAACCACAAGTAGGGCCACTCATCCAATATTATAATTTTATCACCATTGACATTCAACTGAGATTGGGGAAAGTACATCTGCAGAGCAATTAATTTTTCGATCTAAAAACTGTGCAGCAGTGTGATCATTACAGAGTTGCACTAATAAGGTGGCACAGTGGTTAGCCGGGTTCAATTCCCGGCTTGGGTCACTGTCTGTGTAGAGTCTGCACATTCTCCCTGTGTCTGCGCGGGTTTCCTCCAGGTGCTCCTACAGTCCGAAAGATGTGCTGGTTAGGTGCGTTAGCCATGCTAAGTTCTCCCTCAGTGTACCTGAACAGGCGCCGGAGTGTGGCGACTAGGGGATTTTCACAGTAACTTCATTGCAGTGTTAATGTAAGCCGACTTGTGATACTAATAAATAAACTTAAACTTAAAACTTAAACTTAATGTCTGAACCTTCTCCCATGTTCCACATGAAGTAAATGTGGTTCAAGAACCAAATAATCGTTGAGAGCTGCAGCACAAATGAGACACTGAGGCAATGGTTTCCACCATTGATTTCAATGTCATCCTTAGCCCTCAGTGTCATTTTGTTCTCCTGTCTGAGAATGTCAGACTGCAAAATAAAACCGATTTTATTTCCAATTACACAAAGTCAGAAAAAGGGAGACAAACACATTTGCAAAGTGACTCAATAATGTGTAACAAAGCAGGTGTTAGTAATCCTTTCACGTATAAGCTCATAAAGCATCCTTTTTGTTATTAACAACCTGCACCTAGCACCAGGATCAAGCAATCTTGTTGGGTAATGTGTGAGCTACAAGCAAAGGCAAAGCTAAAGAAGATTTGATCAGCTCTGTACTTAGAAAGCAACAAGATTAAAGGGATTCTTTATGCTGTGAACATCTTGATCTTTATATTTTATATTCTCATCAGCAGTGACCTTACCTTTATCTCCTTTAAAGCCATTATGATTACAATCTAAAATTGGTGCCAGAAAAGTGATTTTCAGTAATAAGGGAGAGGAATATGCCTCAATATTAAATGAAAGAACACCATTTGTTTCTGTTATTCCAAAGCTGAAGGGTTATGTAAAACATGTATATTGAACACTTATATATTAAGCTCACAAGAAAAAATATAGTGTTGAGACTGTATGTCTCTGGTTGTTGTGAAGGGGTGATGGTAAGTATGCTAATATCGACATCTCTGAATGTTAGTGCATGTACTACCTCTGTTTATCTAAAGTTAAAGTTTATTTATTAGTCACAAGTAAGGCTTACATTAACACTGCAATGAAGTTACTGCGAAATTCTCCTAGTCACCACAATCCGGCGCCTGTTCGGGTCAATGCATCTAACCAGCACATCCTTCACTCGTGAATAGAACTCCTACAGTGCAGAAGGAGGCCATTCAGCCCATCGAGCCGGCACCAACAACAATCCCACCCAGGCCCTTTCCCCGTAACCCCATGTATTTACCCTGCTAATGCCCCTGACACTAAGGGGCAATTTGACCAGGTCAATCAACCTAACCTGCACATCTTTGTGAAGAAGAAACTGGAGCACCCAGATGAAACCCACACAGACATGGGGAGAATGTGCAAACTCCACACAGACAGTGACCCGAGGCCGGAGTTGAACTCAAGTTCCTGGTGCTGTGAGGCAGCAGTGCTAACCACTGTGCCACCGTGCCGACTATATGTTGGCACTTACTCCTGTATCTTGGACAATACCAAGTATTGCACAACTTTCTTGCAACAGATCATTTTAATCTTGTCAAACATTTTGAATGATGTGATGGAATCCATGTTTTCCACAAAATTGACATTGTGAAACATGTATTAATGGCTCTTCGTCTCATCATGCACATCATCATCATTTTGTGGTTTATCAGTAACCTCGTGTATATGCTTCCGGAATACAGGATGGTCAGTCTTAATGTTTAAAGGTACCTGTTGTGTACAGTCTGTTTGGATCAGTGGACGGCTCTTTGTAGCTGCATCAGCCTTTTCTCCAGTGCACTGCCACTGTGAAAGGCCCTTTCTATCACATGCCCTGTGGAACTGCTGGAAAACTGGGCATGCAGAAACCCACATCTTCCACTTGTCTTGCTGTTTTGGGTGTTGCAATGAGTGTGACAACAATTGAAGTTGTACTTCGGAACGCTTCATTCTTGCATCCATCATTAAGTAGCTCTTCAGTTCTATGTGATTTGGGCTTATCGAGCAGATCTTTCTGGAATGCTTCCATGGGAGTGGATGCAATCACCAACTTAACAATTCTACCTGCTCGCCCAGTGTTTGAATGATTACAGTACGTACCCTTTTCTCTGCATCTGCTGACTAAGTGGTCTATGGATTCTGTCAAATGCTGTCGAAATGACATTGACTCTAGCTGATGAATATGGAAGTTTAACTTGATCTAGTCTTCCTGTATGTTTTGGAGATCCTTTGGCTACTCTGCTGTTTATTCTGACATGGTCAGCCTGTGTATAACTTCATTCCCAATTGCTTGGGGAACCTTTATGTCTTGCTTGTCTGAGCTGGCTCACTTCAATCACTTCAATCAAGAAACCATAGCTCTGTACATTGTTTAAACATTTGAATTTGGATAGTTGGTCAGCTACATCCCAATTCAGACTGGGGAATTTTATGGATATTTTAACAATATTCCTTTGACCTTCCTTGACCTATAATACCCGGGATGAGTGTCACTTTGCTGCTTTGACATGCCTTTCTGAAGCTCCACCCATAACCTTCTCTTGTCCAATTTTTATGATGGTTTTGTTATTTTTTTAAAATTCTCCCTCACTTGCTATTGATCCACCCCACATCCTGGTCACTTGCCTCTCCTGACTGAGCTAATCCTCTTGACATGCTGTCCCACTCAATGAACTAACAGGCTGTGCCCTGCAATCTCAGCTTGAAGAATCAGTCTGCCTACCAGCCCTTTATTTGAGTATTGTGAAGTTTTTTTTTCTGTGCAGTGAGCATGCTGCATTTTCAACACTGTCTGATGTTGTGACCTTGTTGCAGTCTGACCAGAATGTCATCTAGCATGATCTAAGGCAGTTCTCAATGTCGTACCTGCACTGAATCTTGGCTGAGCACTGTGTCATTCAGAAGGAACTACGACTGCACACCACGCTGTGGTTTTTATAATGATATAAAAGCCACACGGTCCCTCATAAGGAATTTGCTAAACATGTTGTGGGTTCATTTATTAATTCTAGGCACGTGTGAATAGACAAACAGAGGTAAAAGCCTGAAGACACATTAACAGCAGAGCTGTCTATGTGTATGCTCTGCTCAATCAAAAACAAAACTAAAACTGGATTGCATGACACACTTCCTTTTGGTGATGCCATGCTACAATCTGTAAAAGGCCTATTGCAACGTACCTCGCTTTGGTTTAATATGTTACTGAAAGACAGAAGGAATACATTTGAAATTACAGTTGTGTCAACCTCAATTATATGCTCAAATTCTGGTGTAGATCTGAAACCCGGAACCGTCTGACTCAGAGGATGGGATTTTTCAGCCGGAAAACCCCACCCGGATCTTTGCATTGTCTGTTGCGTCCGTTACGAGTCCCATGGTGGGTGGGAGGGGAAAATTCCACTCGGAGATTATAATACTACCACTGAGCCAAGGGTAATACCTAATTCAAACACATGAAACCTTTACAGACACAAACACGTGCAAATAAATGTGCATTACATTGGCGTACAACTCCGTGTATAAATATATACTCCTGTGTTATGTTGATATAACTCTACTGACATAGACATGACACCAGTTACCACATATACACAAATGTCATCATACTAATGATAAGCAGATGTGTATTGATGTGCATGATGAGACGAAGAGCCATTGACACATGTTTCACAATGCCAATTTTGTGGAAAACATGGATTCCATCACACTATTCAAAATGTTTGACAAGATTGAAATTATCTGTTGCAAGAAAGTTGGTAACTACTTGGTATTGTCCAAGATACAGGAGTACCAACAAAAAGTCGGTACGGTGGCACAGTGGTTAGCACTGCTGCCTCACAGCACCAGGGACCTGAGTTCAACTCCAGCCTCGGGCTATTGTCTGTGCGGAGTTTGCACATTCTCCCTGTGTCTGCGTGGGTTTTGTCTGGGTGCTCCAGTTTCCTCCCACACTCCAAAGATATGCGGGTTAGGTTGATTGACCTTGTCAAATTACCCCTTAGTGTCAGGGGCATTAGCAGGGCAAATACATGGGGTTACAAGGAAAGGGCCTGGGTGGGATTGTTGTCAGTGCAGGCTCGATGGGCTGAATGGCCTCCTTCTGTACTGTAGGAATTCTATGATTCCATAGTATCTCCGCAAATTTTAAAAGTCATGTATCCACAGGTATCAAAGATCAAACCTACTGTGGTGAAACTTTCAGCATACAATGGTTCACTAATTCCATGCACAGGGTTCATAGCCATAGAGCGCAAGTTCAATCAATCCACTTAGATGCTACAGATGTTCTACATCATGGAAGCTAAAGACTAGGCAATCACAGGTCTACTGGCATGCCATGGAATTAATCAGGTCATGTAAGACAGATCAATTTCAGAAACTACTCCTATCACTTTAGTTCACAACCTAACATTGAAATATCCAAAATATTTTGACAAAATTGGCAGTTTCAAGGGAGCTGCAACATTACATTTGCAGGAGAATGCATGCCTGCCCGTTGGTCCACCATGCAAGTACAACATTTACGAAAAAGAGAAAAGGAAGCTTGAATTGGACAAAATGGACAAAGGTAGGATCATTAGAAGAGAACAAGAGCATTGGTGCAGCTCAATTCCATGAGTCATAAATAAAAACAGATCATTAAGATTATGTCTTGATCTATGATTTTTAAATGCGGATTTGAAACATTGGCCGTGTTTCTCCCATTTGTACTGAATTGGCGGGAAAACGGTTCTAAATCCCAACTGTTTTTTCAGTTCAGCTTCTCACCTGAATCTACACACTCTGTGCAACGCAGAGTTCCCAGTCATGAATATCATTAAAAACCCAGGGTCTATTCACGCCGGAGTTTGACAGTTCCAGAACTCTGCGCGTGCACAGTGGTCCCGATCTGTCAGACTCCCTGTTTGCTGGCCAGCGCCCTTGCTGGCCAGCCTGGGACCCCTGCAGTGCTGGCCAGCACCCTTGCTGCCCCTCCAACCACCCCCCCCCTCCCCCCCCACTGCTCGATCGCGGCCCCTACAACAATTCCTGGGCCAGCCCTGACCACCCCATCTCGGAGCGCCCCGATGTCCAGTCCACCTCTTCCCCCCCCCCCCCCCCAGCAGTGGTGATTCCCCCTTCCCCCTCACCACAGAAGACACCCCCCCATTGACCTCCCCTGGGGTCAGACCGCCCCTCTCCCCCCCCCCCCCTCCCCGGGAGACAGGCCCCCTGGCAGACCACCCCCCACTCCCAGCCTACCCCAATCACTGCCCTCCCTCCATCCCAGATCAATCCTGTCTGCAGAGTGGCAGCGGGGTCCCCCACCCCCACCGATTGCTCCTGGGCCCCACTCACAATATGCCTCGCCCACTTGGCACTGCCCGATGCCCAGTGGGCAGTGCCAAGGTGCCCCCAGGGCATGGGCAGTTTGCCCCTTGGGCAGTGCCAGGGGGCACATTCTGGCACTGCCAGGGCACCCATGCCCAGGGGGCACCACTGCCCCACGGCCCTACCCCCTGGAGGGCCCCGATTGTCCCCTTCATTACGGAGGGGTCTCCGGCTAGTTCCTCGAATGTGGGGAGCTAGTCTGAACCCCGCTGGAATGAAGTACTCCTGGCCGGGTGGGAGATTCAATCGGGACCTGGAAGTTCCCGATAATAAACTGCTAAGCATATTTAAAATACATTTTAAAATGATTCAAATTATTTAACTGCCTTCCCGCCGGTTTCCAGCGTGGTCTAACTGGCAACTGTTCGCATTCCCGGCGCATGCACAAATCCCAGTACACGGCCGGCGACGCGCATCTCCCACCTCGACCTGCCATAAAGGTTCTGGGTTGCGATGGGAGAATCGCGGCCATTGTTCTAATAAAATAGCCACATTAGAAGAGTTGAATCCAAAATATGCAGGTGCAACATTCTTCTGGAAGCTTGATGCCAAACATGGCTACTCATCAATACATCTCATGGAGAAGTCCCAAGAGCTTGCTACATTCTATACCCCATTCGGAAGACCGTTTTCAATGACTTTGTTTAAGATTATCTGTTATCCAGGATCTCTTTCAAGCTCACGGGCACCATATTACCTGCATTAAGCCAGGATGCATCTGTATCACTGATGACATTGCTGTTCTGGACAGAACAGAGCAAGAATATAATCATCTGCACTTTTTGATGCAAGCAACATATAATGAAGGATTGATGTTTAACTGTCTGAAGTATGCTCTCAATCTGAACAAATAATTTTATTTGGTTCTATTTATTCCAGTGCTTACATGGTAAAGGATCCAAGTAAAATGGAAAATATTCCCAATTTTGCTCAAAAATCATCCTTGCTTAGGGATTTATGGAGAAAGGATGTGCCTTTTCTGCGGCACAAAGACCATCAATACCTCTTTGAAACATTGAAACTGTCATTTTCAGAAGCAGCAACATTGCAATTTTAAGATTTTAGGGAGACAACTACCCTGGAGGCTGATGTCTCACAGAGAGGTCCGGGATCATGCCCACTACAAAAAGGCAAACTGATTTCATTGTCTTCAAAATCTGTCCATAATGCCATCCAACCCTAACACTGAGCAGGAAATATTAGCTTTAGTGTTTGGAATAATATATTTTCATACCTATCTATTTGACAAAAGATTTTAGGTAGAGACTAATCACACACCACTGGAGATGATTTGAAAAAAAAACTATTGGCCAGGTTAATGCCAGGATTGCTAAACCTCTTGATAAAGATTCAGGTTATGACTGTCAGATTAGGTGCAGGCCAGGTAACTTGATGTCAGGCCAGTTAACCTGATGCCAGGCCAGGTAACTTGATGCCTGCATCAGATATGTTTAGTAGATTACTGAGCCTAGTGAAAATGGAAAGTGTATCCTTGTGTCTACAAGTTGACTTTATTGACATCGAGCTTGGAGATGTTCTCCAAATTGACCTGGTACATTTTGCGCAAAGCAAATGTCAGCAGCGACAAGAAGAAATGATGAAAGATCCCACACTACAGAAACTGTAGAAAACTATCATTGAAGGATGGCCATATTAAATTCAGCATGTCCACCAACATGTGAAACCATTTTGGCCTTACCAGGATGAGCTAAGAATCTCCCGAGAGTCATGTTTTAAAGCAGATAGGTCATCATACTTTGTGACCTGATATTCTTCATCACTCACATATGGGCATAGATCAGATAAGAAGACTAGCAAAAGAGTCCATTGGTTGGGTATGACCAACGACATTGAAGTCATCATCAAGAAGTGCAAGACACGTCAAGAGCATATGTCAAGTCTGCACAAAGAACCACTGATTTCACATGCAGTCCTTACCCATCCTTGGTCCAGGGTCATGTCTAACCTCTTTCATGTCCATGGCACTGACTTCATCGCCATCATCGACTACTTAATTGCACAATACGTCAAGCACATTTGCCTGCACGCATTGTTATTATTAGTTTATTTGGTGTGCATAGAGAGATCATTGTAGTTAACAGTTTGCAATTTATTGGTAAAATATTCAAGGATATGTGTGAGAAGCAAAATATTGATCACACAATCTTTTCTCCTATTATCCAAGATCTAATGGGCTCGCTGAATGGATTATTCACACGTGAAATCCCTAATTCTCAAATGTAGACAGACTAAATAAGCTTTACAAATGACATCTTTAATGCAACCATTCCATCACTAGCAGAGCTCATGTTTGGCAGATCAGTACATACCAATCTACCTAGATGCACTGTTCTACCCTCTCAGGAACTAGAAAGCAACTTTTAAAACTGCAAGAGAAGATGACCAATGTGGAAGATAAAATCTCAGGTACAGAAATGCCAAGTTTAGAATTGGGACAATTTTGCATCCACAATCCCACAGAAGGTACATGGCAACCAGCCATGGTGACAAGGATTTATTCAGAAACAAGGCCCTTTGAAGTCATTACACAGAAAGGCACAACTTGAGGCGGAACTGAGGACAAATCAGATCCATTCCAGCTCCTCAGCCACCGTACAGTCCTATTATATCGAGAACTAGATCCCAATGCAACCAGGAACAACATCCAAGAATGGCAATCCCACAGATCACGGTGAGCAATTGAAGACAACTCCAGATAACATTACCATTACAAGGTCTGGGCTTTCCAGCAAATTTCCTTTATGATTTAGAGGTTCATAGAATCCCTGCAGTGCAGAAGGAGACCATTTGGCCCATCAAGTCTGCACCAACAATCCCACCTAGGGCCTATTCCCGTAACTCCACATATTTACCCCACTAATCCCGCTATCCTACGCATTCCAGGACACTAAGAGTCAATTTAGTATGACCAATGCACCTAACCCGCACATCTTTGGCCTGTGGGAGGAAACCCAAGTACCCAGAGGAAACCCACACACACACGGGGAGAACGTGCAAACTTCACACAGACAGTGACCCAAGCCGGGAATCGAACCCAGGTCCCTGGAGCTGTGCGGCAGCAGTGCTAACCACTGTCCCACCGTTCATTGATTTACCTGTTCTATACCGTTACTTTGATTTGATTTGATTTATTATTATCACATGTATTAACATACAGTGAAAAGTATTGTTTCTTGCGCGCTATACAACCAAAACATACCGTTCATAGAGAGGAAAACAAGAGAGTGCAGAATATAGTGTTACAGTCATAGCTAGGGTGTAGAGAAAGATCAACTTAATGCAAGATAAGGCCATTCAAAAGTCTGACAGCAGCAGGGAAGAAGCTGTTCTTGAGTTGGTTCGTATGTGACCTCAGACTTTTGTATCTTTTTCCCGAAGGAAGAAGGTGGAAGAGAGAATGTCCGGGGTGCTGCTTTGCTGAGGCAGCAGGGAGTGTAGGCAGAGCCAACGGATGGGAGGTTGGTTTGCGTGATGGATTGGGCTACATTCATGACTTTTTGTAGTTTCTTGCGGTTTTGGACAGAGCAGGAGCCATACAGAGCTGTGATACAACCAGAAAGAATGCTTTCTATGGTGCATCTGTAAAAGCTGGTGAAAGTCATAGCTGACATGCCAAATTTCCTTAGTCTTCTGAGAAAATAGTGGCGTTGGTGGGCTTTCTTAACTATAGTGTTGGCATGGGGGGAACCAGGACAGTTGTTGGTGATCTGGACACCTAAAAACGTGAAGCTTTCGACCCTCTCTACTTCGTCCCCATTGATGTAGACAGGGGCATGTTCTCCTTTACATTTCCTGAAGTCGATGACAATCTCCTTCATATTGTTGACATTGAGGCAGAGATTATTGTTGCCACACCAGTTCACCAGATTCTCTACCTCATTCCTGTACTCTGCCTCGTCATTGTTTGAGATCCGACCCACTATGGTGGTGTCGTCAGCAAACTTGAAAATCGAATTGAGGGGGAATTTGGCCACACAGTCATAGGTGTACAAGGAGTATCGTAGGGGGCTGAGAACACACCTTGTGGGGCACTGGTATTGAGGATTATCGTGGAGGTGTTGTTGTTGCCTATCCTTACCGATTGTGGTCTGTGAGTTAGGAAGTTCAGGATCCAGTCACAGAGGGCGGTGCCAAGCCCCGTGCCACAGAGTTTGGAGATGAGTTTCGTGGGAATAATAGTGTTGAAGGCTGGGCTGTAATCAATAAATAGGAGTCAGACATAGGTGTCCTTGTTATCCAGGTGTTCCAGGGTTGAGTGCAGTGCCAGGGAAATGGCGCCTGCTGTGGACCTGTTGCAGCAGTAGGCAAACTGTAGTGGATCCAGGTAGTCAGGAAAGCTGGAATTGATTCATACCTTTCGAAGCACTTCATAATGATGGATGTCAGAGCCACCGGCCGATAGTCATTAAGGCACGTTGCTTGGTTTTTCTTAGGTACCGGGATGATGGTCATCTTCTTGAAGCAGATAGGGACCTCAGATTGTTGTAAAGAGAGGTTGAAGATGTCTGTGAATACCTCCGCCAGCTGATACGCGCAGGATCTGAGTGCACATCCAGGTACCCCATCCGGGCCAGTTGCTTTCTGTGGGTTGACCTTCAAGAAAGCTGCGCTGACATCTGCAATGGTGACCCCAGATACAGGTTCATCCAGAGCTTCCAGTGTAGACGCCATGCTCTCGCTATCCTCTTGCTCAAAACGGGTGTAGAATGCATTGAGCTCACCAGGGAGCGGTGCTTTGGAGCCGGCGATTTTACATGTTTTCATCTTGTCGGCTGTTGTCTTGCAGACTTGCCATAGTCGGCGGATGTCGGTGTGGCTAGCCTGGGACTCTAGCTTGGTCCAGTGCTATCTTTTGGCATCTTTGATGGATCTCCTTAGATCGTATCTGGCTTTCTTGTATAGGTTAGTGTCGCCTGACTTGAACGCCTCAGACCTGGACTTCAGCAAGCAGTGGATATCCCTGTTCATCCATGGTTTCCGGTTGGGGAACACACGGATTTGCTTCTTTGGCACACAGTCTTCTACACATTTACTGATGAAGTCAGTTACTGTAGTGGCGTACTCGTTCAGACTGGTCACAGAGTTTTTAAATACTGACCAGTCCACTAACTCCAAGCAGCCCCGTAGGAGATCATCCAATTCCTCAGACCAACATTGCACGACTCTCTTTCTTGGATTCTCCCGCTTCAGTTTTTGCTTGTAAGCTGGGAGCAGGATCACAGCCTTGTGGTCTGATTTGCCAAAGTGTGGGTGGGCAATAGAACGGTAGGCATGTTTGATATTTGTGTAGCAGTGGTACTGACTTAATGGTATCAATACATGTATTGTAAATAGTTATTTTTTTGGAAGGGGAAGAGTTTCTTCAAAAAGAAAGGGGGAATGTTGTAATATGCCTTCAAAGGATGACAGCATGACATTACCGGAAGGATGTGCGATCCAGTTTCAGTTTCACCTTTGAGCAAATGCACACAAAGACAGTTCTGCTGCTGAAGTTTTAAACCTCTGTATATCTGTTCACATGTACCTAGTGGTGGCAGCATGCTTACCCAATCCCTTTTGAGTGATAGGTGCTTTTATATCATTATAAAGACCACAACAAGATGGATGTAAAAGATTCCATGATACCTACAGAAGATGAGTAAGGAAGTTTTTGCTTCAACACTTAATCTTCAACCAAAGCCAATTGAATAGTTAATCTCATTATCTATCTTATTGTTGTTCATGGAAGCTTATTGGTGCACATTGTGTTCCTTTTATTACAATCATAACTAGAAAGTAACTTATTAGCTGCTATGCATTGGGAGACACCAGGAATGTAAAAGCTGCTATATAAATGAAACTTTTGTTCTTTCTGGTGTGTGGATGTTCCATATGTTCAATCTTTTCCTGTGCATGAATGTCGGTTTATATTGTGTATATTCCAGTGAGTCTCTATAGTTTGTACGTGTCTAGGTGTACATGGTATAGTGCTCTTGATGTTGACTCCGCATGTTTTTCAGCACTATTGATGCATCTATGTCCATTTTCCACAACCACAGTGAAATTTTGCAATGTTAAGCATGCAGTCCAGCAGCTTCAGCTGTCATTGACCAAATCTCTTGATAGAGGCAGCTATTCTGGACTATGTGGTCCTTTATAAAAAGTGCAAATGCTTGAAGCACCAAGTCTGGTCCCTCTATTCAATGTTTTGCATCTCCTGAGAGAAGGTTTGCTGAACACCTCCTCTTCAACTGACCTATGCGTATAGATACTTATTTAATTTACTTAGCTTCAATCTGTCCCTTTTCACGTTTCAGATTTTCGTTGGCTGGTTTTCACCAACTCAGTTGTATCGTTCTTTATTCAGATAACAGGAAATGATTGTTTAATACATGTGTTACTTTTTTAAACATAGAATTGCTATTGGTGATTCAGTTCAGTTGTTGGGTCCCACAGTGTACTGTAATCTGCCTGGCACTGTTCCCTTTGCTTAGTATGGCAACAGTTTCAACATTTGTGCTGTAGCTTTCCTGTCTTCAGTAAGTGCTTGCAGCTTGAGGAACTTCGGCTCAGAGTCACTGAGCTGGAGGCTGAGCTGCAGACACAGCAATACATCAGGGAGGGGGAAAATTACCTGGACACTTTGTACCAGGAGGAATAAAAGGTTATCAGGTGTAAATCAGAACTATAAAAACAAACGGATCAGCCATGTTCTTACTGAATGACGGAGCATGCTCAAGGGGCTGAATCATCTACATCTGCTCCTTTTTCATACATTTGTATGATAACTCAGTGCAGAGTTAAGCCACACTAACTAAAATAATCCCAGATTCAATTATCAGGTTGTGCAGGTTCGGCTGATCTCAGCTCGGTTAGTAGTAGGAGCACTGCCAGTAGTTAGAGCGCCTGCAAGTTAGGTAGAGGTTAACCTCTGGCTGCTAACTAATGACTATCATTTGAAGTTTGTAGATGCCCCATGTCACTGAGAACAAGCATTTGTGAATAAAAGCCTCTTGGATGAGAGACCTTGATCTTTTAGGTACCTGCATATGCTGATTATTTATTCAGGAAGTGTACTTCACTCTTTCAGAGTCTAATCATTACAAATTTCATGCACACTTGGCTAAAAGTAAAATACTGCCGATGTTGGAATCTGAAACAAAAACAGAAAATGCTGGAAAATCTCAGCAGGTCTGACAGCATCTATGGGGAGAGAATAGAACCAATGTTTCGAGTCTAGATGACCCTTCGTCAGAGCTGAAGAGTCAGACTCAAAACGCTGGCTCTATTCTCTCCCCACAGATGCTGTCAGGCCTGCTGAAATTTTCCAGCATTTTCTGTTTATGTTCTTGCACACCTAGTCATTTTAAAAATTCAAATTACACGAACAAATCATTTGGTGATGGACAGGGCCAAAGTCCACAGGGCAGAACACCAGTAAAGTTAGGAATCGTGAAAGATGGAGTAAATCATGCTTATCACCAAGATTATACATATTAGCGGAGGCAAGGAAGATGAAAAGGATGAAGATGATCTGCAGTTTAGAAGTTGTGGGAAAGAATGCGATGGTCTTTGATTTAAAAGCAGCAGCAAATTTAGCACGACATAAAAGGGAATGCAGCCTGTTCATGTGGAAGTGAAAGATCCCATAGCACTACTTGAAGAAGGGCAGAGAATTCCCACAGAGTCTGACCAAAATTCCCTTCTCAATCAACATCACCAGAAATAAATTAATCTGCTTATTTATTAATGTATGATTTGTGGGATTTAGTTTTTCATCTGCCTACAATACAAAGTCTATAAATTGGTGGTAAAATGCTTTGATGAGGCTTTATAAAAATACACATTCTTCCTTTCTTCCACGCCACACTTTTCAATAAAGCCTTAAACAGCCAATTTCATGTTGGATTTTATTACTGTTCTTCAAGTTATAATTTCTGATAATACTGCTATCTATTAAAGTTAAAGCATTTAATAAACAGAATGAATGATAGAAAATGAGATTAATTTTAAATTTACTATGATGAGATTGACATACAGAACACACTTGTGAAATAAAACTCGGTTACTTCTATTGCCTATTACGTGCTATATATTCCATCAATTCTGTTTGGAGATTTACAGCCAAAAGCCAATGCCCTACACACTTCTGTTGCCAGCTCTTGAATGTCACATTATTCCAATAAACCTGTTCCTGGAATAAGATAGTTGAACAAGATGCTTTGTCTTTCAAAAAAATACATGGAATGAATCATCTAAGTTGTACAAGTGCAGTCCAGTGCATAAACGATGGGAAGAATGGCCTTCTTCTACACCATTATGCTTCTGTCATTCGGTGAAATGTATTGTAAAGCTCAGTACGCAACAATTAGAATATGTTTATCCATCACAAGATCAATCAAGTACTAGGGCGCTTTACAAGACTGTTTGGCTCCTAAATAAAGACATTCTAACCATATATCAGCCACTGATTAAGTTACATTTGTGCTATTTTTGGGTATGTTACTTTTTATTCCGAAATAATGTTAATGAATTTAATGGATTCACAAAAGAGTAGCATGGGTGATTCTGAGACTTAAAGCTTGAAATTTTAACATTGGAATGGAAAGAACATTTTCCTGGAATGGAAGGTCCATCAATCCAGGCTTCCAAAATATTAAGAGAAAGGAGTATTGCAGGGGCAAACAAATGCAGGAAAGTGAAGCTTCCATGACAGATGCTTGGGTTGTTCGTTTCCAATGTACCATCCATTAGTGTGCAGAGCTCAGTTAGCTGTCGTAGTCACTGTGCAATATTACTGTGAACAGAGACCTCACGATGGATTTGGATTTAGATTCAATCAACCTGGAAGGCATGGAGACTAAGAGGACAACAGTACAGTCATCAAGTAACAAATCAAACAGGAGCATAATGGCTTCAATGTCCATTGCTTCCACTGAGCTCTGCAACTGACTATGAGCATTGTTTATTGGACATGTTATTTTAAAGCAATAACTTAAAGCAGTTTGAGGGGTGGTGATGGCCTAGTGGTATTATCACTAGACTATTAATTCAGAAGCTCAGTTAATGTTTTGGGGACCCAGGTTCGAATCCCGCCACGGCAAATGGTGGAATTTGAATTCAATAAAAAACATCTAGAATTAAGAAACCATGAAACCATTGTCAAAAAACCCCACCTGGTTCACTAATGTCCTTTATAGAAGGAAATCTGCTGTCCTTACCTGGTTTGGCCTGCATGTGACCCCAGAGCCACAACAATGTGGTTGAGTTTCAACTGCCCTTTGAAATGGCCTAGCAAGCCACTAAGTTCAAGGATAATTAGGGGTGGACAATGAATGCTGGCCACAAATGAATTTTAAAAAAGCTAACAATTTGTTCAAAATGCATCAGTTCCCTGAGCTCAAAAATTAAGAGACAGGGCGGAAACGTCAGAGACAGCACAATTTCTAGTACTTCCCAAAACTAAAGTGGTACAGCCTAATTGTTCCATGAAGGTGAGGAGGGAGTGTAGAACACTAGCCCACTTGTTTCATTTTGCTGTCGTTTTTTTTCTCCCCCAGTCAGGCACCGAGAAATGATAAACTTTGAGGCTTTCCCAGGTTCCTCTACTGACTGGAGGGAAACAGGCTATGGCACTGTTGGCATGTCTCTTATTCTGTAAGATTCAATGAGATCCCCCCTCGTCCTTCCAAACTCCATTGAGTAGAGATCCATAGTCCTCAAATACTTCTCATATGTCAAGCTTTTCATTCCCAGGATCACTCTCGTGGAGTTAGACTACGGCTTGATTGGCCATCTTTCTATATTTTCACAATTATCCGGGGAAAGAAGAACTGATGAACATTTTTCTTTCATTTATTCTTGGGATTGCTGGTATGACCAGAATTTGTTGCCCACCCCTAACTCCTCTTGAAAAGATGGTGGTGGACTGTCTTTGTGAGCTGCTGCAGTCCATTTCGGGCAGATATACATGTAGTTCAAGTAAGCAGTGTTCTGGGATTTTGACCCAGTGACAGTGAAGTAGCAGTATATAATTCCAAGTTGTGTGACTTGGGTTGAATTTCAAAGTGGTAGTGTTCCCATTTGTCTGCTAACCTCGACTTTCCACTTGGTAGAGGCCATTGGTTTGATATGTACTGTCGAAAGAACCTTGGTGAGTTGCTGCATTGCATCTTGTAGATGGTACACACTGCTGCCACTCTGTGCTGGAGGTAGTAAGTGGCCAGGATTTTGCGGCCATACGGTAGCAGGACCTGCAACTGGAAGATCCAGACAACAGTCAAGGTTGGAAATTTCCTGATGTGGAGATGCCGGCGTTGGACTGGGGTAAACACAGTAAGAGTTTTAACAACACCAGGTTAAAGTCCAACAGGTTTATTTGGTAGCATTTGCTAATGGCATTTGCTACCAAATAAACCTGTTGGATTTTAACCTGGTGTTGTTAAACCTCTTACTGTGGAAATTTCCTGCCAGTCTTTAGGGTGGTGCATGAGGTGCCTATCAAGCAAGCTGCATGGTGCTGAGTGTCTTTCGTGTTGCTGGAGCTGCAAAAAAACAGGCACTGTATTCACATTCCTGACTTGTGCCTTGTATATGGTGGACAGAATTTGGGGTGTTAGCGAAGGGGTTGGGGATTCAGGGGGTAGTCAGGTAGTTGGATGAAGTGGTCAGGCAGTATTTGGGTCAGGTCAGTTTTGGCAGGTGTTGGTAGGTTGGGGTGTCAAGGTGGGAGACAGAGTGGTTGGTTGTACAATTACCCAGGATTTAGACTAGGGCTTGGGCCTAGACTAGGCCCCCCCCTAGATTTTTCTATCTAATATTTCCTGGGTAATTATTCAGATAGGTAAATCTGATTGTCTGAAGTGTCTGACTGTAACTCAAGAAGTTTTAGGAGGGTCCCGGGTGTTGCGAAGTGGGGTAGAGTAACAGTAGATTGGAAGGTAGGAAGTTAGAATTCGCTGATTGTAAAATTGTAAAATGCAAGCGGGGAAAGCATTGTGTGGTTCCATTAAAAGGTGGTGCTTTTTCTGTGCTTAGAGATTCAAATGCAAGTACAGAGAGAGCCCAAACTAAAACATTAGTATCGAAAGGCCAAGCAGCAGTTTTTAGCAAAACAACAGGCTTTTGAATTTAGCCAATCAATTTGAATCAAGCACTTAGACAGCAAGAACCTATTAAATTTAAATCTGATGGTTTTGACAACCTACGACCAATCCTATTGTGGGAAATATTGATATGTCATCATGGGTATAAAAGAAAGGGACAGTGGGACAAAGAGAGAAGAGCAACTGCCACCTGCCAGAGCTGTAACCTGCAGCTCTCTCTCTCTCTCTCTTGAGAGAGAGAATTGCTGGCTCTCATAGCTTCACCTATGTCTTAGAGAAAGCACCATCTAGATAGCAGTGGTACCAAAGAAGAAAGAAGTTCCAGACAGAAGAATCAACAGAGAAGGCCCAGAAGATTCCAGAAGACACAAAACCTGGTTGTAATTTAGAGAGTGACTAAATTCTATTTTGTTAATGAGTGAAAATTGTATTTATTTGAATAGCATATCATTAGAATCTTGTTCTTTCGGGAATAGTTAACAGAAGGGATTTATTCAGTTTGTTAATAGGTTAGTTAATTTGTCCACTGTTAGATAAATAAATTGTTACGTGTTGATTTTAGAGTGGGTGTCAATATTTATTTTGTATCTAACCACTAGAAGTTGCTGAAGAGCAGGTCACAACACTTCACACACACTTTTTACAGATTATAAGGTGAGGTGCTCCTTTTTGGGAGTTTCAGTGTTGGTGCTCAGAGGGGGGATCAACCTCGACTTTACAACACGGGGAGCAGAGTATTTGCCCAATGGCAGTTCAAGCTTCCTGGGCTTGATGGAGTCACGGCATTTAGACTTCCAACAATCTGGAAACTGGAAGATCTGAGTCTTCTGGTCAACCCCACTGGTGTGGATCTGGAGTCACATGTAGGTCAAGCAGGATAAGGACAGCAGATTTCTTTCCCTGAAGGATATTGTCGATTATGATGTGGAGATGCCGGTGTTGGACTGGGGTAAACACAGTAATAAGCCTTACAACACCAGGTTAAAGTCCAACAGGTTTATTTGGTAGCAAAAGCCACTAGCTTTCGGAGCGCTGCTCCTTCGTACTCCCACTTAGCTGACAAAGGAGCAGCTCTTTGAAAGCTAGTGGCTTTTGCTACCAAATAAACCTGTTGGACTTCAACCTGGTGTTGTGAGACTTCTTACTGTGGATATTGGTGAAGCAGGCAGGTTTTTATAACAATCTGGCACCTTCATGATCATTCAATGTTTATTAATTTATTAAATTTCAATTTCCCCAGCTGGTATGGTGGGATTTGAACTCAAGTCTCCAGAATATTAATCCAAGCCACATGAAATTTTAGTCGAATGACATTACACCGAGGTACAGTTCATCTGTCTTCCTCTTACCCGATTGGTAGCAGAGCCATTGTGAGTGTATGTTGAGTGAAAAAGAAGTTTTACTGTTCTTCATTTAGAGAATTGCTGGTTGGCTAGCCAAAGGCTCTACTTTTATTTATTATGTCTATTTTTAGCCCCACAGCTTCTATTTTATCTAATTTACGTTGTCACTATGATGTTTTCATGTGACCTGTGGCCATCCCCAATCTAACCATTTCTATTTCATTCTTTCATGAGATATGGGTATTGCTGGTAAGGCTGGCATTTATTGCCTATCCCTAATGGCCCTTGAGAAACTAGTGCTCAGCTGCCTTCTTGAGCCACTACAGTGCATCTAGCAGTCCACAGAAGCACAATCTAACGCAGCTCATATTTTATTGATCTTTGTCAAACTGGGAGTCTATGCTTCACAAAAGTGTACAGACCAGGCTCTCTGAGCTTCCCTGGATAGAATCAATGAATCTACACTGCAGAAGGAGGCCATTTGGCCAATTGAACCTGCACCAATAATCCCATCCCGTTCCTATCCCCATAACCCCACATATTTACCCTCCTAATCCCCCTTACAATACGAGGCAATTTATCATGGCCAATCAACTGATCCCATACATCTTTGGACTATGGAAGGAAACTGGAGCACCCGGAGGAAACCCACACAGACATGGAGGGAGTGTGCAAACTCCACACAGACAGTCACCCAAGGTTGGAATTGAACCCGGATCCCTGGCGCTGTGGGGCAGCTGTGCTAATCACTGTGCCACCGTACCACCCCCCAGCTGAGAATAGCTGAGGTGTTTTAGACTATGAACCATGCAGCCATCCTCGGCATCTTTTCCAAAACCGAGTACATCTGAGAATCCTATATGCTTTAGGATGATACAGCCTCATAGAACTGAGCCTTTCAAGAGTGATGCAGCATAGCTTCCAGAAATGGACAACATTATCTCGAATGCTGTTACTACATTTTGCAGGGCAGAAAATAGATCTTACATAAGAACTAAAAAGCAGTTCTGGAGTAGTGTCGCCAGCTTTTCAGGAATTAAAGATTAATATGCTGGATGTCACTGTGAACTACCTCAAAGAAAAAATATAGTTGTGCTAAAAATAGTCATAAAACATCAATTTCACACTTTAATCTTTTCTTTCGACAGTAAAATATGGGAGATGATATATGAAATGGCACGTCTAGACATAGTGCTTGGAGCCAGGTCATGTCATGAAACCTATATTCAAGGACTATGTCCAACCAGAGTATTTCATCCACTTGAACTTTACTCCAAGTTGCAACACAATTACAAAGAACTTCACAATGAGTCACACCGCTAGTCTGTACAACAATGCCAACCCTTGTGAGGCCTTGATGCTTGGCTGGCAGCTAATTGGTTTGGAGTCACCAAAAATGCTGTACAATTCTGAGTTATTCCCGGGTTAAGGCCTTTGCATTCTCTATGTTTCAAACTCTCTTAAAAGATTCATGATCAAGATATAGCTAAAACATACAGGGTTCCAGGATCGTACTTGCAGGACATTCAATGCAAAGCAATTTTGTCCAACAAATAGCAACTACAGTTCAAACGTACGAAATCATTTGGAAACTGCTTTGGGATGTCTGGGGACCCTGAAAGGTACTGGGTGAATTTTACTGTCCTGCCCGCCACGGGAATCAGAGCAGGCGAGGGGCGGACCATGGGAAGGTCCATTGACCTCGAGTGGGATTTTACGGTTGTGGGGCGAGTGAGGCTGGAAAATCCCACCCACTGTGTTGCTTATTTGAACAAGAGCAGTGTAATTCTTTCTGTTTCCAAACAAACTTTTATCACTCCAACAACACAAAAACTAGTAATTTATCTTATTTACCCATGACCTCCAGAGGCACAAGGCAAGGTCTGCACTTCCGGCATAACTCGAGACCACATACAAGTAACCTAATTCAAGCTGCTTCAGAAAGTTTACATAAAGTTGCACCTGACGACTAGAAGGGAATCAAGCAGAACAGCAGTATATCTGTCCGTGCCTTCATCTCACATTTAATTCCAATCATTCCCCTTTCATTGTCACCTCTGTATTCCTATTGTATCAAATACTTTATTAGCCCAATTTTCACTTAAGCTTAAAACTTGCAGTCTTATCTCTCGACATCTATCCTGATCTTCTGTAAAGAATGTAATCACTGGGAGTCAATTACACATAATCAGAGCTCTGGGAGGAAGTGGTAATATCCTTTAACATTCTTGTTTGAGACTCGTTAATATTTTGCTCACTATACTGTGGTTCTAAATCACATTGCAAATGAAATAACCTGCTTGCTCTTAAATTACCTATGCCTCTCGGTGTTTTAAAACCCTGGTAACGCTTTTATCTCATGAAAATTGACCCATTCTTCAGAACTTCAAGTCTTGATTTCCAGAACGATCCTTTTTGTTCTTCAATGTTCTGCAGTGCATCAATGTCCTGTCGAAGGAAAGGTGTCCAGAACTGGAGACATCCTTCATATCATCTTACTAACGATGTACACAGAGGGGGTTGGTTTAACTCAGCTGGCTGGACAGCTGGTTAGTGATGCAGAGCAACACCAACAGCGCGGGTTCAATTCCTGTACCGGCTGAGGCAATTGATGCAGGCCCTGCCTTGTCCCTCGCCTGAGGTGTGCTGATCCTCAGATTAAATCACCACCAGTCCATAGTCCCAGATGACCATAGGTTGTGACGACTTTGCCTTACACAGATGGAATAACTTGATTCTATTTAGATTTAGGTGGCCTTGAGTGTCCGAGCACATAATAAACTTGGTTAATTGCATTGACTGGATACTTTCAGTAAAAGCTGAAGAATCACACAAAAATCCCTTGTAATTTTGTTAATGGACATTTCTTCACTGTGCATATGTTTCCTGCTACAATATCCATATGCTTACATTTATCTATATTGGAATTTTAGGTCATTCCTGTCACTATCCTCTGCCGTTTATGGGTAATGTGACCAATGGAGACATCAATTGTGTATGACTCAAGAGGCCATGGCCACCATTCCTCCAGGTGAAGCTCTTTCTACTTGTCATTGCCATTGGTTTTCTATCATAAATCTGCCTTTAATCCAATTATCAAGCCAATTTTCAGATTAGTGGTCTTTCAATTCATGATTCTTAATCTCAAGCTTCAAGAAATAACTCTTGAAAACTGAAGCTTGATTCTTCAGATGCTGGGCGCTTGGCAACTTATTCACTTAATTCTGCAGTGCTTCAAGTGCATTTAATAAATAGTTTAAATCCATATTTTTTATTTCTTAAGACACATTGCAGAATTTAGGATATTTTGGAAAATCATTGCCAGCACATTAACTATCTCTGCAGCTTTCCCTTTCAGTGCCAGTACTTTTTCTTTGCTGATATCAAATACCTTAATTTCCTCACTCTCATTGGCCCTAATTACCCTCTATTTCTGGTATCTAACTTATGTCTTCTAGAGTGAATAAGTTCCCATATTCCCCATGACAATCTCTCCTGTCTCAGCCTCTAAGGGGTCACTGTTTACTTTAGCTACTCTCTTCCTTTTCATATACTTGTAGAAGTTCTTACAAACTGTGTTTATATTTCTGGCAAGTTTACCCTCACATTTTATTTTTCCCCATGTATCAAATTTTTAGACACTTCTCTTCCTCAGACTTTGTAACATTATAAGTCTTTTCTTTTAAGCTAATATTATCTTTAACCTTTTTAGTAGGCCAGGGTTGGAAGTTTTGTTTACAGTGGAGTGTAATTTTGCTGAACATTTTAAATTATTTCTTTTAATGTTTCCCACTGTTTAGTCACTGCCATAACTTCGAGTCCATTTACCCAAACAGCGTAAGCCAGCTCTCCACTCATACCTATGTGGCTGGGTTTGTTTAAGTTTAAGATTCTTTTTTCTGTCTGTATTAAGTTGTTTTCAAACTTAATGTGGAAGTAAATTGTGTTATAATCACTACTTTCGTGTGGCTCCTTTACTCTGCCTTTACTAATTAATCCTATTGCATTGCCCAATACTAGATCTAAAATAGCTTTATTCCAATTGATTCCACAAAATATTCTCCAGGAAAGATCACAAAAGCATTCTACAAACCTAGTTCAGGTTACACCAATAATGTCTTCCAGATTTAGTTTTTAAAATAAATAAAATGATGGTTCATGATGTTTTAGCTTTAGCCTTAGCCCCCTGTGTATTTGCTAATTTTTACATGAAATTAATTCATTTCAAAAAAAGGCTCGATTATTTCATTTTCTGGCTGGTTGTCTGTGAGAATTCACTAATGCGATTGGCTGCGTGGAAAACTTGATGGCATCACTGCAACTTGATGATGGAAATCCCAATTAAGGAACACCGCAATCCATTCCAAGGCGAGAAGTTTCTCACCATAGAAATCGTGAAATCTTACAGCGCAGTGCAGCTTCCTTCAAGGTCAAGGGCAAGACCTCTCATTTCATCTCTGACCACACATTCTGGGCCAACATCGTTGGAGGTGAGGAGGAACTTACGGTGGCATTTACAACTCTGAATGCAACTATCTCCTTAAGCCTTAACAGCTTCACTAATTTGTACTGTGAATGGTCTGGGATGCTCCAGGTCAAAAATTCACCTGGGGGCTTGGATTGTATAAATGCTTATGATCCTCCTCCTCAGCAATGATGTGTATTTGATGGGTGATTTTTGTAAAATGACTCCTCACTGAGTTGTAATTCCTCTAATACAAAGGATGATGAGTATAGAAAAAACAGTTTATAGTTCCTCATTTCGATGTAACTTAAAATTGATGCTTAACAATTTCTGAGCCATAGTATCACAGGAAACAATACAGCAATTGTTCAGAAAATGGCATTCTTCTCAAAAACGTTCACATTCTCCCACTTATACTAAACACTCAACATTAAAGGAAATTATATCGGGAGAGCTTTTTACATTATTCATTCTTGGGAACCGAGCACCGCTGGGTAGGCCTGCATTTATTGCCCATCCTTAATTGCTCTTGAGAAGGTGCTGGTGAGTCACCTTCTTGAATCGCTGATGTCCATGTGGTGTAGGCACACCCACAGTAATTTTTTTTCTGTAGCAGTTTGATACATTTGAGAGGCTTGCTGGGCTACTTCAAAGGGCAGTTAAGGGTCAAACACATTTCTGTGGGTCTGGAGTCATCAAGAGCAACTCAAATAGAGAAAGAAAAACGGGAGAAGGAACAGTGATAAATTATAAATTATATTTTGTTTAGTCTCACATAGACTGAAACAAAGCATTTCAGTCAAGGGAAG
The DNA here is from genome assembly GCF_964213995.1 of Mustelus asterias. Lineage (NCBI taxonomy): Eukaryota > Metazoa > Chordata > Chondrichthyes > Carcharhiniformes > Triakidae > Mustelus > Mustelus asterias. Next base: position 59,456,929 of record NC_135808.1, read on the forward strand.
ATATGGTTATCGAATATCAATGTGATAAAGCCTAGAAGTTTAACAACACCAGGTTAAAGTCCAACAGGTTTATTTGGTAGCAAAAGCCACACAAGCTTTCGAAGCTCTAAGCCCCTTCTTCAGGTGAGTGGGAATTCTGTTCACAAACAGAGTTTATAAAGACACAGACTCAATTTACATGAATAATGGTTGGAATGCGAATGCTTACAACTAATCAAGTCTTTAAGAAACAAAACAATGGGAGTGGAGAGAGCATCAAGACAGGCTAAAAAGATGTGTATTGTCTCCAGACAAGACAGCCAGTGAAACTCTGCAGGTCCACGCAACTGTGGGCGTTACAAATAGTGTGACATGAACCCAATATCCCGGTTGAGGCCGTCCGCGTGTGTGCAGAACTTGGCTATCAGTTTCTGCTCAGCGACTCTGCGCTGTCGTGTGTCGCGAAGGCCGCCTTGGAGAACGCTTACCCGAATATCAGAGGCCGAATGCCCGTGACCGCTGAAGTGCTCCCCAACAGGAAGAGAACAGTCTTGCCTGGTGATTGTCGAGCGGTGTTCATTCATCCGTTGTCGCAGCGTCTGCATAGTTTCCCCAATGTACCATGCCTCGGGACAGCGCAGAGTCGCTGAGCAGAAACTGATAGCCAAGTTCCGCACACACGCGGACGGCCTCAACCGGGATATTGGGTTCATGTCACACTATTTGTAACGCCCACAGTTGCGTGGACCTGCAGAGTTTCACTGGCTGTCTTGTCTGGAGACAATACACATCTTTTTAGCCTGTCTTGATGCTCTCTCCACTCCCATTGTTTTGTTTCTTAAAGACTTGATTAGTTGTAAGCATTCGCATTCCAACCATTATTCATGTAAATTGAGTCTGTGTCTTTATAAACTCTGTTTGTGAACAGAATTCCCACTCACCTGAAGAAGGGGCTTAGAGCTTCGAAAGCTTGTGTGGCTTTTGCTACCAAATAAACCTGTTGGACTTTAACCTGGTGTTGTTAAACTTCTTACTGTGTTTACCCCAGTCCAACGCCGGCATCTCCACATCATAAAGCCTAGAAACATGGCAACTATTGGTTACCTGTTGCCAAGATGTTTCACGGAATAAAGGAAGCTTTCACACAAACTTTCCAAAGTCACAGTTAGCTGAAGCCATTTTAAAATCAGAGCTCAGTTTAAAGTTTTTATTAAAGTTTATTTATTATTGTCACAAGTAGGCTTACATCAGCACTGCAATAAAGTTACTTAAAAAATCCCCGAGTCACTACACTCCAGTGCTTGTTCGGGTTACACTGAGGGGGAATTTAGCATGGCCAATGCACCTAACCAGCATGTTGTGGTGAACCATTGTTGGTTCCCACCAGGTAGTGCTGAGCCATGGTCTGGCCAGTACTATGAGTCTGTAGATATGTTACTGTTGGGGTTAGGGTTGGGCTGTTCTACCTGTTAATATAGTCCTATGGTACACCCCAGTTGGCTCCACCTCCTGGGAGAAGTATAAAGGTCACTGCTCTGCCTGGTGACCCTTTAGTCTGGGATTGTATATAGTAGCTCCGTTATTGTTGGCAATAAAAGCCTTTATTTCCCGAGTACATCCTGCCTCTCGTGTGATATATCGCGCATCAATTTTATTGCCAACAAGTAAATTCTTTTTTTTGAAAAAAAACGACAAAAGAAAACATGGAGCAAATGCTTAAACCCGAACGGCTTACGTTGGACCCACGTGCGGCGGGAGCATCGAACACTTTCGACCACTGGTTGAAGTGTTTCCAAGATTACCTCGCGCCTCCACAGCGGTCACCGACGACGCCGACAGACTCCGGGTCCTCCACATGAGGGTAAGCGACGCTGTATACTTAGCGATCCGTGGGGCCACCGACTACAAAGGGGCCCTCGAGCTTCTCAAGAAGCGATACAACAAACCGCCGAATGAGATCCATGCTCGACACCTTCTAGCCACTCGACGGCGGCAGCCCGGCGAAACAACGGAACAGTACGCGTGCGAACTTCAGCAGCGAGCCAGAGCCTGCAACTGCAAGTCAGTGTCGGCAGCCCAGTACATGAGCGGCCTAGTTCGAGATGCGTTCGTGGCGGGAATCGGCTCGTCGTACATCCGCCTTCGGCTGTTGGAGCAAGGTAACCACGATCTCACTAAAACCACAGAGTTAGCTGACGCTCTAGAAACGGCCTCCAAAAGTCTGGAGATGTACCCCGACAACCACGTGGAGACGGTGTAGCAGGGGCAGTCGCAGACTCCACTTTATTCAGCGGGACCGAAAAACTGCGCGATTGCGTTCCCAGCCTCGGACCTGACGACGGCAGCAGCTCCAGGTGGACCGCGGTGTTACTTCTGTGGGGGGGTGAAACACCCTCGGCAGCGATGTCCAGCTAAAGCGGTGTTGTGCTCCGCCTGCGGCAAGAAGGAGCATTATTCCAAAGTATGCTGGTCCAAACCTCCATCCAAAAACAGCAGTGCGGCGTGTGACTCCCCGGAGCCGGCCTCGTTGTCTTCTGCGTCTTCAAGGTCTTCTACCACGTGCGATTCCAGGACGTCGCCATTCCGAACAACGGAGTCGCAAGACACGTGCGACCTGCAGGGGCCACAGGTTTTGGCACCATCGTCCACGTGCGACCTATGGGGGCAGCCATTTTGGTCGGCACCGACCGCGAATGACCAGCAGGGGTCGTCATCAACCATCTCAGCTGCCTGCAGTTGCACCCACGAACCAACGATGGTGTCGATCATCCTGGACCAGGCCAAGCCTCACAGACTCGACAAGTCCATGATGGACATACAGGTAAACAGACGCCAGATTTATTGTTTGTTTGACAGCGGGAGCACGGAGAGCTTCATTCACCCGGACACCGTGAAGCGGTGTGGTCTCCGGATTCAGACTGTCAAGCAGACAATTTCGATGGCGTCAAGGTCCCGGTCTGTCACCGTGCTAGGGAGCTGCGTGGTCAATCTGATGGTGCAGGGCACGGTTTACGAGAACTTCAGGCTCCTTGTGTTACCGCACCTTTGCGCACCGATACTCCTAGGACTAGATTTTATGGTCCACTTGAAGAGTGTAACCCTGCAGTACGATGGGCCACTCCCTCCGCTTTCAGTGGGAGACCCGCAGCCTCTAAATTGCCCAACGCGCTCCACATGTAGTCTCTCAACGCTTAGGATTACCACACCCTCCCTATTCCAGAATCTCGTGCCAGGCTGCAAGCCCATCGCAACAAAGAGCAGGCGTTACAGCGTTGAGGATCGGATCTTCATTCGATCTGAAGTTCAGCGGCTCCTCAAGGAAGGGATCATCCAACCTAGCGCTAGTCCTTGGAGAGCGCAAGTCGTGGTGGTTAAGAATGGGAACAAACCCCGGATGGTCATAGACTATAGTCAGACCATTAATAGATACACGCAGCTGGATGCGTATCCCCTCCCGCGCATATCTGACATGGTCAATCAGATTGCGCAGTACCGGGTGTTCTCCACCATCGACTTAAAATCTGCTTATCACCAACTCCCCATTCACCCAGAGGACCGACAATACACGGCCTTTGAGGCGGATGGTCGCCTGTACCATTTTTTAAGGGTTCCTTTTGGTGTCACGAATGGGGTGTCGGTCTTCCAGTGTGCTATGGACCGAATGGTGGACCAGAACGGGCTGCGGGCTACCTTCCCGTACCTGGATAACGTCACCATCTGCGGCCATGACCAGCAGGACCACGATGCCAACCTTCTTAGATTCTTACGCACTGCATCTCGCCTGAATCTGACCTACAACAGGGAGAAGTGTGTATTTCGCACGCGCCGCCTAGCTATCCTCGGATACGTGGTGGAAAATGGGGTCCTTGGCCCTGATCCAGACCGTATGCGTCCCCTCCTCGAACTTCCCCTGCCCACTAGCATCAAAGCACTGAGAAGATGTTTAGGCTTCTTCTCATACTATGCACAGTGGGTTCCCAATTACGCGGACAAAGCCCGTCCGCTCATCAAGTCTACCTCTATTCCCCTAGCAACAGAGGCTCGCCGACATCGCGAAAGTCACGGTGCACGCTATCGATGAGTCCATCCCCTTCCAGGTGGAGAGTGATGCATCTGATTTCGCCCTGGTCGCCACACTTAACCAGGCGGGCAGGCCCATCGCCTTTTTCTCTCGCACCCTCCAAGGCCCTGAAATTCAACATTCGGCGGTGGAAAAGGAGGCCCAGGCCATTGTGGAGGCCGTTCGGCATTGGCGTCATTACTTGGCGGGAAAACGGTTCGCTCTGCTCACGGACCAGCGGTCCGTGGCGTTCATGTTCAACAACACGTTACGGGGTAAGATCAAGAATGATAAAATCTTGAGGTGGAGAATCGAACTCTCCACCTACAATTATGATATCATGTACCGTCCCGGGAAGCTCAACGAGCCCTCGGATGCCCTGTCGCGTGGAACATGCGCTAGTATGCAGGAGAATCGATTGCAGGCTCTCCACAATGACCTCTGCCATCCGGGGGTCACTCAGCTCTTCCACTTCATAAAGGCCCGGAATCTACCCTACTCGGTGGAGGATGTCAGGTCCATAACCAGAAGCTGCCGGGTATGCGCGGAATGCAAACCGCACTTCTACCGACCTGACAGGGCACACCTCGCTAAGGCCACTCGTCCCTTCGAAAGACTGAGTGTGGACTTTAAGGGCCCCCTTCCCTCGACAGATCGGAACGTGTACTTCCTCAATGTGGTTGATGAGTACTCCCGATTCCCTTTTATCATCCCCTGTTCTGATATGACCGCTGCCACGGTTATCAAGGCATTTCGTGATCTTTTCACCCTGTTTGGTTACCCCTGTTATATCCACAGCAATAGGGGCTCGTCGTTCATGAGTGATGACTTGAGGCAATACCTGCTCTCATATGGGATTGCCTCTAGTAGAACCACGAGCTACAACCCAAGGGGTAACGGACAGGTTGAACGAGAGAATGCTACAGTCTGGAAGGCTGTCTTACTGGCGTTGAGGTCTAAAGGTCTTCCAGTCTCCCGGTGGCAAGAGGTGCTCCCTGATGCGCTCCACTCCATACGCTCACTCCTGTGTATGGCAACCAACGCTACTCCTCATGAGAGAATGTTTTCATTCCCCAGGCAGTCTTCCTCTGGGACCTCATTACCGTCTTGGTTGACGTACTCAGGACCTGTCCTCCTGCGGCGGCATGTTAGGACCCGCAAGTCCAACCCTTTGGTTGAACAGGTCCATCTCCTCCACGCCAACCCTCAGTATGCCTACGTGGCATATCCTAACGGGCGAGAGGACACGGTCTCGATTCGAGATCTGGCGCCAGCAGGGGGCTTGGAAACCCCTGTCGCTCCCACACCTCCTGTTAGGGACCCCCCAACCATTATTTCCCCTCCTGACACGGCGCGGGCAGTATCGGGACCACCACTTAACCCTCTTACTCCCGTGTACAGCTTGCCTGAGTCCAGGAGATGGTCACCACTTCAAGGCGTGCCCGAGTTCAGCGGATTGTCACCACCTCGTGGTCTACCGGCCCGTGAGGCACTGGAGGAGTCGCTGGACACCGCCTTGGAGAGAACGTCACCGCGATTGCCTGAACCGGTGTCATCGCCGGTGTTGAGGAGGTCACAGCGACGATGCGGTTCCCCAGACTGTTTGAACTTATAGACAGATGAACAATTGTTCTGTGTTTTGTACCCCGCCGGCCTTTGTCTTCAAAGGAGGGGTGAATGTGGTGAACCATTGTTGGTTCCCACCAGGTAGTGCTGAGCCATGGTCTGGCCAGTACTATGAGTCTGTAGATATGTTACTGTTGGGGTTAGGGTTGGGCTGTTCTACCTGTTAATATAGTCCTATGGTACACCCCAGTTGGCTCCGCCTCCTGGGAGAGGTATAAAGGTCACTGCTCTGCCTGGTGACCCTTTAATCTGGGATTGTATACTGTATATAGTAGCTCCGTTATTGTTGGCAATAAAAGCCTTTATTTCCCGAGTACATCCTGCCTCTCATGTGATATATCGCACATCACATGTCTTTCAGACTGTGGGAGGAAACCGGAGCACCCAGAGGAAACCAACACAGACATGTGGAGAAGATGCAGACTCCACACAGACAATGACCCAAGCCAGGAATTGAACCTGTGATCCTGGTGCTGTGAAGGAGAGTGATCTGCCATCCTCAAAAACAATGATACCCAACGTGAAGCATGAACCCACGACCGTAAGATTAGGAATCTCATGCACTACTGACTGAGCTAGCCAGGCAGCCACTTGAGCTAAAGAAATCTGCATTTACCTTACAATACACTTGTGCGAAGAACGGAACAAGGGCAGGAGCTGACTTAGCTGTGAAGGCCCTCACAGTCAGATGATATATCAATGATCTGGATGAATCTATATCAATGATCTGGATGATAATGTGGTGAATTGGATCAGCAAGTTTGCTGATGATACAAAGATTGGAGGTGTAGTGGACAGTGAGGAAGGTTTTCAAAGCTTGCAGAGTGATTTGGACCAACTAGAAAAATGGGCTGAAAAATGGCAAATGGAATTTAATGCAGACAAGTGTGAGATATTGCACTTTGGAAGGACAAACCAAAGTAGAACGTACAGGGTAAATGGTAGGACTCTGAAGAGTGCAGTTGAACAGAGGGATCTGGGAATACAGGTACAGAATTCCCTAAAAGTGACGTCACAGGTGGACAGGGTCGTAAAGAGTGCCTTTGGTACATTGGCCTTTATAAATCGGAGTATCGAGTATAAAAGTTGGAGTGTTATGGTAAGGTTATATAAGGCATTGGTGAGGCCGAATGTGGAGTATTGTGTACAGTTTTGGTCACCTAGTTACAGGGTGTAAATAAGGTTGAAAGAGTGCAGAGAAGGTTCACAAGGATGTTGCCAGGACTTGAGAAGCTGAGTTACAGAGAGAGATTGAATAGGTTGGGACTTAATTCCCTGCAGCGTAGAAGATTGAGGGGAGATTTGATAGAGGTGTACAAGATTTTGATGGGCATAGATAGAGTGAATGCAAGCAGGCTTTTTCCGCTGAGGCGAGGGGAGAAAAAAACCAGAGGGCATGGGTTAAGGGTGAAAGGAGAAAAGTTTAAAGGGAATATTAGGGGGGGCTTCTTCACGCAGAAGTGGTGGGAGTGTGGAATGAGCTGCCGGATAAAGTGGTCAATGGTCACTTTTAACATTTAGGAAAAACTTGGACGGGTTCATGGATGAGAGGGGTGTGGAGGGATATGGTCCAAGTGCAGGTCAGTGGGATCCGGCAAAAAATGGTTCGGCACAGACAAGAAGGGCCAAAAGGCCTGTTTCTGAGCTGTAATTTTCTATGGTTCTATGGTTCTACATGCGTTGCCTCGGTTCACGAGAAGAATGCTGACCTAGACAGGGTAAGCACAGTAAGAAGTCTCACAACACCAGGTTAAAGTCCAACAGGTTTATTATTTGCTGCCAAATAAACCTGTTGGACTTTAACCTGGTGTTGTGAGACTTCTTACTGTGCTTACCCCAGTCCAACGCCGGCATCTCCACATTTAGACAGGGTAATGCAGGGCTGCCAAGGCTGGAACCCAGTCAGAGTCAATTCTGTCAAGTGGGGAGGGAGAAATTACTGGAAAACTTGTGTTGTGCTTAAATAGCAGGATATTCCAGCAGGAGAAACAAAAAACAATCACTGGAATGAATCTTCTCTTGAAACTCTGTTCCTGGTCCAAAAAAATAAATCTGTGCGTGAAAGATTAAGAGCTTCACAGTCTACGATATCATCAGCAGTACGAATTTTGCAAGTGGATTTGTTAAAGAAGTTACTGTACATTTACTAAGTTTGCATTTTGACTTCAGGCTGTGAAGAATGCTCAGTTAAATAAATGACTCTATCCCTTGGAGTCACTGATGGAAATCTTAGCCTGTTCACTGTGATCTTGAAGAACAGACAGCAAGAGATGAGAAGAATTATTAAAAATGCGAATCCAGTTTCTGCGATGGTGATTCCTGCACTTTGATGGAGTAACTTAAATTGGTTTTCCACTTAATGCTCCAGACATTTTAATTTCCATCTTTTTGTTGCATCAGGATGTTTTCATAGACCCATAATCTTATTACGACGTATCTCCTCCGGAAAGGGAATGATTAATCAGGTATGGGGAGCGCGAGATTGATTTTTTTCTTCAATGCTCAGCTGTATTTTTACACTAAATTCAAGTTAAAGTGCCACTGCACGAGAAGTAGCAGAGTTCAGATCCATTTTTGGCAATTGAAGGTAGTATGCTGACTGACTGGGGAGCTTCAAAGTGCAGCGTGGAGCAAGCCTAAAAATAACTTAGGATAAAACTCTGGGTGGATTTTTCTCCAAAAAATGTCAGGTCCAGACTGAAAACCAGTGGGTTTCTCCCCAGAGAAACAGGCAGGTTTTGCATCCAAGTCTTCCCACACTTTGCCATTTTAAACCAGGGGGGGGGGGGGGGGGTGTCATTGTGCGGGGTGGGGCCTAAAGACTCTGGCAAGCCCAGCTCCACAGAGAAAGGCATGCACTTTTTAAAGGGTGCCCCGATCTCAAAACCACGATAAAGAGACCCCCTTCCCTATTAGCACTGGCATTGGCCCCATCCCCCATCCCCATTCAACAGCATTAAACCCACTCAAAATGCTGGTTTTTGGGCTTTGGGAAAGCAGTCCTCCCGACCACTCACCTACATGAAAGGAAGCTGCGTTCTGGGGTTGCCTCCAGGCACTGGCCCTGTAGGCCCCACTCCTGTAGGTCGTGCCCTTGTAGGCCGCACCCTGTGTGGGTTCTGCCCCATAGGCCCCACTCCATGTATGCTCTGCCCCCTCAACAGTGCCATCCTACCAGTGCCAGCAGTGACAATACCAATCTGGCAGTACTGATACTGCTAGTGTGGCACCGCCCGAGTGCCAGGGTTTAGTTCCAGCTCTGCCACATCCCTGACCAGGCGGGTCAGAACATCTGATTTTATCACCTCACTGTGCTCAGCGATCAGCGTGGCAAGCTGGGAAAATAGCGTACAAAGCCAAAAATCTGATTCAGTTTCCGACCGGCACAAACCACTTTGGGCCCAGAAAGAGTGTGGAGCTTATTAGCATGCGATTGACTGAATTTCAATACCACGGTGATCATGGTGTCGGGGGCTGGGCCAGAGCAGCATGGGTGCCAGGGCTCCATTGTTCCAGGAGAGAGGGCACCCCAGCTCTGAGGGGGCCTTCAGAATGAGGTGCCCTCCCTGCCTTCCCACACGAGATGGGGAAGAGTGTAAATGTCCTTTTCCCACCCTACCCAAATCCAGTTCCACCAGCTGAAAAATTGAAGCTGGGTGAGATAGGGTCCTTCAGTGGCCATTAAGTGGCTACTTAAAGGTGTTAGTAGGTGAATGGGTAGGAGTCCCACCCGAGGCTTTGTCCACCCAAAAGTGAAATTGCATCTGGGCTTGGGCTGGCGAGTTTTCAGGGGGGGATCCCGTCCATTCAATTTTATACACCCTCCCCCCCCGCCCCTCCCTCCTCTCCACACACATCTTAGAACGCACATTGGGGGGAGTGCAAAATTCAGCCCATATTTTTTAAAAATTCCAGGATGTGGGCATTGCCTGGCCAGGTCAGCATTTATTAACCATCCCTAATTGTCCTATTGAGTCACTGCATATACACATAATCTACTACACTAGCTTCATGAACCTTCTCTGATACTCCATCTCAGTACTCAATCAAGTTGGATATGATTTGCCTTTAACAATCTATACTAGCTATCCCTTATCAACTATATCTCCAAGTGAAAATGAATGTGTCCTTGGCAATAGCCTCAAGTGACATTGGACTGCTTTATCTGTAGTTACTTGGGTTATCCTTTTTTTAAAAATAGACATCTAATATGTGCAATCCTCCAGTCTTCAGGCACCAGAAGATTTCAGACGACTAACAGAAGGGCTAAAGCACATTGAGAAGCCAAATCAGCTCTCAGTAAAGAAACACTGCACTGTACACTCACTTTGAGAATAATTAGGTTTTATGCCCTCTACTATTAGTATATGATTAAAAACAAGACACATTTGCTCTTCCATATGCTTCTATATAAAGTGAGAAGCTGGCATAAAATGGGTGTAATTTAATGCTCCCCCAGAGGTAGGCTGGAGGGGTAATTAATCAACTGGAAGGAATGAGGTGGAGACCCCACTGGCTTCTTGACACCCCCAACTCCCTCTGGTGATTAGGTCTGAGACAAAAGGTCAATTGTAGCAACTTAAGGACATCATCCCACAACTACTGGTATTCCACCGATGGCAAATGGAGGCTACACCATGAGAGCAATCCATGAGGTAAACCCTTCCAATATGTCTATGGCCTACATGGGCAGCCCAAGGCCCACTGGTGGCAGGAGCTACCCATACAGGAAAATCCGCATCAGTGCTTTAAACTGGCCCACCACTGCGACCATTAAATTCCGCTCAACACAATTAGTTAATCACAATAAAACTACAGGACTGCAATACTTAAATCAATCATGTCTGAACCAAATTAATATAACCAAAGATTTGTAGGTTTGGTGGATTGGCCATGGTAAATATGTGGAGTTACAGGGATAGAGTAGGGAAAGGGCCTGGGTAAGGCACTCTGTCACAGAGAGTAGGTGCAGACTTGACGGGCCAAATGGCTTCCTTCTGCACTGTCGGGATTCCATTAACCGCTGTAATAATGGCTCCAATAATGATTGTTAATATTGTTTGTACGGAGTTCGGAGAACAAAGTGATGCTTAGAAAATAACTTTGTGTTGCAACATTTCTTGAGATCTTAGGTCAAGAAATAAATGGTTTTAAATTGATGCTGCCCTTCACCTCGGCAGTTGACAGAATACTACTCAAAATAAGTTATATACTGCATTAAACGCCAATTGCACAGTAGTAACTTCTGATGCATGTGCTTCATCTGGTCGCCCCTACTTTCCTGAACACTCAAGTCCACAAGTTTTGATGGGGACTTGAGCTGGACGTGTACATTAATCATTCTGATTTTAATGGGGTATCAATCTTACATGAGTCAGAATGTTATTCTGCTTCAGTTTTGCCATTGTTAGGAAGAACAAATGTGAGCAAATTGCAGCTAACTGCTGGGTTAATAATTTCAACTTTCGTTTCAAATTATGGGGTGATCTGAAGTATGATATTCACATTTGCCTTGTATGTGTCGACAATATTATGTGAGTATTTTGATGAGCAGTGAAGTGTTGAGGATATTAGATTGCCTTTGTTAAGCTTTATAATTATACCTCTGATCATTTGTCCTTATTAAAAGGCATGAATGCCTGCTGAATTTCAGCATTACACCCTCACAATCCTCACAGAGATCTGCCATTGTGGCTAGTTTGCTGCCACCAGAATAGACCACTGTTCCGCCATTCCACCAGAACATGGCTGATCTGCACCTCACTCTGTTTACCAGCCTTGCCTCTATATCCATAAGACCATAAGATACAGAAGCAGAATTAGGCCACTTGGCCCATCAGGTCTGCTCCACCATTCAATCATGGCTGATATGATTCTCATTCCCATGCTTCTGCCTTCTCCCCTTAACCCTTGATCCCCTTATTGAGAGAACCTATTTATCTCTGTCTTAAAGACACTCAATGGCCTGGCCTCCGCAGCCCTCTGTGGCAATGAGTTCCACAGATTCACCACTCTCTGACTGAAGAAATTCCTCCTCATCTCGGTTTTAATAATATCTCGTGATTGCTTCACCTAACAAACCTCCCCAAAGTCGCAAAGCTCCAATTAACCCAGTCTCCACAGCCTTTTGGAGAAAGGTTCCAAATTTTCACAACCCTTCATGTGGAAAAAAAGCTTCTCAATTTCACCCCTCACCGACCTGGCTTTAATTTTAGGGTTACGCTTCCTCGTTTTGGAATCCTCCATCACATGAGATGCTTCCCTGCATCTATCCTGAGAAATCGCCTTTGTAATTCTGAACAATTCAATCAGATCATCCGTCAACCTACAAAAGTACTAAGAAGAAAATAGGAATAGACTTCAGGAGGACATGAACAGACTAGCAAAATGGGCAGACACATGGTGGATTAAATTTAATACAGAGAAATGTGAAATAATACATTCTGGTAGGAAGAATGAGGAGTTGGAAAATAAGTTTAAAGTTTATTTATTACTGTCATTAGTAGGCTTACATTAACACTGCAATGAAGTTACTGTGAAAATCCCCTAGTTGACACATCCCGGCACCTTTTCAGATACACTGAGGGATAATTTAGCATGGCCAATGCACCTAACCAGCGCGTCTTTCAGACTGTGGGAGGAAACAGGAGCACCCGGAGGAAAACCACACTGACACAGGGAGTACGTGCAGGCTCCGCACACACAGTGACCCAAGCTGGGAATCGAACCCGGGTCCCTGGTGCTGTGAGGCAACAATGCTAATCACTGTGCCACCGTGCCGCCCATGGTAAACTACACGTTTTAAAGAGGGTGCAAAGCAGTGAAATCTCAAGGTGTATGAACACAAATCTTTATCGGTAACAGCACAAGTTGAAAAGCCTACTTAAAAATGGATTTTTGGCTGGGATTTTCCAGTCTCGATGCAGTGAATGGTGATTTGGCTGAGCACCAAATTTTCCGTTCTTGCTGGCAGCAGGGCATGCGAGACCGGAGAATTCCGGCCTTTAAGTCTATTAATAGAGGCACCAAGTAGAAAAGCAAGCAAGTTGAGCTGATCCTTAATAAAACCCTTCATAAAACACTCTTTAGTCCTGTGCTGGAGTGTTGTGTTCAATACTGGGCACTGCACTTTAAGGAGGTTGTTGAAGCCATGGAGAATTTGCAGAAAATGGTACATTTTATGATGAGAAGCTGCATTTTTTCCTTTGAACAGAAAATGTTAAGAGGCACTTTCACAAAGCTGTTCAGAATCACAAAGGGTTTATGATGTAAATAAATAAGGAGAAGTTGTTTTTGCCAGCAGAAGGGGCAGTAGCTAGTGATCCCAGATTTAAAGCAATTGGCAAAAAATAACTGGGAACAAGAAAAACAATATTTTTTTGCATTGTGCATCAAGATGATCTGCAGTGGAATGCTTGAAAAGGTAGCAGAAACCAATTCAATTGTAACTTTCAAAAAATAATTACTTAACGAATTGAAGGGAAAACACTTTCAGGGGAAACAGCAGAGGAATGGAATTTGGATAACTCTGACAAAGATCCAGGCACCATGGAGCTCCTCCTGCGATGTATCATTCTATTGCTCAATAATAAAATCATTGGTGAGGCGATGGTATTGTTGCTAGACTATTAATCCAGAAACTCAGTTAATGTTCTGGGGACCTGTGTTCAAATCCTGCCATGGCAGATGGTGGAATTTGAATTCAATAAAATATATCTGGAATTAAGGATCCACTGATGACCATGAAACCATTGTCAATTGTCAGAAAAAAACCACCTGGTTCACTAATGTCCTTTAGGGAAGGAAATCTGTCGTCCTTACCTGGTCTGGCCTACATGTGACTCTGGTCCCACAGCAACTGCCCTTTGAAATGGCCTAGCAAGGCACTCAGTTCAAGGGTGGTTAGGGATGGCAAATAAACGCTGGCCAGAAGGCGACACCCAAGTTCCACGAATGAATAAAACAAATAGTATATGCAACCTGTGCCTATCGCAGTATCCACATGTAGTACTCCAGATGGGATCTGAACAAGTTTTGTATAACCAAAGTATCATGTTCTCACTTCTGATTTCTAATCCCCTTGAAATGAAGGCCAAAGTTCTATTTGTCCCTATTTAATTTTTGTATCAATGCACTCGTCATCTGTGTGGATGATCAAAATGGACAATGGATTGTACTTCCCTGAATTGTGTCTGCTACAATTTTGCCCACTCAAGTAATATTGGGCTTGAACGGACAGGCTTGCTAGGCTATTTCAGAGGGTTGTTAAGAGTCAACCACATTGCTGTGGGCCTAGAGTCACATGTAGGCTAGCAGATCTCCTTGTCTAAAAGATGGGTTTTTACAACAATGGTCATCATTAGACTTTTAATTCCAGGCTTTCACTGAGTTCAAATTCCACCATCTGCCACGATGGGATTCAAACCCAGCTCCCAGAGCATTAGCCAGTTTTTGGATTACTAATCCCGTGACACTACCATGCCGTAGTTTGGTAACATGGCCCATTTGAGGGGCAATCCTTTGCAGGCCATGTGGTCTGGCCGGACCTCAGGGAGCAGCTGCGCGAGAAGCCAGACCAGTTGGGAGCAAGGGCGTGCATTCTGCGATAGGGAGGACCTTCAGTTGGAGCCAGGAAGAGGAGTGTAGACCTGTGTATGTATTCTGTCAGACCCGTATTCTGCATATAGAATCGTAGAATCCTACAGTGCAGAAGGAGGCCACTTGGCCCATTGAGTCTGCACCAACCAAATTCTCACCCAGGCCCTATCCCTATAACCCCATGCATTTAGCCTAGCTCGTCCCCCTGACACCAAGGGGCAATTTAGCATGGCCAATCCACCTAACCCACACATCTTTGGACTGTGGTGGGAAACTGGAATACCTGGAGGAAACTCACTCACGGGGAGAATGTGCAAACTCCACACAGACAGTGACCCAAGCTGGGAATCGAACTCGGGTCCCTGGCGCTGAGAGGCAGCGGTGCTAACCACGAGTTATAATCATATAGCTTATATAGTTATATTAGTTTAATAAACCCATATCGGGTCACCACCAGTTATTATAGGAGTTTTGCACCTCCAGAAAATAACCTTTTCTAACTTCCTGATACCATCCACTCAACTTTGCATTCCTTATAGTTTAGTGCTGTCTGCACCATCTTCTTATTACCTGTCTGGAATCCCTCCAGAGCCCCAGTATGAGCAACCTGTTAGAATTCCCTTTGTAACGGAGACAATTCATTTAGCATCTCAAAACAATATCACAACAAAGTATTAGCAAGCCTTTCTTCTTTGTTTGACAAGTGGCAGTGGAGTAACATAAACCACATGAAAAGTACTTGATCTCCTTGGAGGCAATGTCATCGTGACATTGTGCCATTAACTTCAGAGCCACTTTGTATTTCCACCAGTTTCTAATTAAGTACAGGATAGAAATGGTTTTTATGTGCAAATAAGTCAACTTAGTACAATCTTCATGGAATGTTGACTAGGCATGTCAGTGTTGGAGAATGCACTTGCACAATGTTTCCATGTAAGTACCTATGCAGCCATGAGGAAAGGACAATAGTTTTTCACAAGAACATTAATAAAATCCTTTGCCCCTTGACAAAAGGTCAGAAATCTGCGAGCGTAAAAACAGTTTACAATTCACCCGATGGTTTAATGTCAGTGAAGTTCATGAATACCCATTGCCCGTTGCTTCACACGCCTTCCAAACTCGCCAGCAGGACATTACATCAGGTTCAAACCCATTTGAAAATGTGTGGCATGCACAAGTTGGACCTCAGTTTGCTTGTGACTTGAAGGCGAGTGCAACATACATATTCAATTCGATTTTCAAGTTTGCTGACGACACCACTGTAGTGGGTCGGATCTCAAACAATGACGAGACAGAGTACAGGAATGAGATAAAGAATCTGGTGAACTGGTGGGGCAACAATAATCTCTCCCTCAATGTCAACAAAATGAAGGAGATAGTCATCGACTTCAGGAAGTGTAAAGGAGCACATGCCCTGTTTACATCAACGGGGACGAAGAAAGGGTCAAAAGCTTCAAATTGTTAGGTGTCCAGATCACCAACAACTTGTCCTGGTCCCCCCATGCCGACACTATAGTTAAGAAAGCCCACCAACAGCTCTACTTTCTCAGAAGACTAAGGAAATTTGGCATGTCAGCGACAATTCTCACCAACTTTTACAGATGCACCATAGAAAGCATTCTTTCTGGTTGTATCACAGCTTAGTATGGCTTCTGCTCTGCCCAAGTCCACAAGGAACTACAAAAGGTCGTGAATGTAGCCCAATCCATCACGCAAACCAGCCTCTAATCTATTGGCTCTGTCTACACTTCCCGCTGCCTCGGCAAAGCAGCCAGCATAACTAAGGACCCAACGCACCCCGGATATTCTCTCTTTCACCTTCTTCCTTTGGGAAAAAGATACAAAAGTCCAAGATCACATACCAACCAACTCAAGAACAGCTTCTTCCCTGCTGCTGTCAGACTTCTGAATGAACTTACCTTTCATTAAGTTGATCTTTCTCTACACCCTAGCTATGACTGTAACACTACATTCTGCACTCTCTCATCTCCTTCTCTATGAACGGTATGTTTTGTCTGTATAGCGCGCAAGAAACAATACTTTTCACTGTATGTTAATACATTCGACAATAATAAATCAAATCAAATCAAATCATAGTCGACTTGCCATAGTGCTATGCCACTCTTGTTGTAATGGGCACCTCACTGCTGGGGCTGTAGGGTTGGTCTCCTCCTGATCTTTGCTGACAATGTCCACAAGGACAGCACTGTGCTGTGGTAATCACACTGGCCTCCACTTTCAGACAGTGCCCATCACTGCGTCCTGGGTTTTGAAGTGTAGGGGAATTCTGCACCAGTGGCTGAGACTGTTGTCCACAAGGATACCACTGTGCTGCAGGACAGAACTCCACTTTCACAAACGAGCTTTGCGTTTAGGGATGAGGGATGAGAGGAGAATGTGCATGATGAACACCAGGGGGGCCAATGGTGAGTGAAGGTAGTTCAAGGGCTCTGGGGGAGTGGGGAGGGAGGGGGTGAACACAAGGAGAGCAATGGGAAGGGAAGGCTGTGCCAGGGATGTGAGAGGGGAATGGGGGCATGATGGGAGGCAGATGTGTGAGGAAGTGAAGGAGAATAAACAATAATCGAAGTGGAAGCTGGAGCCCAAGAAGAGTATTTGAAACACTGACAAAGAAGGAGGGGTTAAAGGAATACCATATTTTTGACTGGAATGAGATGCATGCAGACTCTGGAGTGTGGGGGGATGGTTGTTAGCGTGACATGAGGGATGGGTTGCATGGAAACTCGGAAGGTGTAAGTGGTGTCATTTTGAGGGGAAGCTGTCGTCCTTAGTGCTTATAGCAATAGGGAGCTCTGTAAAAGTCCAAGCTCTTGGTGTGGGGTTTGCAGTCAGGAGTCAGAGTACAGACTCTCCTGTGACGATGTCATAGAGTCATAGTCATAGAGATTTACAGCATGGAAACTGGCTCTTTGGCCCAACTTGTCCATGCCGCCCTTTTTTTAAACCCCTAAGCTAATCCCAATTGCCTGCATTTGGCCCATATCCCTCTGTACCCATCTTACCCATGTAACTATCTAAACGCTTTTTAAAAGACAACATTGTACCCGCCTCTACTACTACCTCTGGCAGCTTGTTCCAGACACTCACCACCCTCTGAGTGAACAAATTGGCCCTCTGGACCCTTTTGTATCTCTCCCCTCTCACCTTAAATCTATGCCCTCTAGTGTTAGACTCCCCTACCTTTGGGCAAAGATATTGACTATCTAGCTGATCTGTGCCCCTCATTATTTTATAGACCTCTATAAGATCACCCCTCAGCCTCCTACGTTCCAGAGAGAAAAGTCCCAGTCTATCCAGCCTCTCCTTATAACCCAAACCATCAAGTCCCAGTAGCATCCTAGTAAATCTTTTCTGCACTCTTTCTAGTTTAATAATATCCTTTCTATAATAGGGCGACCAGAAGTGCACACAGTACTCCAAGTGTGAAAAGGAGTCACAGATTCCAGGCCGTCCGGAATGATGTGCACTTTATAGTCAGAAGTTAGAGATAGGAATCAGTCCAGTGATGCAGAGGACATGCAGTAGGAGCAATCATTGGGAACTTGGTGTTCCAGATGTGGGGAGGGGCAAAGGTTGTGTGTAAAAAGCACAGCTTGGTGTGCAGACCTGTCTCACAGTCACTGTCCTTGGGCTTTGGGCTTTTGCTGTGTCGGTACTGGGCTGCAGATGGAATGGTGATGGTAACTGGAAGCACCCTCGGACAACGAATTTTTGAATCTGTCGATTGGAAACACA
The DNA here is from genome assembly GCF_964213995.1 of Mustelus asterias. Lineage (NCBI taxonomy): Eukaryota > Metazoa > Chordata > Chondrichthyes > Carcharhiniformes > Triakidae > Mustelus > Mustelus asterias. Next base: position 59,474,948 of record NC_135808.1, read on the forward strand.
TAATAAAGGAGGTGGTATGTTAAACTTCCCTGGGTGGGGGGTTAATCTCAGTCGGTGACCATGCAGATAGCTTCTAGATAGGGTGGACGGAGGTGCACATGGGGCACTGTGCACTGTCACAGGTGACATGAGCTCAGGGAAAGGGTAGTAATGTCCACCACAAAAAGTACAGAATCCAGAATTATTGGGAGAGATTAGAAAACAACAGGAGGAAGATCTACCTTCACATTGTGAGGTTGCAGGTGTACCTCAGGCACACAGATAGTGAGAGAGGGAGTGCCAAATTCCTTCTGAAGTTCAAAATGAAGAACCATCATCTCGCTGAATCACAGTAATGGCACTGGCCCTAAACTAAAATACCAATGAATCTGCCCAGGAGGGGTCTGTCCCTCTTCAATACCACAAACTTCCACCTGACGTTCGTGGACCTTTCAACGGTCTGTCAAATTGTCTGTCCCGTCCATGACAATTTCCACTGTGGATGGAACCGGATAATTTATCCCTAAGTCCCAGGACTGCACTTCACCTGGGGCCCACGGGGGATCGGGAGTAGAGAGGAAGGCAACTTTAGTACCAGTGTTGGGGAGGGAGGGCTGGAACTCACTGATCCCTGAGCGGAGGGTGCCCCCGTTCTGAATGGACCTTCCAATTGAAGCGTTTCCCATACCCCACACGCCACCCCCCTCCTCCCCCCGCTGCACCTTTCTCACCCAGAATCAACTTTGAGAACAGTTTTCCACCCTTAGTCATTGGGCACTCAGCAGCAGCAAAATTGAGGCAAAGCTGGAAAAGGCTCGTAAGTGGGCATTAAGACCATGCCTGACCCTCCATAAAATCTGGGTTGGGGCGGGCGAGATCCCGGAGGGAATTCTGTCCATGCTGTTTCATGCTCCCCCCCACATCAGAATCCACCTGGGGGAATAATAAAATTCTGGACAGCGTGTCAGTCCCAGCCAGCAGTGGACAACGGCAGCTATTTGTGACTCCTAATGTCCCAAAATGGTGTGAATTGCCTAACTATTACCTGCCCCCAAAGACAATGGGTTTCAACCAGGCGTCTCGTTTAGTTACACTGACTAGTCAAGACTGAGCTGCCTGAATTCCTTTAATTAGTATGCTGCTGTAAGTTATATTTGGTTGTCCGTTTCACCTCCAAAGCGAACATTAACCACAGACAAGCTGCCTGTGGCAGTCTATCATCCCACCATGGCATAAATGGCAGCAGAAAGAGCTCCATCCAGGTCCAGTTGCCTGGCCCTCATCTACACTCTAAGTTACTGGCACACTGAAACTTGTTCCCACAAATACAATTCAACTCTATGTGCCTCCTCCCCTCATGGAAGTCTCAATTCTGGTAAGACGAATCAACCTGTGACAGTCGTCGAATCATAGAATTCTACAGTGCAGAAGGAGGCCATTCAGCCCATTGAGTCTGCACCAACCACAATCCCACCCAGGCCCTATCCCCATAACCCCAAGCATTTACCCTGGCCAGTTCCCCTGACATTAAGGGGCAATTTGGCATGGCCAATTCACCTAACCAGCACATCTTTGGAGTGTGGGAGGAAACTGAAGCACCCAGAGGAAACCTACGCAGACATGGGGAGGATGTACAAACTCTACACAGACAGTGCCCCAAGCCAGGAATCAAACATGGGTCCCTGGCGCTGTTAGGTAGCGGTGCTACCCACAGTGCCACCATGCCACCTGTGACAGTCAACCAATCTACCCTTGGAAGGAACCCTCCATTAGACTTTTGAATCTGGATTCTGGGCTCAGGTAAAAACATAATTTCGATTTTTATTGTGGACTGGCCCTGTACCCCTTTCTTTCCCTTATCACTCTTTTATTCTACGAGTGAAAAAAGGCGGATGTTGCGAGATCCCTTTCGTGTGTTGTGTGCGTGTGTAAAAATAACCAACCCCTTTTATTTTACCTTATCTCAAGTTTGCTGTGCATTATTCAGAGAAAACTGGAACACTTCAAATGTAAGGGTTGGGGAAAACAAGCCACCACTTATAAAAGGGGAAATCAAAAATCAGAATTATGGATTGGGTAGTGAGAGGAGAAGTCAGGGCTGTTTAAATTAATCCCCCTCCGGTCAGACCATAGGGCTTCTGAAGGTGCACTTCAGATGCTTGGACTGGCTCAGTGGTAATGGCAGAAGACATCTGTGATAGCCTTCTGAACACATGTGGGCTGGAGACAGTGAGATGTACGCGTTGGGCTTGTGTTTAAATATGGCGCCCACACCTTCGAACCCACCAGCTGATAGTGGGCGAACGAATCAATGCTTGACACGTCAGCTGCTCCAGCCCGATACCCAACTGGGCATAATTAACGCACAGGTTCAGGAGTGACTTCCGGCCATCCGAGCCAGTGGGGTGAGTGCGGCTAAAACTGCATGTCACTGCACTTATTCATGGAAAATTCCTCTCATCGTCTCCTTTAAAAATGGCAGAAGTTGAAACTTTGCTCACTGCTGGCCGATCTGTTCCTGAGACAGAGGTTTTCTGGATAAATAAGTCATTGAGTAAACAAGACGTGAGAGACAATATAGCCAAGCGACAGCGTTAGTGAGCAAGAGCAAATGAAAATATATGTGCCTGTCTTCTTCACTCGATGAGTTACATCTCACAGATCCTTAAGGGAGAATTGAACAAGTGAGGCAGTGCGGTGCAATATCCAACTGGCTGTGTTACAGATGCAGGTGCAGCACAGATTTTGTCAACTGCCCAGCTAGCTGGCCCGTTAGGATAAATTCATCTGGGTAGGACCCAGATGCTGAGGAGCATGTGGCACAGAACAGCAATCACACTGGACAGTTATCACATAATTAATTCTTAAGAGTTCACCCTCAATATCTAAACATATCCATCTCTGTAGCTCAAAATGTCATTTATTGTGGAAAACAATGCCATTTCTAATTTTTAACATAGCTCTGCATCATTTAGAATCATAAGAACCTCCGACCCTATATTTTCAATGAATATTTTTTTAAAGTATGTTTCGTATTCATTACTTCCAACACAAATGAAAATACGTCTGCAAGGTAATCACCTCTTTTACATTCTGACAGCAATGCACGTTGTGATTTATTCATCTATTTTTTTTTTCCCCGATCCAGCTAACACATTCTTTCCGCCAGCTGATAACTCTTTCAAATGAAACCTGCATGTGCTGAGGATTTAAAATATCAGAGAATGCTCAATATGCTCAGCGCCAAATGACACTGGTCCAATGCTCAGCAGAAGCTTGAAGTTTGTGTTCAAACTTGGACTCCAGATCGAAAGGATTGCACCAAAAACCATCTTGTATTTACTAGCTGCTGCAATAACAAACGCCAAGGCTTTTGTAGTTAAGGGGATTGGAGGTTCTGGGAGTAAGGAGAGATATACCATGATGCATCACAAAAAGCATTCTTTCTGGTTGATTCACAGCTTGGTATGGCTCGCGCTCTGCCCACGAGTGCAGGAAACTACAAAACGTCATGAGTGAAGCCCAGTCCATCACTCAAACCAGCCTCCCATCCATTGGCTCTGTCTACACTTCCCGCTGCCTCGGCAAAGCAGCCAGCATAATTAAGGACCCCACGCACTCTGGACATTCTCTCTTCTACCTTCCCCCTTCAGGAAAAAGATACAAAAGTCTGAGGACAAGTACTGACCGACTCAAGAACAGCTTCTTCCCTGCTGCTGTCAGACTTTTGAATGGACCGACCTCATATTAAGTTGATCTTTCTCTACACCCTAGCTATGACTGTAACACTACATTCTGCACTCTCTCCTTTCCTTCTCTATGAAGGGTATGCCTTGTCTGAATAGCGTGCAAGAAACAATACTTTTCACAGTGTGCTAATACATGTGACAATAATAAACCAAATCAAAATCAAATCAAAGCATGACCTAAACTGGAACACAACTTTCAAACTTGAAAAAAAAATGCAACAGAAATCAACAAATGCATGCTGCAGAAAATGACACTTCTTTGTCATCACTTTGTTTTCACGAGGGCTCCTGATTCTGATCATTACTTGCTAACCTCTGACAGAATCATACAGTGCAAAAGAGACCCTTGGGCCATCAAGTCTGCACCGACACATGAGAAACACCTGAACTCCCACCTAATCCCATTTATCAGCTCTTGGCCCATAGCCTTGAAAGTTATGACGTGCCAAGTGCTCATCCAGGTGCTTTTTAAAGGATGTGAGGCAACTCGCCTCTACCACCCTCCCAGGCAGCACATACCAGACCGTCACCATCCTCTGACGCAAAAATGTTTTTATTCTCAGACCTTTCATTTCATTTTGAGAACTTTTCAGGAGCTGGAAAGTTGCTGGGTTGTGTAGGAATGATGATAAAGGACTACAACTGAAAATAACTTCAGCAGCTCATACGTGCCATGGCTGTAGCCACACTGGTGTGAACTCCCACACTACCGACACATCACTCTCTGTGTGCAGGTCATGGCAATATATACATAAATCCACATTCAACAGAAGCCTAAACATCGCACAAGGTTTAAATAATCACAAGTGTTTCTCAAAAGCTATTATTCACAAAAATACACTGCTTTGGACTGCCAGCATCACAAATAGCCTCGTAGTTTAAAAAAACAATTATTATTCAGAGAAGGGGGAAAGAACCAAGTGAAACTTAGAGCTATCTACAGCCTTATCACCTTTTGAGTTGTTCAAATATATTCGAATAAGAAACATCTTTATTATTTTCCAACATTAATCTGTGTTCCAGTTTAATATTTTGTTAAGGGACATAGGATCGTAGAATCTCTACAGTGCAGGAGGAGGCCATTTGGCCCATCAAGCTTGCACTGACATTAATCCACCCAGGCCCTATCTCTGTACCCCATCTATTTACCCCTGACACTAAGGGGCAATTGAGTATGATCAATCAACCTAACCTGCACATCTTTGGAGTGTGGGTGGAAACTGGAGCACCCAGAGGAAACCCCTGCAGACATGGAGAGAACATGCAAACTCCAGATCGACAGTCACCCAAGGCTGGAATTGAACCCGGAACACTGGCGCTGTGAGGCAGCAGTGCTAACCACTGTATTTCTTAACTGTTAGAATTCAGAAAAAGTGTGTAAAGGTTGAGGTTTTTTTTATGGTTGGAATTCTTGTGCTCAAGGCTTTTTATGTCAACTTTGGAAGCAGAAAGCAAACACAGAACAGCCTGTGTTTAGATTAACAAGCAGTTAAGGGAGGCCTATGGCCTGTGGCTGAACTAAGAAATTGTTGTGCCAATGGTTGGATGGATTGATCCTCCATTTTGACTTATGGTGTGCATCATAATGGATAATGGGTTAGGGTCATGTATAGTTGAGAAGAGCCTGTCTGGCACATATACAGGTAGATGAAAGATTTGGGGTGGCAAGGGGGCACAGTGATAAGCATTGCTACCTCACAGCGCCAGGAACCTGGGTTCAAATCCGGCCTCGGGTCACTGTCTGTGTGGAGTCTGCACATTCTCCCCATGCCTGCATGGGTTTCCTCTGGGTGCTTCGGTTTGCTCCCACAGTCCAAAGATGTGCGGGTTAGGTTGATTGGCCATGCTAAATTAACCCTCGTGTCAGGGGGAGTAGCAGGGTAAATATGACCTAGGTGGGATTGTGGTCGGTGCCTACTCGATGGGCCGAATGGCCTCCTTCTACACTGTAGGGACTCGATGATTTTCTATGAAACAGGGGATGGGCCAAGCCTTCTACCTCAAGATCAATAATGGGCAATTTTAGTTTCTAAACTGCTGCTTGAATGTTGTACTGCATTGAGTCTCAGTAATGCTCAAATCAAATATTAACTATTACCCACATAGAATCATAGAAACCCTACAGTGCAGAAGGAGGCCACCCGGCCCATCGAGTCCGCACCGACCACAATCCCACCCAGGCCCTACCCCCACATATTTACCCGCCAATCCCTCTAACCTACGCATCCCAGGACTCTAAGGGGCAATTTTTAACCTGGCCAATCAACCTAACCCGCACATCTTTGGACTGTGGGAGGAAACCGGAGCACCCGGAGGAAACCCACGCAGACACGAGGAGAATGTGCAAACTCCACACAGACAGTGACCCAAGCCGGGAATCGAACCCGGGACCCTGGAGCTGTGAAGCAGCAGTGCTAACCACTGTGCTACCGTGCCGCCCTGGAGTCCGTTTCATGGAATCCGTTTCAAACGATTGAACTTAAGAGTTCAAAGGGACTTCAATTTTTTACACCAGTGCAGCAGTTAGAGATCTAATTGAGTCAAAAGTGGAACAAGACCAGTGTCAGAGGTTGGAAGAGTCACAGTAAGCCAAACAATTTCTCTCTGGCTACGTACCTGACCTCAACTGCATCCTCCATTACCGTCATATCTGTCTTGCATTTTGCTGAAGGGTTAATGGCCAGTTCTGCTGGGGGAATGACAAAGCTTTTACTGAGCGGCAGCCACATTCCTTCCCCAAGGGTGTAGGTAAACCTATATAATAAGAAGAAAATAAATATGCTTAGTAAGTGCAAGTGATTCTTTTACATTCTGACAACAATGCACATTGTGATTTATTTTTCTCTGATCCAGCTAACGCATTCTTTACATCAGCTGAAAATTCTTTCAAATGAGGCCTGTGCTGTGGGTAGGTTCAGCTGGGTAGGAAGCAAATGCTAGACCTAGGTTATATGCCTAATGAACACAGAGTTGCCATGAGAGGCTGAATTTTACATAGAGGTGGTACCCTTTGGAGGTGAGCCTGCCTCTGACGGACTTGGAGACCCTGGATTTCACAGTCATCAGACATTTAACTGTATGAGGATGCGACTTCCACCACCATAGAATCATAGAATAATAGAATCCCTACAGTGTAGAAGGAGGCCATTTGGCCCATCAAATCTGCACTGACCACAATCCCATCCAGCCCCTATCCCCTTAACCCCACGTATTAACCGTTCTAGTCCCCCTGACATTAAGTGGCAATTTTAGCATGGCCAATCCACCTGACCCTGCACATCTTTGGACTGTGGGAAGAAACCGCAGCACCCGGAGGAAACCCGCGCAGAGGGAGAACATACAAACTCCACACAGACAATGACCCAAGCCAAGAATCGAACCCAGGTCCCTGGTGCTGTGAGGCAGCAGTGCTAACCACTGTGACGCCGTGCTGCCAACACCATGTGGGAGGATGTCCCAGTTCCAAGAGTTGTAGGCCAATCAGATGGCCAGCAGAGGTGGCCACTGCAGGGACTGCAGTTAGGCCCCAAGCAGGAGTGTAATTGGAGGCTGGATGTGAAGGTAAGGGAGGAGGTCTGGGGGTGTTAACCCTTTCTGCTGGGGGGGAAGTGTCGAGCGTTGGGCAGAAGGTGACGGAACTGGAGGAGACATTCCCTCCACTGAGCTTAAAGCCAGATAAAATACCAGTGATGGCAGGTGGAGGCTCTTAAGTAGCCATTAATTGATCCCATAGTGGCCTCAATTGGCTCAAGTGTGAATGGACCATCCATCACTTACCCTGACCCTGATTAAATACCAGCAGGTTTTGAGTAGTCTACAGGGATGATGCCTCTTCCATCCCACCTGATATTATGACCCCTCCTACCCCCTGCCAGCCACTTCTGGGGGATGTGGGGTTGGGGCTGGAGTGTATATTCCAGACGAGGTTTCTGCAGTATAAAAGGTTAACGTTAAATATGTAAATATATAGTCTACATCATCAGTGACGCAAAATCACATGATAACAGCGTGTGCTGTGAGATAGGAGATGTGGAGCCTCGTGCTGAGTCTGTATTGCACACAGTTCTATAATGTTCAACAAAAGGTAAATTTGACCAACAATATTGTCTCCACAGTAAAGGTAAATACAGAACATGAACAACTCCATCTAAGACTGACAACGAAGGTAACAGAATTTTAATTATCGAATAGAAATCCCATTCAGGTATTCTATCAGCAGGTATCTGAAATCTAAAGTATTTGATTTGATTTGATTTATTATTGTCACATGTATTAACATACAATGAAAAATATTGTTTCTTGCGCGCTACATAGTCAAAGCATTCCGTGGAATGTGGGGTTTCCATAGTAACCATACTATGCACCTAAGTAGCCATAGCAATAGAACCATAGTGGGATTTACCAGAATTCCAAAAGGGAAGTGTTTGAGCCTTTGTCAGGCTGACATGCTTTCTGCATACTTCCACGAGTTCCTATTTTAATTTCAGGTCCCCAATGATTTGCTCAGTCATCACCACAAGCTCTCTGTTTTGAAAGTGCTGGGTTTCTTCAGTTGGATCTGCCTCCATCCCTGATAATCTGCTTCTGTTAGAATTCCATAAACATCACCTTTTTAAAATTAGATTTATTGCCCCGGTCTCAATTTTATCCAAAGGTGCCCCAACATTCAATTGGATACCAGGAACCTGGAACTAATCTGCTATTTGGACAGCTGTCTTGATGTCAAAATATTACTTTTCCTTTAAAAGGAGTTATCAATGTTGTCCATCTACTAACCATCCAATCATAGGCAGAATTAGCTTTCGGGAAGGTGGTGGCATGGTGGCATTGCCACTGGACTAGTATTCTAGAAACCCAGCATATTGCTCTGGGGACCCAGGTTTGTATCCCAGCATTGAATTCGAATTCAATAAAAATCTAGAATTGAAAAAAAGTCTAAAGATAACCATGAAACCAGATTGCAGATTGTTGTAAAAACCCATCAAGTTCACTAATGTCCTTTAGGGAAGGAAATCTGCCGTCCTTACTTGGTCTGGCCTACATGTGACTCAAGAGCCACAGCAATGTGGTTGACTCTCAGATGCCCTCTGAACAAGGGCAATGAGGGATGGACAATAAATGGTAGTTTACCTACGACACCCATGAATGAATAAAATAAATCTAGATTAAAAGAAAGTTGGTTACATGAGAGACAAAAAAATTTTGATTTGAAGTTTTGCTTGGGAATTACTGAGTGTCTTATGGATCTGGATTCATGGCTTGATTATCCTTCATAGACTCACGTTATTGCTTTCCTTTGAGGAATTTAAAGATCAAGTTCATTTTCCCCTTTCTATCTTATTTACTCCAATAAAAATTAACTTGTATGAATGTCGCTCCTTTTGTGTGGAAAATTGTTCCAAAGACGTTGGTAGCGACAAAATAAAAGGAGCTGCCATGATAAGGTTGGGGTGATTAGGAAGCGTCAGCAAAATCTTTGTCAAATCTTTGTCACCTAATGATTTGGATTAGAATATAGGAGGCATGGTTAGTAAGTTTACAGATGACACCAAGATGGGTGGCATAGTGGACAGTGAAGAAGGTTATCTTAGATTGCAACGGGATCTTGATCAATTGGGCTAGTGGGCTGACAAATGGTAGATGGAGTTTAATTTAGATAAATGCAAGGTGATGCATTTTGGTAAATTGAACCAGGGCAGGACTTACTAAGTTAATGGTAGGGTGTTGGGGAGAGTTACAGAACAAAGAGATCTGGGGGTACAGGTTCATAGCTCCTTGAAAGTGGAGTCACAGGTGGACAGAGTGGTGAAGAAGGCATTCAGCATGCTTGGTTTCATTGGTCAGAACATTGAATTACAGGAGTTGGGATGTCTTGTTGAAGTTGTACAAGACATTGGTAAGGCACACTTGGAATACTGTGTACAGTTCTGGTCACCCTATTATAAAAAGGATATTATTAAACTAGAAAGAGTGCAGAAGAGATTTACTAAGATGCTACCGAGACTTGATGGTTTGAGTTATAAGGAGAGACTGGATAGACTGGGACTTTTTTCTCTCAAGCATAGAAGGCTGAGGGGTGCTCTTATAGAAGTCTATAAAATAATGAGCGGCATAGATCAGCGAGATAGTCAATATCTTTTCCCAAAGGTAGGGGAGTCTAAAACTAGAGGGCATAGGTTTAAGATGAAAGAGGGAGAGATACAAAAGGGTCCAGAGGGGCAATTTTTTACACAGAGGATGGTGACTGTCTGGAACAAGCTGCCAGAGGTAGTAGTAGAGGCGGGTACGATTTTGTCTTTTAAAAAGTATTTAGACAGTTACATGGGTAAGATGGGTATAAAGGGATATGGGCCAAATGCGGGCAATTGGGACTAGCTTAGGGGTTTAAAAAAAAGGGTGGCATGGACAGGTTGGGCCAAAGGGCCTGTTTCCATGCTGTAAACCTCTATGGCTCTATAACTCTAAATTGGGTAGCTTTGGGAGGACACAGGGATAGATGGAGGGATTTTGAAAATTGATTTGAGTGTGGGTCTAGGTCGGCCTCAAATGGTAAGTTAACACAAGTGGCTGCAGCAAAGCTGGAGAAAGAGTGTTAATTAAATTTAATTAAATTTATTGGTGTCACAAGTAAGCTTACATTAACACTGCAATGAAGTTACTTTGAAAATACCCTAGTCGCCACAGTCCGGCACATGTTCTGGTACACTGAGAGAGAATTTACCATGGCCAATGCACCTAACCAGCATGTCTTTCGGACTGTGGGAGGAAACCAGAGCACCTGGAGGAAACCTACGCAGACATGAAGAGACTGTGTAGACTCTGCACACACAGTGACTCAAGCCAGGAATTGAACCCGGGTCCCTGGCGCTGTGAGGCAGCAGTGCTAAGCACTGTGCCACCAAGCTGCCCCATGCTGGGTAGGGGAGTTGCAGTGCAGGAAGAGTAAGTACATGGACGCTAGATGAGATTTTGAAGAAGTATGGAGCATTACGCGACCAGAGCTGAAGCGGGTTCACGAGAATGGCTGTGTTGGGTATGGGGTAGATGTGGTTTAAGACGCAGTCAGCAGAGCTTTTGAACTTATAGAAGGTGGATGAATGGAGGCTGGCCACGAGATCATTGGAGCAGTAAAGGCTGGAGGTGACAAAGGAACGGATAATGGTTTCAGTCACAGATGGGTGGAAAATGAGATCGATATTGGCAACATTAAGATTGTGGGAATAAGCAATCTTTGTGACGGAGAAGATGCAAAATAAGATGTTAAGCTCAGGATGGAATAGGATGCTAAGGGTTCAAACTAAACTTTTCTTCAGCTGGAAACAGTGGATCGAGAGGGTAGAATTGGTAGTGCGGCATTTATAGCCGAATTCTGAAGATAATTGCTTCCCAATATTTAGTTGGAGGAAGTTATGGTTCATGCAGAACTAAATGTCAGATAAACAATCTGAGAGCACAGAGAGTGTGAAGGGATTGAGAGAGGTGGTGGAGAAGTAAAGTTTTGTATAATTACCTTTCAAACCTGACTCCATCCTCCCCTTAGTAGGTGAAAAACATCAGCAGGAGTGGAACAAACCCTTAAATGGCCATTAATTGGCTACTAAAAGACTCCAATTGGTCAAGTGCTGGTGGGCTGCCTAGCACCTACCCCAGTTTGTGTAAAATTGTGGTGGGGTTTGGGGGTAGGCATAGAAGGTGCCCATGCCATCACATTTAATTTCATGACAATCCACCCCACGATACTGTAAAATAATTTTTTGGCGAAGAAGCACTGGAAAGGTATTGTGTGTTCAACTGTGCCCAAGATTGCAAAGTGGTCAAGAAAATTCCCAAAGAATTGAGGGGTGAAATTCAATGGTGGCAGAGTGTAAATTGGCCAGGAGCACATTGGCTACCCATTATAGACACAACCTGATTTTCCTGAAGATGATAAAGAGGAAGGTCAGGCAAGGTATGTAACTGATCATCAATCAGCCTGACTGAATTTTTATTTCACTCTTTCAGCTCCCTCCCCTCCAATTACTCTGAGGCCGCAAATCTTCGACCCTGACCGCAGCTGGGATTTTCCAGTCACGTTGCAGCAAATGGTGTTTTGGATGAGTGTCAAATTTTCCTTTCACCCTGGCAGCAGTGGCGGCGCATACGACATTAGAGAATTCTGGCCTAAAATATCTTTGAGGAACTTTTTAAAAAACTGGAGTCCACAGGTAACAAAGATGTCAGCATTGATCAGTAACAAGATAAAGAAAGGAAAGTGGAGAGAAATTGCCAGGCCTCACTAAATAAAGCTGGGAATTTGTCGCCTTTCCCAACACGTTTGGAGACAAATTGGCATTCAATTGGGCTAGAGAGTGCAGGGCCTGCTGTCTTCCCACCTTCCCCAATTAAGCCCGTTCCTGGAAAGTTCATGGATGGCCTTTCTGCCCTGATGTCAATTGAGGCCTTTAAGTGGGCGTTAATGATCACTTAATGGCCTCATACCACTGTACTTGCTGTTCAAAGAGCGACAAGTGGGCAGTTGCTATGAGGGGAACTCGTAAAGCAAAGTCCTATTGGAATTGATTGCAGACTTTTGGGGTCACCAGCTTGTCAGGCACTGACAGCCTGATGCAGGACTCCAGCATGAGGAAGGAGAGCCCACTGAGAAATTTTCCTACAGCCCACCTTCCACCCCCAACCCCGGCCTGTAACTCCCTCCTCACATCCCCCTCACTCACTTTTGGCTTGGGTCCCTTGCCAGTCTTGAGCCCGTGATGGGTGCATTGCTGGCAGCAACCAACACTTCCAGGAGCGTGCCTGCAGAGCTGCTGGCCTCGGATTGACAGCAGCCATCGGAAAGGGATGTGGGAACAGGGATGGGGGTGGAATTCCTGTTCCACCGTGGTCCTTGAACCCATGAAAGGCTCACCACGGGCCAAGTTGTGCCTGTCTTAAATTTTACCCCTGAAATTTGGCAGTCTAGAGATTTGTGTCTGGGTATGAATAATTTTAAAGTTTATTTATTAGTGTCACAAGTAGGCCTACATTAATACTGCAATGAAGTTACCGTGAAGTCCCTAGTCGCTACACTCCGACGTCCGTTCGGGTACACTGAGGGAGAATTTAGCATGGCCAATGCACCTAACCAGCACGTCTTTGGACTGTGGGAGGAAACTGGAGCACCCAGAGGAAACCCACACAGACAGGGAGAACGTGCAGACTCCACACAGACAGTGACTCAAACGGGAATCAAACCCGAGTCCCTGGCACTGTGAGGCAGCAGTGCTAACCATTGTGGCACCGTGCTCTGTATTCAGAATTCTGGTGCAAGATACTTATTACATTTGGATGTTTTTAATCTGCATGACTTCAGAGGATGCTGCCAGGTCTAAGAAAGAGAGCTTGATGGGAATTATTTGGGTTAAAATCTGGCAGATGGAATTCATCGTAAATATAAAAGAGATTGTACTTGGGATTGGTGGATCTTGTACCAAGTGAAGTTAAAAGATCACTTGAATGTCAGTCAACTCATTGTTCACTATGTCCAAATGGTTTGAGGTTGCAATAAGGATGCTTGTTCATATGGCCTTCTCAGTCAGGTCATAAACATAAACTCTGCCTCAGTGTCGACAAAACAAAGGAGATTGTCATTGACTTCAGAAAGTGTAATGGAAGGCATGCCCCTGTCTACATCAATGGGGATGAAGTAGAAATTGTTGAGAGGTTTAAGTTTTTAGGCGTCCAGGTCATCAACAATCTCTCCTGGTCCCCCCATGCGGACGCTATAGTTAAGAAAACCCACCAACGCTTCTACTTTCTCAGGAGACTAAGCAAATTTGGCATGTCTGCTGCAGCTCTCACCAACTTTTACAGATGCACCACAGAAAGCATTCTTTCTGGTTGTATCACAGCTTGGTATGACTCCTGCTCTGTCCAAGACCGCATGAAAGTACAAAGGGCTGTGTACAAAGCCCAGTCCATCAGTCAAACCAGCCTCCCATCCATCGACAGTCTACACTTCCCACTGCCTCGGAAAAGCAGCCAGCATAATCACGGACCCCACGCACTCCGGACATATTCTCTTCCACCTTCTTATGTCGAGAAAAAGATACAAAAGTCTGAGATCACGTACCAACCGACTCAAAAACAGCATCTTCCCTGCTGCCATCAGACTTTTGAATGGACCTACCTTGCATTAAGTTGATCTTTCTCTACACCATATCTGTGACTGTAACACTACATTCTGCACCCTCTTCTTTCCTTCCCTATGTACGGTATGCTTTGTTTGCATCGCGCACAAGAAACAATAATTTTCACTGTATACTACTACGCATATGACAATAATAAATCAAATCAGAAAATCAAATATTAACATTGTTCTACCACTGTGATCATGTTACCGATGCAATACTGTTCATGTTTCTGGTTGTCCTGACAGAAAAGCTCATGATCATCCTGACAAAGTTTGGAGATGAGCAACAAAGCTGATCAGAGAGGTATCAGGAATCACTCCTGAAGATAGGACTTTACTTTTCAAAAGGAGACATCTGGCAAGGAGCTCCTCGGGTTTTATAAGATAATTCACTGGATAGAAAATAAATCCAGAACAATATTCTCAGACACATATGCAGCAGAATCTGAGCCTACAGATTCAGGGTTAAATGCAAGTTCACTACGAGATAAACAAACCACTGTTGCAAACAAGAACAGGATCCAAATCAAATCAAAAGGCAGAATATTCAATGTTCCTTGTCTAAATAACCCACCGTAAACAAATACCCGTAAGACTTCTGAATTATATGTCAAGAAACTCAAGGTGCAATTCTAAGAAAAATAAGTGTTTTTCATTTTAAGGTCAATCATTGCCACTGGCAAGTGATTTTTGATTAATCGGACAGGACAGTTTTGACAAAACGATTGGTGCTCTTTATGCTGAAAATAAGTGATATTGTGAGTATGTTGTTTTGAGGTGGTGGCTTTCCAGTCTGCAGATAAATAAAACCTTTATTCACATGCATGTCGATCAGATAGAAGTATATGGTAATTTATATGCAAATAAACTATTACCCAGTAAATACTACATGCACCAGATAATGCTTTATGGCACAATGAAATTGTTGTAATTATTGATCTTATCTGTGTGCTGCAGAAGGATTGCAGCTCCAGGCCATTGCCGGACAATGAATTTTTGAGTACATAACTGCAGTCTCAGTCTCAAAATAGCTACTCCACAAAAGAAAAAACCATTATGTTTCTTTTTCCGTGTAAGAAATACATTAGATAAAAAGGACATTGAATTGAGTATTTTGAATTTTCCAAAGGCTAATTTCTGGAACGTCAAGGTCTCTGACCCATTAAGGAAAATTTGCAATTACTTTAATATGTCTGGGGAATGTTTCTTTTTAAATGTTTGAAAAGGACTGTTAAGAGCTTGCATCAATGGTAAAATGATCAGTTAGCGTTTTTGGATATTAAGGAATTTGGTTGTGACCTTGCAAATCTTGACCTGGAGGTAATAATAAGAGCACTTAAATTACTGAGTCTTCACAGCAGACAAACTAAGCGGAAAGAGAAGGGCTGAAGGGAGGAGACAAACCAACTGGATTCCTGAGCAGTCAGAGGCATGTTTAGGACTGATGCTGCTGTTTCTTTCACTTCCAAGTGGTACAATGTGCAGATTTGGCCAGATCATGCAAAGATAACGGTGATTCTGATAAATCAAATGGCTGATAGGAGCTAAGAATTAAGAAGGTGATGCGCGATTGATTCACACGGGAGGCTAGGACGTACCCGAGAATAAAGACTTTTATTCACGACAAATAGGAGCACACTACTTAACAATATTATCCCAGACTAAAGACTGCTAGGAAGTAGCAGTGACCTTTATACTCCTGTAAGAAGGCGGAGCCGAACGGAGTGTATCACATAAACAATAATAACAGGTGGAACACCCAAACCCTAACCCCAACAGTAACAAGAGTAACATATGTACAAGTACCCATAGTGGTAACCATCTATGGTTCACCACAGAAGGTTCGTGAAAGAAGCACGTCACCATGTAGAAGATTGCATGGGTAGAACACTGTTTAGGTGGAAGCTGCTGCCTACAGAGAAGCAGCTCAGTCTTTGAAGGAAAAGGACTGGAATTCTGTATGGAAGATCCAAACTGGAAAGATTGTACGTTGAAATTGGTGCCATACAGGCAGAGTGGACTGTCCAGATGATCCATGAGATCTACCTGTGTTTTATCTGTTAGTCCATGTGTAATTTATAGTTCATGTTTTGCCTGTTAGTTTATTTTTAATTTACATTGATCCTTCTGAAATCTTGTTTGGTAATTTCAATATTTGGAGGCCATTCGGTAAATTTGGTTCTTTTGATCGATGGATAATCATGGAGATCATTAAAAAAATAAAACTGATGGGTGACCTAGTAGAGATTTTTAATATTTAGAAGACATTATGAAGGATGGATGAAGAATGATCTTCCCACGAATGGGAGTACCAAGTCTAGAGGCCAAAACATAGTCACTCATAAATCCAAAACCGAATTTAAGAGAAACCTTTTCACCCTGTGAGAAGTTAAATTGTGGAATCTGCTCCTACATGAAGTAGTTCAGGCAAGTAAGAGATATCGGAGTACATGTTCATAGCTCCTTGAAAGTGGAGTCATAGGTGGACAGAGTGGTGAAGAAGGCATTTGGCATGCTTTGTTTCATTGGTCAGAACATTAAATATAGGAGTTGGGATGTCTTGTTGAAGTTGTACAAGACATTAGTAAGGGCACACTTGGAATACTGTGTGCAGTTCTGGTCACCCTATTATAGAAATGATGTTATTAAACTAGAAAGAGTGCAGAAAAGATTTACTCGGTAACTACCAGGACTTGATGATTTGAATTATAAGGAGAGGCTGAACAGACTGGGACTTGTTTCCCTGGAGCGTAGGAGGCTTAGGGGTGATCTTATTGAGGTCTATAAAATAATTAAGGGCAATTAAGTTTAAGGTGAGAGGGAAGAGATACAAAAGGGTCCAGAGGGGAAATTTCACTCAGAGGGTGGTGAGTGTCTGGAACAAGCTGCCAGAGGCAGCAGTAGAGACGGGTACAAATTTGTTTTTTGAAAATAATTTAGACAGTTACATGGGTAAGATGGGTATAGAGGGATATGGCTAAATGCGGGCAATCGGGACTAGCTTAGTGGCAAAAACTGGGTGGCATGGACAAGTTGGGCTGAAGGGCCTGTTTCCATGCTGTAAACCTCTATGACCCCTCTTTAATAAAAAGAGTAGCATCGATGCATTTAAGTAGAAGCTGTATAAATATGATGGAAAAAGAAATAGAAGTTTATACTGATGGGATTAGATGAAGAAGGGAAGGTCTGTGTGGAGCAAAAACACTATCATAGACCATTTGGACCATAGTGTTTTTGTGTTACACCTTCTGTGGAATACTATGCAGAATAACTTCAGGACGTTTATTAAAAAGATTTTAAATGTTTTCTTTAAATACTGGAAAAACTGTCAGACCTGCTGAGTTTTATTTCACATTTTTACCATTGGCATTTTGCTTTCATTGATCCATTAAAAGCTGGTTGTATTTTGTTTTGAAAAATCATTCATTTAAAATAAGACCATAAGACCATAAGACATAGGAGCGGAAGTAAGGCCATTCGGCCCATCGAGTCCACTCCACCATTCAATCATGGTTGATTTCAACTCCATTTACCCGCTCTCTCCCCATAGCCCTTAATTCCTCGAGAAATCAAGAATTTATCAATTTCTGTCTTGAAGACGCTCAACGTCTCGGCCTCCACAGCCCTCTGTGGCAATGAATTCCACAGACCCACCACTCTCTGGCTGAAGAAATTTCTCCTCATCTCTGTTCTAAAGTGACTCCCTTTTATTCTAAGGCTGTGCCCCCGCGTCCTAGTCTCCCCTGTTAATGGAAACAACTTCCCTACGTCCATCCTATCTAAGCCGTTCATTATCTTGTAAGTTTCTATCAGATCTCCCCTCAACCTCCTAAACTCCAATGAATATAATCCCACGATCCTCAGACGTTCATCGTATGTCAGGCCTACCATTCCTGGGATCATCCGTGTGAATCTCCGCTGGACCCGCTCCAGTGCCAGTATGTCCTTCCTGAGGTGTGGGGCCCAAAATTGCTCACAGTACTCCAAATGGGGCCTAACCAGTGCTCTATAAAGCCTCAGAAGTACATCCCTGCTTTTGTATTCCAAGCCTCTTGAGATAAATGACAACATTACATTTGCTTTCCTAATTACGGACTCAACCTGCAAGTTTACCTTTAGAGAATCCTGGACTAGGACTCCCAAGTCCCTTTGCACTTTAGCATTATGAATTTTGTCACCGTTTAGAAAATAGTCCATGCCTCTATTCTTTTTTCCAAAGTGTACGACCTCGCACTTGCCCACGTTGAATTTCATCAGCCACTTCTTGGACCACTCTCCTAAACTGTCTAAATCTTTCTGCAGCCTCCCCACCTCCTCAATACTACCTGCCCCTCCACCTATCTTTGTATCATCGGCAAACTTGGCCAGAATGCTCCCAGTCCCGTCATCTAGATCGTTAATATATAAAGAGAACAGCTGTGGCCCCAACACTGAACCCTGCGGGACACCACTTGTCACCGGTTGCCATTCTGAGAAAGAACCTTTTATCCCAACTCTCTGCCTTCTGTCTGACAGCCAATCGTCAATCCATGTTAGTACCTTGCCTCGAATACCATGGGCCCTTATTTTACTCAGCAGTCTCCCGTGAGGCACCTTGTCAAAGGCCTTTTGGAAGTCAAGATAGATAACATCCATTGGCTCTCCTTGGTCTAACCTATTTGTTATCTCTTCAAAGAACTCTAACAGGTTTGTCAGGCACGACCTCCCCTTACTAAATCCATGCTGACTTGTCTTAATCCGACCCTGCACTTCCAAGAATTTAGAAATCTCATCCTTAACGATGGATTCTAGAATTTTGCCAACAACTGAGGTTAGGCTAATTGGCCTATAATTTTCCATCTTTTTTCTTGTTCCCTTCTTGAACAGTGGGGTTACAACAGCGATTTTCCAATCCTCTGGGACTTTCCCTGACTCCAGTGACTTTTGAAAGATCATAACTAACGCCTCCACTATTTCTTCAGCTATCTCCTTTAGAACTCTAGGATGTAGCCCATCTGGGCCCGGAGATTTATCAATTTTCAGACCTTTTAGTTTCTCTAGCACTTTCTCCTTTGTGATGGCAACCATATTCAACTCTGCCCCCTGACTTTCCTGAATTGTTGGGATATTACTCATGTCTTCTACTGTGAAGACTGACGCAAAGTACTTATTAAGTTCCTCAGCTATTTCCTTGTCTCCCATCACTAGATTACCAGCGTCATTTTGGAGCGGCCCAATGTCTACTTTTGCCTCCCGTTTGTTTTTAATGTATTTAAAGAAACTTTTACTATCATTCCTAATGTTACTGGCTAGCCTACCTTCATATTTGATCCTCTCCTTCCTTATTTCTCTCTTTGTTATCCTCTGTTTGTTTTTATAGCCTTCCCAATCTTCTGACTTCCCACTACTCTTTGCCACATTATAGGCTCTCTCTTTTGCCTTGATGCATTCCCTGACTTCCTTTGTCAGCCATGGCTGCCTAATCCCCCCTCTGATAACCTTTCTTTTGTTTGGGATGAACCTCTGCACTGTGTCCTCAATTACTCCCAGAAACTCCTGCCATTGCTGTTCTACTGTCTTTCCCACTAGGCTCTGCTTCCAGTCGATTTTTGTCAGTTCCTCCCTCATGCGCCTGTAATTACCTTTATTTAACTGTAGAACCTTCACATCTGATTCTGCCTTCCTTCTTTCAAATTGCAGACTGAATTCTACCATATTATGATCACTGCTTCCTAAGTGTTCCCTTACTTTAAGATCTTTTATCACGTCTGGCTCATTACATAACACTAAGTCCAGAATAGCCTGTTCCCTCGTGGGCTCCATCACAAGCTGTTCCAAAAAGCCGTCCTGTAAACATTCAATGAATTCCCTTTCTTTGGGTCCACTGGCAACATTATTTACCCAGTCCACCTGCATATTGAAATCCCCCATGATCACTGTGACCTTGCCTTTCTGACATGCCCTTTCTATTTCGTGGTGCATTTTGTGCCCCTGGTCCTGACCACTGTCAGGAGGCCTGTACATAACTCCCATTATGGTTTTTTTGCCTTTGTGGTTCCTTAACTCTACCCACACAGACTCCACATCGTCTGACCCTATGTCGTTTAGTGCTATTGATTTAATTTCATTTCTAATTAACAAGGCAACCCCGCCCCCTCTACCCACCCCTCTGTCTTTTTGATAGGTTGTGAATCCCTGGATGTTTAACTGCCAGTCCTGAACCCCCTGCAACCACGTCTCTGTGATGCCTACCACATCATACCTGCCAGTCACAATCTGGGCCACAAGCTCATCTATCTTGTTCCGGACACTGCGGGCATTTAAATATAGCACCTTTAATTCCCTATTGACCGTCCCTTTTTGTTTTCGTAGTGTGGTGGACCTTGGTTTACTGAGCCTTTCCAGACACTGTGTCATATTTTGTGAGATGGGGACTATCGTAACCTCTCCTGAGTGCTGTCTTTTCGTGATTTTTTGTAATCCTAAGCAGCTACGCTTCCCACTGATTCCTTCACCTCTTGGTTCCCTGACTTTCCCTTCCCCCCCAATCTCTAGTTTAAAGTCCTATTGACCACCCCATTTACTCTCTTCGCCAGAACACTGATCCCAGCTCGGTCCAGGTGGAGACCATCCCAACGGTATAGGTCCCCCCTGCCCCAAAACTGATGCCAGTGTCCCATGAAAAAGAACCCTTCTTTCCCACACCACTCTTTCAGCCACGTGTTAACTTCCCTTATTCTTGCCTCCCTATGCCAATTTGCACGTGGCTCGGGCAGTAATCCGGAGATTATGACCCTTGAGGACCTGTTTTTTAATTTGAATCCTAGCTCTTTGTAATCTCTAAACAGGTCCTCTTTCCTAGACTTGCCTATGTTGTTGGTACCAACATGGACCACAACAACTGGATCCTCCCCCTCCCTCTCCAGTATCCTTTCAAGCCGGTCAGAGATGTCCCGCACCCTAGCACCGGGCAGGCAACATACCATGCGGGACACTCTATCCTGCTCACAAAGGCTCCTATCTATCCCCCTGATAATAGAATCCCCTACAACTACAACTTGCCTATTTACTTCCTCCCCTTGAATGGCCTGCTGAACCATGGTGCCTTGGTCAGCTGACTCATCCTTCCTGCAGCCCTGTTTGCCATCCACACAGGGAGCAAGTGCCTCGTACCTGTTGGACAGGGTCAAGGGCTGAGGCTCCTGAGTTCCTGACTGCTGGTTCCCTTTACCTGCCTGACTTATTCAAACAAATCTAGGTCTTATTAAGCATGTTATGATAGTCAGATAATCTAGGCTGCCCTTGAGTGCCTTTATTCCATTTTTAAAATGTGTTTTTAAACATTAGTATTCAATATTGATTGGCTTAAGTTAAATGTGGCACATAGATATGTGCCAAAAGGGAAAAAAGTCTAATTCCTTTTTTCATGTATTGCAATCAACCTGCATAATACCACTTATTATCATAATCTAGTTCCATCATTCATCTTTTTGTCCTGGGATAGGATTTGAAGCCATTGTTTGAGCCAAAAGAAATTGTTCCAAAGCATCAGGTCCCAATGAAGAATTAATTAACTTTTCATGGAATTAAACTTTCTTTTCTTTCAGTGCAGAATCTGGTCCCTAAGTAAGGTTTTTTCACATTTTATAGAAAACTCTGGAGATTCCTGACAACCTTCATACGTTGACCAAATTGCAGAATCAGCACTCTTGTCAATCTACCAATTTCTCCAACTCTCTCTAGAATCTGTCAGCAGGCTCCTTCTAACAATGCATACCTCACTGAGTCTTCTATCAATCTTGCAGGCTGCATTAGGAAGACATTCATCAGGCCTGTGGTAATCTCCTCAGGAATGAATTAATGGCTTCATAATTTTCTGATGGGCCTGTTTATATTCTGATGAAATAAGCTCCTGCAAATCTCAGCTGCCGCAATTGAATTGCACCTTCATGCTGCTATCAAGTCTTAACGGAAATCATTTAACAGACATTCACAACCTGAAAACTATTTGAAGTCACCACCTGGGAAACTTAGCAGGTTTTGTGGGGCAGTGGGTGGCGTCTCTGCCTCTGAGCCAGATGTTCCGGGCTCGAGTCCCACCCCAGCACTTGATGGCCAAAGATGCATTCATAATGCGGTCAAACAGGTTGAGTGTCAACTTGCAAATCCTTCCAAACAAGGCAGTGGTGGCGGTAAGTGCGGGAGAGA
Source organism: Mustelus asterias (assembly GCF_964213995.1). Classification (NCBI taxonomy): domain Eukaryota; kingdom Metazoa; phylum Chordata; class Chondrichthyes; order Carcharhiniformes; family Triakidae; genus Mustelus; species Mustelus asterias. Next base: position 59,497,031 of record NC_135808.1, read on the forward strand.
TTCCTGGTCAGCCGCACTTGATGTGGAGTGCTGCCCCTCAAGTTATAAGCCTCTGGCGACAGATTAGCAACCTGTCCCATGCATTACTAGCTATGGGAATAGACAAAAGTCTGCCTTAGGTGCAAGAAGAGAATTGGAATGGAATTGAGAATTTTAATTTATCTGATTCCAAACTGTAGTGAATGAATCACCCTACGCCTCAGCTCCTTTCCATTCCATTTTTCCAAGCCAATGCAGAAGATGGCCCTTTTATCTGCTCGCAGTCCAAGGCCCCAAACACGCCTTCCAGGTCATAGAGTCATAGAGGTTACAGCATAGAAACAGACCCTTCGGTCCAACTTGTCCATGCCGCCCTTTTATTTTAATCACTAAGCTAGTCCGAATTGCCCATGTTTGGCCCATATCGCTCTATACCCATCCTACCCATGTAATGTCTAAACACTTTTTAAAAGACAAAATTGTACCCGTCTCTACTACTACCTCTGGCAGCTTATTCCAGACACTTACCACCCTCTGTGTGAAAAAATTGTCCCTCTGGACCCTTTTGTATCTCTCCTCTCTGACCTTAAACCTATGCCCTTTAGTTTTAGACTCCCCTACTGTTGGGAAAAGATGTTGACTATCTAACTGATCTATAACCCTCATTATTTTATAGACAGTGATTTACACAATTTTCTTTCAAGTTGGCCATGATCTTATTGAGAGGCAGAGAAAGCTCGAGGGACCGAGTGGCCTATCCCTGCGCCTAATTTGTATGTTCATATAATTCAATCAATTCGACTGTATTCATTGCTCACAATGCAATCACTTCTACACTGGGAGACCAACCACAGATTGGGTGACTGCTTTGTGGGACATGTCTGTTCAGTTTGCAAACATGACCCTAAGCTTCTAGTGGCCGTCACTTTCATTCCCCACATTGCTCTCCCACTGACGTCTGCATCCTTAGCCTACTGCAGTGGAAGCTGAATGGAAGCTTGAGAAAAAGCACCTCATCTTCCAATCAGTCACTTGACAGCCTTCCAGACTCAACATTGAGTTCAATTATTTCAGACCATAATCGCTAGCCCCATTTCTTCCCTTTTCTTTGCTTGTTTTGGTGAACACAGTAGAACAAATTGAAGGAAGCGCAAGTGAAATGTTGCAAGTGAAACGTTGGGACATTAAATGATGAGGAGGCAAATCCTGATATTTGCCTGATATCATAAGTCACTTGGGTTAGTTTTAAAGTACTGACTTTCTGACGGATACTCCAGCTTTACAACAACAGTTTCTTTGTTGGTTAAAAAGAAAAAGGAGGCTTATGTTCGGATGAGACGTGAGCACTCGGGTAGTGCACTAGAAAGCTTTAGATTGGCTAAGAGGGAGTTGAAGAGCGAGCTTAGAAGGGCTAAAAGGGGACATGAGAAGACTTTGGCGGATAGGGTTAAAGAGAATCCTAAGGCGTTCTATAGGTATGTCAAGAACAGAAGGTTGGTTAGGGCAAGTTTAGGGCCAGTTATAGATGGCAGAGGGAAGTTATGTGTGGAACCGGAGGAGATTGGTGAAGCATTGAACCAATATTTATCTTCGGTGTTCACGCAAGGGGACATGAATATAGCTGAGGAGGACACTGGGTTGCAGGGGAGTAGAATAGACAGTATTACAGTTGATAAGGAGGATGTGCAGGATATTCTGGAGGGTCTGAAAATAGATAAATCCCCTGGTCCGGATGGGATTTATCCAAGGATTCTCTGGGAGGCAAGAGAAGTGATTGCAGAGCCTCTGGCTCTGATCTTCAGGTCGTCGTTGGCCTCTGGTATAGTACCAGAAGATTGGAGGTTAGCGAATGTTGTCCCATTGTTTAAGAAGGGGAACAGAGACTTCCCCGGGAATTATAGACCGGTGAGTCTCACTTCTGTTGTCGGCAAGATGTTGGAAAAAATTATAAGGGATAGGATTTATAGTTATTTGGAGAGTAATGAATTGATAGGTGATAGTCAGCATGGTTTTGTGGCAGGTAGGTCGTGCCTTACTAACCTTATTGAGTTTTTTGAGAAAGTGACCAAGGAGGTGGATGGGGGCAAGGCAGTGGACGTGGTATATATGGATTTTAGTAAGGCGTTTGATAAGGTTCACCATGGTAGGCTTCTGCAGAAAATGCAGATGTATGGGATTGGGGGTGATCTAGGAAATTGGATCAGGAATTGGCTAGCGGATAGGAAACAGAGGGTGGTGGTTGATAGTAAATATTCATCATGGAGTGCGGTTACAAGTGGTGTACCTCAGGGATCTGTTTTGGGGCCACTGCTGTTTGTAATATTTATTAATGATCTGGATGAGGGTATAGTTGGGTGGATTAGCAAATTTGCTGATGACACCAAAGTCGGTGGTGTGGTAGACAGTGAGGAAGGGTGTCGTAGTTTGCAGGAAGACTTAGACAGGTTGCAAAGTTGGGCCGAGAGGTGGCGGATGGAGTTTAATGCGGAGAAGTGTGAGGTAATTCACTTTGGTAGGAATAACAGATGTGTTGAGTATAGGGCTAACGGGAGGACTTTGAATAGTGTGGAGGAGCAGAGGGATCTAGGTGTATGTGTGCATAGATCCCTGAAAGTTGGGAATCAAGTAGATAAGGTTGTTAAGAAGGCATATGGTGTCTTGGCGTTTATTGGTAGGGGGATTGAATTTAGGAGTCGTAGCGTTATGTTGCAACTGTACACAACTCTGGTGCGGCCGCACTTGGAGTACTGTGTGCAGTTCTGGTCCCCACATTACAGGAAGGATGTGGAGGCTTTGGAGAGGGTGCAGAGGAGGTTTACCAGGATGTTGCCTGGTATGGAGGGGAGATCCTATGAGGAGAGGCTGAGGGATTTGGGATTGTTTTCGCTGGAAAGGCGGCGGCTAAGAGGGGATCTTATTGAAACATATAAGATGATTAGAGGTTTAGATAGGGTGGATAGTGATAGCCTTTTTCCTCTGATGGAGAAATCCAGCACGAGGGGGCATGGCTTTAAATTGAGGGGGGGTAGTTATAGAACCGATGTCAGGGGTAGGTTCTTTACCCAGAGGGTGGTGAGGGATTGGAATGCCCTGCCAGCATCAGTAGTAAATGCGCCTAGTTTGGGGGCGTTTAAGAGATCCGTAGATAGGTTCATGGACGAAAAGAAATTGGTTTAGGTTGGAGGGTCACAGTTTTTTTTTAACTGGTCGGTGCAACATCGTGGGCCGAAGGGCCTGTTCTGCGCTGTAATGTTCTATGTTCTATGTTCTACATGTTTGTCATTTTCAGTACAGAAAGGTGAGATAGTTAATATGATGTCTGAGAGGCTAATTCAAGATCAGTCATGGAACAGAATTTTACACTCTTTTGTCACTGGGTTCACAGGCATTGGAATCCATGCAATTCCTCATGTGACCAGGTAGATGCCAGTGTCGTGGCTGTACTGGAACAGCTTGCCTAGGGGCGTGGCTAGGGGCATGGGCCTTCAGTACTATTGCCTGAATATTGTCAGCCCCCATTGTCTTTGCAGTATCCGGTGCCTTCAGCCACTTCTTGATATGATGCGGAGTGAACTAAATTTGCTGAAGTTTGGCATCTGTGATGCTGTGGACTTCTGGAGGAGGCCAAGATGGATCATCCATTCAATTGCTGCAAATGCTTATGTTTTGCACTGATGTGCTGGACTCTTCCATCACTGAGCCTCCTTCTCTGGTGTGTTGTTTAATTGTCCATGACCATTCATGGCTGGATGTGGCAGGACTGTATAGCTTTAATATGAGCTGTTGGTTGTGGAACCAACAAGTTCTGTCTATCACTTGCTGATTAGAAAGGATTAATCAGAGATAGTCATCAGGGAAAGTCATATCTTACCAACTTAATTACATTTTTTGAGGAAGTACCAAGGAAGAATGATGAGAACAGTGCAGTGGATGTGGTCTACATGGACTTTAGTCAGGCATTTGTCAAGGTTCCACATGGGAGATTGGTCAGAAAATGATACAGGTGAATGTGATGGATTGGATCCAAAATTGGCTCAGTGACAGGAAACAAAGAGTAATGATTGATGGATATTTTAGCAAATGAAAATCAGTGCCCAGTGGTGTTCCATAGGGCTCTGTGTTAGGACCCTTGCTATTTGTGGCATATTAATGATTTGGACTTAAATGTGGGAGGCATGATTGGGAAATTTGCAGATGACACAAAAATTGGCCTGTAGTTGATAGTGAAGGTGATAACTCTGGACTCCAGAATAGCAATGGTTTGATTGAATGGACAAGAAAGTGGCAAATAGAATTTAATCCAGACATGTGTGTGGTAATGCATTTGGAGAGGGCAAACAAAGCAAGGGAATATGCAATAAATTTGAAGATATTGAGAGGAGGAGGGGAAGTGAGAGATCTTGGAGTGTTTGTCCACAGGTCCCTGAAAGTGGCAGGACAGGTAGATAAGGTGATCATGAAAGCATATTGAAGGTGTTCCTTTATTGTACACCTTATAAAATACAAAAACAGAATGTAATGCTGGAACCGTGTAAAATGCTGGTTAGCTCACTGTTGGAGTTTTGAGTACAGCTCTGGTCACCTCATCACAGGAAGGACATAATTGCTCTAGAGAGAATACAGAAGAGATTTACAAGAACGTTGCCAGGGCTGGAAAACTGCAGCTATGTGAAAAGATCAGGGAGGTTAGGGTTGTTTTCCTTAGAGCAGAAGAAGCTGAGGGGGGACTTGGTTGAGGTGTACAGAACTATGAGGGACCTGGATAGAGTGGACAGGGAAAGCTTGTTTCCCCTAGCAGAGGGGTCAATTACTAGGTGCTACAGATTTAAGGGGATATTATAAATGGTAAATTTAGAGGGGATGTTAGGAAAAACTTTATCACCAGGTGACAGGTTTCTGGAATTCACTGCCTGGCTTGGTGGTTGACGCAGGAACCCTCAACCCATTTAATAGGTACCTGGAACTACACTTGATGTTCTGTAACCTGAAAGCCTATGTGCCAAGTGCTGGAAGGTGGTATTAGAATGGGCAGCTAGTTTTTTTTTAAGCCTTTGGCAGTGCGTGAGGTGTAAGTCCCATCTCCAGCTAATTATCTTCTCAGAGCATTAATTGGCTGTGAGGCTGCTGTGATCTCTTTGATGGTGGGGTTTGAAAAACTGCCATCCAAATAAATCTTGTTCCAAGAGCCTTACAAAAGCACATATGAAAGTTCAATAGAAGTTGAGGTTTGGTCATTACAGGCAGAACTTGGCGACTCTAATGCGAAGTCTCTTGGCCCTTGCATCAACAGATGTTTTGTCTGTGAGTGTTATTTTGCGGGAAGTTAAATCAGTAAGTGAAAACTTTACATCTAGAATCTTCATTCCATGGCAGAAGATCGCCTCTCTGATTACTGCAAGAACCAGTTGTCCTTCAGTACTTTCACACATTTTTTATTCATTCATTCATGAGACAAGGGCATCACTAGTAAGACCAGTATGTATTGCTTGTCCTTAATTGCCTTCAAGAAAGTGGTGGTGAGCTGCCTTCTTGAATACTGAGTGGCTTACCAGATCATTTTAGAGTGCGGTTAAGAGTTAACAATATTGCTGTGGGTCTGGAGTCACATGTAAGGTTAGACTGGGTACCATTTTACTGAACACAGATGGGTTTTTCCGACAATATGGGTAGTTTTAAATTCACCAAATTTGGTCCTTACTGTGTGTGAAACTAACTGATCCCCACTCAAGTTCTTGATATTCTTGGTTTCTGAGGATGAGAAAATAAATGCCCCTTTATCTGTAACAATTTTTTGATTTGCTTCTTCTTGGCCAGAACCAGCATGCAAGGTTAAACTGCAAGATCACAAAATATTTCTCAAAGGAAAGCAGGCAGGTGAGTCATTTAACAGGCTGTCTCCAAAGGCTTCACAAGTTGCCATCTTGTAAGGATAGGAAAATGGGATTCTATACAGCTTGAGTCATCATATTTAATCACACAGCTCCTTACCATGATCAAATATTGGCTAACAATTCAATATTTATAAAATAAATAAAGGCTTCTGCAGGTTATTGTTGATCTAAAGTAATGATGGAAGATTTAATTGTCCATTACCTTTTATTTCAGGAGGATTTAGATTATATTTTTATGGATAAACTTGTCTGAGAAAACAGTCTTCGGTAAATTGCAGCTTTGTAATTCAAAATTTTTGTGTTGTGAGGAATGTGCCAGCCAGCAGAATCCTCATTACTTTTCAAACAATAAGCTATTTTACAGCATATGAGGTAAGCTGTTATTTTGGATGTCATGTTTTGAGCGAAAGTGAGTCGCATATTTATGATATTATATACTGGGAGGTTATTAGCATATATGGTTCACGGTTTTACATGGTTTACTGTTAAGTCACCTGTCTTATTGGAACATTTGCTGTTTCAGAAACTGTGTCATGAATGCAGAATTTTGCCACAAGCCTATGATTGGAAATGCCTCTTTTGATCCAAAGTGGAAGACTTTGTGGAAAGGGTGTAATTGAAATTCTTGACAAAAACCTAGGTTTGGAGAAGTAACTGCAATACTCCATTCTGCACCCTAGTCTTTCCTTCTCCCCTATGTACTTTACAAGCAATATGTTTTTCCTGTGTAGTGCACAGTAAAAAAATACTTTTCACTGTATCCCAGTACATGTGACAATAATAAATAAAATAAAATCAACTCAAAGTACCCATGTGAATTCAAGTTGCCATGGGGAGGAGGGTTGATAAGGGATTAAAAACTCAAATAGAAACCCACTGAGTTATTCAGTCTTAGTTAATAGCATCTCTCACAGTGGTTTGCAGAGCAAAGGAAAACCTACTGTTGAGAAGCAATTGGAACTCTCCCAGCAACAGGTTTTCTCTGTTCTGTAGGGACCGATAGGGAGCATGAGTAAAACAGAGAAAACAGCTTCACCTGAGCTGACTAAACCATTTAAAGGGATCAGATACAGGAGTCTCCAGAATTTCGGATCTTCGGGATTGTCGGTGACCTGAGGGAGAGAGGTGAAGTATGCCTAGCTGGTGATAATCAGATCTTGAAGACTGGCAGAGTGGAACGATTGTTGAGGGACACCGATGCCGGAATTTTACCGCCCCTCGCCCGCTCCAATTCCTGTGGCGGGCGGGGCGGACAGTGGGAAAATCCATTGACCTTGGGTGGGATTTTAGAGTTCTAGGATGAGCAAGGTCGTAAAATCCCACCCTGAAAGTTTTGACCTGCAGGGCAGAGTGTGATGAACCTCTGCTGGAGAGGCAGGAATGAATTGGTGACTGTCCCTTGAATGCTGTGTGTCTATGAGATGTCTGACATACAGTGAATGCACTTTGGGAGAAATATTGTGGTTATGCTCGTTAGTTAGTTAATGAAAAATATACCTTTTCTTCAGTGTAATGTAACAGTTGCCTGTTAATTAATGTTTAATTTACATTGATTTTGGTTCAAATATGACAGGAACATTTTTAGAAGTGAAATTTTGTTCATCAGTTTATTTTCATTGGGTCATTCGGGAAAAACATCACTTCTAAAAAAAATCATTGGTCTCTATGGGGGTTCACGGCAACTGAGAGTCCGCTGAGAATATATATTCACCTCAACTCTCCAGGAGGAGGTTCATGTGGCAGCACATGACACATTTTGATGCATAAAATGAATGCATTTTCTGACATGACCAATGGGTCTCACCAGATAGACTTAACAAGATAGACTTGCAGGAATGGCAAGTGGTACTGAGCACAAGAGAATGACCCTTTTACGAGCTCACAAATGCAACAGTGCCTGTTGCTGATCATAATCCAGCAGACTGCAGAAAATGTGTGGGTACCCATTCATTCAGTTTGGCTGCAAAGTCTCCTATGGTGAAATGGCTTCTTGGGTAAAGTTCCAGATGGCACTCGTACCCATGGAACCATACCCCAGAATGAGTGGGTGTCTTTTAGAAAGCAGCAGCAGAACTCTGGAAGGGGGTGGGAGGGGTGAGGCGTTGGGGGTAGAAAAAAAATCATCAGACACAACACTCATCAACTGGCGCCGCGTGTTCAAAATCCAGATGGCACAACTCACACCGGCGAATTTCCGGGTTCCGATCTGACTGGCTCCGCTCCGGTGGAGTAGCATGAAACACGCCGCGGCACCACTGAAAGCTGATTTAATACATTAGTATGTCATTAAAAAGCACCAATGCCATTTACAACAGGTCTACAGAAGCGTGAACCTGGTGACTTCACCTTCACCTCTGAGGGTGGTTTCAGAGGTGAACGCTCAGGCAGCCAGCGCCCATCGTGGTATATGGAGAGGTGCAACTCGAGTCCGGGGGTGTGAGTCCTAGAATCGCCATTTCGGGGAGAGGGGTCGGCAGAGGTCACTTGTACGCCTTCTCTACCCATTATGTCAGGGCATGCCTTCTTCTAAAGGGGTTGTGAAGGCTGGTTTGCAGACAGCGATTCCCGTGCCTCCCTTCCTTCACTCCTGTCCACATCGCAGGGAGTGCCTTCCTTAGTGGGGGTTGGAAAGAGGCTGGGAGGGACATGGCACTGCCATTCTCACACTGTACAGGGTTGAGACGCCGGGTGAGCGTGCTGGTACCCCCAAGCTTGGTGGCACATACAGATAGGGTGGAGGCTCTGTGGGTGAACAAAGTGAAATTTAATAACAGGCATTCAGAATAAAATGGTGACTTATTTGTGCTAATTCCTATATTCACCCATGCCCACTAAGTTGCTGCGGTTTCTTAATCTTCCTCACCCTCCCACTAACTCTAGGTGTCTCCCCAGGATCCGCAGCTGAGGTTGGTTTGGCCTGCTGACTACCACACCCTTTTGCCTGAGATGACTTTAGCGGGCAACTCCAGTGGGGCTGGGACCTTGAGGGTCCAGACCTGCTTTCTGGCGGATGTTGAATTGCTTCCCTCTTTGGTGTCAGGGGCTGGAGGTGTGTCGCTCACAGAGAGAGGGGTGGAGACACCTGGGCTACCCTGGTTGGATGGCCCATGTCTGTGCTCCTGATGATCCTCTTTCCTTCAGGTTCCCGGGGACCCTGTGCTTCTCCATGGGATGGAGGAGCAGCTGGAATGAAATCCGGAAGCCCTGCCGTCCTCTGGTGCAGACACTCATGGATTCCCACCAGTTCCTGCATCATGCAGTCGAAGCCCTGCATCAAGGTGTGGGCAATTCTTGCCATGGAGTGCACGCCCTGCACCAAGGTCTCCACTGCAGGGGCCAACATTGCGTGGTTGGTCTCAGTGCACTGCACCTTCTCCTCGGATAGAAAGCAATGGGACCCCTCCAGTCACCCTTGCACTCTGAGGAGGGCTGCTGTCAGCTCTTCCTGAGTATTGTGACTCTACTTTTGCAGCCCCTGCAGCTATGGAACGACTGGGCCCAGGGGCACATCACCAGCCTGGGGCTCAGCACTGTCCAGGATTCCAGCTTCCTTCCAAGTGCCAGCTCTCTGGGACATCATTGCTTCTGCTTGCTGTGGATTGTAAGCTGTGAAGTGCTTGGCAGTGATTGACCCAGAAGCCTGCCTACTTATTGGACCCACCGAGGTGTGACTATGTGCACTGGTGCCAGGTGGGGGAGACAGCTGTGACACCTCTTCAATGGTGAGGTCAGAGAAGTCTCCCACTGCACTGCTAGAATCCAATGGTTCCAGGAGGCACAAGGATGGTCTGGCCTGTTCTGGTCGGCCTGCAAGAGAAGGCACATGGCATCAGTGCAATAGAAGGCATACAGAGGGAACAGCATTTACTAACTTGAGATTTGAGGAATATGTTGAGGATTCTCACGTTTCTTTTCTGCCCCCACTTCACCAGCAGTGCAGGTACACTCTTCCTCCTCCCCGGCCAGCTTGAGGGCCCGCTCCTTGAAGCATGTGAGGGTTTGCAACTCGGGAATGACCCTGAAGCCTGTTGTGCTCTAGTTTGTCCGGCAATTACATGGATAGCGAGAGCGTAGGTGGGAGTGTGGACATTTAAGATGGTGATGAGGTGTGGCAGGTGTGGGGCTTGGGTGGAGCTGGAGTATGCAGAGCATAAAATACAGATAAGGTAAAAAAATAAAACAAAGTAAATACGATGGAGGGTGAGAAGGTAAAATCCAGCATCTTGTGCTTGAAAAAAGGAGACTACAATGGGATGAGGGAAGAGTTGGCTAAGGTAGACTGGGAACAAAAATTTTATGGTGGGAAAATTGAGGAACAGTGGAGGACTTTCAAAGTGATCTTTCACAGTGCTCAGCAAAAGTATATACCAGTGAAAAGGAAAGAATGTAGGAAAAGGGGTAATCAGCCATGGATATCTAAGGAAATAAAGGAGGGTATCAAACTGAAAGAAATCCTGGCCCTGATAGAATGCATCCCAAGGTACTAAGAGAGATGGCAGGGGAAATAGCAAATGCACTAGTGGTCATTTACCAAAATTCACTGGACTCTGGGGTGGTTCCAGCAGATTGGAAAGCAGCAAATGTGACGCCACTGTTTAAAGAAGAAGGAAGACAAAAGGTGGATAACTTAAATTATAGGCCGGTTAGCTTAACTTTTATAGTGGGAAAAATGCTTGACTCCATCATCAAGGAAGAAATAGCAAGACATCTGGATATAAATTGTCCCATCAGGCAGATGCAGCATGGGTTCATGAAGGGAAGGTCAAATCTGACTAATTTGGTGGAATTTATGAGGAGGTAACTAGGTGTGTTGATGAAGGTAGGGCAGTTGATGTCATATACATGGATTTTAGTAAGGCATTTGATAAGGTCCCCCATGGTCGGCTTATGATGAAAGTAAGGAGGTGTGGGATAGAGGGAAAGTTGGCCGATTGGATAGGTAACTGGCTATCTGATCGAAGACAGAGGGTGGTGGTGGATGGAAAATTTTCGGACTGGAGGCAGGTTGCTAGCGGAGTGCCGCAGGGATCGGTGCTTGGTCCTCTGCTCTTTGTGATTTTTATTAATGACTTAGAGGAGGGGGCTGAAGGGTGGATCAGTAAATTTGCTGATGACACCAAGATTGGTGGAGTAGTGGATGAGGTGGAGGGGTGTTGTAGGCTGCAAAGAGACATAGATAGGATGCAAAGCTGGGCTGAAAAATGGCAAATGGAGTTTAACCCTGATAAATGTGAGGTGATTCATTTTGGTAGGACTAATTTAAATGTGGATTACAGGGTCAAAGGTAGGGTTCTGAAGACTGTGGAGGAACAGAGAGATCTTGGGGTCCATATCCACAGATCTCTAAAGGTTGCCACTCAAGTGGATAGAGCTGTGAAGAAGGCATATAGTGTGTTAGCTTTTATTAACAGGGGGTTGGAGTTTAAGAGCCGTGGGGTTATGCTGCAACTGTACAGGACCTTGGTGAGACCGCATTTGGAATATTGCGTGCAGTTCTGGTCACCTCACTATAAGAAGGATGTGGAAGCGCTGGAAAGAGTGCAGAGGAGATTTACCAGGATGCTGCCTGGTTTGGAGTGTCGGTCTTATGAGGAAAGGTTGAGGGAGCTGGGGCTGTTCTCTCTGGAGCGGAGGAGATTGAGGGGAGACTTAATAGAGGTTTATAAAATGATGAAGGGGATAGATCGAGTGAACGTTCAAAGACTATTTCCTCAGGTGGATGGAGCTATTACAAGGGGGCATAACTATAGGGTTCATGGTGGGAGATATAGGAAGGATATCAGAGGTAGGTTCTTCACGCAGAGAGTGGTTGGGGTGTGGAATGGACTGCCTGCAGTGATAGTGGAGTCAGACACTTTAGGAACATTTAAGCGGTTATTGGATAGGCACATGGAGCACACCAGGATGGTAGGGAGTGGGATAGCTTGATCTTGGTTTCAGATGAAGGTCGGCACAACATCGTGGGCCGAAGGGCCTGTTCTGTGCTGTAATGTTCTATGTTCTATGTTCTAATTCTTTGAGAACATTATGAGTGCGGTGAACCGGTGGATGTGGTGTATCTGGATTTCCAGAAGGCATTCGACAAGGTGCCGCATAAAACGCTGGTCTATAAGATAAAGGTGCATGGCGTTATGGGTAATGTATTCACATGGATAGAGGATTGATTAACTAACAGAAAGAAACTAGTGGGGATAAATGAGTGTTTTTCTGTTTGGCGATCAGTGACTAGTGGTGTGCTTCAGGGATCAGTGTTGGGACGGCAATTGCTTACAATTTACATAGATAATTTGGAGTTGGGGACCAAGTGTAATGTGCCAAAGTTTGCAGATGACACTAAGATGAGTGGTAGAGCAAACTGCGCAGAAGACACTTAAAGTCTGCAGAGGGTTAGAGATAGTCTAAGTATGTGGGCAGGGGTCCAGCAGATGGAGTACAATGTTGGCAAATGTGAGGTCATCCATTTTGGTAGGAATAACAACAAAATGTACTATTATTTAAATGGTAAAAAAATTGCAGCATGCTGCTGTGCAGAGGGATCTGGGTATCCCAGTGCATGAATCACAAAAAGTTGGTTTGCAGGTGCAAATGAAATTTTGTTCTTCAATGCTAGAGGGATGGAGTTTAAAAACAGGGAGGTTATGTTGCAGCTGTATAAGGCCACACCTGGAGTACTGTGTACAGTTTTGGTCTCCTTACTTGGGAAAGAATGTACTGGCACTGGAGAGAGTGCAGAGGAGATTCACTCGGTTGATTTTGGAATTGAGAGGGTTGGCTTATGAGGAGAGACTGAGTAGGCTGGGGCTATACTCATTGGAATTCAGAAGAATGAGGGGGGATCTTATAGAAATATATAAAATTATGAAGGGAATAGGGAAGATAGAAGCAGGGGAGTTGTTTCCACTGGCAGGTGAAACTGAGGGGGAGCAGATTTAGGAATGAGTTGAGGAGGAGCTTCTTCACCCAAAGGATTGTGAATCTGTAGAATTCCCTTCCCAGTGAAGCAGAGGCCAAGGTAGCTGAGTGCAAGAAGGGGTTGAGGGTGCAAAGGGTCCAGTCGGAGACTGGGAGTGGCTCATTTACCCTGGCTGAGTGAAGAAGATAATTCATCTTCTTCCAATACTGCAGACCCATCCTCTTCAGTTGTGCATTTGCACTGACCAGGGCTGGCACTACATTCCAGACAGGGATGGTCAGACTGCTGGACGGCCATCTCCTGGAGTATGGGTACAGGTTTTCCCACATCTGTGCCATTCTCTTGAGCAGTTTGGTGAACACTCCCTCCATGAAGCACTTTGCTGGCTTCTTGGCTGCCATCCCCTGCAGTAGTTGCTGAACAAGTGCTGGAAAATGGTCGGGAGCCATTTGTATGGAGCTCCACAGTGCTTGCAGCAGTTAAGTCATTATGCGGTGGGCGAATCAGAGGGAATGCATCGCTGGAGTGGCGTGAAACTCGTGGAAATTAATATTGATGACCCATAAGGTTTGGTCCGAAAACACACCAGCACCGTTGACGTGAAATTTCTCAGAAAAATTCTAAGGCCAGAATTTTACCACTGTTCACGCTGGTGGGATTTTCCTATCCTGTTGCAGTGAATGGAGATTTGGCTGGCTGCCAAATTCTCCAACTTCGCTGCAGCGGGAGTGTGGCTAAGTGTCAAGCGGGTGGGAAAATGAGAGGTTTCCTTGCTCAATTTTCCAGCGAGGCAAGTTGCATGAGTTTATGGCACTCTGTGCAATACAGGGCCATAATCTATTTCCTGCAGTTAGGGGGCGGAGCCTATTCACGCCAGAAACCAGCTGCAGATTGTTAGGTGCGCTATTGCGCATGCACCCTGGCCTTCCAGTATACTGTGTACAAATGTGCACAATATATTTGGAGATCTGTCAATATCTCTCACCCATGGACACCCCCTCCCCAATTGCCAGCCACCCCTTCCCCCATGGAGTCCCTGCCACCTGAACACTACCACCCCGATCCCTGCACCCCCCCACCCCCCCCCCCCCCCCCCCGATCGCCGGCCTCCTGGTCAGTGGGTAGCCCCATCCCCAATGCCCAATCGGTGGCCCCAACCCCCGATCAGCAGCCTCACCAACCAGCTCCCATTCCCAATACAGAGTTCCACCCTTTCCTCCCCTCCCACCAACCTTGCCCCCCGCCGACCCCATCTGACTCCACCCTGCTAGACCCCGCCCAGCCAAGCATTGCCCCATTGGCACCTCCCCGTGCCCGGTAGGCACTGCCAGGGTGGCACTGTCCAACGACTTGTCCAATGGCCTCCGATCTCACCGGTGAGGCCATCACAATGTCCCGGGTTGACAAATAATGTTAAAATGAGCTTATTAATATATAAATCAGCCTTGCGCCCTCCCTGGGTGCAAGGCTGATTCCATTGGCAGAACGGGCTGTCAATAATGGGACAGGCGGAAAATTGGATGCTAGCCGGAATTTTTGCCTCTCGCTCCTATTTTCCGCCCTGTTATGTTCCTCAATTAGTGCAGTGGAGCAGAAAAATCCCACCTTCCATCTCTTGCATCGGAACCAACGCTGCCATTTTTTGGTAAGATTTCACCCATAGAGCATATTTAACTTGGAAAACTGAAGATTCCCTCAGGGACTAGAAAGACAGTGTTCTCAGATGGGTGGGAGAGCGTAGGTTGGTGAAAAGGGGAAAAGCCATGGAAAGTAGTGAGCACAACGATGAGAATTTTAAATTTGGAGTTGCTGTTGGACCAGGTGTCAACACAGGTGAGTGAACACAGGACTGATGGTGAATAGGACTTCAGGTTGAATAGATTCTTCACACATGAATGGGAAAGGATTAGAGGGATATGGGCCAAAGGCAGGCAATTGGGACTCACTGGGAGGGCACCATGGTCAGCATGGACTGGTTGGGCCAAAGCGCCCGTTTCCGTGCTGTATTGCTCTATGACTTTATGACTTAAAGCACTTAATTTCTTTGGTGTGTTTTATTTCTGGATACTTTTGTTTTTCAATAGACTCCAAAAGCAGTCTGTTTTGTGACTTATGCTTAAATTTAATGGCTATTAATTATTAAATGTACTAAGAGATTAATTTATATAATCTGAATACATAATAAATTATCAGAATTAGAATGGGTTCATCTGAACCTCAGTTTGAGATGTTTGATCATAGATCATTTGAAATGAATACTTTAAGGTAGGCTGATTAAATAGATTACACGAATATACCAAACATACTTCAATGCAGCAATAAAATTAATTGAGAGAGGACAGTTATATCTGGCACATGTAATTGTGATTTACGGCCTAAGTCTCCGATGATATTACTTTCACCTTTCATTCTCATTGATCTTCCCATTTGTGAAGATAACAAGCTTTCATGCCAATTAGAAAGACAGTCAGAGACGCTGACCGAGAGAGAAAGAGAGAGACTAAAGGAGAGAGAGAAAGAGGGAGATTGAAACAGAAACAAAGAGAGCACAGACAGTGACCCAAGTCGAGAATTGAACCTGGATCCCTAGTGCTGTGAGACAGCAGTGCTAACCGCTGTGGCACCGTGCAGCCAGGAAGAAAGGTTGCGCACGTAGGAAGGTAAGTTTGTTTCCTGGCGATTTCCTCAATGAATAAGTTTCCCAGATCTACCTCTCTGTGCACACAAAAGCTTCCATTTAAAACAATGTAAAATTAAATAAGGAAAATACGGTGGCACAGTGGTTAGCACTGCTACCTCACAGCACCAAGGACCCAGGTTCAATTCCGACCTCGGGTCACCGCCTGTGTGGAGTTTGCACCTACTCCCCATGTCTGCGTGGGTTTCTTCCGGGTGCTCCAGTTTCCTCCCACAGTCCAAAGATGTGCAGGTTAGGTGGATTGGCCATGCTACATTGATTCTAGTGTCAGGGGGATTAGCAGGGTAAATATGTTGGGTTGCAGGAATAGGGCCTGGGTGGGATTGTGGTCGGTGCAGACTCAATGGGCCGAATGGCTTCCTTCTGCACTGTAGGGATTCTATGGAAACATAGAAACTAGAAGTAAGAGTAGGCCATTCGGCCCTTCGAGCTGCTCCACCATTCATTATGATCATGGTTGATCATCAAATTCAATATTCTGATCCCCCCTCCTCCCCATATCCCTTGATCCCTTTAGTCCCAAGAGCTATATCTAATTTCTTCTTGAAGTTCTTCTCTCGGCCAGTCTACAAAAGAAAATGTTAAAGTCTACACAGTTTAGGTCTGGTGAAAGCAATTACAGTTCAGCTGCAGCAAGGACCAAAGAACTCCGAGCACCCACTTCAACACCTAGTCACCAATGTCGCAATGGAGTATTCCTGGAAAAGCCAAGGAATTCAATTACTTTTGAGGCACCTATTCCCAAACAGTTTTACTAAACACTTTCCACTCATGCAGGAAAGCGAGAGGAATGCTGGGAAAAGTTAGGGGAGGCGAAGGCCTCGTGGAATTATCGCTGGACTATTAATGCAGAAATTCAGCTAATGTTCTGGGGAACCTGGGTTCGAATCTCACCACAGCAGATGGTGGAATTTGAATTCAATAAAAAAATCTGGAATTAATAATCTACCGATGACCATAAAAACCATTGTTGATTGTCGGAAAAACCCATCTGGTTCACTAATGTCCTTTAGGGAAGGAAATCTGCTGTCCTTACCTGATCTGGCTTACATGTGACTCCAGAGCCACAGCAATGTGATTGACTCGCAACTGCCCTTGGGCAACTAGGAATGGGCAATAAATGCTGACTAGCCTGCAATGCTCCATGTCCAAAGAATGAATAATTAAAAAAAATTAAACCTATATTTATGAGCTCAGAATCATCAGGTGTGAGGCTCAGATCATCCATTATATTCGAGAGTCATCAGCCCTGATATCATAAATGTAATTAGACACTGAAATCCTAAATTGAAATCCTCCAGCTCACATTATGTTGGTTTTATAGAGGAAATATGAAGGAATAAAGCTTGACAAATCTGCCCAACCTAATAAAACCAAGTCCTAGTAAAAGAGCTAATGAAAGGCACTGTTATAATGTTTATATATCTATTAATTCCCTATTGTACAATCCAGCCGTGATTACTTATTTGATGTGCTGCTTTGGAATTCTTTCTTTTCAAAGTGGACAAGCATCAAGCAAGACCACATTTTAACATCAAACTTTTGTTTTTATTGCTCATAAAATTGTTGGAGTTGGATTTCCATTGCTCTGGGGTAATATTTCTCAGTGCTGACCAAATGCCCATTATGGACCACAATTACCAAAGTGTAAGGCCATTGTAGAATACAAGGAAACCAAAGATCATAAGAATCATAAGAACATAAGAACTAGGAGCAGGAGTAGGCAATTTAGCCCTTGCACCTGCTCCACCATTTAATATGATAATGGCTGATCTCATCTCAGCCTCAGCTCCATTTTCCTGCCCGTTCACCATAGGCCTTCAAATCCTCACTAATTAAAAATCCGTCCCCCTCTTCCTTAAATTTACTCAATGTTCCAGCATCTACCACACTCTGGGGTAGTGGAATCCACAGATCCATAAGGCTTTGAGAGAAGTAATTTCTCCTCATCTCTGTTTTAAATCTTTCACTCCTTATCCTAAATCTATGATCTCTTGTTCTAGATTTCCCTACAAGAGGAAACATCCTCTCCGCTTCCACTTTGTCAATCTCCCTTATCATGTTTTACAACTCAATTGGATCTCTCATTCTTCTAAACTCCAGGGAGTATAGGCCTAAACTGCCCAATCTCTCTTTGTAGGTCAAACCCCTCATCTCTGAAATCAATTTAGTGAACCTCCTCTGAACTACCTCCAATGCAGCTACATCCCTCCTCAAGTAAGGGGACCAAAACTGTACACAATATTCTAAGTGTAGTCTCACTAATGCTTTGTACAGTAGCAGCAACACTTCATTACTTTTATATGGTCCACAAAATATATAGTTACATCCTCGAAGAATTCCAGTAGATCCATGCCCACTCTGTCCAATTCTGCCACTGTTTTCCAAGTGTTTTGCTATAAAATCTTTGATAATGGATTTGAGAATTTTTCCCACTACCAACATCAAGCTTGCTGGTCTATAACTCCTTGTTTTCTCTCTACTCCCCTTTTTAAATAGTGGGGTTACATTGGCTACACTCCAATCTGTAGGAACTGTTCCACAACTAAGGAACGGTAAACCTTAGCTTGTGTCCAATGTTAAGGCTACTTATTGCTCGTCCAATAGCAAGAGCCTATACATTTTAGTGCATACACAACTGGACAACGCACCAGGCTGATTGGGCCTGATTTTGAGATGGACATGCCGGCGTTGGATTGGGGTGGGCACAGGAAGAAGTCTCACAACACCAGGTTAAAGTCCAACAGGTTTACTTGGAATCACAAACTTTCAGAGCTGCTCCTTCATCAGGTGAGTCCTGATGAAGGAGCAGCACTCTGAAAGCTTCTTTGTTGAGGATTCACAGCATGGAGCAGCAGTGATCTTGTTAGGCTGTGCAAACAGTCAATTATGTTAAAGGATTTTCGCAGACACACAAACAGGAAACTGAACACAGTAAAACAAAATAACCTATTAAAATCTTTTGCATATCTCAAAGGAAAGTTTGGGGCATACACATGAGGTGAAGTTAAAGCTAACATATTGTGAAAACACATTTTTAAGTCCAGCTCTATGCTGCCATGCACAATATCATTAACCATTGTACAACTGGAAAACATATTGGCCACTGAAAAAAGGCAAAACTACAAATTATGATTGGACATGAGGAGAAGGTACAGTTGCTATGTGAAATGGAAGGCACCTACAGTAACCATTTGCATTTATATAGCACCTTTAACATAGTAAAATGTCACTAAGTGCTTCACAGGAGTGTAGTTGATCAAAAAGAAATTTGGACAGTAACTAAAATGTGATCAAAGAGGTAGGTTTTAGTGAGTATTTTAAAGGACAAAAGAAAAATGGAGTGGTAGTGGTTTAAGGAGGGAACTAGAGAGAGAGAGACGTCCAGCCCCAATTAATCAAATACAGCATTGTATTGTGTCAACTCAGAAACATCTACAATAGAAGGAATAAAGAAACCAGACTGGGGGATAGGATGGCACGGTGGCACAGTGGTTAACACTGCTGCCTCACAATGCCAGGGATCCGGGTTCGATTCCTGGCTTGGGTCACTGGCTGTGTGGAGTCTGCATGTTTTCCCTGTATCTGCATGGGTTTCCTCCAGGTACTCCAGTTTCCTCCCACAGTCCAAAAGACATTGGCGCATTGGCCATGCTAAATTCTCCCTCAGTGTACCCAAACAGGCCAGGGAACATATTTCACTGAAAGCCAGTGTTTCATCATTGACCTTGCTTCATCATTGACCTTGCTGACTTTGGTAGCTGCTTCCTCTTCCTCCGGAATATTAATCAGCAGGAGCTGCGCAAGTGATGGAGGGGGCAACTAGGGGCTTTTCACAGTAACTTCAAAGCAGTGTTAATGTAAGCCTACTTGTGACACTAAGAAATAAGCTTTAAAAAAAAATTATTGAAGGAAGAATAGTAATGATGTGGAGCTCAGGGTGACAGATCAGAAGGCTGTTACTGCTGTGACGTCCAGTCTCCCAGTTAAGGAGCTCTGCGACACAGATATCAGGGTTCTGATATTTATGCTTGCACAATGTAATCTTCATACATCAGAAATTCCATGGTATTGGGCACAAGTTGGAAATGTTCATCCACCACATCTTGATCGACCTCTGTGCAGCCCTGCAGCATACTATTAAGCGAGGGATCTATTGGAGCCTGTGACCGAAATACTGAAAAACTGAGACCACAGTGACGATTCTGACTGTATAGTGGCCAGAGAACGTATTTCACTGAAAGCCAGTGGCAGCTGGCAATGTTTCCTTTGCTTCATCATTGACCTTGCTGACTTTGGTAGCTGCTTCCTCTTCCTCCGGAATATTAATCAGCAGGAGCTGCACAAGTGATGGAAGTAACTCTGGCAGACCTGCACTGGAGTGCTACAACCGATCAAATGTGACACCTGAAACACGTCTCCCAAATCCCTATAGACTGCTCAATGACAATCTGGTGGCTCCAGGAGCTTGATCGTATTGTGTTGTTTAGTGTTCCTTAAGTTCCAAAGCAGTTTTATCAGTCACAGCTTCAGTTTTGGTCACCAATCATCTATCTGAATCCTTGCCTTTCACAAACAAGCATTAATGGGAATGTGGATCAGCCTCAAGCAGAATAATTGAAAGAGTTATCTGGACAACATGAATTTACCTGCTTAGTACATTGCTCCGCGTTGCACATGAACAATGCCTTGAGGGAAATGTGCCCTTTCTTATTGACAAAGTCAATTGCAATTTCCCAAAGGCTGTCTTGGTATTAACTTACACCTTGCACCGATGGAAATCCAGCCATTTTGTGAAGTATGGTCCTTTCACATGTGCATAGTGTATAGGGAACCAATTAAACTGAGCTATTAACACAAACAAGGTATCACTAATTTGTCGGATGCAGCAGAGGGCATCTAATTGGGGGATATTGCAAATGTAACCTTATGGCCTGGCATATCCCTACACTCCAATCCAACCAGTTACTGCCTCATCAGCTTCCTCTTCATCACCAGTAAAGTGATGGAAGGCAGCATTGACAGTGCTATCAAGCATCACTTACACAGCAATAACCTGCTCATTGATGCTCAGTTTGCATTCCGCCAGGGCCACTTGGCTCCTGACCTCATTATAGCCCTCGTCAAAACATGCGCCAAAGAGCTGAACTCAAGAGGTGAGGGGAGAGAGACTGCACTCAACATCAAGACAGCATTTTACTGAGTGACACGTCAAGGAGCCCTCGCAAAACTGAAGTCAATGGGAATCAAGGGGAAAGCTAGCAGCTGTTTCGAGTCATCCCTAACACAAAGAAATGGTTGTGGTTGTCGGAGGACAATCATTTTAGTGCCAGGACATCGCTGCAGGAGTTCTCCGGGGTAGTGCCAACCATCTTCAGCTGCTTCATCAATCACCTTCCTTCCATCATAATGTCAGAAGTGGGAAGATTCACTGATGATTACATAATATTCAGCACCATTCAGGACTCCTCAGATATGGAAGCAGTCTGTGCCAATATACAGCAAGACCTGTACAACATTCAAGCTTTGGCTGATAAGTGGCAGGTAACATTTGTGCCACACAAGTGCTAGGCAATAATCTAATCACCTTTCCATTACAGTCAGGGGTATTACCATTGCTAAATCCCAAATATCAACATCCAGGGGGATTATCATTTGACCAGAAACTGAACTAGACCAGCCATATAAATACTGTGACTACAAAAGCGGGTCAGAAACGTGGAATTCCGAGGTGAGTAACTCACCTCCTGACTCTCCAAAGCCTTCCACCATCGCAACAAGGCACAAGTCTGGAGTGTGATCTCCACTTGCCTGGATGAGTGCAGCTCCAACAACACTCAAGAGGCTCGGCATCAACCAGGCAAAGCATCCCACTTAATTGGCACTCAATCCATCACCTTAAACAATCATTCTCTCCATGACTAACACACAGTGTCAGAAATGTGCACCATATAGAGGATGCACTTCAGCAACTCACAGAAGCTTCTTTGACATCTCTACCACATAGAAGGACAAGAGCAGCACCAACAAATTCCCCTCCAAGCCACACACCATTCTGACTTGGAACTGTATTGCTATTCCCCCATTGTTGGAATCAAGATCCTGGAACTCTCTTTTGAGCAGCATTATGAGTGTATTTGCCTAAATGGACTGCAGTGGTTCAAGAAGGTTGGCTCACCACCAACTTCCCAAGGGAAATTAGGGATGGTCATAAAATGCTGGCCTTGCCACTGAAAGAATATTCAAACAGATGTCCCTCCAGAGTGCCTGTGAGGGATTTCTGCAATATACATTGAGTGCAATAGTTTGTTGACTATCACTAGCAGTGTAATGGTTTGAAAGATGGTAGCTCTTGGCCAATCATCCATTACACTGAGCAATATCTGTGTTCCCATAGGGATATCCCACAATATATTTCACCAGTGCCACAGACAGACCTTAAGATCCATTGTATTGAGTAAGACCTGCTCCAGACACGTGTGGATTCATTTCAAGTGAAACTGTTGGCCCTAAAATAAACTATAGCATACGTTTTGTGGCTGATTTGTCGATATCTTTTCTAAGCAAGTCTTTTTTCTCTTCCTATGAGATAAACAAACCCAATCAATGGTTGGATCAAAGAAGTTACATTCATTTTCACAAAGTATTAACTGCTTGTAGTTTTTTTTACAAAACTCTTAAATTTTAGAGTGCTGGACACCAAGTCCCATTCAGTCATTGCTCCTTTGCTTGCTGACCTACTCTGGCTGCTGAATTTTATGAAGTTCTCATCCTTGCTGGCAAATCATCCCATGACCCTGACCCTCCCTTCCTTGGCCTCCTTCATCCTGAGAACCTTCCAAGATATCAATACTCCTGGAGTCCTGGCACCTTGAGCAGCAATTATGCTCCATCACTGGTGGCTGTGCCTTCACCTGAAGCTCTGAAATTCCCTCCCTAAAGCTTTCTGGCTCTCTCCGGCTTCCTTTAAGCCCTCCTTTGAAGAATGCTACACCAGCTCTGAATGCAACAATCAACAGGCCTTCCTCGAATGGTAAAAGCTGTTGCCATCTCCGTCATTGGGTGTCTGAAGGCCAAATGACTTCTTTGAAAAGGCCAATTTATTAGATAACAAGTGAATGACACCACTCCTCAATCCTGCATTTAGGCTGATCCAACTGTGTAAATATCTGTGTGGACCTTATAACCAACTATCTTCATATTCAAAGAAAGTACAGTGCTTGATGGTGTGGGTCAGTAAGACATACTGACTGACACTGTCAGTGACTTCCAGTCCATGCTTTATGATTCATTAGCAAACTTGATTTTTGAGATATTGCCATTGGTATTTTGTATGTGTGTTTGGACTCATCAATAATATGAGCTGATAGACATGAGCGAATCCCAACCTGTGCTTCAGGGCCCATCAATAAGGAGCTGCTGACTGACATGACAAGTGGCTGCTATTTCGAACCCGAGTGCCCATCCATAAGATTGGCTCATATACATTACACACAGCTTCCAGCCTTAACTTGAGGTACAGCATATAAATGACATCAATGCCAATTACTGTGCTTGAGGGTCAGGTACCAAAATGGACTGATAAGAGTCTGTGAACAATTTTTAACGTGAGCTGCAGCATGCATTGTTGGAGGGCAATGAGGAAATATTGAGGCAGTGGATTAATTTTGAAATGCTATGGCAAAGACACAACATAGACATGACTAGTCAAATGAATTCCATCAGCGCTGTAAATTTTTGTGGTTGTATTTTACACAACTTCTCCCACCCCATTGGGCTTGTTTTTGGTGAGGCGGGGAGGGTGGAGGGTGGGGCAGCGCTGCCATAAAATATGATGGGTACAAAGCCCACCACCTTCTCAGCAAACCACCCCCACCCCCTACCCAGACATGGTCCCCATAATACTGTAAGTGGGTGGCCGAAATTGGGAGACTGCCCGTCATTTTTTAAGAAATTATTAATGGGCAATTTAGCTTCTTGCCTTGCCAACTGACCTGAATATTATGCTGCTACTGCCCTAATATGGTTGCGGTGGGTAGACAGGCCAGATCCAGGAGGCCATTTTTAAAATGCCTTTGTTGTAAAGGAAGGAAGGGGGGAGGGCACTTTATTCAGGGGTTGGGGGTGCCCTGTGCACATCAAGCACACCCCACCTGAGAAGTTACCCCACTTTGTGCCTCCCAACCAAGCCGCCAATATCCCACCCCCGCACCTTGTTCGCCCCCTACTTAATCTCCCCAATGCTTTCCTCCCTAAACATCCAGGACTGACCTCACTTAGCCATCAACGATCTTGATGGATATACTTGCATTTCCAGCAGTGCCAAATACTCAGTGCTGGCACTGCAGGGACTGTTGAAGCTGCTGGCCAGTTGGATTGACTGGCAGCTCTTGAGGGTGGGACCTCCTCCCACTGAGGGATGGAAGTTCGACTCTCAGATACTTAACACCTATTTCTACATCAGTCAGCTCGGAACTGACTTTCCTGAGGGTTGTGGGGAGGGGCGGGGGTGCGGGAGGTTGCTGAGGGGAGTGAGTCAAACACCCTCCCTGTAAACTCAAGTTTTGAGATTCCATGACAGACGAGGTTCCCTGGTCCAAAAATAAGCAATTGGCCTTGATCACCTGTCCATAACAGTCATCTTCTTATTCATTAAGCAGAAATGCAATTAGCCACATTTGACAATTGGTATTGGACGACACAGTACTATGTTGAGTCACTTGTTTGATGACATTCAAAGGGCAAACACAGATAATGCTGGAAATACTCAACATATGTGAAGAGAGAAACAGAGTTAATATTTAAGGTTGATGAACATTCATTAGAATTCATACACCATAGAATCCATACAGAGCAAAAGGAGGCCATTCGGCCCATTGAGTCTGCACCAATAACAATCCCACCCAGGTCCTATCCCCGTGACCCCACGTATTTGCCCTGCTACTAACACTAAGAGTCAATTTAGCATGGCCAATCCACCTAACTTGCACAACTTTGGAGTGTGAGAGGAAACCGGAGCACCCGGAGGAAACCCAGGCAGACATGGGGAGAACATGCAAACTCCATACAGACAGTCAACCAAGGCTTGAATCGAACCCGGGTCCCTGGCACTGTGAGGCAGCAGCACTAACCACTCCAATGCAGACAATGCCTGATCGGCTGAGTATCTCCAACATCTTCTGTTGCTATTTCAGAATTGTAACCGTTGAATGCTATCAGGATGGGGGAAAATGAAGCACTCCAAATTCAGATGTCTAGTGTCCATATTAAGATTTTTAAAAAAATATTGTCACTGTTGATAACATTGGCAAGGCTACATTTTATTGTCTAGCCCTCGTTTTATTTTATTTTTTCATGGGAGGTGGGCATCACTGGCTAGGCCAACATTTATTGCTCACTAATAAATCATGGTATGCTTGGAAAAAAGGCAACATTTTTTGACTAAGGGAAAATCCGATTTGACAAATATATTAGTGTTATTTGAGGAGAAAATTAGCAGGGTAGATAAAGGGAAACTGGTATAATGTGACACAAAAAAGGTTACTCGGCAGGGTAAGGGCTCATGAGTTGGAGGTAGTATTTCAGCATGGGTAGAGGATTGGATAAAAAGCAGACACTGGGCATAAACAGGGGTCTTTTAAGTCGGCAGGCAGTGAATAGTAACCTCGATGAAAAGGCAGAAAGTTCCTTAGTAATGTATCTAAGTTTGCTGATGATACCAAGCTAGGTAGAAAGGTGAGCTTTGGGGAGGACACAGAGCGGCTGCAAAGAGATATGGATAGGTTAAGTGATCGGGTACCAAGATAGCAGACAGAGTAGAGAATAGGGACGTGTGACGTTATTCTCTTTGGTTGAAAGAATAGAAAACCAGAATATTTTTTTAAAGGTGTGAAACTTCTAAGATAAAGGCAAAAAAATTGTGGGTGCTGGAATCTGAAACAAAAACAGAAAATGCTGGAAAATCTCAGCGGGTCTGACAGCATCTGGGGAGAGAGAATAAAGTCAATGTTCCAAGTCTGGATGACCTTTCATCAGTTTCTGTTTCTGATTTTGTTTCTGTTTTTGTGAAACTTCTAAGCGTTGATGTTCAAAAGAACTTGGGCGTGCTTGTACAAGGAATGCGGAACGTTAGAATGAGGGTGCTGTAAGCAGGAAGGCAAATAGTACATTGGCCTTAATTGCAAGGAGATTGGAGTACAAGAATAAAGAAGGCTTGTTACATTTGTACAAGGTTTTGGTGACACCACACCTGGAATATTGGGCGAAATCTTGCCAAAAATGGCGGAGCATTTGTCCCAGCAAGAACAACGTGGTGTTTCTCAGGCCGGTTTTCTCTCCAGATCTTAGCATACTCTGTCACAAAAAATAAAGATCAGCATTTCACGCCGTCATATAGGGGAAGGGGGGGTGGGGCTTCAACATGCCAGCAAAGCCCAGCTGCACAGAGTTCGGCGTGCCAGATTTCAAAGGTGCCCCGATCAGATCAAAGAATAACCACCCCCCCCACCACGCCAGCCCACCACACCACCCCACCATAGAGGTCTCAGGGGCTACCCCCAAGCAATGCCCCCTCTCGCGATCAGAGCTGGGATTCACTGTGGCGATCAGAGCTGGTATTCACCCACCCCCCCAATCCCCCTCCCAATCAGAGCCGGCATTCAACACCCCCCCCCCTCCCCCACCCGTCCAAACAGTCAATGCCAGCAACCCCTTCCCTCCCGAACATTGGACCGTTTCCACTTCAAACCCCCACCCATCCCCCTGAACATCGGACTCCTTCCCCCAAACCCCCACCCACCCAGTCAGTGCCAGCACCCACCTCCCCTTCCCCCTGAACATCAGACCCCTTCCCCCAACCAGACAAACATTGCCAGCACCCATCCCCTTCCCAACTTTCGGGTTTCACTGGATCTTGATCTCCCTGTCGCCATTCCCATGAATACCGAGCACTGGCTCAAGATCGCCCCCATTGTATGCAGTTTTGTCTCCACATCTAAGAAAAGATATACTTGTATTATTAACTAGATTGATTCCTGGGTTGAGGCGGGGGGTCGGTAGTGAGAGGTTGACTAAATTGGTCTTATATTCTCTGGAATTTAAAAGAATGAGAGGTGATTTTACTCAAACCTATAACATTCTGAAGGGGTTTGATAGGGTGGACACTGAGAGATTGTTTCTGCCAGTCAGGGAAGCTAAAACACGGGGCACAGTTTCAGGATAAGGATCGATCATTTAGGACTGTGATGAGGAGAAACTGGTTCACTCAAATGTTTGTGAATCTTTGGAATTCTCTACCCCAGAGAGTTGTGGATGCTCCATCATTGAATACATTTAAGGCAGACATAGAGAGATTTTTGGTCTCTCGGAAATTAAGGGATATAGGGAGCAGGTCAGCCATGATTGTGTTGAATGATGGTTATGATCGAAGGGCTATATGGTCTACTCCTGCTCCTACTACATTCTGTCTTCTTGTAGTCCATTCCTAATTGCCCTTGAGAAGGCCTTCTTGAACTGCTGCAGTTGGTGTGATGTAGATACACTCATAGTGCTGCTAGGAAGGGAGGTAAGTGAGTTTTCTGGCACATTCCGGAGCTGGGCATATTACAGCCTTCCAGTCTCAACATTAAATTCAACAACTTCAGATGATTAGCTCGCCCCCACCACACCCCTTTGTTTTTATTTCATTTCATTTTTAACTGTTCTGTACCTTTTATTTCTTCATCGTCTTTCTTTACTTTTCTTCCCCCCACTCTTTCCCCCTATTTTATCCCTCCTTTCCTTACCTTTTCTTCCTCTTTGCTTCCCCTTTCCCCCCTTTTCTTCAATTTTACCTCTCTCCTACCCATCCCCTCCCTTCCCCCACATCTTCATCTGTCACAGTTTACCCTCTGACTTCAGCTTCTCTGCTGTTTGGCCATTCACACCTTCTATTCCTTCTATGGACTGCCATTCGCACCTCTTAGCCTTTCCCCTTAGTTTTGTGGCTATGACTCATCATTCATTCCCACACCCTACAGTACAAACATCTCCCATCTTTCTCTGCCTTTTAGCTTTGACAAAGGGTCATCTGGACTCAAAACATCAGCTCTTTTCTCTTCTTACAGATGCTGCCAGGCTTGTTGAAATTTTCCAGCATTTTCTCTTTTGGTTAGTGAGTTTTTTGTGGTTGAAATGATCAATCCTGGAGCATTAATGTGACACAAATGTTATCAGCCACTTGCGAGGCCAAATCCAGATGTTATCCAAGTCCTGCAGAAACCTGTCAGCAGAAAATGCACATACCAAGATCTCTGTCCCAATCTCCCCAACAGCTTTGCACAGAAGGTGTGATCTTTAGTCTCCAGTAGTCTTGCCCATGCACCCATATGTCAGTTATCACTGCAGCCACAAAAGGATTTTCTGCTTGATCCCAACAGACCCAGGTTATGTTTAGCATAGTTAGGGATAAGGAAAAGAATCTGTACTTTTCTCAGCAGAATACCTTAACGACAACTCTAGAAGAGCAGACCAAATTAACCAGTGATATTTTTCCTATATTCTAGCAGAACAACTTTCCAGTGATTTCACCGAGTGAAAATTAAAGTGCCAATTTAGTATCAAATAGTCTTATATTAGTGGCAGCTTTGTGCCGTGGAACTGCCTGCAGAACGACAACTATTGACATTGTGCCTTTAACGAATGAAGTGACCCAATATTATAGAATAAAATATTATGCATGCCACGTAAGAAGATATTAGGTTAGGTGGCAAGTTGAGGTAGGTTTTATAGAATGTCTTAAAGGGCGGCACGGTGGCACAATTGTTAATACTGATGCCTCACAGCGCCAGGAACCTGGGTTCGATTCTGGCCTTGGATGACTGTCCATGTGGAGTTTGCATGTTTTCTCCGTGGGTTTCCTCCGGGTGCTCCGGTTTCCTCCCACTGTACAAAGATGTGCAGGTTAGGTTGATTGGCCATGCTAAATTGCCCTGTAGTGTCCAGGAATGTGTAGATTAGGGGGGGCATTAGCCATGGTAAATGTGCAGGGTTATGGGGATAGGGCGGGAGGTGGACCTGGGTAAGATACTCTGTCAGAGAGTTGGTGCAGACTCGATGGGCCAAAAGGCCTCCTTCTGCACTGCAGGGATTCTATGATTCTGTTCTATTCTATGAGTAAAGTGAAATGAGATATATAAATGTGTAGGGAGAGAACGCCAGAGTTTGCATTACTAATTGTTAAACATCATGCAATGCACCAAACTGAACAGAGCTGACGTGTGACTTCCCATGATGACTTGCTTTGCACTTTAGGGAAACAAGACTGGACGTATGCATTCATAAAACTGGCTACCAAACCTAAAAGCAGAAGCAAAGTTAAATAGCAGCCAAATATTAACCCACAGAGTAAAAATTTTGTTTTAATCATTTATGGGATGTGGATGTCACTGGCGAGGCCAGCATTTATCACAATATATCTTTATGATAAAAATTTTGGCACCTATGCTTTGTATAAGCTTCTTTTTTTTTTGTTGGCTCCAGTTATCCCACTTGCTGGTGTATTTAACTTCCATAATTATTTACATGCAAAGTTAAGCAAAATTCCGGCAAACCCAGCATTCCTACTGTAGCAACAGAATATAATTTTTCCCTGGGATAACCACCTGATTACAGCTGTTAGAATCACAGTTATTATGGATTCTAATTGATATGCTGGGAAAAAAGGGTTGACTGTCAGTGATTAAATGCTCATTCTGTGTTGCCATGCTGCTTATTATTGGAGATTCTCCCGAGATGGCACCCAAGCGTACTGGATTACCTGAGTGTCATGAGTAATAGAAAATCAGTGGAGTCAGATCATATGACAGTAAAGAAACCTGCGTGATTTTGCAGTGTCCATTGCATTGATCTGATCCAGTGCCCCTGGGCACAGATTCAAGAAAATCCTTGTAATCCTACCATCAGCAGGCCTTTCAATTCAACAGCACTGAAGATGCTTTGCAAGGGTCTTGTCAGTTTCAAATTTCTTTTGGATAGCCTGAGGATCCTTCAGTGTCGCTGGGTCGAAATCCTGGAACACTATCCCTAACATCACTGTGGGAGTATCTGCACCACTGCAGTGTTTCAAGAAAGCAGCTCACAACCACCCTCTCAAAGGCAATAAGGGATGGACAAAGGATGCTGGCCTACCTAGCAAAGCCGACATCTCTTGAATAAATTTTTAAAGAGGTATTCAAGGCACCACGTAAATCATAGAATCCTCCGACAGTGCAGAAGGAGGCCATTTGGCCCATCGAGTTTGCATCGACCACAATCCCACCCAGGCCCCAGGCCCTATCCCCATAACCCCACTTATTTACTCTGCTAAACCCCTGACACTAAGGGGCAATTTAGCATGGCCAATCAACCTAACCCGCACATCTTTGGAGTGTGGGAGGAAAGTGGAGCACCCAAAGGAAACCCACGCAGACACGGGGACAACGTGCAAACTCACACAGTGACCCAAGCCGGGAATTGAACCCAGGTCCATGGCGCTGTGAGGCAGCAGTGCTAACCACTATGCCACCATGCTGCCAAGAAATGTAAGCTCGTTTTTTCAACCTGAGCTTGGCATCACTGAATCATCTTCAAATATAGTGGCACTTAGTCTACCAGGTTGAAATTGGAGTTTCTATTTCACTGCTAAGACCCATACTTTGGGAACTGGTGACCTAAACATTCCAGACACCATTGCAGCAACGGGATTGGGGCTGTACATGTGTGAACGGGATTGGGAATGTACAGGTGTGAATGGGATTGGGGCTGTACAGGTGTGAACAGGATTGGGGCTGTACAGGTGTGGACGGGATTGGGAGTGTACAGGTGTGAATGGGATTGGGGCTGTACAGGTGTGAACGGGATTGGGAGTATACAGGTGTGAACGGGATTGGGGTGTACAGGTGTGAATGGGATTGGGGCTGTACAGGTGTGAATGGGATTGGGGCTGTACAGGTGTGAACAGGATTGGGGCTGTACAGGTGTGGACGGGATTGGGAGTGTACAGGTGTGAACGGGATTGGGGCTGTTCAGGTGTGAACGGGATGGGGGTGTAGAGGTATGAATGGGATTGGGGGTGTACAGGTGTGAACGGGATTTTGGCTGTACAGGTATGAACGGGCATGGGGAAGGGGGTGGTGCAGGTGTGAACAGAATTGGGGGTTGAGGGGTCCAGAGGGAGGGACCAGTGATGTCAAAAGATGAGTCATGGGGATCATACTGAGGCAACTGTTGAGAGGAATGGATGGTGAGGATTAAGGGGGGAGTGGGAGCTGGTAGGGTGGGAGGGTGAGGGAGGATCCTGCAATGACAGGTGAAGGTATGCTGAGGGTTGTTGGAGGGGAGATGGAAGTGAAACCATATTCTGAGGATAGGCAGGATGAGGGGTGCTCTGTCTGTGGTCATGGTGATGCCTTCTCGGGAAGGTAGGGAATATGGACATTCACCTACATGGGACAGATGGTGACGGGAAGGTTGCAGAGTGACTGTGTGGAGGTCTAAGAGGAGTGGATAGTTAAAACCGGCAGGGCTGATTATGGGGGGATGTTGGAAGATGTTGGACGCGACCTGAAAATTTCCTTGAGGTGGAGGGACGCCTGGAGGGAGATTGAGGCCCGACTGTCCTCTCGTGTAGCCAGAGCAAGTTCTCACCCATGGTTACAGCGATGAGGTGCAGGGCTCTGAGCATCTGCAACAGGAACTTGGCATTCAGCTGGATGAGGTTCACCATTCCACCCATGGAGACCTCAATGCATGAACATGTCGGAACTAACAGAGAGCAGGTGGACAGATTACTCTGTCTCACCTGCCTCGCTGTTGAGAGCCTCCGCCACATCTGCCCGATGTTCCCCCACCTCTCACAGCATCTCGGTCTCCCAGAGGCTCATCATCTGACATGGACGTAACAGATGCCTCTTCCCCAGCATCCTCTGAGTGCTGGTGAACCTGGCTGACTCTGCCTCCTCC
Organism: Mustelus asterias; assembly: GCF_964213995.1. Lineage (NCBI taxonomy): Eukaryota > Metazoa > Chordata > Chondrichthyes > Carcharhiniformes > Triakidae > Mustelus > Mustelus asterias. The sequence goes on from NC_135808.1 coordinate 59,528,490, forward strand.
TGCTATGAACATGTGTCTGGGCAGTGAGCACCACAATATGAGACCCAACCTGAACTGGATCTAGCACCCAGTGAGGTGTGTGTCTCTGAGCTGATGGAGGGTGCAGCTGCTGTGATGCCTCTACAGGTGCACTTTCTTCCTCCTCCCCAATGTTCTGGGTCCTGTGTGGGCTGAGGAACTGCTGGACAGGGTTTCCTCATCTGGCCTTGCCCTCTTCCTGCTGCCACCTGTAAAGTGAGAGAGGAGAGAACCTCCAACATGGAGGAACATGTGATCCTCAGGTTTCTATGTGACTATATTATGCGGAGGTCCTTACTGGATGGAAGCTGCCCACCAATCTCGTTATCAGCACGGGCTCTGTCCGGTTCCTTCTCTACTTGCTCAGCAAGCCACTGCTTGAAATTGTATGCTGCTTCAGGTCAGGCCAGCCCCCTCCCATATTTCTCTCTCTCTCTCTCTCTCTCTTATCATGACTGAACTTCTCCTGCACAAAGACAGAAGATGGGGTTGAGAGCTATTGGGTTTCAAATATCTTTCTCATGCTTCCAGTCTTACAACTAACCCACTGCGTTGTGTGCCAACTGATTGAAGCACTGCAGGTCCACCAAGATTTTGAGGCAGCGCCCTCCATAGCAGCAAGCCCATGCAGACAGAAAGGGCAAGGCTCAAAGAGACATTCTACTGGTGGTGCTTGCCGTTGCCCTCAACGCCTAACCCCCTTCGCCTAATTCCCTCTCCCCCGGCACCATCTGAACTCTTTGTGAGCAAGGGTCAGGATCTGCAGTGGAGTAGCAAGTCACCACATTATCATTTTGAGTGGCTCTTTTATGCATGGGCCACGCGGTTGGTGCCTTGCCACTGAGGTCCATGCCCCTCTACCATTCAGAGAGCTGAGGAAAATTGCTCAGGAGGACAGCATTCCTGTACCAGAGTCTATTTGCCCCCCATTAAGTTAGTCGGTAGGAAACCTAAGTGAATTAGTTATGGGCATTCAATCCTGCTTGGTCAAATTTCCCTTCTGTCTTCAGCCCAGACTTTACATTATGCTGAGTAGCACTGCCATCGTCCTTGGCAGGGAAATGAGAATTGGCAAAGGTTGCTTTGCATTCATTGCGACGCTTCACTGGCTGATTGGAGCAGTTAAGGTGTGGTTTCTGAGTGTGGTTGCAAGATATTAAATATCTCTTTTTTAATCTCTGTCATGATGCAGCTCCATTGCTGCAATCTGTAACGTTGCCCTTCTTTTCTGGTATCCAAGACAGTTTGCTATTTAAAACTATTCCAGATGAAAAAGAAACAATAAAATACAGGAAATTATAGCAAATCAATTGGAATTGCAGCAATGGGACAAGCTCACATTAATACATCCAATTTTCCAGTTCATTGAAGCTTGTTACAGAACGAGCAAAGAAAAAGTGTAAGAAAATAGAAGAGACTTTTCTTTTGCTGATGTTGTAATTACTGATTTCCCCACCATATCAGTCTTGTTTTGAATGTATTTAAATCTCTAATGAATATTCCAAAGTCATGCTAAATAACTCCATGACAAGTGGTCTGCTTGCTATATCAGACTACTCAGCAAGGAGTTATTTAATAATAGTTCATTACTGCTGTGTCTCCACACGCAGAAGGGAAAACATATGCCTGCCTTATTCCAGACAACAGCGGCACATGAGGTGCTTATCAGACTGGCATCCATTGAGTATCGCGAGAACAAAGTAGGGGATCGAAACAGCAAGAAATGGCTCTTGCTGTTCAGCACCAATGAACATGCACTGTAGTGCTCCAAATCTAATTTATGTGGTGACAAAGGTTAAATGGAAAATGTCACACACTCTGCTTTGGTGTTAAGTCATTCATTCAAAAGCTTAATCACAAAGCCCAATGCAAAGTTCTCTATAAAGTCAGGAGCAAACTCCACAGCTGCTTTTTGGTTTAGTTATTTCGCTCTATCATCTGGCAGCACTGTCCTTTGCTGAAAGCCATTGATTCACAATGGCATCATAAGCTCCCTGGTACCTTGATTAAGTGCTATTTTTGCACTTACAAGCCTCATCAGACTGGTTAAACTATTGACTGGCATCAGATCTGATCACATTCATCTCCCTGCCATCTACAGGAGTCAATATGAGTGATATATATATATATATGATTCGATTATGATGTCATTGGGGTGTTTCATAGGCTCCTGTTAAATTTCATTTTGTACTCTACAGTCAACAGGTCCCAGAATAAATCTGTTGTTGTTAGTTTGAATCCATGTGTACAAACCACATCGTTTTGTTTTTGTATAAAACCCACAACCCCTAACATAGGACGTTACAATGAGCTGAATCTTCCTTCATCTCTAGCACTTGGAACAATTGTGTCACCTTCCCAACCAATGTCAGTCAACAGGGATTTGACCTGTAACCTTCCACTTTATGGAGAGGATGTGAACTACTTAATGGATCCTATTTGCATCATTTGAACTTGGTAACCTCCTGAAACCGAATTAAATTTGTATTGAGTGGGAAAATGTGTGGATAGCATTCAATTCCTATATTAACCTCCTGTATGTCATGTTCTCTTGGGATGGGTTAAAATTGTGGCTATAAATTTGCAGTAATAAATAAAAGGTGCATGGCAACAGTGCTCCCTCACACAATAATGCAACTCTCTCAGCAAATAACCCAATTTCTCCCTCATTCAGTTCTCCTTGAACCCATTTGAACTATCCTCTTCAGTGATGTTCCTGGTGATGTATTCCATGGCCAGAATTCTCCTGTCCCGCCAGCCACGGGAATTGTAGCGGGTGGGGGCCCCACCATTCAAAGGTCCAGTGACCTTGGGTGGGATTCTCTAGTTTTGAGGCAAGCATGGCCGGAGAATCCCGCCCTATAGGTTCAGTATTTTGAAACCACAATTCTTCAGAATGTGAATTATCACAGAAGTGAAGATGATTCTGCCCTCTGTTGTAAAGTTAAACTGACCAAAAAAGGGGTGGACTGGGACAGAGGCAAGGAGACTTTGGATGTATCAACAATTCCACAATTATCGACACATATAATAGAAATATTGCATACTCCGTGGCTGTAATCTTGACATTTTTTTCAAAGTTAAAGAACTCATTAGTTACTTGGGAAGTATTAAATAATCGTTATTGTAGGAGCATATAAATATGATCGGGATAAAGACTTGGCAGAAATGTAGAGTAAAAGTTTAACATCAGAAGCACGCATGATGCTAAAATGATGTGAGATCATATGACTGAGAAGTAAGAGAGATCTGGGAGGAAGAGAAGCTGAACTTTGTGCAGAGGTCCAAATGTTTAAATGCTTGCTGTAAATAAAGGACAATGGTTCTGAGAAACTACAGACTCAAGCAGCATGTCTGTACCCCAACCATTCAACAAACATAGTGGTGTAAGGTAAAGAGTGCCACAACTGTGGAAAAATAAACGACTTTAAAAAAATTTTGTCACTCGAAAATACTGAACCCTGTAAAAAAGGGGGAAAAATTTTAAAACAGAGCCACGAACAAGAAGTGTGAGAACTGCAAGCAAAGGAACTAACTTTTCTTGGGAAGGCAAATGATACTGAAAACAAGTATTGAAGTATTAAATGGATAGACACGTCACAGAGTTTAAAAAGTAGACACAGGATCAGAGGTTTCTATTTTATTAGATTAAGTCAAATGGCTCAAACTGATAACATTGTAACCATCATCAAACAAATCACAAGACCATAAGGCCATAGGAAACAGGAACAGGAATAGGCCATGCAGCTCTTCGAGCCTGCTCCACCATTTAATAAGATCGTGGCTGATTAATACTCACTAAGTCCACTTTCCTGCCTTTTCTCTGTAATCCTCAATTCCCATACTGATTAAAAACCTATCGGATTCTGCCTCCACGGCTTCCTTGAGGAAAGAATTCCAAAGATTCACCACTCTTTGAGAGAAGAAATCCTTCCTCAATTCCATCTCAAATGAGCCACCCCTTTATTCTGTGATGATGCCCTCTGGTCCTACACTCTCCCATGAGTGGAAACACAGTCCCAACATTAACCCTGTCTAACCCCCCGAAGAATCTTATATCTTTCAATCATATCACCTCTCACTTTTCTGAATGCCAACGAGTGCAGAACCAACCTGCTAAATCTTTCCTCATATGGCAGTCCCTCCATACCCAGGATCATCTGAGTAAACCTTCTCTGCTCTGCCTTCATTGATGGTATATCTTCCCTGAATAAGGGGACCAAAACTTTACATAGTATTCTAAATGTGGCCTCACTAGTGCCTCATACACTTGCAGCAACATCTCTTTACTGTTGCACTCGAGCCCCCTTGAAATAAAAGCCATTTGCCTTCCCTATTACCTTCTGCACCTGTATGTTAGATTTTCGGTTTTCATGAACAAGAACCTCCAAGTCCCTTTCTCCTGAAGCTTTCTGCAGTCTCTCAATTTAAATAATAATCCGCCTGATCATTTTTTCCTTCAAAATGAACAATCTCACATTTTCCCACATTGAATTCCATTTGCCAATTTTTGGCCCATGCACCTCACCTGTCAATATCTCTCTGCAAACTATGTAAATCCTCCTGACAACCTGCCTGCTCTCCCACCTTTGTATCATCTGGAAATGTTGCCACAGTACACAGTTCAAGGAGCTGCTGGGACTTTAAAACTGAAAGGCCAACTCACGGCAAAGCTGAAATGTAAAGACTGAGCAATTCTTGAACCTCTCCATCATTCAAAATAAAAGTGCTCCCTGGTAAGCCTCAAGTTTTCAAGTTTTTAGGTGCCCAGATCACCAACAACCTGTCCTAGTCTCTCCACGTGGATGTTATAGTTAAGAAAGCCCACCAACGCCTCTACTTTCACAGGAGACAAAGGAAATCTGGCATGTCTGCAACAACTCTCACTAACTTCTACAGATGCACCATAGAAAGCATTCTATCTGGTTGTATCACAGCTTGGTATGGATCCTGCTCTGTCCAAGACTGCAAGAAATTACAAAGAGTCGTGAATGAAGCCCAGTCCATCATGCAAACGAGCCTCCCATCCATTGACACTGTCTATACTTCCGCTGCCTCGGAAAAGCAGCCAGCATAATCAAGGACCCCACACACCCCAACATATTCTCTTCCACCTTCTTCCATCAGGAAAAAAATACAAAAGTCTGAGATCACGTATCAACCGACTCAAGAACAGCTTCTTCCCTGCTGCCATCAGACTTTAGAATGGATCTACCTTGCATTGAGTTGATCTTTCTCTACACCCTAGCTATGACTGTAACACTACCTTCTGCACTCTCCCCTTTCCTACCCTATGTACGGTATGCTTTGTCTATATAGCGCACAAGAAACAATACTTTTCACTGTATATTAATACATGTGACAATAATAAATCAAATCAAATCAAAAAGCAGAAAGGCATGTCTAAAAGAGATTAATCTATAAAGTGGATGTAGTTGTTGATATGAAGTACAGTGATCCATTTCCAAAAAGTCCAGAGAAGTTAAAGACCGAGTACCATATCATCCTCTGACCAATGCTAAACAGTTTGCCACTTTCCACCAAGGGAAGTCTTTCAGTGGGACAAAGTCAAGGGTGAAATTGAAAAATACACAAACAAGGGGTGAGCACACCTTTCTCTATGGCAACAAAATGGTGTTCAGGAATGCTTATGGTCCCAAAACCAAATGGCACCATAAGAATCTGCATGGATTTACCTCAACTAAACAAATCAGTAGAATGTGAGATCCCCCCAATGGCCTCAGTGGATGAGAGCCTTGCCAAACTAACCAAGAGTACATTATTTGCCAAATTGGAAGTGAACAATGAATTATCGCATTTGCCTCTGGGCAAAGAATCCAGGTTGCTGCCCACATTAAAAATGCCATTCAGGCATTTATGTTACAATAGATTTCCCTTTGGAATTATGTCCACTCCAGAAATTTTCCATGGAACAAATGCTCATACTGTAGAAGGCATGGAAGGGGTAATATGCTATATGTACAACATACATATACATGGCTCCATGAGTGAAGAGCATGATCACAGGGTCAGAGCAATCTTGCAGTCTTACAGGATGCAAGCCTACCATTGAATGAAAATTTTGAGTTTATCAGAGGCGGCATGGTGGCGGAGTGGTTAGCACTGCTGCCTCACAGCTCCAGGGACCCGGGTTCAATTCCGGCCTTGGGTGACTGTGTGGAGTTTGCACGTTGTCCCCGTGTCTGCGTGGGTTTTCTCCGGTGCTCCGGTTTCCTCCCACAGTCCAAAGATGTGCAGGTTAGGTGGATTGGCCATGCTAAATTGCCCCTTAGTGTCAGGGGGATTAGCAGCGTAAATACGTGGGGTTATGTGGATAAGGCTGAGGTGGACCGAATGGCCCCCTTCTGCACTGTAGGAATTTTATGTGTTTTGTTTAAGATTATAGGTCATATGGTATGATCCACTGGAATGATAGTTGTTCCTGAAAAAACAAAATTATTCGTAGAATTTCCGCAACCCAGGAACATATTGAAAAGATCAGAGATCATGGAGACTGGTCAAAACACCTCAGAGGCTAACCCTGCAAATTTGTGGGGAGATGTAAGAGGATTTAAATAAGCTGGGGATAAAGACTTGGGGGAGATGTTGATGAAAGAGTTGGGGTGGGATTCTCTGGCCGCAGTCACCCCAAAACTGGAGAATCCCGCCCGAGGTCAATGGACCTTGGCTTGGTCTGCCCCCCACCGCCCACCCCCCTCCCGCCCGCTACGATTCCTGTGACGGACATCAGAAGCATATATGGTGCTGAAGTTATAATGAGTTCAGATCAGATGACTAAGAAACGAGATCTGGAAGGAAGAGAAGGTCATGTAGAGATCCCAATGTATAAATACTTGCTTTAGGTAATGGTTTTAAGAAACTACAGAGCTGCATACTTTGGGATATTAGACAATCACCCCCCACCCCCCCCAAACCCTTCATCCACACCCACACCCACGCAACAAAACAGTTATTGCTGGAAAAAAAAGCAAAAAGCAAAAACGGAGAATGCAGCAAAAATTCCTCAGGTCTGACAACATGTCGGGAGAGAAAACTGAGTTTTTATTTCGAGACCATTTGATTCTTTCTCAGAGCTAAAGAGAGGGAGAAATATGCAAAAAAAGGGAAGAAATGTTGGATTATGCGCTGTATAATAACTCGAACAGAGGAGAAGGTCAGTGATTAGTGGGAGCTCGGAGAGATTGCAACAAATATCACAAATGTAAGAACAAGTGACAGAAAGCCCAGTGGAGGAGGGGGAGGGAGGATTTTGTGCATTGTGGCAACAAATGGTTGAGATGTATTTTTTAAAAATGGTTAAGGTGGAGGAGGAAGGTCACTGTCAAAGTTGTTGAACTCAATCTTGAGTCCTGAGTGCCTAATCGGAACATGGGAGTTCTGTGATCGGATCTTCTTTTTCATATCCTGCCAACCAAATCATTTTCAGGAAATGTACATCTCAAGTTCCTGCATTCCCACACAGTTTACTTAGATTACAAAGAAAATTTGTTCCATATCCTCCAAAGAGCTTTATTTTCTTACATTACATTTTCATTGGGCAGCACGAGGCACAGTGGTTAGCACTGCTGCCTCACAGTGCTAGGGACCCAGGTTCGATTCTCAGCTTGGATCACTGTCTATGTGGAATTTGCACATTCTCCCTGTGTCTGCGTGGGTTTCCTCCGGGTGCTCCGGTTTCCTCCCACAATCCATAGATGTGCGGGTTAGGTTGATTGGCCATGCTAAATTGCCCCTTAGTGTCAGGTAAATAGGATAAATAGTGTCAGGTAGCTAGGGTAAATGCATGGCTTTGTGGGGATATTGCCTGGGTGAGATTGTGGTCGGTGCAGACCCGATGGGTCGAATGGCCTCCTTCTGCATTGTAGCATTCTATGATTCTACATTAAATTTCTCAGCACAACTGCACCCGAGTTGGTTTCCTAATTTTGTTTTAGCTTGAGCTTTATTGTCATCCTGTTCAATTGAACCATGGATTTTATGCAGTGATGACATACAGTTGCAGTATTAAATAACTTTCCTAAATACACTAAGGTACGGTGATTATAACAGATCATACACAGGTGTTATGTAGTGTGACACAGGCTATAGTCAACATAATATATTTGAAGCAAAATTACTGAATATACTCTAATGCTTATATTGGTTCCAAGATTGCTATTGATTCAATGCATCAAAAGCCTTTTTCTGAAAGTCTCTTTCATTTCCTCTAAATGATGGACTTTGATGCTTTTAAACAAGGCCTTGTAGATGTCATACTCAAAGAGTGGAGATTCCTCAGGACTTTACTTTGCATATAAGAAGTGTTTCAAAAGTTTCAATCAAAAACTCCCATAATATGTACTGGAGATTACAATACTTCTTGATAATTTATTACTGAGCCCGTGACCCCTCGTGATCGTCACCTCCGACCTGGGAAAAAGCTTCCCACTGTTCACCCTATCTATCCCCTTCATAATCTTGTACACCTCTATTAGATCTCCCCTCATTCTCCGTCTTTCCAGGGAGAACAACCCCAGTTTACCCAATCTCTCCTCATAGCTAAGACCCTCCATACCAGGCAACATCCTGGTAAACCTCTAAAACTAAAGATACCTACATTCCGCTCACAAACTATTTCCAGCAATATGCATGCGCATGCGCCTATGCACGTGAGACACATGTACACATTTAGATCTTCTGAAGGGTTAGTTGTGTTGAGTTGGACAATAATGTGTTTCCGAATAATGCTTTCCTTTCTTCACTTTAATGAGTTGACTGCTAACTATTAACAGAGCAAAACCTGCCCGGTAGAGGTTTACCAGGATGTTGCCTGGTATGGAGGGTCTTAGCTATGAGGAGAGATTGGGTAAACTGGGGTTGTTCTCCCTGGAAAGACGGAGAATGAGGGGAGATCTAATAGAGGTGTACAAGATTATGAAGGGTATAGATAGGGTGAACAGTGGGAAGCTTTTTCCCAGGTCGGAGGTGACGATCACGAGGGGTCACGGGCTCAAGGTGAGAGGGGCGAAGTATAACTCAGATATCAGAGGGATGTTTTTTACACAGAGGGTGGTGGGGGCCTGGAATGCGCTGCCAAGTAGGGTGGTGGAGGCAGGCACGCTGACATCGTTTAAGACTTACCTGGATAGTCACATGAGCAGCCTGGGAATGGAGGGATACAAACGATTGGTCTAGTTGGACCAAGGAGCGGCACAGGCTTGGAGGGCCGAAGGGCCTGTTTCCTGTGCTGTACTGTTCTTTGTTCTTTGTTAGAGCACAGGAAAACAGTAAATACAGCGTGTTGTAGTTAAGCAGCTATTAAAATAAACAAAGGGCAAAATGAGAAACAATTGAGGTTGGTTAAAAAAAATTTTGCTATGGAGATAAATATTGTTGGACTATTCGGTGTTGTCAGACAATGCTTTGTACTGAGTAAAGACTCAAGAAAAAGCCAAAATTCTGTTTGCCTCTCCCAACTCTGCAATAAAAGAGAATGTATCACGTTGCTGGTTAAAAAGATGATGATCAGTTTATGATGTTTGTCCATGATTTTCCAACACTTCAAAAATCACGGGCAGAATCTTACCAAAAAATGGCAAATTGTCAGGGTTTGATGGCAGCAGGGAAGAAGTGTCAAGTGTCAGTTTTCTCTCCAGATCTTCTGAAACTTTGGGTGGAATTCTCCGGCCATTCACGCCAGCAGGATTCTCAGGTCCCGCTACAGTGAATGGAGATTTGGCTGATTGCCAAGGAGAAATACAGGCCCAAATTCTCCATCTGTTGACATTGGTGGAATCTTCTGTCCTGCTGATGGTGCACAATTGCCATGGGTTTCCCGGCAGCGTGGGGTGCAGTAATGGGAAACCTCATTAGCGGCGGTGGGACCAGAAGCTCCCACTGCATGCGAACATCGCACACCCTCCATTGCGAGAAACATGCTGCAGGGAAGCCAGCAAATCCCTCCACACCTCCCATAATCTTGAAATTGAAGACAAGTTAGTCTCTCTTTTCACTACCTGGGAGGACTGTCTTATTGAGGCAAGGTTCCTTTCCTCTTCCTGACTGATTATCTATCTATGCTGCTATTCCCAGACTGCATTGCTGGGAATTCCAGAGTAATGAGGTGTTGACTCCCCTCCAGCTAGTTTTGATGATGGCAGTTTTGGTGCCTCCCATTGTCCACCTAATGACTTGGAACTGAGGTGATTGATACACAATGGGTGAATGATTAATATCCCATCAACATACTACTGAAAGACTTTATTTGCCCTTCCATACTTATGGTCTGACAGGTGAGTAGCGAGATTTTTCTGCCCTGTAATATAGCAAGGCAGGAAATATGAGCAAGAGACAAAAAATCTGGTCTGCATCCAATTTCTCACCTCTCGCGATACTGCCGGCCCTGTTCTGCTGGCAAAATCAGCCTCATGCCCAGGAAGGGCTCGAGACTGATTTAAATATTAATGACATGATTAGCATGTCATTAACAAACACAGGATGTGACCATCCAGGCTCACTTACCTTTTCCTGATGGTCCCTACCACTGCCTTCCATTGAAATGGTGATGGCAGTCAAATTTCACCTGGACAACCCATTCACATTGTTAGGTATTTATGCAGACATTTTGTTCCTGTCTTTCCAGAAACTGAAACATAAGTCACCTGACCTTTCGGCATCCATTTTGAGAGAGTACAGTGCTCAATATTCCACTCAGATAAAAGTAAATTATTGTGGATCATGGAATCTGAAACAAAAACAGAAAATGCTGGAAAATCTGAAGAGTTTGACCTTGATTTTCCAAAGTTTCCCAATTCCAGACTGTGGTATATGACTTCTCTGAGATTCTTGAACCATGGATCACGAAGAAGCTGGCATGACTGCATGAAAATTGTCGGGGGGGGGGGGGCGCGGGGGGCGGGGGGGGGGGATGCTGACCAGGAGGTGCCTACCCCAGCAATGGAGCTGGCCAGATCAGGCATTCAGGGTGCAGACTCTCTATCCACATCCTTACTCTACCCTGGCGGAAACTGGGGGTCATGGGGAACAGGGTCAGGAATCCCAGAATCGGGTCCTGCTCACCATTTTGAAATGGCTCTGGAGTCTTTCTTATCCTGCGAAAATTCATGCCATATACCTTGAAGTTACCTTTACAAATTTTGTACACTGCCCTACCATTACTTATTTTTTAAGGCGAAAGAAGAAGGGAACAAAATGGAATAGTGGGCAAGTTACTTAGAAGTTGAGGACAGCAGCTTACAGTCACAAAAGAAGCTCTGCTGACAGATGCTCCAATTTACAAGAGAGGGAGTGACAAGAGCTGTGCTATTTGCTGAAAGGACATCGGCAACTAACATGCACCATGTGCCTGGCTTAATCAGTGGCTGTGACAGTAAGCTGGCATCATATGTACCTCCCCCCACTCCCCTCCACTTGCTTCTAAGTGTTGCTTTGGCGATCCCACTTTTGGCTCCATATTGAACCACTAACTTAAATGACTTCCTTCTTCATTTTTGCCCAACCCTAAGATGTTGCTCATTTTGTGCATCTGAAACTGATGCCACAGGGTCAAGTGGCTTTCATGCACTGCTGGCCAGCTATGTGTTAATGATGCAATGAATAAACAAATCAGAACCACTGGCCGGAATTTTACCACCTCGCCCGCCCCAGAATCGGGGCGGGCAAGGCTTGTAGAACGGTATTCTCTGTTGACCTTGGGCGGGATTTTACGAGCCTCGCCTGAGCGAGATTGTAAAATAGCGCCCACTGAATTTCATCTTGTTTTGGAAATGACACTGGACAAAGTTCTGAAAAGGGATGATTCAAAACTCCTTGGTGTTTGCTTAGTTTTTTGGTTTTGCCCTCCTTTCCAGAAGCTCTCACTCACTTTCGAGTCCAAATCCACAGATATTGGACGCACTCTGGAAAAATCCCAAGTGGTCATTGCATTCAAGTGTAGGTTATGTATGCCAACAGATACCATAGCCGGCACCAATCCTGTCCTTACTCAACAAGCACGCTGCTTAATAGAAGTCACTGGGTAGAAAACAGAAGGAGGATTCTGGATGACTTTTCATCTCCCCAGTCAGGATAATGGTGAGAACGATTATGGGTCTGAGATCAGCTAACTTGACATACACGAGAAATTGAAACACAGACAGCCCTGAATTAAGTATCACATCACATTTATCCATCACATCCTCAGATGAGTCAGCTTTTTGGAGAAGGAGCTAACACAGGAGCGAATCCGTGAACAGGAGAAAAGAAAAATAAGAATTATAATAAGATTTTACCTATTAAGCTCTACTCACAGAAATTGATTACACAAGCACAAAATTAACAAGCCGAGAGGAAGACTGGAAATTTAAATTTGTATTTTTCTTTCCAGAGAAGTGGGGCTGGACTCTTAAGAAATAGATGTGTGAAATAGACTCTTAAGTCAAGGCAATTAATCCTCTGAAGGAGAATCAAACAGACTCGAAATGTTAACTGTTTCCTCTCCACAGATACTGCCAGATCTGCTGAGTTTTTCCAGCATTTTCTGCAATGAATGCAACATCTGGTTATGGAAGTTTGCTGATTCTTGGAATAAGTATGGACATTAATAACTAAATATTCTATTGAACACTAAAGGGTTGATTTTCAACTTGCCATCTGGACAGTGTAACGCGCTGCAGATTAGTTGCTTGTTACAGAAATATCACTTGCAATTTCCATCGAAAACATTTCCCAGTAGGAACATCCATCCCTTAATGAGGGTGATACATACATTTGAAGGTAGAATCTTTACCAGATGCAGACATTTAACATTAATAGTTCAGTTTGGTTCACTGCCTCTGCTGTTCTGTGCTGGTAAACTCTAACTTCAGAACGCTGAAAGTGATGTTCAGTCACAACAGATACTGCAATCGTACTATTCACTTCAAACATAAAACCTTACTTGGAATAATTTGAGCACAAAATAAGCAGAAACAGCAATAATTGGAACTACTTTCACAGAGATAAAAATGTAGGCTTGTAATCAGTTCATAAATGTTTTATAATGTGCAATGAATTATATTAGTGGTTAATAAATATTGCTTATGAAACATTTATATTTGGCATACATTCATATTTGATTTCTGAAGCTGAAGTGCTCATTTCTGACTTATATGTGGTTCTCATTTAGGTCACTCTAATTGCTAGAATTGCAAATGTCATGAAGTAAATCTGAGAGACTTCAACTTCCAACTTTATAATGAAACTCATACTGGGATTTCAATCTGGCAGAGATGGATTTGATTCTATTGTTGAGTAAAGATTTGATCCTAAAATGTCTCTTTATTATTGCATGCCTCGGACAAATTTATGCTAAATGTCTTCCGGGCTCATCGTGCAAGAACTTCGTTTGACACTCCGAGAGGGGAGATTATACATAGCACGGTAAAGGTAAAGTTACCATAGTCCCAGACGATGCTATACCCTTTGAGTGGGAGAGCTGACTGGTGGTGATTTAACCTGAAATTCACCATACCTCAGGAAGGGGGAAAGTTGAGAAGCCGGAATGGGAATTGAACCCACTCTGTTGGCATCACTCTGCATCACTAACCAGCTGTCCAACCAAGTGAGCTAAATTAAATCAATGGGAGTCATGGAGAAACTCCCCATTGGTTGGAGTCAGCAATAATGGATCAAGGGCAACTCGATATGGCTTGAATCAACAAAGGCTTTATTGCCAAATAAAGAATATATATATATAATATATATATATATATATACACACACACAAGTTCAGACTAAGTTACAATCTGACTGCTCTACTTGACTCCCTGACTCCAATTGTAAGTCCCTCCTCGACCCATGGTCCGCGCCCTCCTGCCAGTTGACTCAGCTTCCTGCTGGGACGATCCATAGGGTCCTCACCAATCACATGGCCCTTTGGAAAAAACCCTCCCCCACTCCTTAAAGGACCGTGCTGCTACACTCCTTCCCTGTAAAATCTGAAGTACAACTATGGAGGAATGAACAGGGTTAGTAAGGCACACAATAGACTCTCAATAAAAAGGGTAACAGGAAAAACCACTGGCAAATTCATCAAAGCTCTAATCGGTCCTGAGACCTCTGAGCTGTGGTAGAGTGCCTCAGCTCAGTGGTAAGCTCTTCTAAAATTAAAGGGTTAGACTGGACATTCGAAAAAGGCAGACTCACTAATCCAGGATCCAGTGGCTCTTTCGCAGCTTCTGGCTCCCATGTCCACAACCAACGGTTGCTCCAGCCTCACATTCTCCACCGAAATCCCAGTTACCAGACCTGGTATCCTCAAACTATCTGCAGGGGTCACCTGTAGATCCCTTGTATGTATTACTGCCCTCCTCCTCAAGTGGTCCACATGTTTCCTGAGCCTGCAGTCTTGTATCTCCATGATGTAGGAGAACGGTCCTGTCCTCTCCACAACTTTAACAGCCACTCATGCCGAGCCTGCTACAAAATTTCTAATCAAGACTGCATCCTCCACTTTACACACTCTTTTTCCTTCCTGAATCGTGATTTTCCTTCTGAGAGGCTTGCCTAGCCTCCACCCTCATGTCCGATTGTGTTCTGAAATGGCGACCCATCAGTAACTTGGCTAGTATGACCCCTAGGTGGCCACCACATGGAATGCCATGGGTAGCAAATATCGTCCTTAACTTGTCATGGTGACCGCGGCTGTTATGGACCTCATCAGCTGCATATCTAACCACTTGGAGTCTGCATCTATTTCTGTAAGAAACATCTGACCCATAAATGTGTCGTCTATCAATAAAATCTATATGTAGCCTCGCCCATGGTTGGCCTGGCCACTCCCATGAATGCAAATTCGCTTGTGGTGGTAAAGCCTGTTGAGCTTCACAACTAGAGCACTGACTAACCATCCTTTCTATTTCCTTGTCGATGCCCGACTACCACACATAACTCCTGTCTAGGGCCTTCATTCTACTTTAACCTGAAAGAGAGTCATGCAATTCTTGTAACATGATTGTCTTCCCTCGGGTAGGACTATAACTCTTGCCCCAGGGAAGAGTTTTCTTCATCACCACTGAGGCACAGTGGTTAGCACTGTTACCTCACAGCGCCAGGGTCCCAGGTTCGATTCCAGCCTTGGGTGACTGTCTATGTGGAGTTTGCACATCCCCCCCTGTGTGCGTTGGTTTCCTCCGGGTGCTCCGGTTTCCTCCCACACTCCAAAGATGTGCAGGTTAGGTGGATTGGCCATGGTAAAATTGTTCCTTAGTGCCGGGGGATTAGCAGGTTAAATACGTGGGTTTATGAGGATAGGGCCCAGGTGAGATTGTTGTTGGTGCAGGCTCCATGGGCCAAATGGCCAACTTCTGCACTGTTGGGATTCTATGATTCTCTATGATTTCTGAATCAAAATTCCAAACAACACTGTGGGTGTCCCTGCACATGGACTTCAGCGATTCAAGAAGGTGACTCATCACTTCCTGCTCAAGGGAAATTAGAGATTTGGCAATAAATGTTGTCCTTGTCAACGATATCCCTATCCCAAGAACAAATTTTTAAAAATGAAATGTCCTTTTAAGCTATAAAATGTTCTTTAGCTTTCAAACGCCTCCGAAGAAATAGCTGAGGATGAATATAGTAGAGATTTTCTAAGATTTGAGTAGGTGCCTCATGAGGTGATAATAGGCGGTTTTAAAGCCTCTCGATCAATTCTGCAGTCCAATATTTTCTATTAAGCAATGGAGTAGAATGTAATGAACTAGCAACTGAGATTATAAGCATTACCAAATGGGTCCTTTATGGTGCCTTTTTCAGCGAAGTTCCTTTTCAAAGTCAGAGATATACACAGAAACACGTGTGACTGTGTTCTGGTGATCTATTATAGCACGGAAATTAATTTAAAACGACTAGACAGTGGATACAATATAATTCAAGTCAAGACACAGTGGAATAACTACTGTGTCTCTGTTGGAATTTTCCTCTCACAGAATGGGAAATATTGATATTTAACATTAAGCTCTAGTGAATTCTCGACCTCATTTCTCAGTACTGAGAAATTAATATAATGTTGGACTTCCAATGTCAGCATCAAATTGGGGATAGCACAGATTAACTGCAAAGTCGAGTTGTCTCCATATGACTATCAAATATTTCAAAGCCTGGTATTGTTAAAAAAATTCCAATTTTTATGTAGCCCAGCATCCAAACCTTAGAGTATCCCCCTTAACTGATTGTATATTTTTCCAGTCCCGTTCAAAGCAACATGCCAGTTTAAAAGCAAGTAGTTCCCAATTATGTGAAATAAAAGCAGAAAATGCTGGATAAACTCAGCAGGTTGGCAGCACCTGTGGAGAGAGAAACAGAGTTAATGTTTCGAGTCCGTATGACTCTTCTCCAAACTATATGTATTTTTTTTAGGCTGAATAATTGGCATTATTAAAACGTATTTATTTTCCATATATTACATATCAGGTTCTTCTCCAGTATTTTTAAGAATTATACAACAGACTTCTAAAATGAAACAGTATGTTATTGTATGTGGATTAATAAAACTCAGATCTAATCATGAACTGCATCACAATACATTGCTTCTGCAGATTACTCAGATTGTCCACTACATTTTCTGGACATCTTATAAGACAAGATTGACTGTCCAGCTGATTATCCTGATCCTTGTCCCTGGAAACACCCATTTCCCCTGGGGGGAAAGGCCAGGAAAAAAAACAGGTTTCAGTTCTCACATAGGGTAACCTCACATTTCTAGAACTTTCCTGAGGAGAAGGAACAGGTAGTGGGGCTTGGCATGTACCTGCAGTAAAGGAAAACGCATAGGAGCTTTTCAAACAAGATAGAAGGGAACATTGCTGAGCTCTCAACTTATTTCTGTTCAAAAATACTTGCTGGGTGCAGCAGCCAGAGCTGAAAGCAGAAACCTTTGAGGAAGGCTGGAGACATTAAGGTCTGCTGATCTTTGGTGTTTAGCACTCCTCCCCTTCCTGAAAAAAGGTTCAGAGCAATCGGGCCTGCTGGCTGCCAATCTCAACATGGAGCTAAAGACCAATGAAGTATGCAATGGAATCTCACATTTCACCTCAGCCACCAGAGCTAACCAACCAGCAAACCTGCAGCAGGAGTGCTCAAGGTCAAGTGAATGATCCAGAGCAGAAAAATAAAGCAATGCTTTTAGATTGGGACATGAACATCTGCTTTGTGTTTCAACATCACTTAAATAACTGCATAGCTAGAGCAGAGGAGATGTGTGAAAGGCATCCATTTTTACAGATGCAGCATTGGCAACGGAACAGGTGAAACAAAGAGCACTGCATGCGCAACATGACTCTTTGCAGAAAGACCTTACAAGTGCTACTAATGTAAAATTCATAACACACTCTGATTTTTCTCTAATTTCTCACTTACCTTCCCTCATGCCCACTCTGAGCTTATCTTGTCAATGAGACCCACCTCCTGCTTCCTTGGCCCACTAATCTAATGATCACCCAACTGCTGCCATGTTAGACAATATTGTTAATGGTTTTCCCTCTTCAGATGTAGTACCTCTCGCCTTTTAATCTGCAGTCATCACCTTTTGCCCCAAATAACCTTGGCCCTATCACCCTTGCAAACGATCATCCTATCTAAAAATTCCCGTTCCTCTCGAAAGTCCTTGAATTTGTGTCCCAGTCAAAATCTGTATTCATCTTTCTCAGAATTCCACGGTGACACAATGGTTAGCACTGCTGCTCCACAGCCAGGGACCCGGTTCGATTCCCGGCTTGGGTCACTGTCTGTGTGGAGTTTGCATATTCTCCCTGTGTCTGCATGGGTTTCCTCCAGTTTCCTCCCACAGTTCAAAGACTTGCTGGTTAGGCGCATTGACCTGAACAGGCGCCGGAGTGTGGCGACGAGGGGAATTTCACAGTACCTTCATTACAATGTTAATGTAAGCCTTACTTGTGACTAATAAGTAAACTTTAACTTTATAAATCCCCCCGATTAGATTTCTTCCCATGCCACAGTACCAAACCAGCTCTTATCAAAGTCACAGATAACTTCCTTTATGACTGTGACAAAGGCAAATTATCCCTCCTTATCCTTCTCCATGTGTCTGTAACCTTTGACACAGTTGACCACTCAATCCTCTCTCAATGCCTCCCCAGTGTCAGCCAGTTGGGCGGGGCTGCTCTAACCTGACTCAATTCCAATCTATTGAATTATAACCAGATCACTGCCACTTTCAATGGCTGCTCTTCCTGTTCCCAAACTGTTACTTCTGGTGTTCCCTGATGAATTATTCTCGGCCCACTCCTATTTCTCATCTACCTTCTGCCCCTTGGTGATGTTATCTGAAGGCACAGTGTTAGTTTTCACATGGATGTGAATGGCACCCAGCTCTACCTCACCCCACACCTCTTTCGACTCCTCCAGTTTTGCTAAATTATCAGCCTGTTTAACTGACATCCAGTACTCAAACTTTTCTCTCACTAAACATTGGGAAGATTGAAGCCATTGATTTCGGTCCCCACTCCAAATTCCTTCCTTAGCTCCTGACTCCATCTTTCTCTCTCAGGCTACAGGCTGAGGCTAAATCAGTCTGCTTGCAAAACTGGCGTCATTTTTGACCCCAAGAGTGCTTCAGACATACTCTCACATATTTGCACCATCACTAAGATCGCCTATTTCTACTTCTGTAACATTACTTGACTTCACATCTGTCTGAGCTCATTTGCTGCTAAAACCCTGAATTCTTCCTTGAAGGCCGTGGGACATAATAATCCCAACACACTCCTGGCTATATTCTACCCTCCATACACTATCACCCAATCTAGCCTGGAAAATACCAGTGTAGATATTGCACTATTTGTAATTTAAGTGCTGTGTGAGAGGAGGGGTCTTCACGTACACAGGATGCAGGGAAGGGGAATTTGATGCCCCAGGTATCAGCTCACTAGAGGGCATGATTACTCACAAACTCTGCCTACAGAGAACTCAGGCAGACTTCAAGGTCCCAGGCTAGTTAAGGTGTACAGGGGAAAGGTGGGAATTGCTAAGTGCAATGGATCACGTGCCTCATGCTTTTACACAGAGTCTAAAGAAGTCCAACTTCAACTTCTGCAAGAAACATCAAAATCTTTGTGCATTATATGCAGTTTCTCTGCAATATATAATTAAATTACAAATCAGAAGTCTGGCTTGCTTGTAGGAAGATCTTTTAAGAAGCTGTAGACATTCTAGCTCAATGTAAAAGTAAAGTAAATTAAAGTTTATTAATTAGTCATAAGTAGGCTTACATTAACACTGCAATGAAGTTTCTGTGAAAATCCCCCAGTTGCCACACTCCGGCACCTGTTTGGGTACAGTGAGGAGAATTTAGCATGGCCAATCCTCCTAACATGCACATCTTTTGGACTGTGGGAGGAAACCAGAGCACCCAGAGGAAACTGACGCAGACACGAGGAGACTATGTAGACTCTGCACAGACAGTGACCCAAGCTGCGAATTGAACCCGAGTCCCTGGCGCTGTGAGCCAGCAGTGCTAACCACTGTGCCACCGTTCCGCTCCCATGGGTGTAGTACCGAAATCTGCACAAGCTAGATTGTGTTATAGAAATATTAAAACTGTTAGCAATAAATGGATACATTTACCACGGGTTTTTGATCATGTATTTGTGGTTTGGAGAATCACTAAATCAATGTGTGTTTTTTTTGTTTTCACAATTTATTACGACAGTTCTCTGTCAGATATGATCTGATGTTGTGTATGTAAACATCTGTCATGCTGATATATAGTGTGATGTGTAGCATTTCACAACAAGAAAGACACTTTCAGTTGAACTGCATTTCAATGAGGTTTGCACAGATATCTCTCGTTAACAGCAGTGTGTTATTTCTCGATGCAGACTGTTGATGTCCCTCCTCAACCATAGCCAGATCAGTTCTTTAGTGATGTCAAGACAAATGTCCCTTTAGAAAGCCAGAACATGCCACAGGGTACATGCACACTTTGGATACTCAAATCTCAAGTTAAAATTAGTTACGAGGGGAAAAATGAGAGAAGATACCGAAGCTTCATTTGATAAAAATAAAGGAGCAGGTCGCTGAGCACTTCAAAAATGGAAAGATCAATCAACATTTCAACGAGTACTGCTCTGTACGTCTATGTACATCCTGTATAGAGGTCAATAAGGGACTTCGAATGATAGCACTATCCGGATAATCATAGAATCATTGAATTCCCACAGTGCAGAAGGAGGCCCATCGAATCTGCACCAACCACAATCTCACCCAGGCCCTATTCCCGTAAGCCTCCACATTTACCCTGCTAATCCCCCTGATACTTGGGTCAATTTAACATGGTCAATCAACCTAACCTAATTGTTGAATAAGGGACATCTGGGTGTTTAACAGCATACTCACCGCAAAACACCCCCCACTGACCTTCAATCGCTAATGCCGATGAAAAAAAAAATCCACTTTTTAAAAAATGTTAGTTAATCTTTCTTTTGCCTTCTATCTTCAGCCAATTTGAATTATTCATCTCATTATCTGAAAATTTAAATGTGTTTTTAAATTGCTGGTTTGTGATTTGTCAACACTTCAGTACGATTGGCTGCTTACCTGCTTGCTGACATAATTGCTACTGCATGCCAAGACATCCCATGGACTCTGAGCTAGATTTACCCTACCATCAGGAAATGGGAAAACAACATCACAAAGATTGCTTTGCCATTGACCACAAATTATTGCAGCTACTTTTATAGAAAAAGACACAACAGATGCCATTTGGCAAGTCTCACTGTGTGCTTCCTTGATGAATCTAAAGTTCTATATATTCTGATCTTCAAATCATTTTAAGTATCACTCCTCAGCCTTTTGGCAAAGTTCAAGTGCAGGATCAAGCATGTGGTCAGGTGTAACGCCTGTCCTTGTCGGCTTGGATCTAGTGTGTCACTTTTATGGGAAGCATGAATTGGATTCAATTTGAATTGTTTTTTGGAGCAAGCAAGGAGATGGACTAAGGGCTTGCCCCATCAAATCTGCACCTTGGCTTTGTAACTCTTGTGAGAAAAGAATAACATTTTAAAAAATAATCTCAAGTAACCCCACCCCCACCTCTTCAGCCATTGCTGTGAATAATGTGGTTGATGTTTATATATAGCTCCAATGCAATAGCTTCATTGGATGTAAGCATTTCCTGTACACATAAAATTAAGTAGATGGTACGCATCCAAATTTGTGACAAGGATTCCAACTTTCCAAGCTCTAAAACCGAGGAGGAAAGCCCAACTTACTATCTTTTACCAATGACTACTCTCTCTTTTGTTTTGTGCACACCTTCCTGTCCCTTCAGAAGGGAAGCCACTGTTTGAAGTTACTGAGCCAATAAGAGCAGGGAGGATATGACACAGATGGACAAAACACTCATTAGGCCACAGCTAGAGCACAGGTCCCTGAAGGTAGCAGGATGGGTAGATAAGGTGTTAAAAAGGCATATGGAATACTTGCCTTTATTAGCTGAGGCATAGAATATAAAAGCAAGGAAGATACGATGGATAAAAGCAAATTACTGCAGATGCTGGAATCTGAAACCAAAAGAGAAAATGTTGGAAAATCTCAGCAGGTCTGACAGCATCTGTAAGGAGAAAAAAGAGCTGATGTTTCAAGTCCAGATGACCCTTTGTCAAAGCTAAAAGACACATGATATG
This sequence comes from Mustelus asterias, assembly GCF_964213995.1. NCBI lineage: Eukaryota > Metazoa > Chordata > Chondrichthyes > Carcharhiniformes > Triakidae > Mustelus > Mustelus asterias. The sequence continues at coordinate 59,550,188 of NC_135808.1, forward strand.
ATGGAGATGTTTCAGCTCTGAAAAGAGTCTGGCTAGGCTGGGCTTGTTCTTAGAGCAAAGAAGGCTGAGGGGGGGATCTGATTGAAGTGTACAAAATTACGAAGGACAGAGATAGGGTAGATAGAAAGAAATATTTCCCCTTAGTAGAGAGGTTAATAAACAGGGGCACAGATTTAAAGTATGGGGCAGGAGATTCAGAAGGGATCTGAGGAAAAGCTTTTTGGTGAGAATCTGGAACTCACTGCCTGAAGAGGTGGGAACCCTCACAACATTTAAAAAGCATTTAGATAAGCAAGTGCAACACCATAGCACACAAGGCCACAGACCAAGTGCTAGGAAATGTGATTAGAATAGATAGGTGCTTGATTCCTGGCACAGATATAATGGGCCAAAAAGGCTTCCTTCTGTGCTGTATGACCTGTTTTAAATTCACTGACAATGTGAATACTTGTTTTTTCTCAAGTTTATGCTTGAATGAATGAATGAATGAAAACCTAATCACAATAATTGTTGTCTTAGCTCACGCCAAACTGCTCTGTGAGAGGTGTCAGAAAAAAAATCTGTTCTGATAACATTGCCAGAATGGCCAATGTATATGGAATTATTTTCTGCTTAACCATGAGCCATCAATAATGTTTTTTCCATCAGGTGATCTCTATGCATTAAAAATAGGATCATCATTTTCTCTCATTCTCATTGATCTGCTTCCATTATTAAACCTTCTTGAACCTTTCAGTTAAACCCTTTAAACATTGCCATTCAGCTGACAGGGAGAGGTAGAATTTGTGCTTTTTAGAATTGACCCTTATTTCATGAAAAGCTCTTTACCGTAACAGTAACTTTATGGCCCAGGTGATGTTTGACTCAACCCAAGGGTGCTAAGTTACAATCAAAATGACAGCTGCACACTCCATCAGGTGAACTTAATCTACTTGTCAAGCCAGATCACTGGAGAGGAAGTCCTACGTTACTGAGACAATGCTCCACTGCTGTCAGAGGGAGAAGAAAAATGCTGTCAATGAGGCATCTCCGATATTTGCACGTAACTAATTTCATTTGCCAAATAAATGACAGCCATGGATAACTAAAGAGGTAAGAGACAACACTGAAAGTAAAAGAAGTATGCACAAATGCAAAAAAAATATGGTGAATGGAGCAAGTGACAAAATAGAAACAGAGTGACTAAATAAATTGAAGAGATACAAGAAAGGAACATGAAAAGAAACATGCAAAGGATATCTAACAAACACAAAACAATTTTTTACAATTATATTTCTAAAAAGAGATTGGTCGGGTTCATTATGGGCCCCTTGAATACTGATTATAGTCAGGTTGTCAGTGAAATTGAGGAAATGGCAGACATTTTGAATAACTGCTTTGCATCAGTTTTTACACAGAGGATGAGATTCTAAGGAAATTAATAGTAAACCAGAAACAGGGGCTCACCAAAATTAACAGAAAGAAAATAATAGTAAAGAAGAAAATAATGGTAAGAACATGATAAACTTCCAGCACCAGATGGTTTCCATCTCAGGGTTTTAATGGAGGTGGGTCAGAACACTGCGATTGCTCTAATTATAATCGTCCGACGTTCTCTTCACTCGTGAACCATTGCTGGATTGGAAAATTGTGCATATTGCTTGATTACTTAATGAATTTGAAAGAGGAAAACAAGGGAATTATAGACCAGTTAGCCTGACATCTGTTGTTGGGAAATTGCCACAGTCTATAATTAATAATAGGGTGACTGAACACCTTGAAAAACATTCAGCCAATCAGAGAGAGCTGGCTTGGGATTTATAAAAGGTAAGTCATGTCTGACGCACCTGATTGAATTTTTGGAAAAGTGGTGATGAAAGTAGTGGGCAAGGGAATGCATTTGAAAGCTATTCCTATGGATGTTAAGGAGCTTTTGGTGAAGTTTGATATAAGCTTATAAAATTGTTAGCTAAAGTTGAAACCCTTGGAATTGAAGGTAAACTACAGAACTGGCTAGGAGACTAACTGAGCAGTGCGAGGCAGAGAGTAGCAATAATAGGCAGGTACTTTAACAGATAGGATATGACTACTGGTGTCCCACGGGGATCAGTTTTCCGACTTCAAATATTCGGCATATCTATTAATAATGTAGACGATCAGATCGAAAGCCACATATCTATCTGACTTTGTCTATGTTGAAAAGATAGATTGCATTGTGAGCAGTGTAGATAAAAGCATGATATTCCAAAGAAATTATGATTGATCATGTTATTGGGCAAAATTGTAGCAAATCGATTTCAGCGGACACAAATGTGGAGTCATTCACTTTGAACCTTAAAAGGGTAGAACGGGGTATTTCTAAATGGTGAAAAGCTAGAAACAGTCGAATTCCAAAGAAACTTGGGATAGAATGTTAAGGATGGCAATTGATCGGTGCTTGCCATCCCGAGAGCCGGCGCCTAATGCACAGCCACCAACTTAATATTCTCTTGAACATTGACTGGCAGTGGGCAGGACTTCCATCCACTCTTGGAAGGAAGACCCACCCATAAGTGCTGTCAGCCAATCTGATTGGCCAACAGCTCTTCAAGTCAATCAGGAAGAGTGCTGCAGTGGCCAGAAGTGGTATTGCAACACTCTGCCTGAAGTCTCAAAATCTTTGAAAAAGTAAGCCCCGGGAGACCTGAGGCCACGAGATAGGGGACACCCTGAGGGTGGGTGAAGGTGGGTGTCGGGAGAGGCAATTGTGACAATGTGGAGTAGTCCAGGGGGGTTGGGATCTTGGAACTCTAATGCCCTGGGTTTGGGGGCAGTGCCCCAATTCTGAGGGGTATAGAAAATAAAAAAAGAAAGGCGAACGGAATGCTGGCCCTAATATTGAGGGGATTAGAGTATAATACAAGGGGGAAGAAGTCATGCTTCAGCTTTACAAAGCCCTGATACAAACATACTGGAGTACCGTGAGCAGTCTTGGCATCAGACCTTAGGACAGTTACATTGGTCGGGTAAGTTTACCCGAATGATATTTGGTCTTGAAGGTCTAAGTACAGATGTGATTATGCAAATTAGGATTTTATTACCTGAAATTTAGAAGGCTATGTGGTGATTTGATTGCAATTTTCAAAATATCAAGATGAACAGACAGAGCAGATGGAGAAAAAATATTCCCACTGGTTGAGGGACGTGGGGGTCCACCATGAAGGCACTGACAATAAATTTAAGCCAGGGATTTCAGGAATGAAATATGGAACACTGTTGAAATTAATGCCTGACCAATTATAAACTTTAAATCTGAGACGGAGAGATTGTTGTCATCTAAAAATTTTAAGTGACAATGGGCAAAGTTGGGTATAATGAAGTCCGCTCAGAGAGCAGTCATGAACTCATTGCCAATTAGGGATGGGCAATAATAGCCAATGATGCCCATATCCCATAAATGAATTTTAAAAATGGCAGAACAAACTCAAGGAACTCAATGACCTACTCCTGTCCCTGCAACCCTATCTGGCGATATCTGGGGGGGGGTTTTCACTTTTCTCAATGGCAATTTAAATCTGGAACCAAAAGGACATCTTGGTGCACATCAGCACTCATGTCAGCAAGCAGGCAAGCAACCAGTCACAAAGTTGAAAGGACCGTATATACTTTACTTTAAATTTACATTTTCGGATAGCGGAATAAATTACTGTAAGTGGAATAATATAGAAGTTAAAGTAGAGATAAATAAACTTACAAAGAAAATTTTTCAAGTTTTTTTAATGTCGATTTTAACATTAGGAAGCAATTTAGCATTCTGCAATTATAATGTTAGATTTTCAGCGCCACTGAGTGCGTACGGCATAATTAAGAAGTTAGCATGCCATTCAATACCCAGTTACATTCAAAAATGTAATTTCTTCAAGGGATTTTTTGAGATTAACTGTATAAGAGTGGAAATTTTTGTCAATTCGATTGATTTTCATTAACCGTAGCACACCTCAGAAGGAGCATTAACTCACTGACAGCAACTTCTGGATTGCTATGTTCTTCTTTGTGCGTGCAGTCAGCAAGGTCCAAATTTTCACTCTGGTGACAGGAAATATGATTTGAGATTGTTTCTGGGTAGCAAACCCATCCCCGGGGTGGGTGGGGGGGGGAAGCATGTCACTCATCTGCAAGCTTAAGCAGAGTATAGTATGGAAAGAGGTTTTTTGTACAACCGATATGCAGCAGCTGGGGTCTTGAAGCTGGAAGGATAATCAGAGGCCTTCCAACCTGAGAGAAGTGAAGAGTAAGCAACTGAGGAGCGCACTTCAGTAACTGCTTGAATAATTCTATTAAAACTAGCAAAATAACCAGGCCACCACTGGGGGTGTCTTGTTGATTAGTCAATCTCCTAGCCAGCTGCAAGGTGACATTTGGCTGCACCCACTTCCAGGCAGGCAAGAAAGACCCGCTCCTGGGTGCTCACCATGCAGCAAAGAAAATGACCTTCAACATGTCGAGAAACTGGAGGCAGACTGGAATTGTCCAATAGCTCACCATTTAGTAACCTTAACTTGGCTTTTAATGAGCCAAATGGTTATCTGCCTTGTGCCAGGCCCCAAACTTGTCCCTCCTAAAAGAGCCAGCACTGGGCACGGGGTCAGGAAACTGGTGAACTGGTCCACACCAGAATTTTTGGGTTTCATCCACCTGTTTCCAACCTCAGCGAGGTCCGAAAATTTTGCCGTAGTCATTGCTCGCAGTTCCGTGGAGTAAGACAATGAAAGCACATGGTTTTGCATTAGGAAGGATTACCCCTGCAAAATCTAGGCCATTTAAACTGGATATTTCCAGAAATTTACAGAAGAAATTCTGTAATGTGGGCAGCACGGTGGTTAGCACTGCTGCCTCACAGCGTCAGGGACCCGGGCTCAATTCCGGCCTCGGGTGACTGTCTGTGTAGAGTTTGCACATTCTCCCTGTGTCTGCGTGGGTTTCTTCCGGGTGCGCTGGTTTCCTCCTACAGTCCAAAGATGTGCGGGTTAGATTGATTGGCCATGGTAAATTGCCCCTTAGTGTCAGGGAGATTAGCAGGCTAAACATGTGGGGTTGCGGGGATAGGGCGTAGGTGGAATTGCCGTCAGTGCAGTCTCGAGGGGCCAAATGGTCTCCTTCTGCACTGTAGGGATTCTATGATTCTATGAAAACTGGCTAAGAATTGAGCATTGAATGTCTGAAAGTTTTCAGCAACTCTACCATCATGGTTTGCTGGAGAAGCATTGTCTGCGCCACAAGTAATAGCAAGATCGCTCAAATATCTTAAGATAAAGCAATTCCAAGCTTTACCACAACAGATAGGAAAACAAAGGACAATAGGACATCCTTTAAAGACTGAGATGTCTGATGTCTGTTGATTGGTAACATTATTGCAAGTGTGTTCTCCTCCACATAGAATTTGAAGGATAACAAAGGATAACTTCTTGGCCCAGCACATCCCCCACTCTACCATGACCACCAAGCCAGGGGATCAACCCTAGTTCAATGAGGTGTTCAGGAGGGCATGCAAGGAGCAGCATCAAGCATACCTAAAAATGAGGTGTCAACCTGGTGAAGCTACCAAACAGGACTACCTGCATGCCAAACAGCATAAACAGCATAAACTAAGCAATTCCATAATGGATCAGAACGAAGCTCTGCAGTCCTGCCACATCCAACTGTGAACGGTGGTGGACAATTGAACAACTCATTGGGAAGGAGGCTCCAAAAATATCCCCAACCTCAGTGATGGAGGAGCTAACACATCAGTGCAAAAGATAAGGCTGAAGCATTTGCAACAATTTTCAGCCAGAAGTGCCGAGTGGATGATTCACCTCAGCCTCCTGCAGAGGTCCCCAGCAGTGAGTGACTTGCACTTTTTGGGGCCCCACGCTCACCTTCATTTCTGCCCTGCCCTCAAATGATGCCATTTCCCTCCCCCCAAAGGTTATAACTGAGTAATGCAACATGTTCCTGTTTCTTTTCATAAGTTGATTTCATCATGGGGTTTATTTCACGGGAAATAAACATTTTGTGAGTCAATGGAATTCACAACTATCTATAGTATTTCAGCTTCAATTTATACAGTGATGTTGTCGAGGATGCATAAATTTCTCAGGCGACCAGAGAGAGAGAGGCACACCAATAAAACCCATCTCCCCCACTCACACTCCAAGGGACTAAATAATACTGACGTACAATTGAAATTGTGAGGCTGCTTTCACACACAGATTTAGATTACTGCCCAACTGTAGCTTAACTACCTAAATTATATTTCATACATTATCACCCTTGTTATGTTGCAAATTTAGCAGGCAAATTGCACGCAGCAGGCTTCTACAGGCAACCCTGATTATATTTTCAGATCAAACTGTTTAAGTAATATTATCTGTGGGATATTCATTGATCAGAACACCAGAGAGATGAGCTTTACTGCAGTATTAATATCTCAAATCAGCGAACACTCACAGGCTCTACGCATGCACTCGCTGACAAGAACAGGCCCCAGTCAAACAGCCAATTCCTTCCACAACTCACCACAATGTGGACACACAGAATTGGAAGTGGGAAGAGGGAGATGGGGTCCAATCCTTCACCCATTTTCTGCCACTTAAACAACCAGCCTATTTCACGACAGTCCGGCACCTTATTTTAAATTAAACCTTTAAATGCAGTAACAAATAGGGAATATGGAAAACAGAGGGGGAAAGCACTTTTTCTTTATTCATTCATGAGACATGGGCATCGCTGGTTGGCCAGCATTTATTGCCCATCCCTAGTTGCCCTTGAAGGACATTAGTGAACAGATGGGTTTCTCAAACAATCGACAATGGTTTCATGGTCATCAGTAGATTCTTAATTCTAGATTTTTTTAAGTTGAATTCAAATTCCAACATCTGCTGTGGCAGGATTCGAACCTGGGTCCCCAGAACATTAGCTGAGTTTCTGGATCAACAATCTAGGGATAATACCACGAGGCCATTGCCTTCCCAGAGAGAGAGAAATAATGTAAGACAGAAGCGAGAGAGAAAGAACTCAAGCGAGAGATACATACGCCGGAATTCTATTGCCCTGCCCACTCGGGGATCAGTGCAGGCAAGTGGCAGACAATGGAAATGTCCATTGACCTTGGGCGGGATTTTCCAGCCTCGGATTGAGCAAGGCTATAAAACCCTGCCCATCGATGCTTCATTGGTTTGATCAATATCAGTTCACAAAAATATAGTCTAGGAAACATTGAGAACCAGAGAAACCTTGTCGTGTAGAAAGAGGCCATCCAGCCCATCGAGTCTCCACTGACTCTCTGGAAGAGCATCCCACCCAGGCCTTCCCCTCCACCGTATTCCCATAACCCTGTGCATTTACCATGGCTAATCCACCTAACATACACATCTTTGGATTGGTTTATGGAGAAAGTGCAGAGAGTGGGGCTAATTGATTAGTTCTTTCACAGAAGAATGCAGGCAGGGTGGGCCCAAATGACCTCCTTTGTTGTAAGATTCGGCTTTTCAGAGTAACTTCATTGTGTCGCTACAATATTGGATATTGTGGTGGACAACATTACAGGCCAATGAAACAGTAAATTGTTAAATCTGTTACTTATTCATGGTAATCCTTTTAAACTGGCATTTTAGTGCAAGAATACCATTTTACAGCTGCAATTAGTATCCTAAAATATAGCCGAATGTGCCATTTGTAAAGCAAGGATTGGCAAAATGCTTTGGTTTGATTGGATACTTCAAATTCAGTGGTAATAATGGTGCCGTTCACAATGATGATCACCAGTAACAATATACACTGAAGGGGTACATTTCCTGACAATGATACGCACTCTAATGTGTTAAATATATATTGTGGTCTGCACTATTTCATTGGGATGCACCTCACTGATCTATGGATGAAACTTCAGTGCTCACGACACTGCAGTCGGTACAATAGATGGATCTGCAATATATTGCACTCCCAGTTCATGCCGGGCGCTTTATAACTCACAGCAGAGAATACTGAATATTCAGTTAGTGTGGTCTGTATTTACATATTCCTGGGTAGCTCGCAGTGTGAGTTGACTTATAAAACTGAATCCTTGATTTTCCATTTGGAAAATGAAATATTTGTTTCTGAGAGTCTTTTCGGAGAGCATTTAAAATAATTTAAATGTTGTGTGCAAGGCGGTGCTACTTATTCGCAACCACCGAAGGCAAAATCTGTCAAAACGGCATTAGCCAAAAGATAAACAGATGAATCTGTGTTAATTCGACGCTCCCTACAACGTGGCACTTTGAGGTGCTTTTACACACATTGGGCCATCCAAAACACACTTCTCTGCTTGTCACTAAATTTGTGGAGCGCATGAAACAAATCAAAATCATTTCTCACTCACATCGAAAACCAACTAATTCCAGACCACAAATGGCACGTCCTGCCTGACTGCTGGGGAAGATTTGCCAATAACACCCACCCGAGTTAATCTGAAGAAGGAGTTTAACTCCGATTAAGACCAGAGTCAATAGTAAATCAATTGGTTAAAATGGACTGAGTTAAAAGGCGGTTGGATAATGGACAGAGGGGGAGAAACATAGAGAAAGAGGGAGCAAGACAACGAGAGAGGGATGAGGGAACTGTCAGAGAGAGAGAGAGAGCTATTTCCAGGAAATCCAACTCTGAACTTAGTACTGTTGCACCAACATGGAGCATGTGTGTCTCATTTAATCAACTCACATATCACTATGCCCAGGAATAGCTTTACTTCTGAACGGTTTTTACTAATGCATTCATTGCTCTATTTGAAACGCTGCAGGCAATTTATGCAACACATTCCCACAAATAGCCCTTCAAAAATAACCGCTTTATTTTATTCAGCAATGTAGTCTGAAGTGTCTACCTGGACCAGGAGATCAGACTCTGAGAAGTTGATGCCACTCACAGGCTCTACACAGGCTGACAGGAAAATTCCCCAGTCAAACAGGCCAGTTCTCTCTGCATTGCCTCTGTCCCGAATGCCGCCACTCTGTAAACTTGAATTATTTTCCCCAGTCATTGGTTGGGTCCCTGTGCCGAGGCATGGTGTGTTTCATTGTAAGTCCACCCCGGTCCCCAGCATCACAGATGTCAATCTTCGGCCAATGTGATTCACTCCACGTGATATCAAGAAACAGGCACTGGATACTGCAAAGGCCATGGGCCCTGGCAATATTCTGGCAGCAGACCTGTGCTCCAAAACTTGCCGTGGCCCTAGTCAAGCTGTTCCATTACAACCACAACACTGGCATCTTCCCAGCAATTGCCCAGGTATGCTCTGTACACAAGGAACAGGAGATATCCAACCTGGCCAATTACCGCCCGATTAGTCTACTCTCGATCATCAGTAAAAATGATGGAAGAGGTAATCAACAGTGCTATCAAGCAGCACTCACTCAGCAATAACCTGCTCACTGACACTCAGTTTGGGTTCTGCCAGGGTCATTCAGCTCCTGACTTCATTATCGCCTTGGTTCAAACAGGAACAAAAGAACTGAATGCCAGAGATGAGGTGAGAGTGACAGCCCTTGACATCAAGGCAGCATTTGACCGAGTATGGCATCGAGGAACCCGAGCAAAACTGGAGTCAATGGGAATCTGGGGAAAACCGTCCACTTATTGAAGTCATACCTGGCACAAAGGAAGATGGTTGTGGTTGTTGGAGCACAATAATTTCAGCTCCCCCAGATCATCACTGCAGGAATTCCTCAGGATAGTGACCAAGGCAAACCATCTTCAGCTGTTTCATGACCTTCCTTCCACCATAAGGTCAGAAGTGGGGGTATGTACTGATGATTTCACAATGTTCAGCACTGTTTGTGACTCCTCTGATACTGAAGCAGTCTATGTCCAAATTCAGCAAAACCTGGACAATATTCAGGCTTGGGTTGACAAGTGGCAAGTAACATTCATGCCATACAAGTGCGAAGCAATGACCATTGTCCCTTAACATTAAATGGAATGACCATTGCTGAATCCGTCACATAGAACATAGAACAGTACAGCACAGAACAGGTCCTTTGGCCCACGATGTTGTGCCGAGCTTTATCTGAAACCAAGATCAAGCTATCCCACTCCCTATCATCCTGGTGTGCTCCATGTGCCTATTCAATAACCGCTTAAATGTTCCTAAAGTGTCTGACTCCACTATCACTATCAACTTCCTAAGGGTTAGCATTAATCAGCCATATAAATACTGTGGCACAAGTGCAGGTCAAAGGCTAGGAATCTTGCAGTGAGTAACTTCCCAAAGCCTGTCACTCATCTACAAGACACAAGTAAGGAGTGCGATGGAATACTCTCCACTTGCCTGGATGAGTGCTGCTTCAAAAACACTCAAGCAGTTCGACACCACCCAGGATTAAGTAGCCCATTTGATTGCTAGCCTTCCCACAGGCATTCAATTCCTCCACTACTGGTGAACCATGTGCATCACCTACAAGATGCACTGTGGGAACTCACCAAGGCAGCATCTTCCAAACTCACCACCACTGCCATCCAGAAGGACAAGGGCAACAGATACCTGGGAACAGCACCACCTGGAATTTCCCCTCCAAATCACTCATCAACATGACTTGGAAATATATTGTGGTTCTTTCACTGTCACTGTGTCAAAATCCTGGGACTCCCTCCCAAACAGCACTATGGGTGTACCTACACCTCAGGGACGGCAGTGGTTAAAGTAGACAACTTATCACCACCTTCTCAAGGGCAACTAGGAATGGGTAATAAATGCTGGCCATTCTGGATTCTACATTTTCCCCCTCCCCAACCCTTATATTCTTTTGCCAAGTACCTTAAATCTGTGCCCTTTGGTTTACCAACCTTTCTATCAGTGGAAAACGTTTCTCATAATTTACTCAACCAAATTTGTTCATGATTTGAACCACTCTATCAAATCTCCTCTTAACCTTTGTCACTTTCAGAGGAACTACTCCAACCTCTCCACATGACTAAAATCCTTCTTCCCCAATATAATTCTTGTAAATTACCTCTTGACACTCTTTCAGGCTTTGCTTTCAAAATTGAATATAATTGAGACCTAACCAATGTTTTATAATGTTGCATTTGGGTATGTTGCCACTTCAGGTTCTTGAGAAGTACAAGGCTCATTTGGGAATCTTATCCAGGATGAGAGGCATAGATCGAGTAGACAGGAAGGAACTCTTTCCCTTGGTGGAGGGATCAATGACTCGGGGGCATAGATTTAAGGAAAGGAGCAGGAGCTTTAGAGGGGATATGAGGGAAAACTTTTTAACCCAAAGGGTGGTGGGAATCTGGAACTCACTGCCTGAAAATATGGTGGAGGTAGAGGCATCATAACATTTAAGAAGTATTTAGATGTGCACTTGTGATGCCTAGGCATACAAGGCTAGAATAGTTAGGTGGTTTGACTTTGACCGGTACAGATGTGATGGGTCCAAGTGCCTTTTTTCTGTGCTGTATACTTCTATGACTCTATGTAAGTGTTCAGTGATGTAAAGTTGGCTGCCAAGGTGAGCATCTAGCTGATGTTGTCTTTTACTCCAAATGCATGAATATCGGTTATCAGCCCTTAAATATAAATTCACATTAGTTTTTTTCAGTTTATTTAATTAATTTATTGCCCCTAACAGTAGTTAACAAATCTGTTGTCCCTAACAGTATAATTCAGCTTATACTGTCTTCATTCTCCCTACCAAAGCATAACACTTCACACTTCTCTGTGCCAACTTTCACCTGCCTTGTGTCTGTCCAGTCTGCTTTTGTCCAAGTCTATTATTATCCTCCTCATCGTTAACTACATTTCCAAATTTCATGCCTTCGCCAACTTTGAGATTATATGCTGCATATCCAACTCCAGGTCATGCATTAATCAAAAAGGGAAGTGGCCCCAATTCCCACCTCTGGAGAACACCATTGCATTATTCCTCCTGATCTGAAAAGCAAGCGTTCACTACTATTTTCTGCTTTCTATCTTTTAGTCAATTTTGCACCCATTCTGCCTCTCTCCCTTTAATCACATGGATTTAATTTTGCTCACAAGTCCACTGTTTGGTGCGTTAACACATGTTTTGAAAGTTCATAAATATATCAACCACACTGCACTTCTGAATCTCTGCTTATTTCAATACAGAAAGAAAGACTTCCATTTATGTAGCACTTTTCATGACCATTGGACATCTCAGTGCACTTTACAGTTAATGAAGTTATTTTTGTTGTAATGTCGGAAACACAGCAGCCAATATGCCTTCAACATATTTCCACAAACAGCAACGTGATAATGACCAGATCATCTGTTTTTTTTTGTGCTATTAGCTGAGGCATAAATGTTGGCCAGGACAGTGCTTTCCTTTGAAATAGTGCCATGGAATTTTCCCAAACGTACAGATGGGGCCTCAGTTCAGTGTTTCATCTAAAAGGCAGTACCTTAAACAGTGCAACACTCCCTCAATACTGCATTAGTGTGTCCGCCTTGCTTTATGTGCTCAAAGCCCTGGAGTGGGACTTACTTGGTGCATTGTGATTAAGAGGCGAGAGTGCTACCAACTGAACCACAGCTGGCACGCAATCAGAAGTCAATCAAGTTAGTCAAACGTGATTTGCTTTTAATACACCTTTCACTTATTACCACATACTTTTCCAAGTGACAAATGATTTTGTCCCAGGCTATCACTGTTAATAGATTATTGTCCGCCTGTCTGTCTGAATGGCAACATCATGTTGGCTCTCTCTGGAGGATCATTAGGCTGACTGGCCTGCAGTTGCTTGGTTAGTCCTTTCTCCTGTTTTGAACAGGAATACAACATCAGCAAACCTGCAGTCCACAAGAATCCTCCGTATGTCTAAGGAAGATTGAAAGATTGTGGCCAGAACTCGACAATTTCTTGTCTTCTCATGGTCACCCCAGATGCATTCCTTCTGGACCAGGCGTTCTTCAACTTTAGAGCACTGCCAACCCATATAGACTTCTTTATCTATTTTTAACCTATCCAATATAGTTACTACCTTCTCCACTACTGTTACATTGGCAGTAGTTTCTTCAGAAACCTTTCTGATTTTTTTTCACAACATTGAAATATTGAATGGATTACTGTTGAAGCTGATAAGAAATCACAGCTCCCAGAACAACTGCCACAAAGTTTGCCCTAGGTGCCTTCTCAGGATCAGAGGCATCTGTTTTTCACTGCTGTGGTTTGCATATCTTACCTTTATGGGAATTGTCTGTCACTGTGTCATATCTGCTTGCATGATAGCATAGCCCAGGAGTGCTCCAGCAAAACTCTCGGTGGCCTGAATAGGATATTCATGTCTTGCACATGACCATTCCTCCCTGCGCCAACTGAGCAAACACATGGCAAGATGAGGCTTGATCTGAAATTGAAGAGCTGCTTTTTCTTTCAAGGTTAAAGTCAGAATCGCAATCACCTCATTCAATCAGTATCACTTAGCATTGTGTAATCATGTAAAATAAAACATTGGGTAAAATAAATTGGCTCAAACAATAAGACCATAGGATGTAGGAACAGAAGTAGGGCATTTAGCCCATCGGGTCTGTTCCACCAGTCAGTGAGAGCATGATTGATCAGATATGATAATTGTCATCTCCACTTTCCTGTCTTATCCCCATAATTCTTGATTCCCTTACTGATTAAAAATTTCTCGATCTCAGTTTTGAATATACTTAACGACCCAGACACCACAGTCCTCTGCGGTAAAGATTTCCACAAATAGAATCCCTACAGTACAGAAGGAGGCCATTCGGCTCAACAAGTCTGCACTGTCAACAATCGCATCCTATCCCCATAATCCCATCCTATCCCTGCTAATCCCCCTGACATTAGGGTCAATTTAGCTTGGCCAATCAACCTAACCTGCACATCTTTGGACTGTGGGAGGAAACTGGAGCACCCGGAGGAAACCCACGCGGACACAGGAAGAACGTACAAACTCCACACAGACAGTGATCCAAGCCGGGAATTGAACTCGGGTCCGTGGTGCTGTGAAGTAGCAGTGCTAACCATTGTGCCACCCTATCGCCCCAATTCATTGCCCTCTGAGAGAAGAAATTCCTTCTTATCTCTGTCCTAAATGGGTGATTCCCTGAGATTACATTCTCTGGTCCAAGGCTCACCCACAAGGGAAAACAACCTCTCATCATCTACCCTGTCTACCCTGAGAATCTTATTTGTCTCAATAAGGTTGCCCCTCAACCTTCTAAATTCCAATGAGTTCAGGCCCAACCTACTCAACATCTCCTCATAAGAAAATCCCTCCATACCCAGGATCAACCCAATGAACCATCTGTGGGCTGTCTCCAATGCCAGTACATCATTCCTTTGATAAGGGAACCAAAACTTCACAGTACTCTACACAAACAATCGGCGGGATTTTAAGCACATCCCCATGGTGCATTTCGCAGTGGTGGATGTGGCTCACCATTGGCTGGTGGTGGGATCTTCCTGTCCTGCTACTGTCAACGGGGTTTCCCAGTGATTGCACTCTCCACTGCCAAGAAACCCATGACTGGGGGGGCTCACCATCAGTGGAACCGGAAGTCGATGGTAACAACCTGAAAATTCCAGCCAATGTATCTTTCAACTGTCCTCGAGCATTTCTAACCACTTTCTCTTTGTGAGAGCCATTCTTGTTTAAAAACTTGACCATCTGGCTTTTCCACCTCTTAAAAAGTCTTCTGTGGTTCACATGAATTAAAGGACCTTCCAATAGTTGGAATATGTCCTCTTTATCTATTTTGAAAACGCAGACTGAAAGAAAAGGTGAATATAATGAAATACAGTAGATTCCATAATGAGAATTATTGAGTCAATTCCAATGCAACTGTCAGATGAAGCACAAACTGAGTAAGATTTATGCAAAATTTAAATACCAGTTCAAGGCTTTGTGTTAGGCATTCTGAAAACACTGACAGCCAGACAGAAATTGCGTGTGTGTGTTGGTTATATTTTATAGGCTAGTCAATGGGAGTTGGGAATGGACCCAGATGAAGCAAGTGTTTGGCTGACTCCATCTGATCCCCCTGTGGCTCTAATTTTACAGCACAAAAACTGTTGACTAATTTGACATTGTTTGGACTCGACACCTCATGAATTAAACATGGAGCGAAAGCAGAGGTATGTAAATGTCATGCAGCACTGCACAGAACCACTACTCTCCCTCTTGTGACATTATTGAAACTCTGACAATAAGACTCGGATTTTCGTGGAGTCTGGGCTTTCTAAGCTCCTGGAGCCTTTATAAATGGCAGGTGAGACCCAGTTTCAGTATTCCTGCCCCATTCCCAAAGCCAGCACTTTTCAGTGGAGTGGGATAACGGTGCCACTTCTGACCTGGCAGGTTCCATTGCAGGGTTAGGCTCCTCAAGCCCCACCACAATTTTCTAGAGTTTGGCCAGGATTCATGGTTCATGGTATTTCAGAGAAGTCATGAACCATCATTTCGATTCGAGGACTATTTGAAAGGTAATTTTAAAAGATTTTACTCATGGTCAATCAAGTACCCCTGACCCCATTGTCCATCCATGCCCTTTCCAAATGCCTTCCATTACCCCAATGTCCTTTTGATACCCCGATGCCCATTCTATGCCCCCTGCATCTACCATGGCCACTCACTCATCATGTAGAAAACCAATGAACCATACAATAGCAATTGCAAATTGAAATGTACACAAAAAACATTCATTCAGAAATCTGTTTTAAAGGGGATGCTGCTCTTACAACCTTATATAAGTGTCAATCAAACACTGTCATTGATAGTTTTGATAACAAGAGCATTACTCCACTTAACACCTCTTAATCTTGCCCAAGTAAATATTAAAAACATTAGAAAATTTAAAGAAAGAATAACCTAATGACTTAGAGGAGGGGGCTGAAGGGTGGATCAGTACATTTGCTGATGACACCAAGATTGGTGGAGTAGTGGATGAGGTGGAGGGCTGTTGTAGGCTGCAAAGAGACATAGATAGGATGCAAAGCTGGGCTGAAAAATGGCAAATGGAGTTTAACCCTGATAAATGTGAGGTGATTCATTTTGGTAGGACTAATTTAAATGTGGATTACAGGGTCAAAGGTAGGGTTCTGAAGACTGTGGAGGAACGGAGAGATCTTGGGGTCCATATCCACAGATCTCTAAAGGTTGCCACTCAAGTGGATAGAGCTGTGAAGAAGGCCTATAGTGTGTTAGCTTTTATTAACAGGGGGTTGGAGTTTAAGAGCCGTGGGGTTATGCTGCAACTGTACAGGACCTTGGTGAGACCACATTTGGAATATTGTGTGCAGTTCTGGTCACCTCACTATAAGAAGGATGTGGAAGCGCTGGAAAGAGTGCAGAGGAGATTTACCAGGATGCTGCCTGGTTTGGAGGGTAGGTCATATGAGGAAAGGTTGAGGGAGCTAGGGCTGTTCTCTCTGGAGCGGAGGAGGCTGAGGGGAGACTTAATAGAGGTGTATAAAATGATGAAGGGGATAGATAGAGTGAATGTTCAAAGACTATTTCCTCGGGTGGATGGAGCTATTACAAGGGGGCATAACTATAGGGTTCGTGGTGGGAGATACAGGACGGATATCAGAGGTAGGTTCTTTACGCAGAGAGTGGTTGGGGTGTGGAATGGACTGCCTGCAGTGATAGTGGAGTCAGACACTTTAGAAACATTTAAGCGGTTATTGGATAGGCACATGGAGCACACCAGGATGATAGGGAGTGGGATAGCTTGATCTTGGTTTCAGATAAAGCTCGGCACAACATCGTGGGCCGAAGGGCCTGTTCTGTGCTGTACTGTTCTATGTTCTATGTTTTATCATAACCTCATAAATCAAAGTGAACGCTTCATTTCAGCCTGTGTAAAAAAGTCTCCTGCTGAGCTGATCCTATTAGGAGTCTTAAGAGTTCAGCCAAGCATTCATAATGAGGCTATCTGGAGAAACATATGTCCGACCATCTGTGTCTGTTAATACAACATTTCAGAGCTTTTCATACGGTTAGACTTTATGATGGAGGTTATGATCAAATCCACTCCTCTGGTTTGCGGGACCAACCTGCAGCCATTTTGCAGCCAGCTGGCCATTAGGTGGCTTGAACTAGGACTTCCTCCCCTCAGCAACATTAAGTCCCACATCAAGGAGCTAGCAGTCAATCAGAGGCTGGCAGCTCTCCAATACTGGCAATGCCACTGCAAGTGGTGAGGCCTGCAGGAAGGCATGTTAGCTGGAGCTAGCATCGATGATAAGGCTGGGGGCCAGACTGACCAGTCCTGGCAAGGAAGTGAATGGCTGGGGGGCCAGGGTAAACAAGCCATGTGAGGTAACCTCTGATGGGCTAAACAGGGGCCTGTTAAGAAGTCAACCTATTCCAGTCTTTTTGACATTATCACGAACAGTTTAAAAGCATTCTGGCTTAGATAAAGCTGTTTTGTGCTTGTTTATTCCTCCCTTTTTCAGACCAGCTGCTGGGTTCTGGAATCAACGCAGATGATATATTACCTTCGGACAGTGTTTTGAATTGTGCTCTTTGAAAGTAAAACCAAAAAGATGCTACATCAACAAAGGGCTATCAGGAAAAATATTCAGCTTCAAATCAATCTGTCAGGCAATATCGTCGGTAGGCCGAAAATAAAATATTGGTACTAATAATTTACTACACAGGTAGTTAGCCATTTGGTGTGATTTACATATTGCGTGATACTCATAAATCATCACCTGAAGCTAATTCTACTGACTCCAGCAGCGACAGACTTGTTATCATGGTATTTCATCAAAATATGGCACAGCACAGGTTGCACTGGTGCCAGACAAGAGCAAATCTGGAAGGGCAAAGATCTATAATTGCAGTATTCTAAATTTTATTTTCAGCAGCTCAAATGAGTACAGTTCAATGTAGTCAATATCACACATCAAGGGCTGGATTTTGTGGCCACAAAGCAGGTGAGCTGCCTCCCCGTGTTTACATAAAACATGGCATCTTGGCGTCGGATCGTCAGTCAGACATCACCCTGTCTCCAATAATATGGAAGGTGAATGGGTGTTGAAATCAGAAGGCCATCCACCCTTTTGAAAAATACAAGAAAGAAGCCATTGACCACTGTTAAAAAGCCAATCAACCGCAAATTTTCGGTGCCCACTCCATTTTTTGCTCGTCACACAGGAATAAACATTGGGGGTGAGTAATGCCAGGTATAAGATGGCAGCACTTTTTTCTTATTCATTCATGGGGCATGGGTGTCGCTGGCTAGCCAGTATTTATTACCCATCCATAGTTGCCCTAGTTGATGGTGAGCTGCCTTCTTGTTGATAAGGCCCGCAATGGGGACCATGGTTGCACGTCACCGCAGTCTTCTGCTGAAGGTGGTTGTGTTCAAGACCAAGACTGCAAGAAACTACAAACGCTCGTGAATGAAGCCCAGTCCATCACTGAAACCAGCGTCTCATCCATTGACGTTGTCTACACTTCCCACTGCTGTTGAAAAGCAGCAAGCATAATTAAGGACCCCACACACCCCAGACATCCTCTCTTCCACCTTCTTCCATCGGGAAAAAGATACAGAAGTCTGAGGTCACATACTAACCAACTCAAGAACAGCTTCTTCCCTGCTGCCATCAGACATTTGAATGGACCTACCTCACCCTAAGTTGATCTTTCTCTACACCCCAGCTACACCCACAGGGCGGCACGGTAGCACAGTGGTTAGCACTGCTGCTTCACAGCTCCAGGGTCCCGCGTTCGATTCCCGGCTCGGGTCACTGTCTGTGTGGAGTTTGCACATTCTCCTCGTGTCTGCGTGGGTTTCCTCCGGGTGCTCCGGTTTTCTCCCACAATCCAAAAGATGTGCGGGTTAGGTTGATTGGCCAGGTTAAAAAAAAAAATTGCCCCTTAGAGTCCTGGGATGCATAGGTTAGAGGGATTCGCGGGGAAAATGTGTGGGGGTAGGGCCTGGCTGGGATTGTGGTCGGTGCAGACTCGATGGGCCGAATGGCCTCCTTCTGCACTGCAGGATTTCTATGACTGCAACACTACATTCTGCACTCTCTCCTTTCCTTCTCTATGAGTGGCATGCTTTGTCTGTATGGCATGCAAGAAACAATACATATCACTCTATACTAATACATATGACAATAATAAATCAAATCAAAGTTTGGCTGTCAGGAGACTTTATTTGTTCAGTTTTATAAGCTGACAAAGCAATTGAAAGGGGAGTGAGAGAGAGGAGGGTGGGGTCTTTAAATTGGTGGCCAGATCTGACTTCTGATTCATGGCTTAACCCCTCTCCTGATGGACGTCCCACCCTATACTCCCAATTGGGCAGCAAGATCGCATCATGATGCTAATTTGTGGCATTCCCACTGCTCAACTGATAATTGGATGGTTGATGTTCGACTTGACATATTGAGACTATGATGGCAAGAGCAAGCATGTCCTATTTCGCCTCCCTTGTCCCACTGGAAACCATAAAATCTGGCCCATAATAGCCTTTGGCCCCATTGAAATCCTAGAGACAACACTGTTCAGATGCAGTCTTTAATTATAAATTAACCAAGGTGAACTTGGGTAGGATTATCATCACTGTTCAAGTCTCTGAAAATGAAGTTTAATTTGGATGGCACAACATTAGGTTTCCCTAAATGTATGCAAGATCAATAATCCTCAAGATTTTCTCAATTGATTGAATTTCCCGCTTTTGGAGTTTGATCTCACTTTCTTGGCTCAATTTAATTTGCCAAGTATTGAGATTTGTTAATATAAGCTTTGATAAATCAAGCCTCTGTCCATTTAATGCAAGAGTGATTCAAATACTTTATATGTTGAGCCTCCGGCAATAAAATCTGCTGCTCATTCTACACTGAAGAATCATTAAAATGCGGGAGAAAGGCTGGCAAACAGTCAAAATTAAAATGAGCAGGAAAAAAGTAAGATCGAGTCGAATGTATTACAAAGCAAAAAGAAG
This sequence comes from Mustelus asterias, assembly GCF_964213995.1. Lineage (NCBI taxonomy): Eukaryota > Metazoa > Chordata > Chondrichthyes > Carcharhiniformes > Triakidae > Mustelus > Mustelus asterias. The sequence goes on from NC_135808.1 coordinate 59,570,121, forward strand.
TGAGACAGAAGTAAATAAGTATCCATCAGAAATTCCTTGTAAGAGCTTTAAAAACACATTTTATATAAGCTCTGTCGAACAATGGATAGTTTTCTTGACAAATTCATTTCCGTATCAAACATTTATCAAGATTTGCTGATGCATTGTAATTAACGAGAAACTGACATGTAGAGAAATCTTTCTAAACTTTACATTCTCCATTCCACCCACACATCCCCAACCACTGCCCCTGTTGCATTATACATCCCTGCTCAAAACAGCGCAGTGAGAATTTCTGAAATATATAAGGAATGTTTGGCTGCAGAGTCAGCGGAATAATTTGGGACATTTCAAATCACTGACTTCTGTTTGCATTCAAAGAGACAGGCATCAACTCTGAACATTCAGGTTGGTTGCTGCTTACCCGGGAATCATGGAATGTGTAAAACAAGCAGGAATGTTGGGGCTTCTGTAATGTGGAGATGGCGGCGTTGGACCGGGGTAAGCACAGTAAGACGTCTCACAACACCAGGTTAAAGACCAACAGGTTTATTTGGTAGCACAAGCCACAATCTTTCAGAGCGCTGCTCCTTCATCAGGTGAGTGGGAGTTTTGTTTACAAACAGGGCATATAAAGACACAAACTCAATTTACAAAATAATGGTTGGAATGCGAGTCTTTACAGGTAATCAAGTCTTAAAGGTACAGACAATGTGAGTGGAGAGAGGGTTAAGCACAGGTTAAAGAGATGTGTACTGTCTCCAGCCAGGACAGTTAGTGAGATTTTGCAAGCCCAGGCAAGTCGTGGGGGTTACAGATAGTGTGACATGAACCCAGGATCCCGTTGAATCTGTCCTCCTGTGTGTGGAACTTGGCTATCAGTCTCTGCTCAGCGATTCTGCACGACAGCGCAGAATCGCTGAGCAGAGACTGATAGCCAAGTTCCACACACAGGAGGACGGCCTCAACCAGGATCTTGGGTTCATGTCACACTATCTGTAACCCCCACGACTTGCCTGGGCTTGCAAAATCTCACTAACTGTCCTGGCTGGAGACAGTACACATCTCTTTAACCTGTGCTTAACCCTCTCTCCACTTACATTGTCTGTATCTTTAAGACTTGATTACCTGTAAAGACTCACATTCCAACCATTATTTTGTAAATTGAGTTTGTGTCTTTATATGCCCTGTTTGTAAACAAAACTCCCACTCACCTGATGAAGGAACAGCGCTCCGAAAGCTTGTGGCTTGTGCTACCAAATAAACCTGTTGGACTTTAACCTGGTGTTGCGAGACTTCTTACTGGGGTTTCTGTAGCCAGGAATAATATTTGCAAGATATTGGGCTGGATTTTGCCTTACCACCAATGAGTCCAGCAGTGAGCCCAGGAGAATTTGGGAATCTGCCTCGGAAAAGGCCATGGCTATCTGAACCCGGTCGCACGGCAGCAAACTCTTGAATATGTGCGGCATGGTTGTGCCGGTGGATCACATGACTGAGTCAGCTTTAGCAGTGAGAGAACTGCATCACCTGATCACCATGCAGGAGAAGGCATCTATCCTGTGAAATTGCGTGTGCAGTCTTTCTGAGGGAGGACCAGCTTTGCCAATTTTTATTTTATTCGTTCATGAGACATGGGTACCACTGTCTACACAGTAAGAAGTTTAACAACACCAGGTTAAAGTCCAACAGGTTTATTTGGTAGCAAAAGCCACACAAGCTTTCGGAGCTGCAAGCCCCTTCTTCAGGTGAGTGGGAATTCTGTTCACAAACAGAGCTTATAAAGACACAGACTCAATTTACATGAATAATGGTTGGAATGCGAATACTTACAACTAATCAAGTCTTTAAGAAACAAAACAATATGAGTGGAGAGAGCATCAAGACAGGCTAAAAAGATGTGTATTGTGTCCAGACAAGACAGCCAGTGAAACTCTGTGGGGGTTACAGATAGTGTGACATGAACCCAATATCCCGGTTGAGGCCGTCCTCACGTGTGCGGAACTTGGCTATCAGTTTCTGCTCAGCGACTCTGCGCCGTCGTGTGTCGCGAAGGCCACCTTGGAGAACGCTTACCCGAATATCGGAGGCCGAATGCCCGTGACCGCTGAAGTGCTCCCCAACAGGAAGAGAACAGTCTTGCCTGGTGATTGTCGAGCGGTGTTCATTCATCCGTTGTCGCAGCGTCTGCATAGTTTCCCCAATGTACCATGCCTCGGGACATCCTTTCTTGCAGCGTATCAGGTAGACAACGTTGGCCGAGTTGCAAGAGTATGTACCGTGTACCTGGTGGATGATGTTCTCACGTGAGATGATGGCATCTGTGTCGATGATCCGGCACGTCTTGCAGAGGTTGCAGTGGCAGGGTTGTGTGGTGTCATGGTCACTGTTCTCCTGAAGGCTGGATAGTTTGCTGCGTAGTTTGTGGCTTTTGCTACCAAATAAACCTGTTGGACTTTAACCTGGTGTTGTTAAACTTCTTACTGTGTTTACCCCAGTCCAACGCCGGCATCTCCACATCATAGTTTGCTGCGGACAATGGTCTGTTTGAGGTTGTGCGGTTGTTTGAAGGCAAGAATTGGGGGTGTGGGGATGGCCTTGGCGAGATGTTCGTCTTCATCAATGACATGTTGAAGGCTCCGGAGGAGTTGCCGTAGCTTTTCCGCTCCGGGGAAGTACTGGACAATGAAGGGTACTCTGTCCACTGTGTCCCGTGTTTGTCTTCTGAGGAGTTCGGTGCGGTTTTTCGCTGTGGCGCATTGGAACTGTTGATCAATGAGTCGAGCGCCATATCCTGTTCTTATGAGGGCATCTTTCAGCGTCTGGAGGTGTCTGTTGCGATCCTCCTCATCCGAGCAGATCCTGTGTATACGGAGGGCTTGTCCGTAGGGGATGGCTTCTTTAACGTGTTTAGGGTGGAAGCTGGAGAAGTGGAGCATCGTGAGGTTATCGTGGGCTTGCGGTACAGTGAGGTGCTGAGGTGACCGTCCTTAATGGAGATGCGTGCGTCCAAGAATGCAACCGATTCCGGAGAGTAGTCTATGGTGAGTCTGATGGTGGGATGGAACTTGTTGATGTCATCATAGAGTTGTTTCAGTGATTGTTCACCATGAGTCCAAAGGAAGAAAATGTCATCGATGTATCTAGTGTATAGCATCGGTTGAAGGTCCCGTGCGGTGAAGAAGTCTTGTTCGAACCTGTGCATGAAGATGTTGGCATATTGAGGTGCGAATTTGGTCCCCATGGCTGTTCCGTGTGTCTGGATGAAGAATTGGTTGTTGAAGGTGAAGATGTTGTGGTCCAGGATGAAGCGGATGAGATGTAAAATTGCATCTGGAAACTGGCAGTTGTTGGCGCTGAGCACTGAGGCCGTTGCAGCAATGCCATCGTCATGGGGGATGCTGGTGTAGAGTGCCGAGACATCCATTGTGACGAGGAGCGCTCCTGGTTCAACTGCTCCATGTGTGCCGAGTTTCTGTAGGAAGTCCATCGTGTCGCGACAAAAGCTGGGGGTTCTTTGTACAATGGGTTTCAGGATGCCCTTGTCCGTAGGGGATGCCCTCGATCCCCTACGGACAAGCCCTCCGTATACACAGGATCTGCTCGGATGAGGAGGATCGCAACAGACACCTCCAGATGCTGAAAGATGCCCTCATAAGAACAGGATATGGCACTCGACTCATTGATCAACAGTTCCGACGCGCCACAGCGAAAAACCGCACCGACCTCCTCAGAAGACAAACACGGGACACAGTGGACAGAGTACCCTTCGTTGTCCAGTACTTCCCCGGAGCGGAAAAGCTACGGCAACTCCTCCGGAGCCTTCAACATGTCATTGATGAAGACGAACATCTCGCCAAGGCCATCCCCACACCCCCACTTCTTGCCTTCAAACAACCGCACAACCTCAAACAGACCATTGTCCGCAGCAAACTACCCAGCCTTCAGGAGAACAGTGACCATGACACCACACAACCCTGCCACAGCAACCTCTGCAAGATGTGCCGGATCATCGACACAGATGCCATCATCTCACGTGAGAACACCATCCACCAGGTACATGGTACATACTCTTGCAACTCGGCCAACGTTGTCTACCTGATACGCTGCAAGAAAGGATGTCCCGAGGCATGGTACATTGGGGAAACTATGCAGACGCTGCGACAACGGATGAATGAACACCGCTCGACAATCACCAGGCAAGACTGTTCTCTTCCTGTTGGGGAGCACTTCAGCGGTCACGGGCATTCGGCCTCTGATATTCGGGTAAGCGTTCTCCAAGGTGGCCTTCGCGACACACGACGGCGCAGAGTCGCTGAGCAGAAACTGATAGCCAAGTTCCGCACACACGAGGAAGGCCTCAACCGGGATATTGGGTTCATGTCACACTATCTGTAACCCCCACAGAGTTTCACTGGCTGTCTTGTCTGGAGACAATGCACATCTTTTTAGCCTGTCTTGATGCTCTCTCCACTCACATTGTTTTGATTCTTAAAGACTTGATTAGTTGTAAGTATTCGCATTCCACCATTATTCATGTAAATTGAGTCTGTGTCTTTATATGCTCTGTTTGTGAACAGAATTCCCACTTACCTGAAGAAGGGGCTTGCAGCTCCGAAAGCTTGTGTGGCTTTTGCTACCAAATAAACCTGTTGGACTTTAACCTGGTGTTGTTAAACTTCTTACTGTGTTTACCCCAGTCCAACGCCGGCATCTCCACATCATGACTACCACTGTCTAGCCAGCATTCATTGCCCGTCCCTAGTCGTCCTTGAACTGAGTGGCTTGCTAGGCCATTTCAGAGGGCAGTTGAGATTCAACCACATTGCTGTGGCTCTGGAGTCACATGTAGGCCAGACCAGGTAAGGACAGCAGATTTCCTTCCCTAAAAAACCAGATGGGTTTTTCCGATTCTTAATTCCAGATGTTTTTTATTGAATTCAAATTCCACCATTTGCCACGGCATGATTCAAACCCAGGTCCCCAGAGTATTAACTGATCTTCTGGATTAATAGTCTAGCGAGAATGCCGCTAGACCATCGCCTCTTCCCGTGTGAACATCGCAATAAAAGTCCTTTGAGGGTCCACATGGAAGAAATCCCCCCTTAGTAAACCTTCAGTGCTGTCATCAACAGATTCAACTGTATTTTGGGATTTAACAACTCAGCCAGCACATTGCCATGCTGTTCTGCGAGAGCTCCCTGCGTGACCAACTCCAGGCTGATCAGGACAGCAGAGAAATTCTAGTCCTAGCTGCTGACTGCAAAAGGCTATCATGGGTGACCAAGGCAGCTGGGCCGGAGGTCTCCGTGGAGATGAGTGGCTATGGGCTCCATCCGAGGGACTGGCTCCAGGGCTGAAAAAGGTTTAATGGCCTCCTGCACACTGCAAGGGTGCATTTGAGTTTCACACTTTCAATAAGTTGATGAGGTGGACGGGGAAAGTAGGGGAAAGCAGGGCACTGAAGTGTGAAGTGTTCGTCTCAGCGACTTCTACTGTTGCAAAGGCTGCATCTGTGTGTGTGCCACCTGCATCTGCATCCCCCTCTGTGCGTTAGCCAGATTTCCCGAGAGTGTGAGGACTGGAAGGACAGCCTGGGAATCTGACACCTCAGGGGACTGGGGGAAATCCGGCAATTGGTGATTCTTCTCTGCTTCACTGGAAACCTCACATTTTCTCTCCTTAAGTTTGCAGAGTGAAGGGGACTACAACACCAGGGAGAGAGCCAAGACTAGAGTGAAGTCTGAGCATTTATGAGGTTCCCGCTGATAACGGGTGAAGTTTTCTGCTTGCTTACTGTAAAGATGCACTTTCACAGACTTCATTAGTGAACACAAAAGGTGTTTATTAATAAGAATTGTCACCAGGCCAGGTGACCCTTACTCTGCTGTGTTGCCCTTAAAGGGACAATCACCACACTTACCCTCCTGTAATCAACATAATCAGGAGACATTTTTCATTGGATTCTGATGCATGGCTTACTACATGATTCTCCAAGCCCACCTACCATCTTGCCCTAAGTCCAGCCAATCTTGTGCATAAAGACAGCACCCTGAATAATGAAACATTCTTTGGCAATTGTCGGATTATTGGAGTAAGGCATTTTGCAGAATGCCCCGTTAATTAGACTTTACCCTTCACTCTTAAGTTCAAAACTTAAGGTTCGAGCGAATAACAGCACAGTGAAGGCAATGGGACATCTGTGACTTTTCGAAGCAATGGGGTCAGCAATCTAGTTTCATTAACCAATGAGATTTAAGGTAGATAAAAACAGGAGAACAAAGAAAAATGGAAGATGGTAAATTAGAGTGCAATCAGACAAGTACGAAAAATAAGAGCATAAAAGGAAGCTTTGATAGCGAGAGCAAGAAAAAAAATCCAAATGTTACGAACCTCGCTGACGTTATAAGTGAGAGTATCCCAACTTGAAACACTGTTTTGTAGTGGTGTATATTTGTTTGGATTAATGCGAGGTGCCACATACAACCCAGTGAGAAAACAGTCCAGTCCTTATGTAAACAATTAATAAAGAGTATTAAAGTCAACGAAAAGAAAAATACATGACAAGAAAGACAAAATACACTATGACACTTAGATATGATTAAACGCACACCGTTTCTCTGAGATTACTTCTCATTCCAAACTATACCCAGGTTCCCTGAACACACTGAGACACCCCTTTTCCCAAGCAAATCTAAATTTTATAATTCTGTAAGTCAAGTCCAGCTCACAGTTACCACACAATGACCAGGTCTGGGAAACCGCCTGCTGTTCATTCAGTGAAGGTATGAAACTGCGTCATGTAGTGGAGAATATCTGCAATCTGCTATGGCTCTGTTAGATGGAACAGATTTCTCTGAAGATTTTGGGCTGCCTAGCTGTTCGATGGAACCTAGCCCCTTGGACGGCACTGTGACACAGTGGTTAACACTGCTGCCTCACAGCACCAGGAACCAGCATTCAATTCTGGCCTTGGGTGACTATCTGTATGGAGTTTGCATAGTTTCCCCGTGTCTGTGTGGGTTTCCTTCGGGTGCTCCAGTTTCTTCCTACAGTCCAAAGATGTGCAGGTTAGGTGGATTGGCCATACTAAATTGCCCCTTAGTGCCCAAAGATGTCTAGGTTAGATGGATTAGCCATGGTGAATGTGTGGAGTTACGGGGATAGCATGGGGGAAAGGTACTCTGTCAAAGAGAGTCAGTGCAGGCTGATTAGTCTCTTTCTGCACTGTAGGGATTCTACACTATTCTATACTGTTGGATGTAACTAGCCTCTTGGGTGTTTCCTTCCCTTTGAGGGTGTGGCAATTATACCATTTAGCCTCTTTGATATTTGGCTGTCTGCATCTCTTAAATTCCTTGATTCTAGAAATTAGCATGCGTATACCTCCACTGATCTCTCAGTCATCTAGGTAAGCTGTTTCTACTAATAGGGCCATTTACACCTGATCTTGTCTAGATTCCTTCTAATCTTGTTACCAGGCAAATCACATCCAATCATGCCTTTGGAATGCTGGCCACTGTTGAAACTAAGCATAGTTTTACCTGTTGCTGGGCAAATCGCATCCTCTCATACCTTTTTAAAATCTTGTTACTGCTATTGCTAGACAGATCCCTGACAAAGAAAGATAAAGAAAAAAATTATACTTTAAAAATCAACAACAACTTGCTACCTATAGGAATGAGACTCCGTAGTTGCAATTGTTCCCTTTCTTGGCCAGAGATGATGAGCAGGATTGCAGGAAAATAAATCTAGTCATTATGATAAAGGTATCATTAAGTACTAGTCCCAGCATTCTGTGGCAACATTACTGGTGATAATGTACAAATGCAGCATTTTCTTGGAAGTCACTGAGGGCATATTGCCATTTTTGTAAGGCTAATAGCGGAAGAGTGCAAATCATCTCACAACCTACGGTGATTTGCAGTACATTATATGGCGTGCACATTAAATTCACTGTTATTTTGCCAGTAATTTCTGGTCCATTATGTTATGTAACTGAATGTAAAAATAAAATCTTTACAAGGTGCTTCAAAACCACTGTGTAAAAGAGCAACCTTTATAACATCATCGGTACACTAACTTGTGCAAAAGCTCCCTGTCAAATGATAAGGATCAATATCCTAGGGGATGCCATTGAACAGAAACTGAACTGGACTAGTCATATAAATGCTGTGGCTACAGAACAAATCAGAAGTCAGGACTCCCACGGTCTGTAACTCACCTCCTGATTCCCCAAATCTTGTCCACCATCTACAAGGCACAAGAGTGTGGTGGAATACTCTCCACTTGCCTGGGTAAGTGCAGCTCCAACAACACTTAAGAAGCATGACACCATCTCGGGCAAAGCAGCCCACTTGAATGGCACCCCATCCACAAACATTCACTCCCTCCACCACCGATGCACAGTGGCAGCAGTGTGTATCATCTACAAGGTGTACTGTAGGAACTCACCATGTCTTCTTCCCAAAAATAAAAATCTAGAAGGACAACGGCAGCAGACATAAAAGAACACCACTACCTAAAAATTCCCCTCCAAGCTACTCACCATCCCCGAGTTGGAAATATATCGCCATTCCTTCACAGCTACCTCCCTCACAGCACTGTGGATGTAGCTACATCACATGGACTGCAGCGGTTCAAGAACACAGCTCATTAAGAGCAATTAGATATAGACAATATGTTTTGTCTCGTCAACAAAACCCATCCCATTGAAGCAAGCAGGACATTTGCCACAGAGCACAGATGGTGACAAGAACCTGAGAATGCAGCCTTTTATTCTGCAGCTGCAGTACAGTTCTGGCTGACCCTCTCACCCGTCATTGATGTAATGGAAATACTTGAATATTGATAATCAATCTGTTTGTACATTTTGTGCTTACCCAGAGTGGGACTCGAACCCAGGACTTCTGGCTCAAAGGTAGGGATTCTAACACTGTGTGATAAGACCTCCCCACACCCTGTCACTTATTAAAATAATGTCAACAGCAATTGAATTATGGCTGCAGTTTTTTTTATACAGTGCCTGAAATTTTGTGATGTCAGATTCGTTTCTGCAAAGTAGACTCTGAAAACGCATTCTTCCTCTCTTCCCCTAGTTTTAAGGAACCCTAAAAATATATCTTGCCTTATGTTGCAGAAGCCAAATGAGTCAGCATTTCATTGTCAGACTTGGGTGGTTAGCCACCCTGAGATTCCAAAGCGGTACCATCTGTTCAGAGTAGGCCATCTTGCAACCTGTATTGCTGGACCAATGATCTTTTGATATGAAGTTAACAGTATACCTTGACTGAATTTTAAACAGTTGCCTTTATCTGCATAATTGTTCCTGACAAGGTGTAACAATGGATTCTCCATCCACCTTGCTTCGTTACATACATCAATCACACTGGCTACTGTGTAATTTAAAAACATTAAAATGTATTAAATAACATTCAAATTTATCAAAGTTAATCACATTAAATACCTAGGATTGAATATGATATTAACGGAGTAAAATCACCTCACAAGCCTATTTAAAAAATCAAATTAATTTCACATGCAAATTAGAATGAAATTCCTCCAAAACAATTTAACAAACTAAAAATATAGTAATTAGGATATTGGCTCAAACCCCATCTCTTCAAAACTTTAGTCAGATAGTTTTCAAAACAAATATCTTTAGCCTTTTACGTGCTTCTTTTTCAGTGGTTTCAATCCCGTCATTGCTCTGACATGGTAACTTTTGTACCATAGACTAAGGGCCTGATTTTACCACTTTCCTTCTAAATGCTGAATCTGGGCGCAATTCAGATCCGATTTGGAAATCTGCTTTCAGGCGCCCCCCATATGCACTCAGCCTGAAAAAAATATCGCGAGTCCCATTCGCACTGTGGGCGGGGCTTTTCGCGCCCGAAACGATCAGAGCTCTGAACTGCGCATGTGCAGTTAGAAAAAACTTTGAAAAAGCGCGCCCGTGTCAGATCGCTCCCAGGAGCGAAAAGCGGGAGCAATGGCCCCCACAGACATCACTGTTCCCCTTATCCACCCACCCCCCTGCTATTCAGACCAATCGCGACCCACTCCCCCTTCCCCCCCACCGATCGCCTGCAGAGTGGCAGCAGAACCCCCTGCCCCCACGTTCCCCCCCCACCAGAGATCCATCTGCCCTACCCCCCACCAGTGAGCGATCGGGCTTCCCCCGCCCCCAGAGATACATCTTTCCTGCCTCCCTCCACTCCCCCCCCGCCCCCGCCCCCCCCGGAAATGATCTGGTCTCAGTCCCCCCACCTCTTCCCCAGAGAATGATCTGGCCTCACTCCCCCCGCCTCCCAGAGGAACATCTGACCCGCCTCCTCCTCCCTCCCCACCCCCTCACCAAAGAATGATCTGGCCCGCCTCCCCTCCCCACCAGACAACGATTGGCCCTCCCCCCCCCCACACCAGACAACGATCGGCCCTCCCCCCCAAACCAGAGAATGATCTGACCCACTCCCCTCCCCCCCACCATCACCAGACAACAATCGCCCCTCCCCAACCAGACAATGATTGCCCCCTCCACCACCAGACAACAATCGCCACCCCCCCCCCCCCCCCCCCAACACCAGACAACTATCGGCCCTCCGCCCCGCAACCAGACAACGATCGGGCCTCCCCCTCTCCCCCTCCCCACCAGAAAACAGTGTATAAGGCAGAGGTATTTAGTCATCTATGAAGGTTAACCTCCCCGGCCCCTCATTTTTCATCCAACGTCGATACCGTTTCCATCGTGGATCTGACCCATCTCCTCCTCCCCTCCCCCGCCAAGCAGACAACGATCTGGCCTCACTCCCCCCCCCCCCCGCCCCAGAGAATGATCTGGCCTCAGTCCCCTCCCCCACAATCAGAGAATGCTGATTTGACCCGCCTCCCTCCCTCCACCACCGATCTGAGTCAGAGAGCCGTTGGGAGCTCTGAACTTGCCTCTTCAGCAGCTGGAGTGCCCGATTCAGACTTTTATTCAGCATGTTCGTTTCGACGCAATTCCGGATCGGCAAACGCGGTGGTAAAGGGGGAAATGCTGATAAAGTTGGGCGGGCAGTTCATTAATTCAATTTAAATGCATGCAAATACATTTAAATCGCTGTTGCGCCCATTTCGGGTGCGAATCGGATCGCGGCCATTCCTGGGTCTCAGTAAAGTGGCCATCTGCGCGGACGCGGGCGCAGATCGCGTTAATGGCCTCACACCCGACTTTACCACGTTTTCGCGCCCGGACGCAATGGTAAAATAGGGCCCTGCGTCCTCAGTTAAGGTTGTGGTACCATTCCTGAAAAACACAACTTTAAGTGAAAGTACTTTAAGTGAATCATAGGTTCCTGTAGGAATCAATGTGAAAACCAGAGTTAGGTTGCTTTGGATATTTCTCACCTGGGATACATAACGTACAAGTTGAAATCCTGTATTGTACATCTGGAGCACTGTGCATTCTTAGCTGAAATACCTTTCAAAATAAAATAAACCACTAAGAAGATAAGAAATGCCATATAGATTCCAATTAGATAACACTTGCCAGTCTCTTTCTTCCAAGTTCCCTTGGATTCAGGGATGACTTGCTTTCACTATGGTTCAATAGATTCTGAGATGGCTGATATGTCTAATGTGTGATCTGCAGATTCTGCCATGAGGGGCAGATTTTTCTGGAAGATCCATCAGATAAGTAGTTTGGAGGTTTATGCATTCTTTCCGTCAACTTGACCTCTTCTCTGCACATTCACGATTCAGTCTCTTTGCACAGTGTCTTGCCGAATGAATGTTCTCCCATTTTGGATGGTCACCATAAGTCAGTGGGGATGTTTGACATCTTCAGAGTTGCTTTGAGAACATCCCTCAAGTTTTTCCATGGAGATGGATTTGAATGATGAGCATGTTGGCTTAGGGGGAAGACCCCGCTGTTGTACTACCATTCTTGCCTTTGGATTTGGAGGATCTTTCAAAGTCACCGCTGGTGGTGCTTTGAGTTACTTAGCACAGGTGTTCAATCCCCAGAAACAGAGGCGAGAGTGCAGAGTTTATTGCTGCCCAGCAAACCATGGTCCTAGTCTTAGTTTTGAAATCCTAATCCTCAAATTCTCTTATCTTCAGTTGGTGGAGACGCACTGTGGAATTTTTCATTTATGCCTGCCTTCACCAAGAGGGGACACATGATCCTTGGTATGGAGGGACTGCCATCTGAGGAAAGATTTAACAGGCTGTGTCTGTGCTCCTTCGAGTTCAAAAGAATGGGAGGTGATATTGAAAGATATAAGATTCTTCGGGGGTTAGACAGGGTCAATGTTGGGAGGATGTTTCCATTCATGAGAGTGTAGGACCAGAGGGCATCATCACAGAAAAGGGGGGTGGCTCATTTAAGATGGATTTGAGGAAGAATTTCCTTTCTCAAAGTGTGGTGAATCTTTGGAATTCTTTACCCCAGGGAGCTTTGGAGGCTGAGTCCTTGAACATTTTCAAGACTGAGATCAGTAGGTTTTTAATCAGTATGGGAATTAAGGGTTATGGAGATAAAGCAGGAGAGTGGACTTGGTGAGTGTTAGATCATCCATGATCTTATTAAATGGCAAAGTGGGCTCAAAGGGCTGAATGGCCTACTCCTGTTTCCTATTTCTTATGGTTGTTTGGCCTTATGAGTTGGGACAGCTATTAAATCTAAACATAAATGATCTGGTCTCAAGATTTCAAGGAGTATTAAAAGTTTTTGACATCATTCGAGTTGAATGGATAAAACACGTTGAGACAAGGACAATGAAAGATTGCAAGAGAATGTGTACCCTGCAAATATAAAGAAATAGCTGACAAATTATTCGGAAATGTGTAGTAATAATTTGGGGGAAATTATATGAGACAAAAGAAATAAGAGCAGAAGCATTAGATCCTGCTGTGTCATTCAATAAGGACATGATTGAGCTTCTAACTTAAGTGCACCTTGCCCATATCCTGTAATTCCCTTGACATCCAAATGTCTATTGATTTCTGGCTTGAATATATTCGGCCACTGTGCAGATACAATTCTCAGAGGTAGAGAATTCCAAAGATTCATGACCCTTTAAGTGAAGAAATTTCAACCTCATCTCAGTCCTACATGGCTGACCTGTTATTCTGAGACTGTGATCTTTTGTTCCGACTCCCCAGCCAGGTCCTTGCAGAACCTACCCAATGAAACCCCTTTGATATGTTTCAATGTGATCACCTCTCACTCTTCTCAATTCCACAGAAAATAGGTCTAGGGTGAGATTTTCTGGCCACGCTTGTCCCAAAACTGGAAAATCCCGCCAGAGGTCAACAGACCTTCGCATGGTCCGCCCCCTACCTGCTACAATTCCCATGGCGGGTGGGACAGGAAAACTCCTTTCACAGTCTCCTCAATCTGTCCTCATAGGACAATCCTCTCATCCCAAGAATCGATCCAGTGACTTTTCTTTGCTTTCTCTTCAAGGTTAGCATATACAAACCTGGGTAAGGGAATCCAGGTGCAAAACTACCAGAAGGTGTGGGCCACCTATCTGGGCAAAAGTAGGCTACTGGCCTCCTTCAGAGATGCCCTGTGGATAATAAGTCACAGGGGAGAGAAAAGGATAGATTTATAAGTGGGAACAAGGGACCCTGGGCTCCACGTACAAGAGGTTTTGACTTAACTGAGACAGCTCCTCTTCTTCCTCACCTGCAGTGGCACTTCATTTAGTACATTAATTAAATGCCACCAGGGTGCTGTTTACAACATATATACAACAACATGAAGTTCTTGCCCAAGTCTGCTGTCGGCAACAAAAAATACGGCGTTAAGTCTTCTGCAAAGTGGATGGGGCAGGAAAAGGAATTTGCTTGACTTTGTCTTCTGTTCTCCCCTGTCTTCACCAGGCAGAGTTGCAATTCTTCCATTTTACAAGCAAGAGTAGAAGTAGAGAGAATACTTTTAATGATAAAATGTTAAGTGGAGTAGGGGAGGAGACTGATAAGCCACAGATCATTAAAAAGTGGCAGCGTAAGTGATAAAGTTAGCAAAAGAGAACATTTGAATATTGTTTTGCAATGAAGAGACAGAATAGAAAAGCAAGGTACAAGCAACCTTGTACATTTGCAATTGGCATATCGTGAAGTTTCCTAATATAGGAAAGATACAAAAGCAAGAGGGCAACGCAACAGATATAACTGAGCGACCCAGAGCTATGCAGAGACTTGAGAAGAAATTAAAATCAAGAAGGTTAAAATATGACTTGTCGGGTAAGAACATGAAGGATTATATTTTGATAAATAATGAGAGTTTGTTTCAATTGGTTTGTGAGGCAGTGACAGACCAGAAATCAAACTAATCACAAAAAGAATTGAAAGGGAAGTTAAAAAAATTATAGAGATGGATTAAGACTCGAAATACCCATCAGCAAACATTCATTTTGTTTGCTGCATATCTGCATTCCGCCCTAAAGTAATTAACTGAGCAATCATGGTTATACGGTTGAGACCTTCCTCTTGCAGCTATATGACAATAAATATTTTTGATGGAGACAGTGATAATGGTAAGGGCTATGTTGAAGAAATTAAATGCAGTTAGCTAGGCGTACCATCTTTGAATCATTATGTTGTACTGTTCAGCAACAGGAATATCACACAGTGCTCCCTTCACTGGATCTTCCATGAAGCTTTTTATTGTGTGGAGTGTGCAAGCGAGAGGAGTCTGCCAGTAGTGAAGGGTACAGGACCTTCACACAAGACAACTGTCATCCTTCAATATACACACAGCTATCTCAAAACATGTTAGATAGTTCAATAGTGCAGTGACAATGATCACTTATTATCCAGCTGGGCAGAAATGAGATTAATCTTATTATAACTTTGTTATTAGCTGGCTCTCTCGCTGATCTCTTCACTGCCCAAATGCAAAACCAACAACCTTCTTCTGTAAGGCTCAAGCACATTGCTATACACAACTCCATCAAACTTGAGAATATTTCTGTGCGAGAGTAAAGGGTGGCACGAGGCTACTCTCTGGTTGATGAGACTCCCCATCTAGCATTCCAACCTTTCAAGTGCATTGGCACAAGTTGGATGTGAGCCAGAGGAAAGCCATCTGGCCCATGCAACTCATCTATTCAGAAAGAACACATAGCACCTTATTAACATCTAACAATTTCTGCTGTTGCATAGCTTATTTTGTCTCCAATGATCAAAATTGGTACTGAAGTTGCTGGTATGAACAAAGTACAGTTTTGGCAAGATATCCATTTGATATGTATTTTGTTACTTTGACTATATAGTATAACAGGTTATTTGCATTGTTAATTGTTGTTCTGCAGTAATTGGATATGCTCAGCTCAAAGTCTACAAATAGCTCGAAATTTCTTTCCAGTTCACTCTCAGCTAACTCGACACCATCCATCTTGACAGCCTAGAGGAATAAAATAGTTTTCTTTTAAGAAAGACCTTCCTACCTGGCAAAGTTCTCCGAACTAACCTCAGGAGGGGCCAAAATTCAGAGAGCTGTCCCACAGACTAGTCAAGCAACAGCCTGGCACAGTCATACTCATTGAATCATATCTTAGTCCAAATAGAAAGATTTTTAAAAATATGGATAAATGTCCTTTTCTTGTCCTTAAGGTGTGAATTTATAAATGTTGTGGCTAAGTTAAGTTCACTAGTTCCTTAGATACAGTCAGAAGGAGCAAGTGTTGCAATTCTCATGAGTTCTCGCTTTGTTGGTTGATTTTGGGATGCTGACTTCTTGAATCGATTAGTTCATTTGCTCAAAGAGAGAGAGGGAGATGGAGAGAGAGACAGAGAGAGAGAGAGATCTTTAGCCTGTTTCTTCTGCTGAAGCCTTTTTCAAAAATCTCTGCTCTGGTGATCTCTGTCTTTGGCTTGGCAAACTCGCTTTTAAAGTCCTGTTGGCTGTATAGCCCAGATGAATTCAATTAGCATGTCTGTTGCAGTCCCTGTCCTGTGAACAGGTATTCACATTTTTGGATGTTTTGGGGTTTTTTTCACACTCCACAGAGTTGGGAGGTCAAGTGTCTGTTCCCATTTGGGTGGAACGTAGTTGTAAAACCTAGCTGGCCAGCAATTCCCCATTGTTTTAACAAGATTAAAGTTTATTTAAATCCAGCACTTAGCATTTTAGTATCTCTTCCTTAGATACTTATGAGTTTTGGTGCCTATAAATGATCAGAAATGTCTCTCTCTTGATATTCTCTTGGGGTGGGATGGGTAGTGATCCTTGCTGGCGTATCTCACCTTCTTCTTAAAACCAAACTCGCATTTTCAAGCACTTTGTACTGTCTCATTTAAAATTACAGAATTTCCAGTCAATTGAATATTTTTAAAATCATACTTCAAAAATAAAGGGGTATAGATCCATGATGCCACCTACTGCCCTCCCTCAGCAGATGAATCATCGAATTCCTACAGTGCAGAAGGAGGCCATTCGGCCCATCGAGCCTGCACCGACAACAATTCCAGCCAGGCCCTATCCCCGTAACCCCACATATTTACCCTTCTAATCCCCCTGACACTAAGGGGCAATTTAGCATGGCCAATCAAATTAACCCATATGTCTTTGGACTGTGGGAAGAAACCAGAGCACCCGGAGGAAACGCACGCAGACACAGGGAGAATGTACAACCTCCGCACAGACAGTGACCCAAGCTGGGAATCGAACCCGGACCCCTGGTGCTGTGAAGCAGCAGTGCTAACCACTGTGCCACTCCAACAGCAGTAGAATCAGTAGTCTTCCATGTTGAACACCACTTGGAAGAAGTACTGAGGGTGGCAAGGACACAGAATGTATTTTGCATTGGGGACTTCAACATCCTTCACGAAGAGTAGCTGAGCAACACCACTACTAACCAAGTTGGCTGAATCCTTAAAGGGTGTATATGCAAGACTGGGCCTGCAGCAGATGGTGAGTGAAGCAACAAGAGGAGAAAAAACATTTACGTGATCTTGCCTTCACCAATTGACCTGTCACAGATGGGTCTACCCATGGCAGTGTAAAGTAGGAGTAACCACTGCACAGTCCTTGTGAGAGGAAGTCCTATATTCATACTGACAATACCATCCACTGTAATATGTGGCATAACAGTTGTACTAAATGGGATAGATTCAGGACAGATCCACTGACAATACCATCCACTATAATATGTGGCATAACAGTTGTACTAAATGGGATAGATTCAGGACAGATCCAGCAGTTTAAGATTAAAACTGGGATTCATGAGGCACTATGAGCAGCAGCAGTGTTACATTCAACCATGATCTCTAATCTTATGGGAGTAGGAGAGCATGGCAGGAACAGCACCAGCCATACTTAAAAATGAGGCACAAATCAGGCGAAGCTGCAACACAGTTGCAGTATGCTTGCTAAACAGTGGAAACAACATGCAACAGACAGAGCTAAGCGATTCTCCCAACCTACATGTCAAACCAAAGCTCGGTAGTCCAGTTGTGAATGGTGGTGGATAATTAAACAACTAACAAGAGTTGGCGCCACAAATATCTCCATCCTCACTGATGGTTTAGTGCAAAAGATAAAGTTGCAACCATCTGCAGTCAAGGATGATCCATCTCAGCCTCCTATTATGGTCCCCAATATCACGGATGCCAATCTTTAGCCAATGCAATTCATCCCATGTGATATCAAAAAAAGGCTGAAGACATTGGATACCGCAAAGGTTACGGTCTCTAACAATGCACAGGAGTAGGCCATTACTGCAGACTTGTGCTCCAGAATAGGCCACACCCCTAGCTAAGCTGTTCCAATACAATACTGGCATCCACCTGACAATGTGGAAAATTGCCCAGGTATATCCCATTCATAAAGAGCAGAACAAATCCAATCCAACCAACTGCTGCCTCATCAGTCTACTCTCTGATGGAAGCTGTCATTGACAGTGTTATCAAGCAGCACTTAACAGCAACAGGCTGCACACCAATGCTCAGTTTGAGGCTTGCCAGGGCCACTCAGCTCCTGATCTCATTACAGCCTTGGTTCAAACACAGATTCAGAATTCCATGAATTTAGGTGAGAGTGACTGCCCTTGATGTCAAGGCAGCATTGGACTGAATGTGGCATCACAAACAGCCTCGTAAAGCTGAAGGTCATGGAAATCGGGGAAAAACTCTCCATTGGCTGGAATCATGTTTGGCACAAAGGAAAATGGTTTTGGTTGTTGGAGGCCAAACATTTCAGTCTCAGGACATAGCTTCATGAGTTCCTCAGGGGAGTGTCCCAGGTTCATCTTCATCTGCTTCATCAATGACCTCCCTTGCATCATAAAGTCAGAAGTGGGGATGTTCATGGATGATGGCACAATGATCAGCACAAGTCGCATCGCCTCAGATACTGTAAGGGCGGGATTTTACGACCTCCCGAAACAATAAGATCCCACACGAGGTCAACGGACTTTTCCATGGTCCGCCACTCGCCCGCTCCAATTCCTGTGGTGGGCGGGCCGGTAAAATTCCAGCCAAACTGTCTCTGTCCATATGTAGCAAGATCTGGACAACTTTCAGATTATGTCTAATAAGTGGAAAGTACAAAGACCAGTCAATGACCCTCACCAACAAGAGAAAATCTAACCACCTCTCCTTGACATTCAACAGTATTGTTGTACATCTTGCGGTTTACTATTGACCTGAAACTAAACTGGAGCAGCCATATAAATAGTGTGACTATCAAAGCAGATCAGAGCAGGGAACTCTGCAGCAAGTAACTCACCTCTTGACACCCCAAAGTCTGTTCACCATCTACAAGGCATAAGTAAGGAGTGTGACAGAATGCTCTCCACTTGCCTGGATGAATGTAGCTTCAATAACACTGAAGAGGTTCGACATCATCCAGGAAAAAGCAGCCCAATTGATCGTCACCCCATCCATGACTTTAAACATTCACTGCCCCCACCGTAAGCTTATCATGGCAGCAATGTACATCAGCTATAAGATGTACTGCAGCAACTCCTCAAGCCTCATCAACTACTTCTTCCAAACTTGCAACCTCTACCATCAAGAACAAGGGCAACAAACACATGGGAACACGACTATGGGCAAGTTCCCCTCCCAGCCATACACCATCCTGACTTGAAACTATGTCACCGTTCCTTCACTGCAACTGGGTCAAAATTCTTGAACTCTCCTCTACCACGATACCTCCACCACATGGGCTGCAGCAGTTCAAGAAGATGGTTCACCAACACCTTCACAAGCAATGGCCAACAAATGTGACCTTTTTAAAAACCTTCTCGAAGGGTTGACTGAGCTTGTGCAGTGAGTGGTTGAGCCATTCAGATCAATAAGACCACAATTTTAATCTCCAATCCAGACCAAATTTCCTTAACTTAACTGGGTGCTAGTGGGGTGCTTTAATTTCGCTTTACATCCCCAAGGTCCAGAGGGAAAAATTGATCATTACTCTCATTCCTGACTGCCCTTCTGTAATTCTTGCTAAAAGTATGGATTTGTCATGATGGTGAAAACCAGAATAGCCTGCTAATGCCATCCCATAGATAACAGCAGAAATTCTCCCGTCTTGCCTGCTGCAGGAATCAGTAGCAGACAAGACAGAAAATTCGGCAGACCATTCAAAGATCCATTGAGTTTGAGTGGCAATTTCCGGTCTTGGGGTGAGCACGGCTGGAGAATCCTGCCCAAAGGTACTGAACAAAAGAAAAGAAGGTGAATGGCATCCAGACAAGGGGTTGTATTCAGAACAGAGTGGAATCATAGATTATCAATGTAGAAGAAGGAGTTATATAGAAATTAGATAGTTTGAAAATTATTAAACGTGTAGGGCGGGATTTTACAGCCCGCCTCCCTGCAGCATATTTTCTGGCGGTGGAGGGTGTTAACCATTGGCTGCCAGTGGAATCTTCCAGCCCCGCTGATGTTCCAGTCCCATCGATGTTCCAGTCCCACCAATGTCTACAGTGTTTTGCATGGCTCACCTGTCCTGTCACCGGAAAGCCTGCCGGGGCTGGAGTGGTCGCTTTCAGTGGGACTGGACAATTCCACCAATGGGAAGGGCTGGAAATTCCTGCTCTCAGTTCCAGTGCTGGATAGAATTATGACAATACAAACATGGCCCATTTTAAAATGAACTATTTAAGAACATCGCCTATGATTGCAATGAAAGTAATTCCTTTCGACCAAAGTCTTTTTGTGGAAATAAATACTGACCAAAAGATGACTTACAGTAGTCGTGGGATAACTACTCAAACTTCCAATTTTCCAACAATTGTATCATGAGGAAAGTATTTAATTGTATTCAAACTTTGATATAATTTGTATTTGTGTAACATGCTCATAATAACATAAGGAAAAAAAAATGAAATTAGTGAATACTGCTCAGTGTAAGTTCCATCAATTATCAAAAACTTCAATTATGTTTGTATAAAATGGGGAGTTGATTTTAATGACATTTATCGTAAGTGTACTATTATATATCTTAATTCACAATGTTCCACTGTGACAAATTGCCAAATCTAGGGTTAAGAATTAATTGCCCTGAAATCTTCTCCAGTTCACATTCATTGTGATTTTAATTAGGATTTTGAACACTGAGCTGAGATAAACTGTCAGGAATTGCTATATTCTTTTGCCAAACAATCAATTACCGTAAAATCTTGCATAAAAGTCATAATCTGAATACGAATCACTTCCTCGTTCTTGAGCACATTATGTAAATTGTGCTACTGGATAGGGTAGCTCGCAATCAATTGGAAGAATTTAGAGGAGATTTTGAATGCTGTGTAGTATCTCCAATTGTTCAGTCAGTGTGTTTTTCTGACAGTTTGGGAATTATCTTTATCTATCAAAAGCCTTGTACATCGTCCACACTTACTGCCAATGTTGAAGTTCTTCAAATGATGTTGGTAGGTTTAAAATCCAGCTAGCAATCATTTTTAAGGAACTTCAAGCCAATTCCCAGAAATGCCTCACTCTTCCATTGAGAAAGGGATTTCTGGAGAGCCAACATTCTTATAAGTTGAGGAAACATGCATTATTAAGAAGAGCGTGCTGAGTATCTATTTTAAATCATTTTTCAGTGATAATGGAATACCTTTATATTTAAAATATACACATTGTAACACTATACTGTGTTAAATGGATTTCCTCAAGTCTCTCTTTTGGGGCTGTAAGATTAGCTTGCCTCAGTCTGTCACCTCCCGAAGCATTCACCCAGTGTGGGAGACTCCCATTGGAGGCCTGAATGTGAATCCCAAGTCACCATCCATGAATGAAGGGGACTGAAAGACTAATGATGAGGCTGAATTTGAACCAGGATTGGTTGCTGCTTGACTCTCCACTCATAGACAGTCCCTGAGGATGAAGGATCACTTGCTTCCACTCTGATTCAATGGGTTCCGAAATGGCTGATAAGTCCAAGGTGCGATCTGCAGATTTTGCCACATGAGGGGCAGGTGGTGTTTGAAGGGTTGAATAAATGGGTTGTTTGGAAGTTTGTGTTCTCCCTCAGATATCATAACTTCACCTCTGCGCGTTCCTGACGAAGTCTCTCGATATGTTTGGTTCACTCCTGAATAACATTCCTCCATTTTGGTCAATCACAAGCCTCCCTTGGGTTGGTGGGTATGTTCGACTTCTTCGGGAGGCTGAAGGACATTCCTAAAGCATTTCCGCTGTTTTCCTGGGACTCTCCTGTTGAGACCAAGTTCTGAGTGCAGCAGTTGCTTTGGAAGTTTGGTCTCAGGCTTATGAATAACATGTGCCACCCAGCAGAGCTGGTGTTGAGTGAATAGCACTTGATGCTTAGTAAATTAGCTTGGGAATGGACTCTGTTGTTGGACCACCCTGCTTGCCCCTAGATTTGTAGGATTTTGTGAAAGCACAGCTTGTGATCATTCTCCAATGTTTTGAGGTGCCTGCTGTAGGTCGTTCGAGTCTCCAAGCACCAACCTTAGTCATAGTGCTATGGTGGGCAGATGAAACTTGTGTTTGCGCCTACTCATAAACTGATCTTCAGGTCATTGTCGACTCCTTCTCCAAAGCACGTGGAAAAATGGGCCTTTCACCATACACTCAGAGAACTAAGGTCCTCTTTCAATCATCTGCAGCAGTAAAACACCTCTCCCCACTTGAATAAAATCAATGTCAAGATCCAGGAAAATATAGACCATTTTCTGCATCTTGGAGTCACCTCTCGTTGAAGGCAGATGTAGATGATGAAATTGATCACCACTACCAATGTCATCTCAATCTTCAACGGACTGAGGAAGAGAGTATTTGATGACCAGGATGTTAAACACAAGACTAAGGTCATGGTTTCGCAGGCAGGTTTGTTATTTGACAGCCAGCGCCAGATTCACATTCAAAGAATCGGAAATTGTGCAAACACAGACACAGAAATGATAAGTTGACTACATTAATATGTTAACAAAGAAATAGCTGGTGCAATCAAAGCACACAGTGATATTTAAATGATTGTCCTGACCCCGTGGCTGAGCTGTTAACATCACTTACAAAGTAACAACAGTGGTTCCACTACAAATGGATGGGCCCCCCCACAACTGTTGGAATTGTTAATCTCAAAGCTGCTACAAAATGTAAAACTCATTCACCAGTCTGATGATACTGATAAGCCCAGAATCTTCCCCATCAGAAACAACTCTGTAAGTTCAAATGGACTATTCACAACCTCGGGATGTAGAATCGATTCAAGATTTAAGATGTCACAATCAAAAGCGAGGGTTGCATCAATCATTGTCATGGGTGTGATCTTTGTATGATAAGAAGCATGTAATTAGAGACAGAGGGAGTGACTTACAAGAATAACAACAGACAGGAGAGATCACTCTCCAGGTGGGACAGGCTTCAGGATGAGTATTGTTTGAAAACATTCACAAGAATGATTCCTGGGATAAACAATTGTGGCAATGAGGTTGGGTTTGTTTACCTTGGAGAAAAGAAGGCTGAGAGGTGACGTGACAAAGGCATTCAAGATCCTGCGGGGTATGGACAGGGTGAATAGTGAGAAAGTGTTCCCTCTCAAGAGAATATCAAAAAAATTAGAGAGCCTAGATTCAAAATAATGGGCAAAAGGAGAAGAAGTGATGTGAGGAAAAGTTTATTCACCCAGAGGCTAGTTAGAACAAACTTCCTGCGAGGGTGGTAGAGGCAAGCTTGATCGAGGTATTCAAAAGAGGTATTCAGATTGCTATCTGAAAAGAAGGAATGTGCAAGGTTACTGGGATAAGGCAGGGTAGTGGGACTAGGTAAAATGGTCTTTCAGAGAGCCAGTGCAAACTGTATGGGCTGAATGGCCTCCATCTGCACTTGAAAGATCTGTGATTCTGTGAAGTGAAGGGATGTTATAGGAAATAGCATGTGTGAGTATTAACTGTAATTGAATGGAGCACGGAACTGACATCTGTATGTTAGCTGTGGTACAATAGTTAAAAATGTACCGAACATACATGAGCTGGAATGAAACATGTTCCCTTTTGTGATGTTTAAGGACTTGGAAAGGATGAATTGCATTGTCCATTTTTGGCATCTATTATAAGCAAATACCCCCAGGTTCAGATGTCACACAGGCAACTGTAATTTAAATCTGCCTTAATTTTTTCATTGAGTCTTCTTTATTACACTGATGTGATTTTTTTTTCCATTTCCCACGATAACCATTTTGTGTACGTTAGGCCAAGCTATCTTTTGTGAATCAGTACTTTTAGGAATTCGGTTATGTCTGCTGGAAATCACATCACATAGAATCCTTGCCGCTAGCAGATAGAGAATGTTTTTTTCCCAAATGAAACCAAATCCCAGGAGCAGTGGGGGAGGTGATGATGTAGTGGTATTGTCACTGGACAAGTAATCCAGAGATCTAGGTTTGAATCCCACCATGGCAGATGGTGAAATTTGAAATCAATATAACTTAAAAGTCTAACGATGGCCATGAAACTATTGCCATAAATGTCCGTTGTCCTTAATTGTGATGCACTAATATCCTTTAGAGAAGGAAATCTGCCTTACCTGGTCTGGTCTACATTTGACTCCAGATCCAGACTCTAAAAATGTCCTCTGAAGTGGCCTAGCAAGCCATTCAATTCAAGAGCAATTAGGGTTGGGCAATAAATGCTGGTGCAACCCACATCCCATGAAGGAGTAAAATGAAAGTAGGACAATATTGCCTCCAGTTGACTGCAACAGCTTAGGAACTTCCTGTAATGTATTCCATTCAGGCTAAAATTAATTACCAGAGTGAGGGACAGGTAAACTTGGAAATCTTCTATTCACAAATGTTGCTGCTTCTCGATCAATACGTTAGATGTAGTGGGCTGTGAGTAAAGCATGCTCCTGATCTCCAATAAGTAACAGCAGTGATGATGGTCAAAGTGGTGAAGCTTCAGCCTAGACACTTGCATCAAGTGGATCTTTCTCTAACCCCAGCTATGACTGTAACATGACATTCTGCACTCTCTCCTTCTCTATGAACGGTATGGTTTGTCTGTACAACGCGCAAGAAACAATACTTTTCACTGTATACTAATACATATGACAATAATAAATCAAATCAAATCAAATCAGACTTTCATCAATCTAAGTGCGAGATGACAGCAGTGATGATAAAAAAAGCGAATGGTAAAATGTGGACAAATCTACGATACCTCCACACTCCTCACCAGATGGCATCATTACTGTGACTAAAGTTGCTAAACACCCGTTTATTGGTAATTTATGCAGGCATTTTAACAAAGGGTTTTCCCTTGATTTCTTAATGATTAGCATGCCATCCACCCCGACTAGACAAAGGTTGCCCTTTATTTATAACAGGAAGTGACTTGGAGCAGCCATCGTGTTCACATCAGCTGACCAGCCTCATCCTGCTTTACAACCCTTGGTCTATAGCTTTGAATGTTATGGCATTTCAAGTGCATATGCAAGCAGTTTTTAAATGTTATGAGGATTTCTGCCTCCATTATTCTTTCAGGCAGTGAGTTCCACCAGATCTCCACCACCCTCTGGGTGAATATATTTTCCTTCTTGCACTAACCATATGTTCCCTCCTTATGAACACTTCAACCAAGAGGAGTCGGGCTTTCTTATCCACAGTATCGGGACACCTCATAATTTTATACACTTCAATTACGTCTCCCCTTATCCTCTCCTGTTTCAAAGGAAATAACGTACTCAACCTACCCAATTTTTCGTTGCAACTAAAATTCTCCAATCCAGGCCCTTGAGTCTCCCCTTTTGAACAGCTTTCCTGTAGTCCGGGGACCAGAACTGCATGTAATACGCAAGCTGTGGCCTAACAGGTGGTTTGCATTTCAAGCATACCCCCCACCATAAAATAAAGATCACAATGTGACAGATTAGATCATTGCAGTGAATGCAGGCAACTAATAGGAGATGGACTGTTCTCCTAGAAACAGTTATACATTTAATGGAAGTGGACAATATTTGAAAAGATAAATAAGACAAATTTTCAGATCTTCTAATCTCAATTGCAGCGAACGTGGAGATGTTTGCTGCTGTTGAGGGTCACAATGGTATCTGGAGTTCCAGTGAGCAGATTTCCATTTCAACCCACAACTTCCACTCCATCAGAAATGGCTTTTTGGGAGCCCTTCCTGCCAGGACTCACCAACATGGGTGGCACAGTGGTTAGCACTGCTGCCTCACAGCGCCAGGGACCTGGGTTCGATTCCCGGCTTGAATTACTGTCTACGTGGAGTTTGCACATTCTCCCCGTGTCTGTGTGGATTTCCCCCAGATGCTCCGGTTTCCTCCCACAGTCCAAAGGTGTGAGGGTTAGATGGATTGGCCATGCTAAATTGCTCCTTAGTGTCAGGGAGACTAGCAGGGTAGATGTACAGAGTTATGGGGATAGAGCCTGGGTGGGATTGTGGTCAGTGTAGACAAGATGGGCTGAATGGCCTCCTCCTGCACTGTAGGGATTCTATGATTCTCACACATAATCTGAGACAGTTTGATCTATACTTATGCTGTCTTCTATATTGGTTACTTCGACATGTTCTCAGCCGGTGTAAAGGCTGCTCAGGAGTGCAGCCCTTTAAAGCAGAACGAGTGTCACCACTGATCACATCCCCGCACGCAAGACACTGCTCACCAGTGGGGGAGGTAATGGCTCAGTGGTATTATCACTGGACTATTAATCCAGAAACTCAGCTGATATTTTGCGGACCTGGGTTCAAATCCTACTACGGTAGATGGTGGAATTTCAATTTAACAAAATATCTGAAATTAAAAATCTACTGATGACCATGAAACCATTGTTGATTGTCAGAAAAACCCATTTAGTTCAGTAATGAAATTGAGGAAGGAAATCTGCCGTCCTTACCCAGTCTGGCCTACATGTAATTCTAGAGCCACAGCAATGTGGTTGACTCTCAACTGCCCTTCAAGGGCAACTAAGGACGGGTAATAAATGCTGGTCAGCCAGCAATGCCAATGTCCCACGAATGAATTAAAACAAAAATCCCCTCAAAACTCCGATACATCTCACACCCCTTATGACATTAATGAGTTCTCGACACTGCTCAGGACTCCTCCTGCAACGCCCAAACATTCTCCCCCACCTATGTCAATACTCACCCCCCCCTGCATTCCAACATCCCCCCCTCCCATCGTTCCTTGGCTCACCATCCAGAATCCCCAGCTTCTTATGCTGGCTGGTGTCAGATCAGGGTCAGCACTGTCTGGAGTGGGGTGGGTATCAATTATTTGTTGTTTCTGTGAAAGGTAGTAACATTTCTTTAGATTATTATTTATCTTTATTTCCAGTTGCTTTTTTACATAATTTCAACAATTGCCATACAACGTAACTTGATCAACCCACATTGACATTCTGTAGAGAAGATGTGTTACCTTTTTCATTTGTTTGTGGGATCTGAGCATGAATGGAAAGGCCACCATTTATTGCCTATCGCTAAATGTCCAATTGAAGGCGGTGACAGCCATTGCTTTCCACTACTGCAATCCATTTAGAGTGCGTACACGCACAACGTTATTCTGGCATTCTAGGATTTCCAGGATTTTGATCTCACAACAATGAATGGACACTGATATGGTTTCAAGTCAGGAATTTGTGTGGCTTAGAGGGGGACTAAGCTTAGAGATGATGTTCTTATCTGCCGACCACCCTTGTTCTTCCAGATGACAGTATTGGAGGGTGACGTTGAAAGAAACCTTGGTGAGTTGTTGCAGATGGTGCACACTGCTGCCACTGTGCACTGGTGATAAAGGGAACTAAAATTTAATGTGTTGGATGGAGTGCCAATCAAGTAGGTTACTTTTTCCAGAATGGTGTTAACCATCTTGAGGTTGCTTGGAGTGGCACTCAGGCAGGGAGGTGGAGAGCACAAAATCATGCAGCTGACTTGTACTTTGTAGATGATAAAAAGGTTTTGAGGGTCAGGGACTGAGTTATTAGAATATCCAAGTTATCGTGATGTAACTGCAGTATTTTTGTAGCAGGGTGTCCTGTTAAGTTTCCATGCGATTGTGACCTGGAGAATGTTGATGGTGGGGAATTCGGTGAAAATAATGTCTTTGAATATCAACGGGAGGTGGTTAGATTCTCTCTGTTGTAACTTGACAAGATTCAGTTCAAAACTGAATCTTGTCTTACTGAATCTTTCGGCTAACTGCATTGGGGCATCAACTGCTTTATTATCTCAGGAACTGCAAATGGAACAAAACACTGTGAATCATCAGAAACATCTCACTTCTGACCTTAAGTTGCAGGGAGTACAAGTCAGCTGCATGATTTAGTGCTATCCACTTCCTTGCCTGAGTGCCACTCCAAACAACTAGGCTGTAGAGAAAGGTCAACTTAATGCAAGGTAGGTCCATTCAAAAGTCTGACAGCAGCAGGGAAGAAGCTGTTCTTGAGTTGGTTGGAGGTTGTTTTCGTTAGAGAGAAGAAGGTTCAGAGGTGACTTAATAGAGGCATACAAGATGATCAGAGGATTAGATAGGGTGGATAGTGAGAGCCTTTTTCCTCGGATGGTGTTGGCTAGCACAAGGGGACATAGCTTTAAATTGAGGGGTGAGAGATATAGGACAGATGTTAGAGGTAGGTTCTTGACTCAGAGAGTAGTAAGGGCGTGGAATGCCCTGCCTGCAGTAGTGGTGGACTCATCAACGTTGAGAGCATTCAAGTGGTTATTGGATAAACATATGGATGATATTGGAATAGTGTAGATTAGAGGGGCTTTAGATTGGTACCACTGGTCGGCGCAACATCGAGGGCCGAAGGGCCTGTACTGTGCTGTAATGTTCTATGTGACCTCAGGCTTTTGTATCTTTTTCCCGACGGAAGAAGGTAGAAGAGGGTAAGTCAGGGGTGCAGGAATCCTTAATTATGCTGGCTGCTTTTCCGAGGCAGCAGGAAGTATAGACAGAGTCAGTGGGTGGGAGGCTGATTTGAGTAATGGACTGGGTTTCGTTCACGACCCTTTGTTGTGTCTTGCGATCTTGGACAGAGCAGGAGCCATGCCAAGCTGTGACACAAACAGAAAGAATGCTTTCTATGGTGCATCTGTAAAAGTTGGACAGAGTTGTAGCTGACATGCCAAATGTCCTTTGTCTTCTGAAAAAGTATAGGCGTTGGTGTGCTTTCTTAATTATAACTTCAGCATGGAGGGACTAGGACAGGTTGTTGATGATCTGGACATCTAAAAACTTGAAGCTCTCGACCATTTCTACTTCGTCGCCATTGATGTAGACAGGGGCATGTCCTCTACTATGCTTCCTGAAGTCGATGACTATCTCCTTCATTTTGTTGACATTGAGGGAAAAATTATTGTCATTGCACCATGGCTAATCCACCTAACCTGCACATCTTTGGACACTAAGGGGCAGTATACCATGACCAATCCACCTAACCTGAACAAATTTGGACTCTGGGAAGAAACCAGAGCACCCGGAGGAAACCCACACAGACACGGGGAGAACATGCAAACTCCATACAGATATGCATCCAAAGCTGGAATTGAACCCAGGTCCCTGGTGCTGTGAGGCAGCAGTGGCAATCACTGTGCTGCCCTAATCACTTATAAATTTTCAATGCTAGAGATGTTGTTTGGCACTAGTCAAACCTTACTCTCTCATAAAGGGTACTCGGACTGAAATGGACAAGCCCTAACATTGTAGCAAGTTCTCCGTTCAGTATTTCAGCTGGAACAAACAGAACCATTGAAAGGTATATCCAATTTCTCCATTATAATCGCTTCATGATACTGCCTGACCGACTGAATATTTCCTATATTTTCTATTTTGTTTTCAGGTGGTCTTGCTTGTCCTCTATTACATTGCCTCTTTCATTTATTTTGGTGAATCCTGTGTTGAAGGTGAGGGAAGGTAATACATTCTGCTTCAGGAAACTTGTATCGTCCCCACCATTTATATTCCCTGCGCCCATGACAGATGACTGTGCATACCGGACAATTAACAATAATAATTTCCCTCACCATATTTGACAATTACAAAGGTGGCACTTACAGTGTACGCAGCACACCGGCTATTTCAGGCAATTCAATAAGCTTTTTGCGCCTCATTAAAGCGTGATTACCTTAATTACCTTAATCCTCTCTACTTACCATTTTAAAAGCACAGCTGATTTCAGGCAAATTGGCGCGTTTAATAGATGTCTTTCAGCTTGTACAGTTAGCTATTCACCTAAACTGAGTGCCTCAGCACTGCAGTGCAACTCTTTGAATTGAGCAGGGGGTGAAATTGTGGTTGACTGACAGGCTTATATTTCATTACCGACCATCACTCAGACCACTGAGATTTCATCATCTGTCAGAGCACTGAGTTTCCTCTCCTCTTTGGATGGTGTTAGCTCCGACATGAACAAGACAGGGTTGGAAGCTGAACTGGCTGTTGACACCATCTCCATCTTAATTTTGCACTTCACCAGGAATATGCAGTGAAAACCAAAGCACCAAGTGTTCCCAGGTAAAGGTGCATTAAATTAACAGAAGGAATCTGTGTCCCTCTTCCAATACAATGTAGCTCCTCCTAAATTTAGAAGAAACCTGCAGGAGAAGCCTTTGGGTTGCTCTTTAAAGTTTCTCTCAACCACCATTCTTATGTCTGCTGAACCGATTGCCAAACTGGTGTTCGACAGGAAGCAGTTTCAAAATATGGCCCCGTCTTCCCAGGAAGTGGATTTAGATTGTTGAAGCTACCTTCTGCAGGGTATCCATCTTTGCAAGAAACATGTCAACTGCACAGCAAGGGGAAAAAATGCTTAATTCAGCTAGTGCTGGCCTCCCCAAGGTGCAGTGGGTTATCGATGGGACCTGGGTATGGTTGAATGCTCTACTTCAGGAACCTGCCACTTGAGGAACAGCTACCATTTTTGATAAATATGCTAATTATGCAATATCCAACTGAGAATTTTGCATGTTAGCTCAAAGCTTTGGAGTAGCACTTCTGAAGGGGATGTGCAGCCACAAGAGATAATTTTTCACAGCATTTTGAAGTGTGTTTAGCTATAATTAAACGCTTTAATGATCACTTAGATTGACTTACTTCCCAGTGCAATACTTCAACCGGACTTGCGCTGCCGTTCCCAGCAGTTTCTTCTCTCACATGGTTGATCTGCAGGGTAAGCCATTGGCCGCACCATCGATACTGTCCCTAATTTACCACTGAGTTTGCCAAAGTTACCAGATAAGAACTTGGCCAATGCAAATGGAATAACAAGTGTCCAAATGATGATGTGTTGCTAATCATTCAGGGAGTCTGGGTTGCTGTGGCAACATGTACTTTACATTCTCATTGTAGTCTGGAACAATGGATAGTGACAGTAGAGGCTTCAATTTTCTTTTCATCACAAGGCTGACCAGGAATTGCATTCTCTCTCTCCCTGCCATTGGCAATGTGTTAGAAGGATTTGCAAGTTGATACTCAACCTGTTTAACCCACTTGATGAATGGACCTTTCTTGGCCATCATGTCTTGTTGTCGGACTCAAACCCAGAGCTTATGGCTTAGAGGCAGGAATGTTACCAACTCTGCCACAAGACCTACCCATATCGGAGCTGACACACACTCAGAAAAAAAGGATGCAACTATTTTGAACAAAATGATGAATCATTTGATTACACTCCTGACTCACCACTCTACAAATGTGCCCCTAATACAAGTGACTTAGCAAGAGAACAGTCTGTTCAAAAAAGATAGAAGCCTAAACAACGAGGAATGAATTCAGGCAGATATTAAATGAAGAATGTTGCCCTTTAACTTAGAATCATAGAATCCCTACTGTGCAGAAGGAGGCTATTCGGTCCATTGAGCCTGCATCGACAACAATCCCACTCAGGCCCTATCCCTGTAACACCACATAACACCACATATTTACCCTGCTAATCCCTCTGACACTAAGGGGCAATTTAGAATGGTCAATCAACCTAACCTGCACATCTTTGGACTGTGGGTGGAAACCGGAGCACCCCCCGGAGGAAACCCACACGACACAGGGAGAATGTGCATACTCCACACAGACAGCGACCTGAGGCCAGAATTGAACCGGATCCCTGGCGCTGTGGGGCAGCTGTGTGAAACACTATGCCACCCATCATCATAAGCAAAATCTTGCGTATTATTCTGCTATCCTAAAATTATGCCTTTGCCTGTAACTCTATTCTTAGTGTCCATGGTGTGGAGATGCCATTGTTGGACTGGGATGAACAAGATGAGAGGTCACACGGCACCAGGTTATAGTCCAACAGGTTTATTTGAAACCACAAGCTTTTGGAGCGCTGCTCCTTCGTCAGGTGAACTTCAAAAAAATATCAAATTAAACTTAGCACAGTACAGCTAAAGTTCAATGTAGAGTGTCTCGAAACCGGCAACCTCGGGGCTGATCCTGTGCTGGTTTACAGATCTCGCTAGTTTTCAGAGACAAGATTCATCCTCATGCTTATTATAACATGTCTGCTCCTGGGTGCTTATTCCTCCCTTAAGAGTCTTGTTTGATTCTAGCGTCTGGCTATTTCCCTTTGTTATGTTGCTTTCTTTTCATTCAAAAGGCCATATGAAGATATGAAATAAGAGCAGAAGTGGACTATTCTGCCCCTTGAGCCTGCTCCACCATTCAGTAAAACCATGACTGATCTGTTTGTGTTTCAAATTCCACATTCCCATTTAATATGTAAGATATGAGGGGAGTTTCCCCGTCCCGCCCGCCACAGGAATCATACTGGACGGCGGCGGTGGAGGGGGCGGGGGGGGGGGGGGGGAGCTGCGAGACCATGCAAAGGTCGATTGACCTCGGGCAGGATTTTCTGGTTTTGAGGCGAGCGCACCCCTTGTTTTCAGAGTTTACAAATAGCCGGATTTGAGGCATTGTGGCTATAATTTAAAGGAAATATGATAGTCATGTCAATAGCTTTGCTGGGCTGTGGAATGACAGTAACTTGTGTAGAAGAACATGTTGTAAACATTGTCACAGGATCTGGAGATATTCAAGTCAAAAACAAATGACGCTTCAAAGCAATCAATGGCAGAACTTCATCGTCAAAAAGGTAATCAATGCTATAGCCATGTCAGAAACAAGACTGGTGATTAGAGCATTTGTGAGTTAACCAGCGGATAATTTGAAAGTGCTGCAAGTACAATAGCACAGCAGGTACAAGTGAAATGAGATTATCTTCCTTTGACTTGGAGGAGATGAATCAAATTTACAAGAGAAGGCAGAGGAAGTGGTAGCAAGGTAAGCTTAGAATTGGATTTTAAAAACTGACATCAGACATTTCAACATAATATGGTATTAATTGATCAGTTTGCTGTCATTTAGTAACAGATAAATGCTCTCATTTCATCAAATAGAGGAATCGAGTTTCACTCCTACTGACATAGATCGATCCATTGTCATTCTAGCAGAGGTTGTATCTTTGTTGCACAACATGGCTCATTGGTTATTTTGTGAAACAGAGAGCGTGAGCCTATGCCATTTGATCACACACTGCTCAACCCACTTTTCCTCCAGCAGACATAAATAAATGGACAAATCTCTTTAGAAATGCCATTGTTTGTGACAATGATAAAAAATAATTCACGGTCTATTTGTTATCAATACATAGGCCTAGACAATGATGGCAGTAATGACAGTGAACCTGTCAGCATAGCGCCTATGTTAGCATACAAATGTTAATTTGGAGAAATTGGGACTGTTTTAAGAACTGAAGGTTGAGAGGAGATTTGATAGAGGTATTCAAAATTCTGGGCATTTGACAAAGTGAATTGAGAGAAACTGTTCCCACTGGCGGAAGGATTACGAATTGGAGGGAACAGATCTAAGATAATTCAAAAATGAAGCACTGGAGACATAAGGACAAACTTTTCACACAAGATCTGGAATGAGCTGCCTGAGAGTGTGATCGAGGCCGGTTCAATTGAGGCATTCAAGAGGGAATTGGATTATTAGCTGAAAATGAAGAATGTGTAAGATTATGGGCAGAAGTCAGGGGAATGGCACTGGGTGAATTGTTCATTCAGAGAACTGGCGTAGACATGATGGGCTGAATGGCCTCCTTCTGTGCTGGAACAAGTCCATGATTTTGATGTGTAATAAAAAGTATAAATCCAGAAGTTGCCATCAGTGGTCCAGTGCTTCTCCAGAGGGTGCACTGTTGATGTCTCATCAGAATGCAATCAATTAGAAATTACTGGATGGATGAGAACTCCGACACTAATACGGGTTGGATTTTCCTAATAGCTCCCACCACTGTGGCCAAAAGGAGGTCCCAAGCCCAGATGGGCAGACAGTGGGATTTCACTGGTGGCAGCCAATTAAGAGGCGACAACTAGCACTGCTGTCCTCCCAACCTCACAGAGCTGCCGGCCCCGACAATGTAACATTAAACTTGCTGAATTTCTCCGTGTTAAGAAATTTCACATTTTTACTTTTTTTAAATGGAAGTTTATTATATTTTAGTTCCTGTCACAATCCAATATGTGTGTCCTAATCACCTATTTCGCTATCTGTAACTTTAACAGCACAACGGTCCAGTAGTACTTACTTCCTGATTTGCTGACCAGGAATGCTTCAATGTGATTGGCTGTTATTCTACTTGACGATATCATTGCTGCTGGAGGCCTGGGGATTCCCTTGACTTTGTGTTAGATTTAAGCCACAGTCAGTAAAGATCTAGATCTTTGGGCAGCTTTTGTCCAGATCAGTGTTGGGCACTATTACTACACCATTTACTGTGAAAACCAACCCTGTCGGCACACACTTCGCAGTTCTATTGAGATCTTTGGCTTACATAGAATATGGGCTTACACAGGGTATAATATGAAATTGTTTGCATTCAGATATCAAATTGAGCCAGGGCGTGCAAATTGTTTCATTATCAGGCAGACTGGAATGACAATTCAATTTGTGCAGTGGTTCATTTTGCAAAGAAAGGGATATCAGAGGGCACCTTCTGTTTAATTGGCACATAATACAGACCTGCATGTTCAAGAAGAACTGAAGGAGCCTGAGGAACATACGAGGATTTGAATGTGTGAAGATTGGGTTTACCTGAAAATCCTGTCTGACGGCTGTTCTCCCATCACCAGATCAAAACCACGCTGAAACACTGTATACGGCCAGGGACTGCATGGAATAAAGATTAAAAAAGCAAACAGTTATTTCTCAGTCAATTTTGAATGAGAGCGAATGCTTCTCCATAATGAGCTGTATTTAAATAGCAGAAAGCACTGCAGCAAACACAAATTTAAAAATCCCCATGGTACCAAAGAACAGCTTGATTATGACTCCCTTTCACTTTAGGTATCCAGGAGAGTGGGGGAAAACATATCTGAATAGATTATAGTAATTTGATGTCATTTCCAAGATGATCGCATTTAAATAAACTGATGTATTTGCAGTATCTCCATAGATTTACTTTGGAGAACAGTGATAATGCAACATGAATACAATACGACAGTTGTGGTTAGTGATATCCCCATAAATCCAAAGTAATGATCCAAACAAAATGTAAATTTAATTTAATAGTCTTTCTTCCACCAACTTTTTTGCAAAGTCCACAAGCTACATACCCACAGTCTTAACCATGCTTTGCCCTCAATTCCTGCAATGATCATAGTTTACCGTGAATTAATTTACTGTGTTATCTCCCAGCCATAATAAGTGCCACCATTGCCATTGGCCAGTAAAACTGTAATCTACTTCAGGTAGCCACTGCTAAGTTCAAACCAGAAAAGTAGTTAAGACACTGTAGAACTGTGGATTTGATTTTGGGGTTCCTTTTTAAGATGATGAAAATCCATAACAAAATGATCCTGTTGAAAAACAGGACATCCAATTTACACAGTACTGAATAGTCCCCTTGAAACTGGACAAGCAATAAATCTGACACTAAACAGGTTTTCCAAGGATTATGTATGCCTTTGCATGAGCCAATGTCAACTCGGCTTATGGTTCAGTGAACCCTTCCAGGATTTGAGTACATAATCTCAACTGATACTCCATTATGGTACATTTGGGCTCGTTCACTGTGAAAGGTCCTTCCAATGAGACATTGAACCACTCTTCCATCGGCTTGTCCTAGCTGGTTCAGATACACCTCAAATGACACTACTTCAAGAATAGCAGGGTCTCCTAGTCAACGTTTTTAATTGAAGCAGACCCAAAGCAGACATTGGCATCAACACGTTGGTGGTGATTGAGACTGAGAAAGCAGGGGTGCTTTCTCTATGTCGCATTGAAACATCCTGAAGCACATCAGGAGCTCAAGGGGAAGACAAACACTATAATTCATCAAGATAAAGGCAAAATACTGCCGATGCTGGATTCTGAAACAAAAACAGAAAATGCTGGAGAAACTCAGCAGGTCTGACAGCATCTGAGGAGAGAGAATCAAGCCAACGTTTCGTGTCTGGATGACCCTTCATCATATTGCAATTTGGGGAGTTTACTCATGCATACACTGGCCGTGATGTCATTGCACTTCAAAGTAATCCATTAGATGTGAAGCTTCTGAAAGAACATCTGACATTGAGGCATTATATAATTGGAATTCTTTTATCTTCTTCAATCTACCCTTTGATTATCCAAAACTAAAAGGAATTTTATAACCAGTTCAAGCCACAGTTTAAACAGTTTTGGAATAATGTTGAAATTCAGCGATAGATTGACATAGATAAGGATTCTACTATATTTATAAGTTCTAGACAAATTGATTAAAATGTGAAATATTAAAATTGAGAATATAGCAAGAAGGATAGGGAAGAAAAAAGTACAACAGATCTTCATTTAGTTTTATTAATCCTGTAACATTAGTGATAAGTGGTAGTTAATATTCCAAACCATCAGTGAAATATTAAGTTAGTCTGGAGTTTGTTTGTGGGACATGACATTTCTAAAAGTGGTCAATGCAGGGGCACTGGGCTTTAAGAATTTCAGCAGTTAAAAAAAGCAAATTGAAATTTTAAAAAGGTTTAGCTGGTGCATTGAATGTTAGATCATAGAATCATAGAATCCCGACAGTGCATAAGGACCATTTGGCCCATTGAGCCTGTACAGACTCTCCGATAGAAGGTCTCACCCAGGCCTACCCCCACTCTTTTCTGCAACTTCACATATTTTCTTAGCTAATTCCCCTAACCTACACATCTTTGGACACTAAGGGACAATTTAACATGGCCAATCCACCTAACCTGCACATCTTTGGACTGTGGGAGGAAACCGGAGCACCCAGAGGAAACCCATGCAGACACGGGGAGAACATGCAAGCTTCACACAGACAGCTACCTAAGGCAGGATTTGAACCCAGATCCCTGGTACTGTGAGGCAGCAGTGCTAACCACTGGTGCCTCACATGCTGTGTTCGGATGCAGAAGTATAGAAAATATCAAAACAAAGTTCATGGAAAAGAGGAGCAACAAATGTAGATACACATGTTCGTAGCTGAATTAAAATGGAAAACTGAAAAGTTTGGAAGATCTCATAGAGTCATAGAGGTTTACAGCATGGAAAAAGGCCCGTCAGCCCAACTTGTCCATGGCACCCTTTTTTTTAACCCCTAAGCTAGTCTCAATTGCCGCATTTGGCTCATATCCCTCTATACCCATCTTATCCGTGTAACTGTCTAAATGCTTTTTAAAAGACAAAATTGTACCTGCCTCTACTACTACCTCTGGCAGCTTGTTCCAGACACTCACCACCCTCTGTGAAAAAATTGCCCCTCTGGACCCTTTTGTATCTCTCCCCTCTCACCTTAAACCTATGCCCTCTAGTTTTAGACTCCCCTACCTTTAGGAAAAGATATTGACTCGCTGATCTATGCCCCTCATTATTTTATCGACCTCTATAAGATCATCCCTAAGCCTCCTACGCTCCAGAGAAAAAAGTCCCAGTCTATCCTACCTCTCCTTATAACTCAAACCATCAAGTCCCGGTAGCATCCTAGTAAATCTTTTCTGCAGTCTTTCTAGTTTAATAATATCCTTTCTATAATAGGGTGACCAGAGCTGTACACAGTATTCCAAGTGTGGCCTTACAAAGTCTTGTACAACTTCAACAAGACGTCCCAACTCCTGTATTCAATGTTCTGACCAATGAAACAAAGCATGCTGAATGCCTTCTTCACCACTCTGTCCACCTGTGACTCCACTTTCAAGGAGTTATGAACATGTGCCCCCAGATCGTTTTGTTCTATAACTCTTCACAATGCCCTACCATTAACTGAGTAAGTCCTGCCCTGGTTCGATCTACCAAAATGCATCACCTCGTATTTATCGAAACTAAACTCCATCTGCTAATCGTCAGCCCACTGGCCCAATTGATCAAGATCCCATTGAAATCCTAGATAATCTTCTTCACTATGCCACCAATCTTGGTGTCATCCGCAAACTTACTAACCATGCCTACTAAATTCTCATCCAGCACCGATCCCTGAGGCACATTGCTGGTCACAGGCCTCCAGTTTGAAAAACAACCCTCCACAACTACCCTCTGTCTTCTGTCATCAAGCCAATTTTGTATCTATTTGGCTACCTCACCCTGGATCCCGTGAGATTTAACCTTATGCAACAACCTACCATGTGGTACCTTGTCAAAGGCGTTGCTAAAGTCCATTTAGGCAACATCAACTGTCCTCATCTACCTTCTTGGTTACCCAATCAAAAAACTCAATCAAATTTGTGAGACATGATTTTCCACTCACAAGGCTATGCTGACTGTCCCTAATCAGTCTTTGGATCCTTGCATGAGAAATAATAGTTACCAGGCTGAAAGCAATGTTAAATTTGCAAAATTAAGTAGGTGAGAATGAGAGGCATACAGACAGGTGTTTTGGTTCAGGTCAGAAACGCCAAAGTGTTTTATGGAGCCCGCCTGGATCATCTTGAATTTGGCTAGAATAAGCATGATTATGGTTCACCTCAGGTATGATTCAAATGATCCTCCAGGGAGCTTTTGTCAAACAAAGTTTAATTAAGAATATAGTTAACATGTACGGAAAGAAAATCAGCAATTACTTTTATCAATTATAAACAGAAACAAAATAACCACATTAATGTGGTTGTTAACAAATATATCTATCTAAGACGTTCCAATCAAAACCAAACTTCCTTTAGACAAAACCCTTTAAACAGGTTCAACACAGCAAAGTCTAATGCTCACACGATACTGGAATTGAGTCCTTTGGGTGAATTCTGCAGTCCTCTTGAATCACTCAGAACAGTTTGAAGTCGGACAGCTTCCCAAAACACCAGGTGTCCCAGGCAAGCCACCAACAGCAGATTCCCCTCTTTAGAAAGGCGAAACTATGTTTTCAGAGATAACCAGCAGAACTTCCAAAACACGGGGAGCAGGAACTTATTTTCAGCTTGATGCCCCTTCTAAAACTTAAATACTACTGCCAGCCAAAAACAGAAAATGAAACCTGGAATTCCCTAGGAAGGAACAAAAAACTTGACCAGAATCCATGACCTTCCTCCTAACAATGCAGGGCCATAAAACCAATCCCAGAGTAAACATAAGCAACTCCCATTTAAACCACTTAAGGAGCAATAAAAGGACTCCTCGGAGACACCTCGGCAACAATGACATCAGCTGAGGCTGAGTGGGAGAACATGATTTTTTTTAAAAGTCTCTTAAAGGTACACTACCTTCACTCAGGAAACAGACTGAAGAGAATAAAGTAAGTAAAACAAGTGATAAGTTTGAGAAATGCTGCTGTATTAGGCTGACAACCCACTCTAATGGGTTCCATCAGTGGGCTATGTTTAAGATGAGTTGTGCAGGAATGATGGCATTTAAAGATCTCTGGTAGAAAAACAATTGCAATCAGAATTTAATGATTTCTGCTATAAAAGTAGCTGAAAAGTTATTTATCAAGAAACAAGGCAGGAACATAAAGAGTTAACCAAAAATGTTAACCAAAAACACACACAAAGGGTAAATATAATGTAGAAATCCCTAATCACAAACTAACTGGAAGGAAACAAAACATTTGCACAACCATTTTGAATAAATTATCTTAGTGTGTGAACTGCTGCCCGCACAGGAATGCTTACATGTGAAACAAATCTGGTTGGAATATGAACAACTTATTTTCAGGTCTACATTTTCAGGTGACAAGGGAAATGGTTTAGAGCTGGCAAACTCCTGGAGTTAAAGGATTCTCACCCATGCATACCTAAACTCAAAGCTGTTGTGCTTTTTCATACTGCAAAAGCAGCAATCCAATAAACCTGGCATTGATAACTTATGGAATGTACAATGTCAGTAACACTGAGGATCTGGCTTCACCTGGCAAACAGAAAAGCAGATCCAAGAATGATCACAAAATAGCTGCCCTGAGGTGCAGCTAGACTTTTGCGAGCCAACACTCCAAAGCTTTTCTTACAATTTTGCAGTCTTTTCAATTTTATACATTACAATCAGCAGAGCATCTACACTGGTGGTGGACCAGCCAACCCACTGTACACCAACTCCCCAGGCAGATAACCCTGGAACCAGCGTTCATATATAAAACTAGAGGTTGACCATCGGGAAATAATTTGACCAGCGAGAATCTAAGAAGGTTAACTTGGTCAGGCTCAAGAGCAAGCATTTTGCAATTTAAGCTATACAGTTTTAATCTGCAGTAGCAAGGCTGTTAAGCATAGCTTCCCCACAGATCCCAGTCTGTGAAGCAGTAGCTGACTAATCAGCTTACTTTCTATAGCTGTCCATGTAATCATCCCAAAATAATATTTTTTACCCTTCCTTGGGATGTCAGCATTCCTCGCAAGGCCAGCATTTATTGTCCATCCCTAATTGCCCTTGAAAAGGTGCAGATGAGTCAACTTCTTGCACTGCTGTAGTCCTTGTGGTGTAGGTGCTGTAAGGAAGGGTGTTACAGGTTTTTGATGCAGTGACAGTGAAGGAATGGTGGGTAGAGTTCCAATTCAGGGTATTGTATAGCTGGGAGGAGAACTTGCACGGTGGCACAGTGGTTAACACTGCTGCCTCACAGCGCCAGGTGCCTAGTTTCTATTCCTGGCTTGGGTCACTGTCTGTGTGGAGTCTGCATGTTCTCTCTGTATCTGCATGGGTTTCCTCCAGGTGCTCCGGTTTCCTCCCACAGTCTGAGAGACGTGCTGGTTCGGTGCATTGGCCATGCTAAATTCTCCATCAGTGTACCCGAACAGGCGCCGGAGTGTAGCGACTGGGGGACTTTCACAATAACTTAATCGCAGTGTTAATGTAAGCCTACTTGTGACACTAATCAATAAACTGCAGTGTTCCCATGCATCTGCTGCCCTTGTTTTTGTTTGGTGGTAGAGATTATGCAATTGCAAAGTGTTGTCTAAGTAGCTTTGAAGATTTGCTGCATTGCATCTTGTAGATGGTACACACTACTGCCTCTGTTCATTGTTGGTGGAGATAGTCAATGTGGTGGATGAGTGCTGATAAGTGGGTTGTTCATTAAACTAAGGATTCATGAGAGATATAAATTGAAGTGTAGATTTAGTAACAGTTGAAACTATGAGTGATTGACTCTTTGTACTTACCCTTTTTAACATTAAATGTAATCAATGAACTATGGAATAACAATCTACATAAATAAAAGTAGCTTTCTGATCTGATGGGAAATCGCTTAAGGCAAGGGGACAAATTTTTAATTTTCTCAATTGTGATTCAACATAAATCATCCATGCAAAAAATATCTGTCAATGTAGTGTTTGCCTGTTTCTGTCTCTCCAAAGTCATTATTTGGATAGTTTACTTTTTGTGCATTCCCTTGACTTGGTAATTCATTTCCTTAATACATCCACCATAATTTCAAAAGATGATGATTTCTGGAAATTCTCAGCCAACTTTTTAGGTTTTAGTTTCTTTGAAGCCCTTGGAGATTTTTCTGCTCTGAACCATTCCAGTTTATGAGTTTGGTGGGGGTGAGGTGGGTGTCCTTCTAGTAGGGATCATATTGACCAAAGACAATGTTTTGGTCTGAGGTTTATTTGGGTTCTAAGAGATGTACAGTGAAAAAGATAGCCTTGGAGCTGCTGAAAAGAGTGGTCTTTTTTTAAACCAAATCATTCCTGGAGTCGCCACATGGGAAGCCCCTGACTACATGGGCTGCACTGGCAACCGGTGAGGACTGGATGCCAGGAATCACTTACATCCAGCATTTAATTAGATGAGTGGCAATAAATATTGCAATTTAATTTAATGCACTTGCCCATTTATGGACATTTCAGACTGCTTTCAGAGAAAGGCAGTGTGGCATCGCAGGAATGCGAAAGAGTATGTCTCCAAGAACACTTCCGGCACCACCTACCCCCAAATCCACTGGAATATCATTGAAATGGAATAAAGCAGCCAATGTTGCATTTCTATAGCTTTGAATCTTGACTTTACTTTGTCATTCTGATCTTGGGTCCTTATTATTGGCGTATGCGTGTGCTCAGATAGTCCATCATTCAATGACACTTCGGCTTAGTGAGTTTGCAGTTTATTTTCTAACAAAGTACACTCCGTCATTTAAATTTGCTTCACTGCTTAAAAATGTTGCTCTGCAATGTCAGGTACAATTTCTCACAGTGACAAACCAGCTGATCTGTAAGTACAGTCAAATCACGGTTGGCTCTGTTGCCTCCCCTACTCATCATCAACCAGCCTCCTGGCTCATTACATAGCCAGAATTTTAAGCAGCCGTGATAGATTCATAGAATCCTACAGTGCAAAATGCGGCCCATCGGGTCTGCATTGACTCTTATCCAGGCGCTATTCCCGTAACTCCATATCTTTACCCATCTAATCTCCCTAACCTAAGCATCTTGGGACACTAAGGGCAATTTAGCCAATCCAGCTAAGCTGCACATCTTTGGATTGTGGGAGGAAACCAGAGCACCCAGAAGAAACCCATGCAGATACAGGGAAAACGTGCAAACTCCACACAGACAGTGACCCAAGGCTGGAATTGAATATGGGTCGCTGGCGCTGTGAGGCAGCAGTGCTAATCCCGGTGCTACTGCAACCCAACTCAAGCTGCTTGCCTGCAGAACAACTGAACTTCTCAGCTGCCAAAGTGCTGAGATCAGTGACAAAAGACCCAGTGGAAAGAATCTCCATTCCTGTCCCCAAGTTTGCAATTTCTCAATATTTTAATTAGCTGTTAGATTTAACTGTGTTCAACCATGCACGATGAGCTGACTTGGGGCAAACTCCTTTGTCACAACAGAACTTTCTCCCCAACTTTTCACCCAGTAGTGAGACTATTATAAGTGACAGTTTTGCCAGCACCTGAAGTAGGAATCTGTGCCCACCTGCAAATGGCACCGACAGGTACTACAAATGAAGAAATTAAGCAAGAATATGAAAGCATAGATTTTGTCGATATGGATTTTAAAAAAGCCTTTGACATAGTACCACAAAGTTAACAACATTGTCAGCATCAGTGTGGATAAAGTAAATCGGGAAAGATGGAAAGTGATTGTGTTTCCAACCTTAAGATGATAGATATTGGAGGTCTCTAAGGGTCAGTGTTGGAATACAGAGTAAAATCGGCTTAACGATGCCAAACTTGGAAATGTGGCAAACAGTGAAGTTGACAGCAAATGAATGCAGCAAGTGATCATATGATAATGGAATGGGCAGACAGATGGAATTTCATCCAGCAAAGTGTGAAATAATGCATTTTAGCAAAATTGTAGGGAGAAGCAATTCTGATTTAATAGCATGGTTCTAATAAGTATGCAGGAACCAAGGGATTTGTGGAGTTCATGTGCAAAGATCTTTGAAGAACAGATGCAGAGAGTAGTTAGCAAAGCATATAGGAACTTAGACTTCATAAGTAGGGCTATGGCATACAGTAGCTGGAAATCTATGCTGATTTTTTATTGAGTTCTGGTTAGGCCACGGATAAAGTATTGCAACCAGCTCCGATCTGTCCACTTCAGAAAGGATGAGAGGGTCAAGAGGGTGAAGAGGAAATTTACAAGAGCAGTTCCCAGGACAAGCGATTTCAGTTACAATATTAGTTCGGAGATACCAGGGGATGGTATCTGAACAGTACAAGGGGGCAGTGCCAGAGTTGCAGTGCCATGGGGGAGGCTTTGCGGTGATGCAAGGGGGCAGAGTTCTGTGAGGAAAGTTCAGGGGGGTGTTCTGTTGGGGAGGGGGGGGGGGGGGTTATGTTTCACCTTTTAAAAATTTTATTGATAAGTGTTCCAATTTTGATTCATTTACATCAGGGTGCCTTTAATAATGGTGCCCCGATGTTTTAAAAGCTGAAATTGATGGCAGGGTGGGCTCATTCAGAGCTCACCCCGGCAACATGATGCTGTGTGGGGCCCACTCCTTGATTTTATTTTGGCAGTGTTTTTAAAAATATGGCAGGAAAAGCCAGCAGCACAATCGCTGGGCTACACTCCACTTTTCCCACTGAAGATGACACTTTGACAAAAAAAGGCAAAATTCTGCCCATGGTTTGCTGGAGACAAATCTTTGCAGCCACTGTAAGAGCAGTGTTGTATGAGCAGTGTTTAAAGTTTTAAAGATTATTCATTATTGTCACAAGTAGACTTACATCAACACTGCCATAAAGTTACTGTGAAAATTCCCAAGTCACCTCACTCTGTTCGGGTACACTGAGGGGGAATTTAACATGGCCAATGTACCTAACCAGCAGGTCTTTTGGACTGTGGGAAGAAACACACACGGACATGGGGAGAACATGCAAACTCCGCACAGACAGTGACCCAAGCCAGGAATCGAACCCAGGTCCCAGGCACTGTGAAGCAGCAGTGCTAACCCCTGTGCCACTGTGCTGTGTTTGGGCGCTAGGCCAGAACCACAAGTTACATTAGGACGCCAGACAAAACCCCAACAATTTTTCTATTTTGGCATTAATAAGAGGATAGAATGCTTCACTCCAGGAGTAATTCAACTAACAAATATAAAAATCTGTTATAGTGAAACAA
The DNA here is from genome assembly GCF_964213995.1 of Mustelus asterias. Classification (NCBI taxonomy): domain Eukaryota; kingdom Metazoa; phylum Chordata; class Chondrichthyes; order Carcharhiniformes; family Triakidae; genus Mustelus; species Mustelus asterias. The sequence goes on from NC_135808.1 coordinate 59,614,523, forward strand.
ACTTTATTTAATAACGCAGTTTAAATATAACTCTAACAAATGAACAAACTATTAACAGTTGAACAATATTTAAAAATGAAAGGAAGCAAATTTACTTTCCAGTGTATGACTGTTCCTGTTACAGACCTAAATTCCACTTTAAATACAGTTAGCAACCATAAATACACTTGCTATAATGAGTGTAGACAGTCTTGAAGTTTTCAAAGAAGAAAATGAGTTTCAGAGCAGCTTGCTGAGGCCTCTGTCTTCAAACAATTCTCAGATAGAACTCAAAAGTTGTTTCTCTGCTACAGACCGAGGTCTGCACACAAACCGTATCATCACATGACCCGAGCAATCACTGTAATCAAAAATCTCATGGGGACTAAAGTAAACAAAAGTCCATTAACTCCACTTAAAATAAACACTTGCAAGGCTGAAATCAGTAATTATCCTGCTCTCCCAGCATCTGAGCTGCAATCCTCCCAGACATACCAACCGCCTGCAGAATAAAACTGAATTTCTTAACATGCCCCTTAAACATAAAAAAACAAGATATATATATATATATATTATATATATAAAATACACTACTATCATCACGGCAGTCTCTTGGGCCCTACCATCTCCCACTGCTTCATCATTGATCGGTGTTCCATAGTGTTCAGCTCCACTCACAGCTCCTTCAGTTGTGAAACACCAGAAGAATGGCATCAAAAATCAAGAGCAAAACTGAAATGGGAGGGAATGAAATGGCTTGAGTTCCATTGGAAACAAATAAAAATAATCCTTTTTGGTGAAGACTGATCACCTTAGCCAACGACATAATTGCAGGAGTTACTCAGGCCCAACCATCTACAGTTCTAGGCCAGCATTTGTTGCCTATCCCAAGTTGCCCTTGAGAAGGTAATGAAGAGCTGTCTTCTTAAACTGCTGCAGTCCCTGTGGTGTAGGTCACCCACAGTGCTGTTAGGGAGGGAGATCCATGATTTTGACCCAGAAACATTGAAGGAATGATGATATACTTCAAAGTCAGGATGGTGATAAGTGTTCCCAACAATGATTTTGCTATTTTTGTGATAGTATTGTTGACATAGACTAATCCTGACAGTGCAGTAAAAAGGCCATTCAGCCCACCAGGTCTTCACCAACGCTCTGAAAAAGCATCCCACCCAGGCCCTCTCACCTACCCCCCATCCCCTTAACCCCACACATTTACCATGTTTAATCCGCTTAACCTACACAACTTTGGACACTAAGGGGCAGTTCAACATGGCCAATCCAGCTAACCTGCACATCCTTGGACTGTGGGAGAAAACTGGATCACCCGGAGGAAACTCACACATACATTTGATTTGATTTGACTTAATTTGATTCACTATTGTCACATGTATTAGTATACAGTGAAAAGTATTGTTTTTTGCATCCTATACAGACAAAGCATAATGTTTATAGAGAAGGAAAGGAGGGAGTGCAAAATGTAGTGTTACAGTCATAGCTAGGGTGTAGAGAAAGATCAGCCTAGTGCGAGGTAGGTCCATTCAAAAGTCTAATGGCAGCAGGAAAGAAGCTGTTCTTAAGTCTGTTGGTACGTGACCCCAGACGTTTGTATCTTTTTCCTGAAGAAAGAAGGTGGAAGAGAGTATGTCCGGAGTGCATGGGGTCCTTAATTATGCTGGCTGCTTTTCTGAGGCAGTGAGAAATATAGACAGAGTCAATGGATAGGAGGCTGGTTTGCGTGATGGATTGGGCTACATGCACAACCTTTTGCAGTTTCTTGCGGTTTTGGGCAGAGCAGGAGCCATACCAAGCTGTGATACAACCAGAAAGAATGCTTTCTATGGTGCATCTGCAAAAGTTGGTGAGACTCGTAGCTGTTATGCCAAATTTCCTTAGTCTTCTGAGAAAGTAAGGACATTGGTGGGCTTCCTTAACTATAGTGTCGGCATTTGGGGACTAGGACAGGTTGTTGGTGATCTGCACACCTAAAAACATGAAGGTCTCAACCATTTCTACTTCATCCCCATTGATGTAGACAGGGGCATGTTCTCCACTGCACTTCCTGCAGTCAATGATGATCTCCTTTGTTTTGTTGATATTGAGGGAGAGATTTTTGTCGTTGCACCAGTTCACCAGATTCTCTATCTCATTCCTGTACTCATCTTGTCATTGTTTGAGATCCTACCCACTATGGTGGTATCATCAGCAAACTTGAAAATCAAGTTGGAGAGGAATTTGGCCACACAGTCATAGGTGTATAAGGAGTATAGGAGGGGGCTGAGGACACAGCCTTGTGGGCCACCAGTATTGAGGATGATCATGGAGGAGGTGTTGTTGCCTATCCTTACTGATTGTGATTTGTGGGTTAGGAAGTTCAGGATCCAGTCACGGAGGGAGGAGCCCAGGCCCAAACCACAGAGTCTGGAGATGAGTTTTGTAAGAATAATGTTGTTGAAGGCTGAATTGTGGTCAATAAATGGGAGTCTGACATAGGTGTCTTTGTTATCTAGGTGTTCCAGGGTTCAGTGCAGGGCCAGGGAGATGGCGTCTGCTGTGGACCTGTTGTGGTGGTAGGCGAACTGTAGTGGATCCAGGCAGTCCAGAAGGCTGGAATTGATTTGTGCCATGACTAACCTTGCGAAGCACATCATAATGATGCATGTCAGAGCCACCGGATGATAGTCATTAAGGCATGTTGCTTGGTTTTTCTGTGGTACCGGGATGCTGGTTGTCTTCATGAAGCAGATGGTACCTCAGAATGGTGTAAAGAGAATGTGCAAACTCCACACAGTCACCCAAGGCCAGAATCTAACACAGGTCCTTGGCGCCATGAGGCAGCAGCACTAACAACTGTGCCAGTGTGCCATCCATGTTTACTTGTGTTCCTTCTATGGTATCTTTACAAAGGTAGTATAACAAAAATATGATCTAGGCATATTGAAATTCTGTATATGACTGTTTTAAGCAGCAACCTAAAGACATTCAAAGATTCAATTTTTCATCTGTTTTATCTTATGGTCTTTCTTCCTAGTTTTTGATCTTATGCTAAGCTTAAAATTCCATCACCTGAGGTTTTCCATTTATTTTTTCTCTTTAGCATTTCCAAAAATTTAAATTCTGACAAAACCATGATTACAAGCATTTAGCCATTCAAGGTTGCTAAGTAGCTATAGTTGCGAATCAAACAAACACTGAATTCCATACATTTCTGTTCCACTTCAGTGGTTTGTATGACATGCAGCAGCCATTGAACATCTCTGCTTGTTTCTCTCTTTCAGTTTTTCTGATCCATCCACTGTCCTTTTAAAACAAGGGGAAGGGGGGGGGGGGTGGTGGTTGATGGTTGGGGCTAAGGGGTTGGGGGTGGATCAGTTGTGGCAGAATGCTCCATGTACTAAAGATGACCCTCATGATGACAATGATTTCCCCCTCGATCTAACACTGCCACTGGCAGTCAACCCTCTGACCATGAGTCCTTGCCATCCTGGCTCTAGTACATATATATTCTCTCTCACTGGCCCTTCAATGGCACCTCAACATGGAGGCACTTTCTCCTTCTTGCAAGCTCAGCAGAGACCACTGCTGCCTCTGATTGGTAGTCATAATGACTACCATCGACACTGCAAACTGCCGGTTCCAAGTGGAGAGGGCCTCTGATTGGGCCAGCAGCTCAGAGAAGCAGGCCTTAATTGGCCAATACTGGTAAAATTGCTATCCTGTCTCCACTTGTGTCAGCCTGAGACCCACATTTGGTCCCAATCTGTGGCATGCTGGGAAAATTCTAGCTTTGGGGTCACACCGTAATTTAATGTTGTGGTTGAAATGCCATACTGGCGAAGTGGACAGAATAATCAAACAAATCTGGAATACATTAGCAGCTCAATACATCATTTGGTTCCTAATGATGAATGTACAAGTAAATTTCACATCATAAGTTCATGCTGAAACCAATATTAAAAAGACAGATGTGCAAGAGTTTAGAAATTTGAACTTTTGAGCCCTGAAAAGAACTCCAGGGAGGATGACATAAGATATAAAACGGATAGAAAATGGATTTCTTTTTCGTAAAGACCGATTTCATAGGATCTGGAATAGAAGGATGCTTTCTCTGGGGAACAGCAGCTGAAGAAGATCAAAACGAGCTTGTTAAGCATATTAAAAAAGGATGATTGCCTGCAATATTCTGAAAGCACCTATAATGCCCTTTTACGTGATGCTGTGAAGGTCGTGTTACTTGACCCATTAGTGCACATTAAAACTAACATTATTCCGACAGCCCCATTGTACTGAGCTCAATACTTTCCAAGGAAAATAATGGTGCATCAACCAGCAAAATATGCACAATGCTATTGCTATTTGTTTTAGCTCATTTTCGAGACATGTAATATAGCAAATTAGGTAGATTATCGATGCGTGCTTCTCTCTCTCTCTTCATAGAGCTGTTACCACCTGTGTTCATTTATATCTCTGGTTCCAGCCAACAAAAATCTGCGTTGCAAACAACCTTAAGAAAAATGATGGAGCCTCCCACCACACCAAGATACACTGGGGGAAAAACATAACTGAAAAACATTGCACGTGTCATTCAAATAGCAGCCTGTCCCTGGGGAATTGATGTAGTGTATGTAGAAGCAGCAATATGTGAACAAATCTTTCCCCAGTTATGCAAAGGAAACAAAGCTTAGCAGTAAAGATTTAAAATTGCTACCCGATGTTCAAATTAACTTCAATAGTCATTGGTCACTTCACTGAGTAGTGAAAGTGGCAGCAGCAATGCACATATAGGCAACAAAACAGCTTCTGAAGGCAAACAATTGTCCCAAACGTTAACACTGATGGCCACAGCTTGTTGTTTTATTCCCCCGAGCTAGTAGGCTAACTCATCCCCTCAGCAAGAGAACCACATCTCATGAAGAACCTTTGGGCCGGATTCTCTGACCTTGCCCACAGCTGGGATTCTCCAGTCCCGCTGCAATGAATGGAGATTTAGCTGAACACCAAATTCTCCGTTCGCGCTGGCAGCGGTGGTGGGGCGTCAATGGCCGAAGAATTCCTGTCTTTGTTTCAATTCTCATTGCAACACACACAACCATCTCAACTGATCTGTAAATTCTAGCCTTTCTGAGGAAGACAACTGTCCTTTGATCTGCCATGTTCCCACCTCCTGCTCCATTTGAGCATTGGCTCTGGAATCTTACAACCTCCATTCACGTTTTGCACTTGGGAAATAGTTGCAGATTCCCCCGACTGTAGACCAACCAAAACCAGCCCAATCCCATAAGGAAGTTTTCCAGCTTATGCTCTCCTTCTCTGGCCTCACGTTCTCTCTCTGTTCCATCCACTTCACCCACTTTCTCACTCTTTTTTCCTCCTCTCCCATCTCTGTCCACCCCTCCCATTTTCCTCTCTTGGATCCAATTTGCTCTGATCTCTCGACCAGTTTGATATGTATAATGCATCATTCCCGACTGGACTATGTGTGATGCTACTGAAAACATATCTTCCTGAATGACTCTATAAATTACATCTAGGTTAAGTTAATGAGCATGATGAGCACACATTTCAATGAAGGGTACAAACAGATGGGCTCAGGAAGTAAATTCAGCTGCCTGATTCTCAGTCAGCCCAAACTGCTGATGGGCCATTGTGGTGGAGTGAGGCAGGAGGAAACCATTTTCCTGAAATATACATGCCTCAAAATGACTGAAATATTCCAATCAGGTCCAAACTCACAAGTTTGGGCATTAACGAGGAACTTGAGTGCTGAGTAGCTCATGCCTGCTTAAGTGCTATTTCTTAATTATCATTTGTACTTGTCCAAGTTGCTCTTCTGGACTATAGGAATTCTATAATTCTATGATTCTAACTTCCTATAATTTTAATGATATGGCTCCTCAGTGGAGGTACTTGCTGGAAAGTTTGGGTTAATTGGCAGTTCCAATCAGCTCACTAAATGTGACTCATCAGCCTGAATTTTTCAGGCAGATGGAAAGACTCTCTACCTTAGAGAAAATGGTGCCAGAGGACCAAATCTAGGGGTCTGCCTCTAAAATCAGCAAGAAGTTTAACAACACCAGGTTAAAGTCCAACAGGTTTATTTGGTAGCAAAAGCCACACAAGCTTTCGGAGCTCTAAGCCCCTTCTTCAGGTGAGTGGGAATTCTGTTCACAAACAGAGCTTATAAAGACACAGACTCAATTTACATGAATAATGGTTGGAATGCGAATACTTACAACTAATCAAGTCTTTAAGAAACGAAACAATGTGAGTGGAGAGAGCATCAAGACAGGCTAAAAAGATGTGTATTGTCTCCAGACAAGACAGCCAGTGAAACTCTGCAGGTCCACGCAACTGTGGGACTTACAAATAGTGTGACATGAACCCAATATCCCGGTTGAGACCGTCCTCGTGTGTGCGGAACTTGGCTATCAGTTTCTGCTCAGCGACTCTGCGCTGTCGTGTGTCGCGAAGGCCGCCTTGGAGAACGCTTACCCGAATATCAGAGGCCGAATGCCCGTGACCACTGAAGTGCTCCCCAACAGGAAGAGAACAGTCTTGCCTGGTGATTGTCGAGCGGTGTTCATTCATCCGTTGTCGCAGCGTCTGCATAGTTTCCCCAACGTACCATGCCTCGGGACATCCTTTCTTGCAGCGTATCAGGTAGACAACGTTGGCCGAATTGCAAGAGTATGTACCGTGTACCTGGTGGATGGTGTTCTCACGTGAGATGATGGCATCTGTGTCGATGATCCGGCACGTCTTGCAGAGGTTGCTGTGGCAGGGTTGTGTGGTGTCATGGTCACACGAGGACGGCCTCAACCGGGATATTGGGTTCATGTCACACTATTTGTAACTCCCACAGTTGCGTGGACCTGCAGAGTTTCACTGGCTGTCTTGTCTGGAGACAATACACATCTTTTTAGCCTGTCTTGATGCTCTCTCCACTCACATTGTTTCGTTTCTTAAAGACTTGATTAGTTGTAAGTATTCGCATTCCAACCATTATTCATGTAAATTGAGTCTGTGTCTTTATAAGCTCTGTTTGTGAACAGAATTCCCACTCACCTGAAGAAGGGGCTTAGAGCTCCGAAAGCTAGTGTGGCTTTTGCTACCAAATAAACCTGTTGGACATTAACCTGGTGTTGTTAAACTTCTTACTGTGTTTACCCCAGTCCAACGCCGGCATCTCCACATCTAAAATCAGCCCCATCATTTTCGCAGGAGGGGGCAATGGAGAGCAGGTTGAACATTGCATATTAATTTCTCAGCTACTGCATTAAAAATGTTGATAAACTCTTTTAGGTTATATAGAATCCCTACAGTACAGAAGGAGGCCATTCGGCCCAGGTTTGTTGGAATCATGTGGCCATCCTTTTGTCCACAACACGAAATCAGGTGCACTCCACGCACCCGCAACAGAGGAGGTAATTTTTTTGCCAAAGGAACTACCTTTAGCACTTTGTGAAAGAGGTGCATCAAATGAAGAAAGCACAGAGATTTAGATATTCTGCCGTCTTCTCAAGAGCTCATGGCATTATAGACGGAACCCATAAGGACCCCTCGCATCAACCACATAGCCTGAATGGATATCTGATTGCAGAAACATTGGTTTCAATTTTAACCCAAAAAACGTATCAGCAAATGTAGCACAGAATCGACCATATTTAGAAATTGGCCAATGGTGTGTTGGAGCACATGAAGCATCAAGTATTTTCCATTCCAGAAAAAAGATGGTTCACCCAGACTGACAATAACAAAGCAAATGTCAAAAAAAATGACATTGCTGAAGTGAAATCAAGCCACAACATTCGGAATAATTAATTATCATGCATGCCATTGGTCACAGAAAACATCCAATGAGCCAGCAGAGCAGTGTGAATTAATTTACTATAAAATACTACTGGTCACAGACGGTGTCTGGTAAGTGACCATTGCACACAATGGCGTGAATTTAACTTTTGCTCTTGTATCTGGTGTTCAGAGTTGGGAAAATTCGCAGTTCCGCAAACCTGAGTCCTGAAAAAGTACCCTGGAAATATGGATTTTCATTCTGGAGAGCTGGAGTTTATGGGACTCATGCCCGCTGGCTCAAAAGAGTTTGTAGGTGCTGGAGTGGAATGGGTAAAAGGCCCAGCTCTGATAAATGCGAAGTGATGCATTTTGGTGGGAATAATGTAGGGAGGAGCTACACGATAAATGGAAGAACCATAAAGGGTGTAGAGACGCAGAGGGACCTGGGTGTGCAAGTCCACAGATCTTTGAAGGTGACGTCACAGGTGGAGAAGGTGGTGAAGAAGGCATATGGCATGCTTGCCTTTATAGGACGGGGAATAGAGTATAAAAGTTGGGGTCTGATGTTGCAGATGTATAGAACGTTGGTTCGGCCGCATTTGGAATACTGCGTCCAGTTCTGGTCGCCACACTACCAGAAGGACGTGGAGGCTTTGGAGAGAGTACAGAGGAGGTTTACCAGGATGTTGCCTGGTATGGAGGGGCTTGGTTATGAGGAGAGATTGGGGAAACTGAGGTTGTTCTCCTTGGAAAGACGGAGGATGAGGGGAGACCTAATAGAGGTGCATAAAATTATGAAAGGCATAGATAGGGTGAACGGTGGGAAGCTTTTCCCCGGGTCGGTGGTGACGTTCACGAGGGGTCATAGGTTCAAGGTGAAGGGGGGAAGGTTTAACACAGATATCAGAAGGACATATTTCACACAGAGGGTCGTGGGGGCCTGGAATGTGTTGCCGGGCAAAGTGGTGGAGGCGGACACACTGGGAACGTTTAAGACTTATCTAGACAGCTATATGAACGGAGTGGGAATGGAGGGATACAAAAGAGTGGTCTAGTTTGGACCAGGGAGCGGCGCGGGCTAATTGTTCCTTGTTTCTCATTTCAAGGCTTCATTCTATGATCATCTTGCTGGTGCCAGTACAGAGCGAGACTGCGGATAGTTGGGAACCTGTCTCGGGGGCAGGGAATTCATATGGTGTTCGTGGAAGTGGAAATGACTAGGGTTGGGAAGCATTTTCCGATCAGGGCCATTGTGATCTCCTGGACTCGTTTCGATCGCCTCAGGGGGTCGGTGAGGAATTTCCCAGATTTTTTTTTCCCATATTGGCCCTGGGGTTTTTCACTCTGGGTTTTCGCCTCTCCCTGGAGATCACATGGTCTGGAATGGGGGGTGGGGGTGAGTTAATAGGTTGTAATGAACAAAGCATCGTAGCTGTGAGGGACAGCTCGGTGGATAGGATATTGGTATGTAGATAGGCTGGAAAATTGGGCGGGGATCCTGGATTCAGGATTCAATCCTGGACCGGGGAGCGGCACGGGCTTGGAGGGCCGAAGGGCCTGTTCCTGTGCTGTATTGTTCTTTGTTCTTTGTTCTTTGAGATAAAGATTGAAACAAAAATAGCTCTCTAGCACTCAACCTTCCACACATTCCCCATCAATGAAACCCATGCCATCTCACTGAACCCCAATGAGCCCTCATAGATTCCAATGTTAATCAATGCCCCTTTACCCATATTGTGCCCTTCAACTCCTTGCCAACCTGTGACCATCCATGCATCCCCCTGGCCTTTCAAAGCTCCTCCATCACCTCAGTGCAGACTCATGACAATCCATGCCCCCTACCATCGCCCTTTTCCCTTACACTTCCATGCCAACTCACCCAGTATTCCCCAGGGGCAGGCCTCTGGACCTATGCTGAGATTAACTAAAGTCTTTAAGTGTTTATTGATGATTTCCATGCTTAATAAAGCATGCCCACTGATGAAAAACATTTAATGCCCTGTACTCCCTGATAAAAACACACATTTGTACTCAGAGTCTCATTTCAAACACTTAATAAGCACTTGGAGTTGTCATACTCTGAATTGACAGGTACCCCACTGTGATAATGCTAGATTGTAAAATCAATGATGCAGCATAAATCCTGTAATTGTGACCCTCAGGTTCATATAAACAGAGATAAATAGCAAGCACTGATTTTTTTCAACACTACAGAAAGTGTTTTTAAAAAATTAATGGGCAGCAGTTTAAATGCTTTTGAGAGGTTGAGAGTTCCTTTTGGCAGCTCCCTTAACAACATCAAAGGGAACTTGGCATTTCCCGAAGTGCAATTTACCTTTCCCAAAGTGCAGCTAGACTCTCCCAGAGGGCAGAGTGTCCCATGACCATTTCCAAAAAGGTACAAAACCTCTCTAAAAAGGTAGGCTAACTCTCCAAAGAACCCTCGTAGGTTTTAATCATCTCCTAACAGGGCTCACATGCACATATCCCTCCTTGCAAAAATCACATCAGACTGAAGGCAGCTACATTTGAACATGTACGGCTCCCTCCATGTACAATGAATATGCAATGTTCAACCTGCTCTCCATTGCCCCCTCCTGCAACAATGATGGGATAGTCGAAGGGTCTTTTTCCGGCTGGAGGTCTGTGACCAGTGGTGTTCCGCAGAGCTCTATACTGGGACCTCTGCTATTTGTGATATATATAAATGATTTGGAAGAAGGTGTAACTGGTGTAATCAGCAAGTTTGCGGATGACACGAAGATGGCTGGACTTGCGGATAGCGATGAACATCGTCGGACAATACAGCAGGATATAGATAGGCTGGAAAATTGGGCGGAGAAATGGTAGATGGAATTTAATCCGGATAAATGCGAAGTGATGCATTTTGGAAGAACTAATGTAGGGGGGAGTTATACAATAAATGGCAGAGCCATCAAGAGTATAGAGACACAGAGGGACCTAGGTGTGCAAGTCCACAATTCCTTGAAGGTGGCAGCACAGGTGGAGAAGGTGGTGAAGAAGGCATATGGTATGCTTGCCTTTATAGGACGGGGTATAGAGTATAAAAGCTGGAGTCTGATGTTGCAGCTGTATAGAACGCTGGTTAGGCCACATTTGGAGTACTGTGTCCAGTTCTGGTCGCCGCACTACCAGAAGAACGTGGATGCTTTAGAGAGAGTGCAGAGAAGGTTTACCAGGATGTTGCCTGGTATGGAGGGTCTTAGCTATGAGGGGAGATTGGGTAAACTGGGCTTGTTCTCCCTGGAAAGACGGAGAATGAGGGGAGACCTAATAGAGGTGTACAAAATTATGAAGGATATAGATAGGATGAACAGTGGGAAGCTTTTTCCCAGGTCGGAGGTGATGATCACGAGGGGTCACAGGCTCAAGGTGAGAGGGGCGAGGTATAACTCAGATATCAGAGGGACGTTTTTTACACAGAGAGTGGTGGGGGCCTGGAATGCACTGCCAAGTAGGGTGGTGGAGGCAGACATGCTGGCGTCATTTAAGACTTACCTGGATAGTCACATGAGCAGTCTGGGAATGGAGGGATACAAACGAATGGTCTAGTTGGACCAAGGAGCGGCACAGGCTTGGAGGGCCGAAGGACCTGTTTCCTGTGCTGAACTGTTCTTTGCTCTTTGATTTTAGAGGCAGACCCCTAGATTTGGTCCTCTGGCACCATTTTCTCTAAGGTAGAGAGTCTTTCCATCTGCCTGAAACATTCAGGCTGATGAGGCACATTTAGTGAGCTGATTGGAACTGCCAATTAACCCAAACTTTCCAGCAAGTACCTCCACTGAGGAGCCATATCATTAAAATTATAGGAAGTTAGAATCACAGAATTATAGAATTCCTATAGTCCAGAAGGAGACCATTCTGCCCATCGAGTCTGCACCGACCACAATCCCATCCAGGCCCTATTCCCGTAACCCTACTTATTTACCCTACCAACCCCCTGACACTAAGGAGCAATTTAGCCTGGCCAATCAACCTAACCCTCACATCTTTGGACTAACCAAAAGCAAAACAAGATTGACAAGAAAAGATAATATCACGTTAAAATGGTAAAATCAGCGGAAACTAAAACAAATGTCATGCAGTGCCACAGATCATGAATGAATGAAGAGCCAGCAGAGATTGGACATTGGTGCTTAATGGACAGCGGGCACATGCATTTCTGGCTGCACTCGCCCCAAGACCGCAAAATCCCGCCCAAGGACAAAGGATCTTTGCATGATCTGTGTCCCGCCCACTACGATTCTCGTGGCGGGCGGGACAGAAAACATCCGCACCGGGGGTTTGAAAGTTTGAAGGACTTTAGCTCTGTGATCTTGGGTATCTTTGACTGTGGATGGCAGACATGACCAAGGCTCAGGAACATTAGCAAAGATGAAAAGTTTTGGGACCAAATCCAACTATTTTTTCAATGTATGTTAATCAATATCTATCAACAAGACTAATCAAGTAATGGGATGTATCTCAAGTGGTAGATATAATTATTAGGCTGAACAGATTATTTTATTTTGACCTTGTGATTGACAAGATCATTTCGCAATAATACATGAAGTCTCGGGCATCACACCTTCCAAAGGACATTGATGGATTGCAGAGTGTCTTGAAAGAGCAATAAGCATGATTCAAGTACTTAAAACTTCAAGTTGTGAGAAGGTATTAACATAACTGAATTTCATTGAACAAAAAGGATTGAGAGAGGACATGGTTCAAGTCTTTAAAATGAAGCAGACATTGATAATGGGCAGCAAGGTGGCACAGTGGTTAGTACTGCTGCCTCACAGCTCCAGGGGCCCAGGTTCAATTCCTGGTTTGGGTCACTATCTGTTCAGAGTCTGGATGTTCTCCCCGTGTCTGCATTGGTTTCCCCCGAGTGCTCTGGTTTCCTCCCACGGCCCGAAAGATGTGCCTGTCCAGTACTAAATTTTCCCTCAGCGTACCCGAACCGGTGCCAGAATGTGGTGACTAGGGGATTTTCACAGTAACTTCTTTGCAGTGTCAATGTAAGCCTACTTGTGACACTAATAAATAAACTTTAATATACAGGAAGCTATTTTCTGCGAATATAGGTTTAGACAGGCTATATTATTTGGAATGGATGGAAAATTCAGAAACAACAAGCAAGCTAAAAATTAAAATGTCCTCTCCCCTTCACAAATAACACCAATATTGAAAAGACTCCAAACAAAAGATCAAATCCAATGCTCAACATCCCTTTTGCTATCATGGTTGCATAGTGATAATGTCGCTGGATGAGTAATCCAGAGGCCCAGGCTAATGCTCTGGGGATATTAGTCCAAATCCCACCATGGCTGCTGGTGGAATTTAAATTCAGTTACTAAAATCTGCAATATAAAATTAGTCTCAGTGTTGATGGCCATGAAACTATCATCGATTGTCATAAAATCCCGCTTGGTTTCCTAATGCTCTTTCAGGAAGGAAGTTTGTCATCCTTACTTGGTCTGAACTACATATGACTCCAGGCCCACAGCAGTGTGGTTGACTCTTAACTGCCTTCTGAGATGGTGTGCTTAGCCACTCAGTTCAAGGGCAGTTAGGGATGGGCCAGCGATGCCCACATCCCAGGAAAGAATGAAAAGGAGCTGAATAAATTCAAAGAGGAGGATGGGACTGAAAATTATAAAGAAAATAATTGTCATAGATCTTTGGTGAAACGCAATGGTCATCTTCTGGTGGAAGAAAAAGTCAATGGTCCTCGTCCAGTTCAGCAAAGCCTCAATTTTGAAATTTCCATCCTCGTTTTCAAATTCCCCCATAGCTGTGCCCCTCTGCAGCCTTCCGAAAGCACTCTACTCCTCCAACTCTGGCCCCTTGAGCATTCCAGGTTTCAATTGATCCATCATCGGTGGCTGTGCTTTAAGCTGCCTAGGCCCCCAAGATCTGGAATTCTTTTCCTAAAACCCTCTATCTCTGTCTCCTTGTTTAAGATACTTCCTAAAACCAACTCTTTCACAAATTGTTGGCCATTTGTCCTAATATCTCCTCACATGGTTCAATGTCCAATTTTGTTTGAAAATTCTCTTCAGGGATATTTTGCTATGAACATACAAATTAGAAACAGGAGTACGCCATTAAGAAATCATAGAAACCCTACAGTGTAGAAAGAGGCCATTCGGCTCATCGAGTCTACACCAACCACAATCCCACCCAGGCCCTACCCCCATATCCCTACATATTTACCCGCTAATCCCTCTAACCTACCCATCTCAAGACACTAAGGGGCAATTTTAGCACAGCCAATCAACCTAACCCGCACATCTTTGGACTGTGGGAGGAAACCGGAGCACCCGGAGGAAACCCACGCAGACACGAGGAGAATGTGCAAACTCCACACAGACAGTGACCCAAGCTGGGAATCGAACCCAGGTCCCTGGAGCTGTGAAGCAGCAGTGCTAACCACTGTGCTATCGTGCCGCCATTCTGCCCCTCAAATCTGGTCTGTCAATAAAATCATGGCTGATCTAATTAGAACCTCAACTCCACATTCCTGGCTACCCCTCATAGCCTTTCACTTCCTTGCTTATCAAGAATCTATCTAGCTCTGCTTTAAAGATTCTCAAGGACTCTGTCTCAATCAATCACCTTTTGAGGTAGAGAATTCCAGAGACTTACAACCCTCAGAGAATTCTTTTTTCCTCATCTCTGTCTTAATGGGTGACCCCTTATTTTTAAACAGTGGCCCTTAGTTCTAGGTTCTCCCACAAGATAAATCATCCTTTCCACATTCACTCTGTCAATTATCCTCCGCATCTTATGGCTCTGATTTTACCGACTCACAGAATGGCATGCTCTGTTGGCCTCGGATATGATCTTATGAGCCTCAGGCGGGTGTGCTGGTAAAATTCCAGCTTATATATCTCAATAAAGTCACCTCTTACTCTTCTAAACTCCAGCAGATACAAGCCTAGCAAGTCCAGGCTTCCCTCATATGACAACCCCACCCACTCCAGGTATTAATATTGTAAACCTTCTCTGAACTGTTTTCAATACATTTACATCTTTCCTTAAATAAGTGGACCAATACTATACACAGAACTCCAGATATGGTCTCACCAGTGACCTGTAAAGCTGAAGCATAACCACCCTACTTTTGCAATCAATTCCCTTTGCAATAAACAATAACATTCTATAAGCTTTAATTACTTGCTGTACCTGCATCCTAACCTTCTGTTATTCATGCAGTAGGACACCCAGATCCCTCTGCATCTCAAAGCTCTGCATTCACTCATCTTTTTATTCATCCTGTCAAAATTACAACCTTACGTTGTGATTCACGCTAGTGGAAAGATCTGTTGAGGGCAGAAGTAGTGGCATCAAGACCGCTAGTGAGATTATAATGTATGCAAATGAGGCACTCTCCCTTCTTCTGTGAACCTGATCACATTATTGGAGAGGGGGGAAGAGATCGGAATCCAAATGTTCGCGGGCACAAATCCCATTTTCGGCCTCTCTCAAGATTTGGCGGCCATTGCGAGATTTGCACCCACAGCTAACACAGCTGCTAAATAACAGCCAATGTTTCAGGTCTGTTTTGATGAAACTCCGGATGGAATCTTCTCCAGGTGATGTGTCTCAAGCATTGACTGGAGAGTCTTTGCCTCTTTTTAGGAAGTACACTGCATCTTGTGCCAATCAAGCACTTAACAGACCAGCAGTTACCTTTGTACCCTGCCCAGGAATAAATACCCCTTGGGTAGAAATCCTGCTGGCTAATCATAGGCTAGAAGCTGTTCTGTATTCAGCAGCGCCACTGGGCAGGTGATGGCTGCTGCAAGTATGACGCCCACCCAAGGCCTCTACTTGAGGAGTGGCTCAGGCACAGCTGAGATACGACGGGAAGGGAATCATAAGTCTGGGGTTTTGGGAGGGGGGAGGGAATCGGCAGCAAGAGCAAGGGGATGGCTCTCAGCAGCAGCCCCTGACGTCCCAAAACAGAGTCCCTGGATCATGCACTAAGTGATTTTGAATGAGGCCATCCACAGGCCTTCGTGCCCCAGACTTAATTGGGGTGGAGGTGGGAAGTTGCAGACTGCACATTCATCTTTTGATTAAATGCTCCCCACCGCCAAACTCACCATGGGGTAAGTGGGGCGAGGACAGAGATTCCACCCACAATTTTCATCAAACTATACTCTTTCCAAAAGCAGAAGTGACTCACATTATCAGCACCATGTGGAACTGCTGGCAGCAAATAGCTGAAGCCTCAGCCATTTCACCCAAGATGAAACATCCTGACCTTGTACAGTGAGCGGATCACTAAGCACCACTGCTGAGGACTGCCAGAAGCAATGCTATCAGTGCAGCCCAGAGCAGTGCAACCTGAACACCAGTAGCAGCAGCCCCCTTTCTGCATCCTTGATCAGGAATTTCATGTTTTCTGACAGTGGAGACAGCTAACCCTTGGCAGCCAACTTTCGGTCCCGCTGAGCTCTGTCATGTTTTCTATGGCTCACTCACTTTTGGGAACCCACCGAAAATCCCACCTCTGGTCGTTATTTCATCAAGAGAGAGCTGTCATAGTGCATAATTGCAGCATGGGATAACCTCATAAGAAGTATAATTACTACTTTGAAGCTTTTAAATATAGTACATTTTTGCATAGCACGACAGATTGGGATGTATACAACCTAGCATTTTATGAAAGTATGGTTTGCAATTATAGATTGTTCTTTAAAAATCAATTATAGTTAAACAGAACTTGATAACTGAGGCCCGTGAGCTAGTTTTGATTGCCTGGTTGGGGGAAGTGGAGGGGTATAAGGGAAACTCCCTGATAATTCTCCCACCTCTACATCCCCTAAATCAGGCTGCATTTTTCTCTGCTTTCTTGCCTCTGCCAGAAATTCATGTGGTTTTGGGTAGGCTGAAAAGTGTATAACTTGTGACACAAACAATTGTGGGAGACGGGCTGGGTGGAGCCTTGTGCCATTTTCAGTCTGTTATTTTGCACATGTTCCTATCTAGAACATAGAACATAGAACAGTACAGCACAGAACAGGCCCTTCGGCCCACGATGTTGTGCCGAGCTTTGTCTGAAACCCAGATCAAGCTATTTCCTCCCTATCATCCCGAAGTACTCCATGTGCCTATCCAATAGCTTCTTAAATGTTCCTAAAGTTTCTGACTCCACTATCCCTGCAGGCAGTCCATTCCACACCCCAACCACTCTCTGAGTAAAAAACCTACCTCGGACATCCTTCCTATAACTCCCACCATGAACCCTAGAGTTATGCCCCCTAGTTACCGCTCCATCCACCCGAGGAAATAGTCTTTGAACGTTCACTCTATCTATCCCCCTCATCATCTTATAAACCTCTATCAAGTCTCCTCTCAACCTCCTCCGCTCCAAAGAGAAAAGCCCAAGTTCCCTCAACCTTTCCTCATAAGACCTACCCTCCAAAACAGGCAGCATCCTGGTAAATCTCCTTTGCACTCTTTCCAGTGTCTCCACATCCTTCTTGTAGTGAGGTGACCAGAACTGCACACAATATTCCAAATGTGGTCTCACCAAGGTCCTGTACAGTTGCAGCATAACCCCACGGCTCTTATACTCAAACCCCCTGTTAATGAATGCCAACACACTATAGGCCTTCTTCACGGCTCTATCCACTTGAGTGGCAACCTTCAGAGATCTATGGATATGAACCCCAAGATCTCTCTGTTCCTCCACATTCTTCAGAACCCTACCTTTGACCCTGTAATCCACATTTAAATTTGTCCTACCAAAATGAATCACCTCGCATTTGTCAGGGTTAAACTCCATTTGCCACTTTTCAGCCCAGCTCTGCATCTTATCTATATCTCTTTGCAGCCTACAACAGCCCTCCACCTCATCCACTACTCCACCAATCTTGGTGTCATCAGCAAATTTACTGATCCACCCTTCAGCCCCCTCCTCGAAGTCATTTATAAAAATTACAAATAGCAGAGGACCAAGCACTGATCCCTGTGGCACTCCGCTGGTAACCGGTTTCCAGTCCGAAAATTTTCCATCCACCACCACCCTCTGTCTTCTGTTAGATAGCCAGGTACCTATCCAATCGGCCAAACTTCCATCTATCCCACACATCCTTACTTTCTTCATAAGCCGACCGTATGGGACTTTATCAAACGCCTTACTAAAATCCATGTATATGACATCAACTGCACTACCTTCATCTACACACTTAGTTACCTCCTCAAAAATTCTATCAAATTTGTGAGGCAAGACTTGCCCTTCACAAATCCATGCTGACTATCCCGGATTAAGCTGCATCTTTCTAAATGGTCGTAAATCCTATCCCTAAGGACTTTTTCCATCAACTTACCGACCACCGAAGTAAGACTAACCGGCCTATAATTACCAGGGTCATTTCTATTCCCTTTCTTAAACAGAGGAACAACATTCGCCACTCTCCAGTCCTCTGGCACCATCCCCGTGGACAGTGAGGACGCAAAGATCAAAGCCAAAGGCTCTGCTATCTCATCCCTTGCCTCCCAAAGAATCCTAGGATATATTTCATCAGGCCCAGGGGACTTATCAACTTTCAGTTTATTCAAAATTGCTAGTACATCTTCCCTCCGAACATCTACTGCTCTCACAACGTGAATGGATGAAGGTTGTTTGGAGCTCACTAAAACTCCCTCACAGCATTACAATGTGCTGCAGTAACATGACAATGACAAAAAGCACTGGAACTATACAAGAAAATATTGGACTTTAAAAAAGACCTGAATTGTGTATTTTTAAAAATGGACACTAAAGACGGCTGAAAATGTACAATTAGCCACAGACAAGAATGGCTGCAGGGAGTTTCTCTAAGGAACAATCGAACTCCTCCCTGTGCTTCCAGGCAAGGCACTTGTACAACCATCCAAAAACTGATTACCATCTTTTGCAGGAACGTCTAAAGCTCGCCCTATTTCTGCACTAGCCGCTAAGTCAGCAGAAGGATCGCAACTGGAAAATAACTGGTGCGGAATTCTCTCCCCCCCCAACCCACCCTGCCACCACAATGTGTTTCTCGGCAGCAGGAGTCAGCTCGCCATTGCCCTGGCAGCATGATCTTCTGGAACCACCAATGTCAATTGGGTTTCCCATGGAATCCACCCCATGCCACCAAGAAACCTGCGGCGGGGGTGTGCCGTTGGCGAGACTGGAAGATTCCGCCGGTGGAAAGGGTAGGAAAATTCCACCCCTGAAATCTCTGCCAAGCTCCTGAACAAAAGGACACCTGAACCGAAGAATCAATTGTTCACCAGCAGAAGCCAACTACGCTGAAAACAATTGTAATGGCCGCAACATGTCATTATCTAATCCTCACAACTCAAGGACTGTTCCTAGGCAATGGTCTAGTAGTATTATCACTAGACTATTCATCCAGAAACTCAACTAATATTCTGGGGACCGGGGTTCGAATCCCACCATGGAAAATGGTGGAACTTGAATTCAAAAATATCTGGAATTAAGAATCTATGGATAACGATGAAACCATTGTTGGAAAAATCCATCCGGCTCACTAATGTCCTTTGGGGAAGGAAATTTTCCTTGGTCTGGCCTACATGTGGCTGATTCTCAATTTCCCCCTGAAATGGGCTAGCAAGCCACTCAGTTGTATGAATCGCTGCAGCGTTTCAAGCAGGCAAATCACCACAATTTTCTCAACGGCAACTATGGATGGACAATAAATGCTGGCCACTCAGTGACGCCCATGTACAATAAATTAATTTTAAAAAACACTGACTATTGGACTCAATTCTTATCTCTAATCCATATGACTGTAGATGCATGTGTTATAATCATTTCTCTTTACCTGTTGTGGTTAATAAACCTGCCCTATCTCAACTCAAGAAAGCCTGGGTGAATTGGCTCTGTTTTGAAAAGAACTATTGGGTCTGTAAAAGGTATCCAAGGGAAAGGGAACCTTGTCACATTAAAACAACTGTTGCCATCAGCAGAGAGTGAGTTGAATAAATACATGGGGCTGGTATTCCCTCCTCATCTAGGTTTGAGATACTTACTGAGCCTCCCAACCCAGATCAAATACTTTTGGGAATCCCCACCCAATCAGGCTGGTCATAAAATTATATACTTTTTTCTCCTGTGCTCTATTAGAAGTGACCATTACCTATCACTGAATTTCATCACCATTTTTTTTGCTGTTGTGTTTACTTCACAGGGTCCTTCTTGAAAAGAGAAGAATTATAGATACAAGAACTGAAAAGGTGCTTAAGAAAGTTTTATGAATTAAACGATCAAGGAAAATTGTACCAGTTTCAAGGCTATAATACAAAATATTGACAGCAATAATGCCCTTGGGAAGAAAAGCTGATGCATTATATCATTAGTGCCTCTTCCAATTTGTTACCAAAAAGATCATCTTAGTTTTAATGAAATGGTTGATTCGCAGTATATCTATTGAAAAACTTTATTTGTATTTACCTAATGCAGTGCAGCCATGCTGAATGATGACAGTAATTTGGCATTTCCCTGTGAATGCAGATGGCGCAGTGCAGATAAACAGGCATGTTTCTCTCACAGTCATTCAATGTGCTCAAATGAGAAAATGTTGCCACACCGTCCTCAAACGTAGCAAATATAAAGGAGTCAGAATGATTTGATTGTTGTTGACTTTGGCTTTGTCTCTAGGCATGGTGGGGGGAGCTGGGGGAGAGTACTGAAAAGCACCCATTCAGCATGACCACGATTGAACATCAGCATTATGCTTTCGTCCTCCTGACCTGACCCATTCTCAAACAGATAAATGCAAGTTGGCCCAGTACTTAGTTTTGTTTCTGGTCCTTCTTCATTCAAACTAACTTGTTTCATTTACAACCTACTAATTGATTTTTGCTAAAATATTATGCTGTAAAATTGGAAAGTGGCAGCAAAGAAGTATGTGTATCATAATTACAGGTTGAGTATCCTTTATCTGAAACCCTTGGGGCCGATTACTTTTCAGTGCAGAGATATTTGTGGTTTTTGGATCTACCATATGCGTGGTCAGCCTAGACCAACTTACGGTCCAATAGCCGAAGCCAAGGCTGACTATAGTCTACAAGTACAAGGTGGTTTCTCCATTTGCCATCTGTTATACACTCTACATTTTACTTATTAACCCTTGTTACACCTGCAATATATTACATTGCTTTATTAACAAAAAAATTAACTCCTTAGTTGTTTAAAAAACTTTAGTCTTTGGATGTATTCAGTTTTTAGGTGTACAGATAAATGTTTGACCTGCGGTGATCAAACATAGAAAATAAGAGCGGGAGAAAGCCATTCAGCCCTTCGAGTAGCTCAGCTATTCATCATGATCATAGCTGATCATCCAACTCAATAGACTGATCCCACCTTCCTCCCATATCCTTTGATCCACTTTGCCTCGAGTGTATATCTAACTGCTTCTTGAAAACATTCAATGTTTTGGCCTCAACTAATTTCTGTGGTATAAATTCTAAAGGCTGACTGCTCTCTGGGTGAAGGAATTTCTCCTCATCTCTGTCCTAAACCGTCCAACCTGTATCCTCAGGCTGTGACCCCTGGTTCTGGACACCCCAATCATCTGGAACATCCTTTCTGCTTCTACCCTGTCGAGCCCTGTTAGACTTTTATAGGTTTCTATGAGATTCCCCCACCCCCCTCATTCTTCTGAACTCCAGCGAATACAATCCTAATTGACTCAATCTCTCCTCATATATCAGTCCTCACCATCCCAGGAATCAGACTGATAAATCTTCTTTGCACTCCCTCTATTGCAAGAACATCCTTCCTCCGTTAAGGAGATTAAAACTGCACATTCCAGGTGTGATCTCACCAAGGCCCTATATAATTACATCAAGACATCCCTGTTTGTGCACTCAAATCCTCTTGCTATGAAGGCCAACATACCATTTGCCTTTTTTACTGTCTGTTTCACCTACATGCTTACCTTCAGTGACTGGTGTACGATGACACCCAGGTCTCACTGGACATTCCCCTCTCCTAATTTATAGCCATTTAGATAGTAATCTCCCTTCCCATTTTTGCTACCAAAGTGGATAACCTTACATTTATCCAAATTTTACTGCATCTGCCAATCATTTTCCCCCTCACTCAACTTGTCGAAATCACACTGAAGGATCTCTGCATTCCTGCCTGAGGCAAAGGGTGCTCTGGGTGGTCCTTCCCCTCCTCTGTACATGAAACATGGAAAGGATAGTCTGGTCATACATTTGGTGTGGATAATCCAATCTTACTTTGGGATTATAAAAGCCTGCAGCAGCTTAAAGGGGCAGTGAATTTCTGTCAGACAACTAGAGCAAAAAAGAACACAGAAGGGACAAAAAGACAGCCCAAGGAAACTCAACAGGTCAGCAGCTCCTGGACCAGTGATGGGCAACCTTGGTTGGTGAGTGGATTACATGAGTGGCCCTCCTTCATTCAATGGGCCTCAAGATTGAAATAGGGCTTGTTCACTAACAATGAGCCCATGAATAACATTAAATACATTTAATACACACTGAATATTTCATTAGTAATAGAAAATGCTTAATCACCCATACATTCATGGAAATATCATCACCTTCAAATGGTAAAAGCAAAGTAAATATTTACACTTTGGATGCAGAGCACGGCTCTGACAGTCAATATTGGGTGCAATCAGCATGCACCTCATTTTGCATGCCCATGCTTTGCGCATATATCACTTCAGTCATAAGGTAGGAAAAAAACTATATGAATGGAAAGCAGCGGAATGTGCCAACTCTGCAAATGGGTGATAATGAACGGTCAACAAAATGTCTCGATGGGCCATATGTACCCGGAGATCTTGTTGGAGCAAGATGGATACTGGTGGAACCCTGTATTTCCCTAGGTGGCTGCCATGTTTCACTTTAACTTGAAGAACAAGCTTTGCAGGAGATCGCAGATTTTCAATGGCAAAAGAAATTCAGTGAACTTCTCAGCTGCGTTAAACCACAAGTCAACAAGACCAGATGGCAGTGGTGAAGGAAGCACCTGCACTAAATGTTTGCCATAAGTTCGATGGAAGGTCTGCAGAAATCACACTAATGTGATGCATTAAGAGCTTCCACAAATGCCAAGCAGGAAAATCCCCAAAGAAATTCCCATTAAAATTGTTAATTTCTCATAGATAAAGATAGTTCAGTAAATGATCCTGTTAACAGTCAATGAGAACATGAGACAATGATGGAAAGGAAAAGGCCCAACAGATCATCCAACCTGATTCACACACATTATCATGCCTTGGCATCACCAGGTAGATGTGACCCACATCCCCTGGGAGCCATTCATTCAACTCGGGGATCTGTGAGATGAGATAAAACCCTCAACCAACTGAGGAATAAATATGAAAATCTGCCTCCTCTCCTCAGGCAATGAGCACTAGTCATGATGTGATGATGCCGGCGTTGGACTGGGGTAAACACAGTAAGAAGTTTAACAACAAGAAGTTGTTAAACTTCTTACAATGAGCACTAGTACAGGAGACCTTCCTGGCCTTGACTGTTGTTATACAGTACCTACCTTTTGTACAAGGTGATCTGCATCTCAGTGATAAACAGGACCAGCTCTCACTTGAAAGAGGGAAGTGAATTATGATTCAGTGTACAAACTGGCAACCTGTTCCAAAGGCCCACCATTCTCAGGCAGAAAAACCTTCTCCTGGCAGCGAAGTGATTTCTAGCAGCTTGCATATCTTGAAATTCTAGTGGTGTGAACAACGTTGAACCTGCTGTGCACTTGAACTTTTGCAAAGCCTATTCCTATAATCCAGTGTAAATTTCAAAATGTAACCAAATGGTGACATGAACAATACATTGAATAAAACAATGAAAAATAGGAGAAACAATGAAAGCAACACATAAAAGGCCATTGAAAGAGAAGAGTTAATTATGGGTAAGAAGCATGAAAGAGGTGATAAATGTGAAATATTGAGTTGTGAATTGTTTCACTCTGTGTTGAGCACTGAAGGGATTTCAAAATTAAACTCTCAGCCCAGGGAATTTGTAACCTAGCTAAGAACATCATTAGGATTCAGTGTGCATTTTCCTACCTAAGGAAGCAGCAGATGGATTTTGACACAATGAATGCAAATGAATGGAATTCATTAGCTGAGATATATTCTTATATGGGGATTCGCATAAGATGTAGGTGGGAATATCTAATTGGAGAAAATACCATAAAGCCCATCAAGTCAATTCTTTTGGCCATGCACTATCACGGAAACAGATTTGTTTAACCTTCTGGAACAATCTCCCCTTGCGGTTGAAAATAAAATCGAGCAAAGCTCTACAATATCTGTTTACTTTTACATCCTACATTTTTCATTCTTGCTCGGATACTTCACTGAACCCTATTGCTACAGTTTAGCCAGCTCATTAATGACATATCCACTTGCCAGTCAGCCATCTCAGTCCAACGTAGCCAAGAGACTATCTCAGACATTCCCTGAACGTGTAACAGCGACACCAGCATAACATGTAAGGGCAATAGAGCTGCTTTGAAAGTGAGATTATATGCTCTTTATTAGTTTCCATAGCAATGCTCTGATCGCATAAGTGGTGCATTAGTGATTATGTATAATCAATAGTATTGGGTGTAATTGATTAAGCCTGTTTCAGTCAGCAACACTCACTTTGTTATATCGTATTCAGGGAATGAAAAACTTCAGTGAATCGATTTGATCTCATTCACAGAGAACTGAGTTCATTAAAACTTGGGCAAATGTGCAAGATACTGAAACCAAGCCATCAGTATTGTTCTTTCTTCAAAACAATGTTAATGACATCCTCATTTATAATATGGCTTACAAGAGATTAGTATTTTGTGGCATGCAAATTGAGTCTATGTCCATGACTTCAGTCATTGGATGTTATTTGATTTTTGTTTTGTTTCTAAAAGATAGATTTTGGTGAAGTTTCACGAGTTTATATTTTTAGCAAAGGGCCTATTCACTCATGTGTGCTTTAGCCAACGACTGATTCTTAGCTCAGCAAAGCTTCATCTGGAGCTGTTTTTGTCAGTGACAGCTTGCTATTCCATTCCACACTCAGGGAAAGGAGTCAGGTCCCAGTCAGAACAGGAATTGAACCCATGCTGCTGGTGTTATTCTGAACCACACACAAGCCATCTAACCAAGGAAGTGTGTGTAGATTGTTAATCTGACATTCTTTATTGGGAGATGTTAAAATGATTCCTGGAAGATGCCTTTTATAAACACTGGGAAAAAGAGGGAGTCATTAGAAATACGCAACACAACTTTCAGAAATACAGGCTGCGATTCTCCCAACCCGACCCGCTAATTTTTTGGTGGATCAGACCCTGGGAGATGCATGCGTGCTCTGATTCATGGGGTTTGCGCATACGTTCCCGACACGCACGTGCACTTCCCAGCGACGGATATCCGGCACTGTCGGGACTACACTGGAAATCGGCGGGTACTGTAGGTAAGTGATTTTAATCTTATTGTAATGTAATTTAAATGTGATTATCGGGCCCAGGGCTGAATTCTCCGGGCCCGATGGCATCTCCCACCCCGCCAGTACAATTTCACTCTGGTGGGGTTTAGAGTAGCTCCCCACTTTTGGGGAATGAGCCGGGAACCCTGCTGAATGAAGGGGGGCAATTGGAGCCCTCCAGGGGTTTGGGCAGTGGGGGGGGGTGCCCCTTGGGCATGGGCATCCTGGCTGTGCCAGACTGTGTCCCTGGCACTGCCCAAGGGGCATCTTGGCACTGCCCACCGGGGGGGTGGGGAGGGGGGTCCTGCTGTCACTCTGCATGGGATCGGTCGGGAGGGAGGCCACCGATCGGGGCGAGCTGGGGGAGGGGAGTCTGTCGGGGGGAGTCTGCTTCCCCTGGATGAGGTCTGCCTCCCATGGGGTAGGGGGGTTTCCCAGGGTGCGGGGATCATCACTGCTGGGGAGTTGCTGGAGATCGGGGCGCTCCTGGACGGGGGGTTTGGGGCTGGTCCAGGAATGCTTGTGGGGGCCATGATCGGGCCATTGGCGGGGCGGTTGGTGTGGAGGAGCTGCACTGTGAGGTCCCAGGCTAGCCAGCGATTGGGCTAGCCAGCAAACTGCAGGCTGACAGTTTGGGGCCATTGCGCCTGCACAGAGTTCCAGAACTGTCAGACTCTGGCGTGAATAGGCCCCACCCCCCGAGCTTTTAATGATATTCCCGATTGTGACCTCTGCATGGGAGATCCAAGTCTGAACTCCCACTGAAAAAACAATTGTAATTTTCCCGCGCATTCGGCACTTTGAACTTTTTTAGGAGAATCGCCCCCATAGATTCTGCCTTGAATTTGATTGAGTTATTCGAGCAATTCACAAGTGTGGTGCATGAGAGAATAATTTTGATAAGGCACCACATGCCGAGTTACATCACAACTTAGAATCTGGTAGTATAAATGAGAATTTGAAACACTGAATTAACAAAGAAAAGCCAGGCAGTGTGACTTCATGACTATTGTCTGGTGGCTTTGACATCTATTATTATGAAGTGCGTCGCAAGGTTAGTCATGGCACGAATCAATTCTGGCCTCCCAGATTGCCTGGATCCACTACACTTCGCCTATTGCCACAACAATCCACAGCAGATCTACTTGGCCCTGCACTCAACCCTGGAACATCTGGATAGCAAATACACCTCTGTCAGACTCCTAATTATTGATTACAGCTCAGCCTTCAACACCATTATTCCTACAAAACTCACCTGCAAACTCCATGACCTGGGGCTCGGCTCCTCCCTCTGTGACTGGATCCTAGACTTCCTAACCCGCAGTCAGTAAGGATGGGCAACAACATCTCCTCCAAGATCATCCTCAACACTGGTGCCCCACAAGGCTGGGTCCTCAGCTCCTTACTATACACTTTATGCACCTATGACTGTGTGGTCAAATTGAGGGTGGGAAAGTGACATTCGCACTTTTTCCCATCTCAGGTGGGGAAGTTGGGGGTGGGGTAGCACCTCATTCTGAAGGCCTCCTCAGAGTTGGGTGCCCTCCCCACATCCCCCTGGACATTTGAGCTCTGGGTCCCCATCCTCCCACTGGCCTACGATCCCCCCAGTTGTCCAATATCCTCGTGCCCTCAAGACCTACAAGCAGAACACTGCAGTACCGCTTCTGGCCACTGCGGCACTGTGCCTGGCTGGGCTGAAGAGGTGTTGGCTATCCGATTTGCAAACAGCTCTGACAGGCAGGAATTCCTTCCAAGGGCAGACAGGAGTCCCTCTTACTGCCAATCAACACTCAAGTGAGTGGGAAATGCCAATGGGAGTGCGAGTGTCACCGCTGATTAGGGCTAATTACTCACCATCCTTAAAATTCTACTCATTAGCTGATTCATCATCAATAAGACTATTTGCTTGACATAATTTTTCCTTAATTCATTTGTTGTTAGTGTATTTTCTCAGTGATGAAGATATTTTAAAAACACACTTTGTGGTATCTCCCAAACTCCCAACTGAAGAGAAAGTTTAAAGTTTATTTATGAGTGTCATAAGTAGGTTTGCATTAACACTGCAATGGAGTTATTGTGAAAATCTCCTAGTCGCCACACTCCGGCACCTGTTTGGGTACACAGTAGAATTTTTAGCATGGCCAATACACCTAACCAGCTCGTCTTTGGGACTGTGGGAGGAAACTGGAGGAAACCCATGCAGACACGGGGAATGTGTGCAGACACTGCACAGACAGTTATCCAAGCTGGGAATCGAACCCGGGTCCCTGGCACTGTGAGGCAGCAGTGCTAACCACTGTGTCACCATAGAAAGCATTCTTTCTGGTTGTATCACAGCTTGGTAGGGCTCCTGCTCTGCCCAAGACTACAAGGAACTATAAAATGTTGTGAATGTAGCCCAATCCATCACGCAAACCAGCCTCCCATCCATTGACTGTTACACCTCCCGCTGCCTCGGCAAAGCAGCCGGCATAATTAAGGACCCCACGCACCCCGGACATTCTCTCTTTCACCAGAAAAAAGCTACAAAAGTTTGAGATCACGTACCAACTGACTCAAGAACAGCTTCTCCCCGGCTGCCATCTGACTTTTGAATGAAACTACCTCGCATTAAGTTGATCTTTCTCTGCACCCTAATTATAACTGTAACACTACGTTCTGCACTGTCTCATTTTCTTCTCTATGAATGGTATACCTTGTCTGTATAGTGTGCAAGAAACAATACTTTTCACTGTCTGTTAATACATGTGATAATAAATCAAATCAAAACCGTGCTGCCTTAGAAGTGTGAGTTCTGGAGTAGGATCATGTTGGACTTGAAATGTTAACTCTGTTTCTCTCTGCCAGACCTGCTGAGTTTCTCCAGCATGATTTCAGTATGAGGGAAATTATTTCTGTTTTTATCTTGAAGAAGAGTTTGCTAGAATACTGCAGCCTCTAATTGTTGAACTGTTTAGTTATTGCCTTGCTGCTCATCCATGCAGCTTCAGAGCAATATTACTCATAATGTTAAGTCTGACTGCATATAACTATTTCCTTGTCGGATTTCTGCTTGAAGGCTTTACCTTTTTGTACTTTTTAATGGAAAACCTTAACTTTTGAATGCTTTTTGTGTACTGTAGTATGGCATGCCTGAAATAGGACATGGAATTGTATTAATAAGATAAATGAATAATTCAGGAGTTATTTTACTGGAAAGGATTTAAAAATGAAAAAAAGAACACAAGAGCAAAACTGTATTGGTCTTGGTAAAGACAATTAGAATCAACTAGCTTTTTCAATTCTCAACAACAACTTGCATATATATATAGCACCTTTAACATAATGGCCCGTAACTTCCAGCCTGAATCCCAACTTAGGGGGATTGTGTGCCGCAATTGTGCATTGGGACAATACAGATGTCCCAATGCACTGACAACTCCAAGTTTAAACCTCCGATTCTACTGAAATAAAATATCCCAAGGTGTTTTGCAGGAGAATTATGATGCAAAAATTGACAGTGAGTCACGTAAGATAATATCAGTACACGTGGCCAATGCTTGGTCCAAGAGGTATGTATTAAGGACAGCCTTAAAAGGAGGAAAGAGAGTTCTAGAAGAAGAGCAGTTTAGGGAAGGAATTTCAGAGCTTAGGGTCTAGACAGCTAAAACCATGCCCACCAATGATATTGCAATTAAAATTGGAGATTAAAGAGCCCAGAGTTAAAGGGAAATAGGTATTTCGGAGGGTTGTGGGGCTGGAGGAGATTGCAGTGATAGGGATATGTACGGCTTTAAAAATGTTTGGAAACAGAGATGAGAATTTATTAACTGGGGACCAATGTAGGTTAACGAGTGTGTGTGGGTGTGAGTAATGAACAAGTAGCAGAGCTGTGGATGTCCTCAAGTTTATAGAGGGTAGAATATGGGAAGCTGGCCAGGACTGCATTAGAGCAACCAAATGCACTTCAATCAAAGGCTTGAATGAGAGTTTCAGCAGTAAATGCGCTCAGGCAGGGGTAGAGACAGAGTTGGTAATAAGAAGACGTAATGTGGTTGGAAGTTTATGTCGGGACCACATATGACATTAAGATTGCGAAAAGTTTGGTTCAGCCTCAGGCAGTTGCTAGGGAGATGGATGGAGCTGGTAGCCAGGGAATGGAATCTGGTGTGGGGGGGAACAATGGTTTCAGTCTTCCCAATGTTTCACTGGAGAAAACTTTGCTGGATATTAGACAAGTGGTCTGGTAATTTAGCAATGCCAATGAAGTCAGGAGAGGTTGTTGTGCGATAGAGCAGAGTGTCGTCAACATACATGTGAAAAAAGATTGAAAAGTAAAACACTGCGCAAATCTTGCTAGAAATCAAAAATCCAACCAGAAAATGCTGAAAGTACTGAGCCGTTTTGGAAGTGCCTGAACATGACCTGAAATGTTACCTCCATTTCTCTCTCCACAGTTGCTGCCAGATATGCTGAGTATTTCCAGAATTTTCTGCTTTCGTTTGTGGCAACTGATGCAATCATTTCAACTCAATAAAAATTGATCTTCCTCCTGCAAACATTATTAACCCCTTCACAAATTAATCACGTTTTTGTACTAGTTGGTATTTAAACATCATATTGGTAATTTTGCAAGACTGCTGGTGTAAAGGAGGAGCACTTCTTTGTAATCAAGATAGCAGCATTAAAGCTGCAGTATGGAGCATCTTCACCACAGGTTTCATACACTGTGTAAAAGATCGCTCTCACCATCATGAGTATTTCAATGTAAGATAATTGTTAGAGCTTCAGGGGAAGAGGATCGCACCCATTTTTGGGCGAGCTCCCAGATGCAATCGTACAGCACTTAGAAAAGAAAATGAGGCGAAATGTGATTCTCACCAAAAGGGGGAGCGGGTGGAGCCTCTTCAGAGAGAGAAGCCAGCTGCTGGCTCGAGGCACCCCGATCTCCAATTGTGTACACAATGCACTGAGAGATCTGTTACTCCCGGATATCACCCCCTCCCCGATCACTGTCCTTGATTCTCCACCTGGCCGATTGCCGGCAGAACAGAGCAAGTAACATCGCGTGAGGCAAGAGGCTGGGTGCAAG
Organism: Mustelus asterias; assembly: GCF_964213995.1. Taxonomy (NCBI): domain Eukaryota; kingdom Metazoa; phylum Chordata; class Chondrichthyes; order Carcharhiniformes; family Triakidae; genus Mustelus; species Mustelus asterias. Next base: position 59,644,845 of record NC_135808.1, read on the forward strand.
CCTGATTTTCTGCCTCTCGCCCGACCTTACCGGCTCACCAAGCAAATCAACCGACATGACGAGCTGGTAAGATCACCCCCTCCAAAGATTTCCAGCATTTGTTTTTCTCCTCCAATTTCTAAAATTTAGCATTTTGTCTGATGTTAGCTGTGTCAAACTTGTTCCTTATTCTTGTTTTTCCACATCAATACCTTAATGCACACACACGGCAAGGTAGATCCAGTCTAATATTTGTTCTGTTTTGTATTGTAGCCTGTAGCATCTGTAATGTGGCCCAAGAGTATCTTCAATACATGGAAAAGGCGTAATTCATTTATTCATATCAGCCTGACAAATAAATACCATCATCTTGTTAGATGACAGGAAAGCTTTTTAATACTTGTCGAAGATTTGATTTTGTTTCCTCTTCAATTCAGGCCTCCTTGCTCCATAAGTCGGAGTTATGGTAACATCAGTCAACTTCAGAGCTGAATGGGGAATATTCTATTATCAGCGCGAACGTGCTGCTGTTAAAAGATAATTCCTAGGGGTGCAACACTCTGCTGTAGTTGTCTGCCAGAGTGACACGGAATAATGTGCCATCAGATGAATATTAAAATCACGATCTGAACAACTCCCCGGCCATGCTTACACACTTCCAATTCCATAACATGTTGGCATGCACGATGAGAAGATCACACAAGGCAAATTGAAGAAATCGGTGTGGTTGATCGCAAAACAAGATGAAATAGAAAGTCACCCAAACTTCTGTTGAATCAGCTCGCAATGGTATTTCAGACAAGTGCTTGAAAAATCAGACAAAAAAAAAGACAGCGTAATTTTCTCTTTTATTCCACTGAACCAAGGTCAGCTGTTTACATTATAGAGTTCGGAAACTGGATTGCGGCAGAATTAGCAGATATTTTCGATGTACTGCATGGAAGAGCTGAGTTGATTATAAAATGGCATTAAGAACAAAAAGTGCTCAGCAGGTCAGGCAGCATCTGCGAGGGTTAACATTTCAAGTTGGTGACCTTTCATTCGGACTGTTCTTTGTTTCACTCCACAAGTGCTACCTGGACTGCTGAGCTTTTCCAGCATAGTCTTTTTTTTTACTTCAGATATCCAGCACCTTGCTTCTGATTTTAAAATTGCTCCTGTAGATGCTCTTGCATTTCACAATTGCGCTGCTGTGATGTCCTAACTATGTTAGGAGTTGCGGGTTTTAGAGTAAAAGAAAAATCCATGATTTGCACACGTAAATTCAAAGTAGCATACAACAGGTTTATTGAAAGAGATGTTCTCTGCACTACACAGAGTACAAACTGGAACTAAAAGCGGCAGCCTGTGCAGCATTCTAACGACATCACCATCAAATCATGTGATCAACTCTGAAATCAATCATGCAACCATTTAAATCTATAACAGTTGCTGAGCATTTTGATTAAAATAGGAGCAGATTTGTTTCCAGTTCCCAACAGGAATCAAGAGTGAATGCAATTTTCAAACTCAAGATTGGAAGAGAAGGTCAGATTTTCTAGAGAATCAATTTGGGAAACAGTCATGTTCAATAGTGCAGAATTTCAGTGATCCTGTTGATAACAAAATTTACATCAGCTTCTCTGCTGATCTGAAAAGAACATGCTCCCAAAAATTAATGTGGAGCTCATTTGCCTTCACTGGAATGTAAATATCAGGGTAAAGCAAACATAAATCCAGTGCCAATATAATAGTAATAATTCACACCTAAATAGATGTAGTACATGTCTCTGGTTGATATGGTGTGTCAAGTGTATTAACAAAGTGGGTGGTGTGTAGTGTTATTCTGGTTGTCGCCTTTTGCTTTCAACTCTCACTGCTGACTAGTGTAAAAAAAATAGTTGATTTCCCTGCTACTACACAGCTTCTCCATCAACAAGCCCAATGCAATGCTTCCCCATGGCAACATACATAAACAGGATACCTCACAGTCCCAAGCTAAACTACAGTGGACTTGGGGGAGACCTGGGCCCCTGACATGTGGCATGCCATCACACCAGCATATGGTTACACCCCGTAGCCCATGAACCAAACTTCCAGCTCTTGGTATGACCATAAGGCGCATTTCCCAACTCTTTAGGGAAAAGACATCCCCTGAATTCCTTCTTGGTGTCATAAGTGGCTACCTTATATTTATCAGGCCATAAGATGTAGCAGCAGCAGTAGACCATTTGGTTCATTGAGTCTGCTTTGCTGTTCAATGAGATCATGACTAAACTGAAATGATAATCCACAACTTTCCCCCCTTATCCCCATAACCTTTGATTCCCTGAATGAATAAAAGTCTGTCTATCTCAGCCTTGAACATACTTAACAATCTGGCTTCTATAGCCCTCTGCAGTAAAGAACTCCACAGATTCACTACCCTTCAAGAGAAGAAATTCTTCCTCATTTCTATTTTGAGATTATGTCGTCTGTTCCTAGATTCTCCCATAAAGGGAAACAACCTCTCAGCATCTACCCTGTCAAGCCCCCCTGAGAATCCTATACATCTCAGTAAGGTCACCTCTCATTCATCTAAACTCTGAGTACAATGAGATCCACCCACTTAACCACTCCTCATAAGAAAATTCCTCCATACCCAGGATCGACCTAGTGAACCTTCTCTGAACTGCCTTCAGTGCAGTCTATATTTCCTTAGATAAGGGGAGCAAAACTGTTCAAAGTATTCCAGATGTAGTCTAACTAGTGCCATGTATAGTTTCAGCAAGACTTCCCTATTTTTAGACTCCATTCCCTTTGACATAAAGGCCAACATTCCATTTGCCTTCCCTATGATCTGCTGTACTTGCATGCTAGGTTTTTGTGATTTATGCATGAGGACTCCCCAAATCCCTCCATGCTGAGGCTTTCAATAATATTCCTACCAAGGTGAATAATTTCACATTTTCCTACATTATGTTCCATCTGCCAAGTTTTTGCCCACTCACATCTGTCTATATCCCTCTGTTAAATCTTTGGGTCATCCTCACCATTTGCCTTCCCACCTATTTTTGTGCCATCAGCAAAGTTGGCAATAGTACATTCACTTCCCTCATCCAAGTCATTAATATCTATTGTAAATAATTGTGGCCCCAACACTGATTGTGGCACTCCACTAGTTACATGTTGCCATTCTGAAAATGTCCCTCTTATTCCAACTCTGTCTTCTATCAGTTTGCCAATCCTCGATCCATGCTGCTCCCAACAGTTCTAATCTTATTATGTAGCCTTTTATATGGTACCTTATTGAACACTTTTTTGGAAATCCAAGTTTATCACATCTACTGGTTCCCCTTTATCTATCCTGCACATTACTACCTCAAAGAATTCAAATAAATTTGTCAGGCATGATTTCTCCTCCATGAAACCATACTGACTCTGTTTGATTATATTATGTATTTCCAAATGCTCCAAAAGGTAGTGGTGCAGCGGTATTTACACTGAACTAGTAATTCAGAGACCCAAAGCAAAATTTGGGGACCTGGGTTCAAATCCCACCACAGCAGATGATAAAATTTTGAATTAAAAGTCAAATGAGGACCATGAAACATTGTTGATTGTCATAAAAAATCCATCTAGTTCACTCATGTCTTTTAGGGCTGGAAATCTGCCATCCTTACTTGTTCTGACCTACATCTAACTCCAGATCCACGGTGTAATGGCTTCAATGAGGTCTAAGGGACTGGCCTCTTGGAGTATGAGCCACCCTGATTGAGGCCATGATTGCCTGCCCAATCAGGGAGCCCCATCTTCATTTAAATACAGGAATGTCAGGTCTTCTGGGACTCCGGATTCTGATGTTGTCTTTATTAATTCGTGGGACATGGGCGTCACTGGCTGGCCAGCATTTATTGCCCATCTCTAGTTGCCCTTGAGAACATGGTGGTGAGCTGCTGCCTTCTTGAAATGCTGTAGTCCACGTGCTGTGGGCTGACCCACAATGCCGTTGGGGAGGGACTTTCAGGATTTTGACTCAGTGACTGCAAAGGAATGGCAGTATATTTCCAACTCAGGATGGTGAGTGGCTTGGAGGGGAACTTGCAGATGGTGGTACTTACTGCCTTTGTCCTTCTAAAGGGGAGTGTTTATTGGTTTGGTAGGTGCTATCCAAGGATCTTTGGTGAATGCATGCAGTGCATCTTGTAGATAGTACACACAGCTGTTACTCAGCATCGGTGATGAAGGAAGTGGATGTGGCGCCAATGAAGGGGGCTGCTTTGTCCTGGATGCTGTCAAGCTTCTTGAGTGTTGTTGGAGCTGCACCCAACTAGGCAAATGGAGAATATACCATCAGACTCCTGATTTGTGCCTTGTAGATGGTGGACAGGCTTTGGGGAGTCAGGAGGTGAGTAACTCGCCGCAGTGCCTCTAGCCTTTGACCTGCTCCTGTAGCCACTGTGTTTTTGTGACGAGTCCAGTTGAGTTTCTGGTCTTGAGTTTCTGGTACCTGAAGTACTCTTGGAGTGGAATTGAGTTTGTAACTAAAGCGAATCTGGTGAAGGGTTACCGGCCTCTGGGAGTTATTTCACACAGCAATGTGGTTGACTCTCAAATGCCTTCTGAAATGGTGGGCAGTTAGGGGCTGGCAATGAATGTTCAGCATTTATTAAAAAAATACATCTTCTATAAATGACAGATGTCAAGCTACCTTGCCTATAGTTCCCTGTTTTTTATCTCCCTCCCTTTAAACAGCCTGACTGTCTTGTGGGTGCTTGGGAGAGAAGAAGGCTAAGGGAGCAAAGCCCAACAGAAATTCTGGAGTGAAATCCCAGAGGTGGTAATCTGTTATCGATCAGGCAGCTTTCTGGAAGCAGAGCTGGTATCAAACTTCTTTGGTTTCATCCGTCCTTTGGACAGTACAATGCTGAGAGAGGGGTTCTGCTACTTCAGCAACCCAGGGTCTCCAAACTATTTCCCTCGGTCTCTGCCTTGGAGAAGACACAGTAAGAAGTTTAACAACACCAGGTTAAAGTCCAACAGGTTTATTTGGTAGCAAAAGCCACACATTGGGGAAAATATGCAGACGCTGCGACAACGGATGAATGAACACCGCTCGACAATCACCAGGCAAGACTGTTCTCTTCCTGTTGGGGAGCAATTCAGCGGTCACGGGCATTCGGCCTCTGATATTCGGGTAAGCGTTCTCCAAGGCGGCCTTCGCGACACACGACAGCGCAGAGTCGCTGAGCAGAAACTGATAGCCAAGTTCCGCACACACGAGGACGGCCTCAACCGGGATATTGGGTTCATGTCACACTATTTGTAACTCCCACAGTTGCGTGGACCTGCAGAGTTTCACTGGCTGTCTTGTCTGGAGACAATACACATCTTTTTAGCCTGTCTTGATGCTCTCTCCACTCACATTGTTTCGTTTCTTAAAGACTTGATTAGTTGTAAGTATTTGCATTCCAACCATTATTCATGTAAATTAAGTCTGTGTCTTTATAAGCTCTGTTTGTGAACAGAATTCCCACTCACCTGAAGAAGGGGCTTAGAGCTCCGAAAGCTTGTGTGGCTCTTGCTACCAAATAAACCTGTTGGACTTTAACCTGGTGTTGTTAAACTTCTTACTGTGTTTACCCCAGTCCAACGCCGGCATCTCCACATCTTGGAGAAGACACTCAAGCTTTGTTGTTTACATTGCCACAAAATGGGAAATAACAGTTACCCGTCATAAGCTCTTGTTCGAATGGCACATAGCACCACTGGATAGCTACCTCAAACCTTAAGCCCCCATGATGCTGTCCCACCACAGACTGCTTGCTTCAATGGGGGCTTGAAGCGAGAGCCATCTCTCAATACACAGGTTAACAATCAATGCAGGGGGCAAGACAAACTCAAGAAAGAAAACATCAGTCCTTTGCAATGCAAGTTGAAACATAAGGATCTCCTGGCCTTACTGGTGACCTTCCACAGGTTGATGATGCATGCAAGACAGATATAATTGACAAAGAATGCTCAATGTGAATGCTGCAAGAAACTAGGCTTGTTCAGGGTGGTTCCCGCAAAGAAAAACATGACTCATTCTTTCTTTTGTTCGTCTTCCCACACTCCCCTTTTCACCTGCACAAAAATATGTATGGCATCTCCCAGCTCTGATGCAAGGTCAGAGGTCTGAAACTTCAACTTTGTTTGTGTTTCCACAGATGTTGTCTCATCTGCTGAGTATTTCCAACATTTTTTGTTTTCATTTCCTGTTGTGGATTCTCTTCTACTTTGGAAAAGGAATGGTTTCAGAGGCTGCACCATTGATGCATGATAGCCACTAATCTGGAGCCACATTGGAGCCATTATTGGAGGTAGGGGAATGCTGGGCTGCATTCCCCTACCTCCAATAATCAAAGGAGAACAAATACCAGACGAAAGAGGAAATCCTTTTTATTGATTCAATACATATTCTTGCTACACTAATAGTAATAGTAATACTTACTAATAATGAGCTTTCTTCATTGCAGACCTGCTTAACAACAAAGGTGTATCACTGGAACCTATATCTGTACCTATACATAAACTGATTCCCGCAGGGAGTATCACCCTTTTGGAGGATGTTAGAGTGTTGTCATCTCCAATCCTAAAGCAGATGGAACTATCATGTTCTATTATTTTCTTTCGGTCTTAATGATCAAGAGACCCTAAATAACAATCTAGCCTATCTTGGCCGCAGACAGTGGACTATCTAAAACAGCACAGTTGAAAGAGTCTATCATCAGACACTCATTATGGGACTCAACTTTTCTGCTACCAAAACAATGCCTTCCTGGTCCTTATCCTCGTCACTCTCGGTTTCCATGTATTCTGTGTCACGTGATTTCAAAGACACAATTTCTTCTTTTCGGACAATTTACAATGTAGTGCTTTGGGGAAATCGCACTGGAAACAGTGATTCACAATCTCTCTAGCATTCTTTCGAGTTAAACATCTTTTATCAGTATCCCATGTGCATCTTCTTTCCCCATTTTCAAGTCGGTTATAACCATTTACGACACTAGGTCTGTTATTAATGTAACTGTCTCTGTTTAAAGGCTGTACCATTTGGTCTGGCACGCAGTTGAGTCACCATTGACTCCTCTGTTCTGGGCTCTATGGCATTCCGGTCTGCATTGATCAAGGTGGCAGGGCAGGATTGTTTCCCAAAAAACTTTTCTAATGATGCTGCTATTTGATCAAAGAGGGGCTCTGTTCACCTTAATTGTATTCCTGTCATTACTAAAAGAGTATCCATATGCAACAGACATGCACAGCCCAACAACTTAAAGGCCAATACTGCATCTGGAATCTCCAAATTAAATTTCATTAGCCTGTTACGGCTCCTATCAAAATCCATGATATACTCTTTCATGGACTGGGTGTCTTGTCTCCTAATCCTGTCAAACATCACCCATCCTTCATAATTCTCCAAGAACTCATGTTTCTGGTAGAGCTTATCTAAGTATTGTAGCAGGAGCTGTAGCCCTTCTTCTTTATTCAAGGCATCTGCTGTCCAATCAGAAAATACTTTGCTTCTTATCTTGCTCCTAATTGGAAGCGACAAAGCTTTTTTCGGTATTGTGGTGACAAGAGTCCACATTTCCACCTCTGCCTGCCATTGCCAATATGGTTCGGCATCTGAAAAGACAGGGGGACAATCAAACCCCACCGGTTTACTTCTACCTTCTGCCATGGTTGTAGCACTTCTTCAAAAACAAACACCAAATTACGATGGATTTTCCTCTGCTACCTTTGTTTCTTCAGAAGGAACTCTTCAAAATGCAGCTAATGAAAATACAACAAAACTTACTCCAACTTACAAATCAAAGAAAAAGTTTAATAAAGAAACATCATCACTCCAAACTTGGGGCCTCGCCCAGGGCCACTCCAAGCTCACCACAATTCTACATAGTTCCTTATTTATAGTGAATCAGCTGGTCAGCTGACTATTACATCACTCTGTAATTGGTTCCATGGTTTACTGGGTCAGCTGACCCTTACATCGTCAACATTAAGAGCATTCAAATGGTTATTGGATAAACATATGGATGATATTGGAATAGTGTAGATTAGAGGGGCTTTAGATTGGTTTCACTGGTCGGCACAACATCGAGGGCCGAAGGGCCTGTACTGCGCTGTAATATTCTATGTTCTATCTTGTTCCCATTGGTCACATTACATCCAATACAAAGTTGTCATCGGTTACATTCTAACACCAATGGCATCCATCGTTATTTGGACAGTGATCTTCTATAAAGCACACCTAACCGTACAAATGTAATCACTGAAACCATGCAACTGCACCCCAGTTCTGATCAATTGAAGGTCAAATCTGGTGCCTGAGGCTTCTGATCGAACAATTAGGAAGGAAGCACAGTCTGCTTTTAGATCTCTGCTGCAGAACTGCTTGCAGCAGCCACATACATGCTGAAAACCAGCCATAATGCAGGTCGTGGCTATCACAGAACCCCCTCCTGATGGTCAGTTGTTTTGTTGAATGGGCATCGGCTGCTCACCACACTTTCTGTCATGCCTGTTGTGTTCCTTCCGTGGCAGCCCAGCACGACCAGCTGCCTTTAAGGTCTTCTCCCTCTGAGTGATCTCACAAAGAAGCAGGCACAGAGAATCGAGGGTGATCATGCTTCCTGAATCTAATTAAACTCTTCTAGATTGTTAAAAATCCAATTTTTAGTGTGTTTTTTTTCTTACGTGGATGTGGGCCTTTACATTTTACAGCAGCAAATTACAGCGAATTTCTATCCCCAGATTGCGAGGAAGCAGTACGCAATGTTCTGATGCTGGGAGCCTGACCGGTGCATGAACCACAGTGTCATCAACATTTCAACAGATTTAGAGCCATTTTTGACTGATAACAAAGAACGACAATCTATGGCACCACTAGGCTGTTGTCTTCTATTCCATTTAGCTCTCCTGCAAGATTTATTTGCTGCAGCAATACAGAAATCAAGATACCTTTGTGGTGTGAGAAATGTTTTAACAATTTATATGACGTAAAAAATGCCGATTAAACCACCATTTCAAGGTGAAGTGTAGCAGATACAGGTATCTCTTTTCCATGAAAGAGAGACTGAAACTGTTTTTCTTCCACACTTTGCACATTGACATTCCATGTAGTTCACTTGGGAATCACAATGCTCAGAAATAAAGTTCCATCCAGCTCATAGTATCTGTATCATCGATATTAATGTAGAGGCAGGGAAGAAGTGGTGAGGCCAGTTTTGTACTCGGCAAACCAAAAGGTATGAGTTTCCCTCAGATCCAACTGAACAGAATGGCAGGATCTTATCACTATGTTTCAATTCAATTTCTAGTTGCAACCAGCCTGGTCGGTAGATATTTGGCACTCTGAGACAACCAAGGAGCAATGTCAAGGAGGTGCAATGATGTTGGGGGAAAGTTAAGGGGATCTTGAGAGAAAATCTGACAGACATAGGGACCATTTGGGCGCTGGAAAGAGGAAAGATTTGCGTGTGTCACTGATGGGGAGAGGAGGAAAGAGATTGTGAAGGTGATTGTGGAAGGGACTGGAGATTGGGGAAGAAGATTCCCACCTTGAGGAAGAAGACCAAAATAGCAGGGACTGGAGATTGGCAGAGGAGGGGAGATCCCGGCAGGGTCATTAACTGAGGAAGAGGAAGGGAGAAGATTGTGGGGGCCTAGGGGAGGTCAATGGGTGACCAGGAGGAGGTCCTGACCTATGAAGGACATCTGAAGGGCTTTGGATTGCAAGGGCTAGTAGAGATGGAGTTGTCCAAACTCTGGTGAATTTATCAGGTTTGCTTGACTGCTGGAGGGATGTACCCCTTCTTTTCCTGATCCAGAAGCAGTGCTGGAAAATCATTTGCCTATTCAGTGTGTAATGAGATTAGGAACTCATACTGTATCTTTTTTATAAAATATTTGTAGATTTACTCATTGCTAAGTTCTAAAATTAAAAAGAAAACTGGCCCTTTTATGATGGCTGAAGCGAGGTCTGACTGTGACCCTAAACAAAAGGGGCTATTTTTCAGTTACAAAGAAGCTTATACTTCATTATCTCTGAAAAGACCCCTATGGCCCCACTGCACCCCACACCCCCATTGGCTGCAGAGACCAAACTCAAGGAGAACTATACAAATGCTATCTGCATTTCAGAACTCCCACTGGAGTCAACTAGTCCACTAAGATAAAGGGCCCTGCATCCGGCCTTTCAATTCTTCATGGATGGGATATTTAATTGTCTCAGGAACCCAGACAAGAGCAGACATGTTCTTTGTCAAAGGTGGTGTAGAGAGATGGGAATCATGTGACATGAACCTCTAGCTGGTAAAACAAGTAATATTGCTGTGTGAAGCTGCAAAACTCCAACTACAGGCAGTGCCGAAAAGGGGATCTGTCCAGATTTCAGAGCCTGGACCCCATCTACCCTGTTGCAACAGGAACATCTGTACCATCAGCCACAAGGCTGATTCATCTTTATGTGTCCATCTCATTGAAGTCTACTGGAAAAGTGAATTTTCACCATCAGTTTGGTTTGCCAACTTTTGTGAAGGGATACACCATTGGACTTTGATTTTGGTTCTGGAAACAAGTGAAACAATAATTCTTCTCACTGTGGACTTTGCTCTATAAATCTTTATTTCTTTATGCCTCTTGTACTGTATAAGTGCACAGAGGTCTGTGTAGTCAACCCTTTCACACATTTGCAGCGTGTGCAAATAAATAAACCTTCTGAGTCCATCATATCTCGAGTTTGCTGTGAAGTTATCACTCAAACATTGGATCACACCAGGCTGAGGGGTTGGGTAACCACCACCGCTTATAAAGGGGGGTGCAAATTAAAACATCTTTCTGGTTACAGAGGAGTGGTGAGAGGAGAAATCAGGGCTGTTTAAATTAACCTACATTAACCATTAATTAACCCTGCTGTCTGTAACAAATGTAATCCTTGTCTGCTCTTGAGCTTCTGGCTCCCTGAAAGTATAAACGATCAGCATTAAAGCCGCAATAAAGAAAGAATATGCAAGCCAATCAGCCTCATTAAAATATGTGACTTAACATTTCATCTCCTTGGAATGGATTGGTTGCCTCACCACACTCCTGCTTCCATTAAAATGGGTCGGCGCGTTGGGGTTTGAGATGTTTTAAATGTTTACCTTCCAAACCAGAGGTAGGGTTAAAATAAGTTCAACATCGTGTGCACACCATCTCTGGACCAGTGAGGGTTTCATCATAACTGTTCATGAGTTGTTATTATATCAGAAGATGCAATTATTCCTCTTGCTAAATGAACCTTCAATAAACACTGGATTACTTTGTATAAAGTATTATGCCTTTTCTGTTTTGCAGAGTTTATTATATGCAAGTGTAATTCTTTCACAGAAAACCAAAATGTTTCCATTACTGTGAGAATCCAATTTCTTTCATGATTTATTTCCTTGGAAGAGAATACTCAATTAGGAAGCCAGAAATGCTGCAGTTAACCATTTCTCATTTGGTCCTGTGATTGATCAATTGTAAACTTTCACTGCCTGACTTTATGTAATGTGACTGAGATCTAATACCTCCACTATTGTCTCAAACAATAGCCAAACTGAGTTCATCAGTTAGAGTTATCCAAAATAAATTAAAGACAACATTCCAGCACGGTGGGCAAGACTTTCCTGGGCAGGTCATGATCTCTGTGCCTGCATCAATTCCAGGTCAGGAACCTGGAAGTGGCCATGGCAGGATGTCATGTGATCTTTCTGGAGGTGGCCAGTTGAGAAACTCTCCTCCAATTGGGGAAGTAGAATCATAGATTAGATTAGAATCATAGAATCCTATAGTGCAGAAAGAGGCCATTCGGCCCATCAAGTGTGCACCGACCACAATTCCACCCAGGCCCTATCCACATATCCCTACATATTTTACCCACTAACCCCTCTAACCTATTCATCCCGGGACACTAAGGGGCAATTTAGAATGGCCAATCAACCTAGCCCGCACATCTTTGGACTGTGGAGGAAACCGGAGCACCCGGAGGAAACCCATGCAGCAGCACGGTAGCACAGTGGTTAGCACTGCTGCTTCACAGCTCCAGGGACCTGGGTTCAATTCACGGCTTGGGTCACTGTCTGTGTGGAGTTTGCACATTCTCCTCGTGTCTGCGTGGGTTTCCTCCGGGTGCTCCGGTTTCCTCCCACAGTCCAAAGATGTGCGGGTTAGGTTGATTGGCCGTGCTAAAATTGCCCCTTATTGTCTTGAGATGGGTAGGTTAGAGGGATTAGCGGGTGGATATGGGGGTAGGGCCTGAGTGGGATTGTGTAGACTCGATGGGCTGAATGGCCTCTTTCTACACTGTAGGGTTTCTATGATTCTATGATTCACGCAGATACGAGGAGAATGTGCAAACTCCACACAAACAGCGACCCGAGCCGGGATTCGAACCCAGGTCCCTGGAGCTGTGAAGCAGCAGTGCTAACCACTGTGCTACCGTGCCGCCCAGGTACCAGTACCAGGTACCTGTAACCAGGTTCCAGATTGTGAAGCCTATTTATGTTGCCTGTAGATAGAATCGTCTGCCTCCCTCACAGTTTACATGCTGCTCAAGGTCAGTTGCAGGAGTAGTTGTAGCAGCAACGTCAAGGAGGCACCTTTCATGGAGGTTCAGTAGATTCCACTGCAGCAGATACAACATTAGTGGAGGCATCAGTTTCCATGAAGTGGCTGCAATGTCACTTCTTCTGCTTGGGCAGACTGGACCACTGTGCTTTAAAGTTGGCAACTTTGATGAAAGCTGTTTATACTGCAATGAAAATTACTTGTGCTGAACTGCAAGCTGTGAGATCAGATGCTGCAACTTGGTGGGTTCCACAGGTGTGCCAACAGAGGTGACCACTTATTCCACGCTGGAAAGGATGAATGTTAAGCTCCGCACAAGGACTTTTGCCATGTTGGTGCTAGATTCCTCCTTGACATTGAGCACAGGCTTTCTGGTAGACTTTCCACTACCTCAAGTGTTTGGTTGTGCATACTCATCAGCGTTCTTCAGTAGCCCAACCATCAGAGTCCTTATCTCAATCCTCTATAGGCGTGCATGGCACCACCATCACCAACAAGGGTTTTGGGAGTTGCTGGCTAGGTCAGCATTTATTGCTTATCCCTAATAGCCCTTGAGAAGGTAGTGGTGAGCCACTTTCTTGAAGCACTGCAATCAATGTGAAGTAGGTACACCCACAATGCTGTAAAGGGAGGGCAAATAATGACATTTGAGGACCTTAATTGTACTGACGAACATCGGAGTGCAACTTATTCTATGTAGACAACCTTTAAAATAACTTTGCAATATTTGTCAGACCATTGTGAAATGTCTGAAATGTTTCCTTTACTGTATTGAAGCCTCTGAGAATGTTACTTGATGTATGTGAAGTACCTGACTATTATTGCCTTGTGTGTGATGGCCATTTTACAGCGATTGTAATGTTCTCTCAGATTTATGAATAAAGTATATTTTTGGAAAAAAAGTTAAGGACCTTCGGGAAAGATTTGCTGTCTCTTTCCATGGGTGAAGTCTTCCAGTCCCATCGAAGGTGACTGTCCCCCACACCCACCATCCCCCCCCCCCCTCCCCCTCACCCCCCACCAGGGGCAGGATGGGTGAGCCACATGAAACGCTGTACACATTGGCAACACCGAAAGATCCTACTAGCAATCAATGGCAAGCTGCCTTCGCTGCTGGAGAACATGCCATAGCTGGATGGACAGGAGATGGCGGGGGTGGGGTGGGGGGGTGGGTGGGGGGGGGGGAGGGGAGGGGGTGGTGCCAGAAAACCCCACCCATAGTTATTAATATGACTAAAATAAAAATGGATAAGATCAGTTTGGAAAGGAAAACATTGTTGACCGGGAAGAATTAAATCTTTATCAATCTGGTCCGACTGCATATCTCCATCACTCTTTGTCTCCGAACAGTCAAAGCAGTGTTGTGTTAATTATAGTGGTTTCCAAATGTAAGTTAAAATACATTCAATTTTGTGTTACCAGCCAACCAAGAATATTAATTAGTGACATCCAAAAAGAGGTTTAAACTAGGTTTGGGTTTTCACGAGTAACAGGACCATTTAATTTCACATGTCAATAGAGCTACGCTATTTTCTCCTGATTTTTAAAACAGGAACAAGCTTATTTAATGCTCACTTCCATGATGCTTGCAATTTAATTACAATTTCTATGAGCGTCACAACTGAATGGAGGATGCGGTTGATGGCAAAGTAACTTTGCACTTCAGCTATATCTTTTATTTTATTTTCTTCACTGACGTAATTGTCAATGTGCAGTCAGACAATGACTATCTGATATTTCTCTTACTCCCATGATGGGCCTCCCTGCAGTGTTTTATTTAAAAAATCTTAATGAGATTGTCTTGGTGTGCACTGCAGCAAAGCGTCTTAGTGTTTTCAAAAGAAAATTAAATGAAAGGAACATTAGAAACAGGAGCATGCGAAGGCCATAGGGCCTATCAAGTCTGTTCTGCCATTAAGTAAGATCACGGCTGATCTTCAGTATCAACCTTGACCTTCCTGCCCCATCTCCATGTCCCTTGATTTCCTTAGAATCGAAAAATAAATCGATCTCAGCCTTGTTCAAGGATTTCCCCCTCCCCACCCCTTTGCAGTAAAGGAATTCCAATCCTCACCTTAGTTCTAAATGGCCAAATGGCTAACCCCTTATCCTGAGATGATGCCCCCTGGATTTTGATGCAACCAGAGGAAACAGCCTCTTCACATCTATCTTGCCTCTCATTCTTCTACATTCCAGAGTGGGTAACATTGTATTCAATTGCTCCTCTTAGGACAATCTTCTAATTCCAGCAACCTATTTGAAAATCTTTGTTGCGCCCATTGGAAGACAAGTACATGGCTTCTTGAGTATGGAGAACAAAGCTGGAGGATAAAGTTGGCCACAGTGCTCCAAGTGTGGTCACAAAAAGCTTCATCTATAGCTTGGAACAAGAGTCAAATTATTCACGGAAAGTTAGCAATTAAAAATTCTTATCATTCTGTGTAGTATTTGATCAATCACATGGAGCTGAAGCTGGCATGAACTGAAGAGGCTGCAAAGGGGTGGGCATTAAAGAGCTGTAGCAGGATTTAGGGAGGAGAAAACATTGGAAACGAGCATTACTGTACTGTATGAGATGGAGAGGTGGCGTTAGTATGAAGTAGTGGGAAGGGAAGAGCAGCAGCATGAACTGGTGGAAGTCATGAGGAAGAATATCAGTATGAACAGAGAAGTGTGCATGGAGAAAAGGGGTTATGAGTGTTTTCATGTCACTGTGGAAAAATAGGTTGTCAGGTTTAGCAACAAAAGAATTCCAATTCCTGCTTTGGGACCCGACCATTTCTCCAGATGAAATGAGGACTGTCAGTGCCACAGTCAAACATTTAGGATTTTTGGAGGCATGTTTTTTTTTGCTAGATTTCTAGTAGGTTGATAAGTATGGTTCTTTTTTACTCTATTCTTGTTACCAGTTCTAGTCCTGCCTCCACTCTTGTTTCAACATTAACTATAAACCAGTTAGCTTAACTTTTGTTGCTGGGAAATTGTTAAGAGTCCATTATAAAGGATGTAATCGCAGAGCATTTACAAATGAATAATATAATCAAGCAGAGTCAGCATGGTTTTACAAAGAAGAAGTCATGCCTGACAAATTTATTAGAATTCTTTGAGGTGCTAATGAGCAAGATAGATGTAGGGGAACCAGTAGATGCAATATACTTGGATTTCCAAGAAGTGTTCAATAAGATGCCGCGCAAAAGCTACTTAATACGATAAGAACCCATGGTGTTAGGGACAGTATATTAGCATGGATAGAGGATTGGCTAACTTCAGAGAGTTGGGATAAGAGGGGCATTTTCAGCATGGCAAACTATAACTAGTAGAGTGCCATAGAGATCAGTGCTGGAGCCACAATTATTTACAATGTATATTCATGACTTGCAGGAGGGAAGTAAATCTACTATTGCCAACTTTGCGGATGACACAAAAACAGGTGGGCGGGCAAGTGATGAGGATGGCACAAAGAGCCTACAGAGTGATATAGACATGTGAGGTGAGTAGGCAAAAACTTGGCAGATAGAATATAATGCAAGAAAATGCAAAGTTATGCACTTTGGCAGGAAGAATAATGGAGCTGGATACTATTTAAATGGAGAAAGACTGCAGAAAACTGTAGCACAGAGGGATTTGGGGGTCATCATGTATAAATCACAAAAAGCTAGCATGTAAGTTCAGCAGATCATAGGGAAGGCCCAGGGTAGGGATGATGGCCTTTATTTCAAATGGAATGGAGCATAAAAATAGGGAAGTCTTGTTAAAAGTATACAAGGCACTGGTTCGTCCACACCTGGCATACTGTGAACAGTTTTGTTCCCTTATCTAAGGAAAGATATGCTGGCATTGGAGGCAGTCCAGAGAAGGTTCACTAGGTTGATCCTGGGTATGGAGGGATTTTCTTATGAAGAGAGATTGATTAGGTTGGGCTTGTACTCATTGACATTTAGAAGAATGAGAGGCGACCTCATTGAGACATATAGGATTCTCAGGGACTTTGACAAGGTAGATGCTGAGGGGTTGTTTCCACTTGTGGGAGAGTCTCGGTCCAGAGGGCATAATCTCAGAGTAAGGGGTATTCCAATCAAGACAGAGATGAGGATGAATTTCTTCTCTCACTTGGTAGTGAATCTGTGGAATCCTTTACCACAGAGAGCTGCAGAGGCTGGGTCGTTAAATATGTTCAAAGCTGAGATAGATTTTTAATCAGTAAGGACATCAAAGGTTCTGGGGATAAGGTAGTAAAGTGGAGTTAAGGATTAAATCAGATCAGCCACAATCTTATTGAATGGCACAGCAGACTCAATGGGCTGAATGGCCTACTTCTGCCTCTACGTCTTATGATCTTATAAATATAAGGTAGTCACTTATAACACCAAGAAGGAGGTCAGGGATAAGTCTTTCACTGAAAGAGTGGTTAAAATGCAAAAGTAATTGCTACCATGTGGAGTGGGTGGAGCAAATAACGTAGATATTTTTAAGGGAAAGGTACTAAAAGTATATTCGGGAGAGAGAAATAGAATGATCTGTTCTAGGTTTAGACAAAGATGGGTGAATGTCAGTTTCTGTGGCGTATTAGCACTGAAATAGACCAGTTGGGTTATTTAATTCTATATAAAGAGTGCAGAGTGTGAGGGAGCTGGAAACCTCTGACTGTTGGTGCCTTTGTTAATTTAAAAGAATCACCAAACAGCAGAGGTTTTTAGTTCCCTGTTGTTCTTGTATTCGCTCTTCTGACAGCAGAAGAATCGGAAAAATCAATGCTGATGTTATTTTCCAGCTACTGACATTTGACTAACTTTCATCCATGGAGATTAACTATTTTGGCTACTGCTGACCTCAATTACAGTCTAGAGACACACATGTTCAGAGGCAATGTATTAATGAGCTTTGTGCCTCAATGGAAGCCAATGTGTCAGTCAGTCTTTCTGGCTCTCGGTGAAGAGCATTGCTGAGGGATAATGCACTAAAAAAAAATTCCTTTAAACCTTTGTTTGAGTACATCATATACAGATTATGGGGGGATTTTCTGAGCTCCCCGTGGCATGTTTCTCACGGCACGAGGCGGCACACCATTCACCAGCAGCGGAATTTTCCGATCCCCCCCCCCCCCGCAATGTCAGTGGGATTTCCCATTGATTCCACCACATGCCGCTGGGAAAGCCGCAGCAGGGATGCACCATCAATGGGTCCAGGAGATCCTACCAGCGTGAACAGCCGGAAAATTCCAGCCCATACATTTAACTCATAACCTCACTAAATAGACATCCGTTATATACTCCCATCTGTTTTATTTGTTGGTATTTTAACCAAAATCCTGATAATCTATTGATGACAGACACACACTTACAACAATGAATAATTGAGGAAAAGCCAAACAGCTGCACCATTCTCTCCTGCCTAATCAGTCTTCAACTCCTTGCCAAAGTATACTGGTGATCAGAGCTTGGAATACATTCAAGGCACTATATTACAGCCTGTTGATAATAATGGCAGCAAACCTTCAGATTATTTGTCCCATTTGCATTGCTTTAATTGTTGCTTTGAATGCCAGATCACACCTAGGATTAATCAGTCAAACAAAGACCAAGGGCTGAATTTTTAGCCTGCGATGGAGGAAGGCGGGGGCAAAGTTTTGTGCTTCCAGCTTGTATACATTTCTCTGGCTCCAACCTGCCTTAGGGATGGGAATGTGGGGGAGAGGGCAGACAATCAAAGTGTGCAATGGCCTATAAGGCAGCACAGTGACTGCTGCCTCACAGTGCCAGGGGCTTGGGTTCAATTCTGATCTTGGGTGACTGTCTGCGTGGAGTTTGCACATTCTCCCCGTGTCTGTGTGGGCTTCCTCTGGATATTCTTTTCTCCTCCCACAGTCCAAAGATGTGCAGGTTAGGTGGATTGGCCATGCTAAGTTGTTCCTTAGTATCCCAAGATATATAGGTGAGGGGAATTAGTGGGGTAAACATATGGAGTTAGAGAGATAGGGCTGGGTAAGATAATCTCAGTAAGAAGTCTCACAACAGCAGGTTAAAGTCCAACAGGTTTATTTGGTAGCAAAATCCACTAGCTTTCAGAGCGCTGCTCCTTCATGAGGTAAGTGGGAGTCCTGTTCACAAACAGAACTCCCACTTACCTGACGAAGGAGCAGCACTGTAGATAGTTGTTACTAGTAGTAAATTTCATGTCATTTTGTTTGGCTAGAACATTCATCAGTCTTCTTGTTTAGCATAGATAGGTGTTATGGTTTCCTCCCACAGTCCAAAACGTGCTGGTTAGGTGCACTGGCCATGCTAAATTCTCCCTCAGTGTACCCGAACAGAGTGCGGCGACTTGGGGATTTTCAAAGTAACTTTATTGCAGTGTCAATGTAAGCCTACTTGTGACTTAAATAAATACACTTAAACTTAGATTGGAGACAGATCCTTTGAGATCCTCAACACATCTGGTGACAGCAGAACGTGAGTGACCATGACAGCAGGGTCAGTGCAACTGCCTAGTGGCAGCCTCCAGGTGACAGACTGGGGAGGCCAGTACACCAAGCAGGCTTAGACTGACTTCAGTATTGACCATGGGTCATCCTGTAGATTTCCTCATAACAATGATGGCTGGCTGCAAAGGCCTTTTTTTATTTTAGATTTTTAAAAAGTTGATGAGAGTATCTCAACTGTGGGTGCCCCTCTGTTGCATACCTGCCATGGCATCCTGCATCTTCTTTAGTGTTGGAGGGCTTCCTGTTGGCCACCCAGCTTTGAGATTCTGCCCACCATCCTTAATTGAATGGTGAGTCTCTGCCACCCCCTCCCCCCCCCACCCCGCCCCCCCTCCCCCCCTACCCCGCCCCCCCCACCCCCCCACCCCCCCGCCCCCCCCCACCCCCCCCGCCCCCCCCTACCCCCCGCCCCCCCCCACCACCCCCCCCACCCCCCCACCCCCCCAACCCCCGCCCCCCTACCCCCCCACCGCCCCCCCTACCCCCCTACCCCCCCACCCCCCCCCACCCCCCCCACCCCCCCCCCTACCCACCCCCACCCCCCCCACCCCCCCCCACCCCCCCCACCCCCCCCCCCCACCCCCCCCCCCCCCCCACCCCCCCCCCCCACCCCCCCCCCCCCCCCCACCCCCCCCCTACCCCCCCCCCACCCCCCCCACCCCCCCCACCCCCCCCACCCCCCCCACCCCCCCCCTACCCCCCCCCACCCCCCCCCTACCCCCCCCCACCCCCCCCCACCCCCCCCACCCCCCCCCTACCCCCCCCCACCCCCCCCACCCCCCCCACCCCCCCCACCACCCCCCCCACCACCCCCCCCCCCCCCCACCACCCCCCCCCCACCACCCCCCCCCCCCCCACCACCCCCCCCACCCCCACCCCACTCCAAGCATTTAAATGGCCAATTCAGGGAAATCATAGGTGAGTGACAGTTCCTCACATAGTTGAACTTGACAACAAGGTACTGGAGCCCAACAGAGCCAACCTTGCCCCAAGATTCTGATACCAGCACAGGATAGTGTGCTCAGGCTCTGGGTCATCATATATTGTCATTAAATAAACTGAAAGACTTGCAACGATGGAAGACTTTTCACAACCATGGGACACCTCAAAGCATTTCACAGCCAGTGAGGTACTTTTGAGGTACAGTGACTGTTGCAATCTAGAAAAGGTGGCAGTCAACTTGTGCACAGCAAGCTCTCACAAACTGAAATAAAATAAAGACCAGATAATGTGTTTTTGTGATGTTGTTTGAGGGATAAATAATGGCTGTGGAGAACTCTCCTGCCCTTGTACAAAATGATACCATGGGATCTTTAACAATCACCCAAACAGACAGATGGGACCTCGAGTTTAATAGCTCATTAGAAAGACAGCACATCCAACAGTGCAATTCCCCTGTTGCAGTTGATTGTCGGCAATGATTTTCACGCTTAACCTCGAGAGTGGGACTTGTTCTGCAGCCTTATGACTCAGAGACAATCATGCCCCCAAGTGAGCCAGGACTGACACTTGCCCATTACAAGGGATATATTCATGTAGCTGGAATGCAACAATTATAGGAGACAACAGCTGCAACACTGCAACGATCATAATTTGGTAATGATCGAGGGACAATACATTGATTTCTCAGGAAGTTCCACATTGCTTGTCATTGTCAATCCTGAAGATTTACTTTCGCAGGTACAGTTAGCTGTGCAAAACATGGCCTGCTACTGGGTATTATTTGAGGTCTGATGCTGAGATTAATAATAAACCACGAACTCAGTGGTAGTAAACTAACTGGAATAGATTATGAACATGTCTTCATCTTAGCACAGTCAGCTCAAGATTGGTGTAGTCAAGGTGCAGCTTGAGTCCCAGCTCACCTGACCCATTCTCTTAAAAGGGGACATGCCCCAACATATATAGCACTGGGAACCGGCACTATTAGCAGGGATCTTAGACCAATATAACATCAGCTTAAGAAAGTAACTGAAACATTGTTTGCCATACAGTTAAATATTTACACATCTGAAGGAGCAGAGACAGCTAAAGTTTAGGCATATCACAGATAGAGTCCAGAGACATACAGCACGGAAACAGGCCCTTTGGCCTTACTCGTGCATGCCGACTAGGTTTCCTAAACTGAACTAGTCCCATTTGCCTGCGTTTGGCCCATATCCCTCGAAACCTTTCCCATCCATGTACCTGTCCTAATGTATTTTAAATGTTGTAATTGTACCCACTTCTACTACCACCTCCTCTGGCAACTCATTCCATATGCGCGCCACCCTCTGTGTGAAAATGTTGTCCCTCAGGTCCCTTTTAAATCTTTCCCCTCTCACCTTAATCCTATGCCCTCTAATTTTGGACTCCTTTACCCTGGGGAGTCCAAGGGTTTTAACAACACCAGGTTAAAGTCCAACAGGTTTATTTGGTAGCCAAGTTCCGCACACATGAGGACGGCCTAAACCGGGATCTTGGATTTATGTCACACTATCAGTAACCCCCACAGCTTGCCTCCTGGACTTGCAGAATCTCACTGGCTGTTCTGTCTGGAGACAATACACATCTCTTTAACCTGTGCTTAATGCTCCCTCCACTCACATTGTCTGTATCTTTAAGACCTGGTTGGCTGTAGAGATTCGCATTCTAATCAGTATTCTGTAACCTGATTTTGTGTCTCTGCATGCCCTGTTTGAGATGTGGAGATGCCGGCGTTGGACTGGGGTAAACACAGTAAGAAGTTTAACAACACCTGAAGAAGGGGCTTGGGGCTCCGAAAGCTTGTGTGGCTTTTGCTACCAAATAAACCTGTTGGACTTTAACCTGGTGTTGTTAAACTTCTGACTGTGTTTGCCCTGTTTGAGAGCAGATATCCACTCCATCTGACGAAGGAGCAGTGCTCTGAAAGCTAATGGCATTTGCTACCAAATAAACCTGTTGGACTTTAACCTGGTGTTGTCAAAACTCTTACTGTGTTTGCCCCTGCCCAATGCCGGCATCTCCACATCATGAAAAGATGTTGGCCATTCACCTTATCTGTACCCCTCATGATTTTATAAACCTCTATAAGGTCACCCCTCATCCTTCTATGCTCCAGGGAAAAAGGTCCCAGCCTATCCAGCCTCTCTTTATAATTCAAACCTTCCGGTCCCAGTAACATCCATGTCAATCTTTTTGCACTCTTTCCATTTTAATGACATCCTTCCTATAGCAGGGTGACCAGAATTGTACGCAGTATTCCAAATGTGGCCTTACCAATGTCTTGTACAGTTGTAACTGGTGAGTACAGGGCTATAATTTGTACATACAGGAATATTTGTAGTCGTCCAGTTGAGGTTTTGATGTGAAGGTAAACTAAGTGTTGAGACGTGTGGCAGTACATACACTCACCCTTGGTTTATACCCCAATCATTTCTGATGCAGAGATGCTTGTGGACAGGATCTTTCGTGTATCCCTCCTGGCAGCCACAGTCACCTGTAGAAGATAAAGGGAGACCCGTTTTGTCAGTCAAATCACTGAGCAGAGTGAAACATGATTTCCCTATACCACACAATCAGTCTCTCCAGCTGGCATTACCAGATAAAAGAGCAACCGTCATTTTTCCATATCTTATTATTTCAGGCAAATCAATGAGAATGAGATTAGCAAGAAATTTTGGAAGCTAAATTTGATAGCTCCTGAAAATGGGCAGGAGGTTTGCAATGCGTAATTAACCCATGCTCATACAATATACCGTAGGCAGCATGCTGTCTTCATCTGTCTGCCCATCTGAATGATTGCTGCACGTAGCCAGCACCAGCCACACTCATAGAATATATCATAGGATCCCTACAGTGCAGAAAGAGGCCATTCAGCCATCGAGCCTGCACTGACAACAATCCCAGCCAGGCCCCATCTCCATAACCCCATTTATTTACCCTGCTAATCCCTCTGACACTAAAAGACATTGAGTATGGCTAATCAATCTAATCCGCACATCTTTGGAGTGTGGGAGGAAACCGGAGCACCCGGAGGAAACCCTCGCAGACACAGGGGTGGGGGGGAGGGGGGGGGAAACGACTTGCATGCTATTGATTAAAATAGTGGGGGAGGGGTGGGGAATCATTATTCCCTAAAAGCACTTAAAGTTAACCTGCAATGCTTAATTTAAGACAAAAAATGTTGGGAATACACAGCGGATCTGGCAATATCTGCGGAGAGAGAAGCAGAGTTAACCTAACAGGTCAATGGCTCTTCATCTGAACTCTGAATTCTTCATACAGGACCTGTGTCCTTACCCACCAATGGAGGAGATGGTGCTGGCCATTGCTAGGACATCAGTTGCTGAAGTTATGTCAAGCGACACGGCTTTACCCATTGAAGATGAGGTTTACTCACCCAACTCTCTTTCTCACTTCCAACTTGCCCCCATCCCACAATCACTTATGATTTACAAGCTGCTTTACCACCCCTCATCCCGCACAATGACCTTAACCTCACAACATTTTTCTGTCCCACACAAAGATGTCTCCATTGACAGGACAGTGGACTATCACCAACATTAGAGTGATGAAGAAGACACAGCACCATCACACTCACAGTCACAAAACTTCACTGCATGTATTTTAAAGAATAAATCTGAGACGGGATCTGCACATGGTGAGACGCAGGGTATGAATAGGTCACAGCCAAGGAATGGGGCAAAGTTAGTGCAAGTGCCAGATCTTGCCAGGAAACAGGTTCTGCTGCAGAGGACCCAGAGAAGGATTTCAAAGGTCCAAGCTGCAGAAGAAAGCTGAGCAGTATACAAAGCAAAATTCTTGGCGCAGTGAGAAGCCTGCCAGGGATGTCAATGTCAGGAAGAATAGTCGTGCCAATCTGGCACTTTACAGAGAGTTTTGCACAGATCTTCTCCGATATGGAGCTAGTAGCAAACTCCATTCAGACACTTGTGGAACCAACAAAGATGCAGCGTCCAGTGGCTAATGCCATTATTTTCTCAGCATAAGCAGCAAACAGCCAATATTTGAGAACTGCAGTGGAAACCCAGGCAGGTAGTATCAGATTAAAGATGCAAAGAGGCCCGCAGAGGGTATCGAATCAATCCATCAATCTGTCCTTTAACGGGTTACTGGGATTGCTGACATGCTGCTCACTGGGTCGAAACAGTGGTTTCATGGAGAATGAATGCGCTGTCTTTGTAGGAAGACAATATTCGCCCTCCCACCTCAGACACTCTGTCAGCCCTGGCTTTTGCCTGTCAAAACCTGCTTGATGTGGAGATGCCGGCTTGTTCAGACTGCTGCTGCCCATGCTGGGATGGTGCAGCTTAACCTCCTAAGCTCAGAGCTTGTTGTGATCATTCTGCAAGGCCATCTGTAGCCTTCTCCACCAACCATGCCATTGGAACACTGCATAGCAACACTAGAACAGCAAAGGCACATTGCAGACAGGTACAAAAGGAATCTGCAAGGCTGATTAGTTAATTTTTGCATGTAACAGATTTCATTTCTAAATTTGGTTAGGAATGTTTATTTTTTGTAAGGTTTTATTTTTTGCATTTTGGCCAGGTGGTGTGATGGTGAGCGACAGAGGGAAGTTAAATGTGTGGGGCCGCCGTGGAGTTGCCGTTACTGGTTTCACACACAGATGAATTTACAGTGGACAGCCCATGCAGAAAGTAGCTGTCTAGGTTACTTCTCCGCATCCTCTTGCTTCTGTCCCTGTACTTCTTCCTCCTCCTCCTGCTCCAGCTGCTTGCCATATAGCCAGTGCCTAGATCCGTCTCCTCATGATGATGAGGTTGTACAACACACAGTCAAGTCATTACAACTCTTGATTACTGCAGAGTTCCTACAAAGTGATCCTAACAAAGATATTACTGTCTCTGGCTGATGGTCTGCTGCTCTATCACATTCTGTGTGGCAACGTGTCTTTCATTCTAGGCACATTGAGTCTGTGTGCCAGGTTTGTGCACTGGAGTAATCAGTGAGGTGGGCCAGGGTTCTCCGATCTCATACACCCCACCACCACTGCCAGTGCGAACAGAGAATTTGGCACTCAGCCAAAACTCCATTTATTGCAGCAGTATCAGAGGATCCCAGCAAGATCGGAGAATTCCGGCTGTAATGTCACTAAGTAGCCACCCTTCTGGCTCTGGTGCATCTGGTACAGTGGACTGGCACAGAGTGAAAGCATCATGACTACTGCCAAGTCATTGGGCATTGACTTTTCTTATTCTCTCCTTACGGCCACTCTTTAATCCAAGTCATAAACTTCAAAGTGTTTTATGAAGCCAGTCTGGATCATACGTTTTGCACTTTGAATTTGGCTAAGATAAGCATGATATGGTTCATCTCAGGTATGATTCAAATGATCCACTAGGGAGCTTTTATCAAACGAAGTTTATTTAAGAATATAGTTAACATGTATGGAAAGAAAATTAGTGATAACTTTTATCAATTACAAACAAAAACAATAAAACCGAGATAATGTAACAAATATATCTAACAAATATATATAAAATGTTCCAATCAAACAAAAACTTCCCATAAACAAAAACACTTTCCATAAGTTTAACACAGCAATGACTAATGCTCATGTGATACTGGGATTGAATCCTTTGGTTGAATGCTGCAGCTCTCTTGAGGTACATACAGACAGGCTTGGAGTCAGAACAGCTTCCCAGAACACCAGGGAGAGACTCTGATCGAGCCACCAACAGCAGATTCTCTACTCCAGGAAGGTAAGAAGCCTTGCTTTCAGCTGACCAGCAGGATTTTCAAAAACCAGTGGGAGAGAGGGAGAGACAGACATTTCTTTTCAGCTCGATGTTCCTTCTAAACTCACACTGCAGCCAGCCAGAACAGAAGATGAAACATTAAATTTACAAGGAAGGAAAAAAAAACTGACCAAAACATATGATGTTCCTCCTAACAATGCAGGGTCACAAAACATCCCAGAGTAAAAACAAACAAACCCCATTTAAACCACTGAAGGAGCAATTAAAGGACTTCTTCAGCCAACTCGGCAACAATGGCATAAGGTAAGGCTGTGAGAGCTGCAGGGAGTATGATATCAATAAAATCTCTTAAAGGTACACTAATGTCACACCACACACCAGCTGGGTGTCAATTCCCTTCATATCCAGTGTTGGGTAGAGTTGACATGCAGTACAAGTAAAGCCAGGTACATATGGTCAGTGCCACCATACAAATGCTGCAATCTCAGCAAAGCCACAGACTCGCTCCGTTTGCTTGTCTCTGGCAAGAGAGATTAAGAGATAATAGCTCTAGTTGAATATACAGCCTCAGTGACCTCGCTCATGCAATAATGAGTGGCAAACTGTGTTGTAGAAAATCTCTTTCTCCATCCTGGATTCACCATTTCACAGTCACTGCAAATCTGGCCTCTGTCCTGTACAAAGACTGGAGACAGCAGTATGTGGTAGATTTCAGTGAGGACATCCATTATGAAGAGCAGACATCTTACACATTGTGCCTTGCAGTAGTAGGAGAATGATTTCCTAAAAATCCGGATGCAGTCCGGCTGAGAGCTCTTCGACCCTTCCTCCCCATTCCTATTCTAGACATTTGTCCAGCTCTGCATGACCTCTGTTCATTCTCCAACTCATACTGCATGCTGATCGACATATGCTCTGCATACTTCCAGTGGACATTCACTGCATACGTGCTAAAGCCTTCACCGATGTGCATCCAATTTAGTACATCCCATAGGCGAGTGTGCAGATGGCACTCTGGGACCTAAGGGTACACATAGTGAACATGGATGTTCAGTTGGTAGAAGTCACTTTTCTGCCATTTGTACTTATAGAGGCTATCATTTCTGATGCTTTTGTTGGAGCAGGAATATCAATCATTTTGATTAAAATTGTGTCTCATTTGAAATACAGTCAATGCAGCTCAGCCATCTCCAAATATCACCCATTGATATTATCAGAGCCTTCAAAGCACCGTGAACAGCACAAAACATTTAATTAAACAAAAAAATTATGTCACCTATCATGAAAAGGAATACTGTGATTGTCAACTGCCCCTTTCATCACTGAAAAAGAACAGTTGTTACCTGGTCAGTAAATAGAATGGCTAGTGTCCACATGTCGCCTTTTCAATGGATTGCATTTTCCACAGTAACATTATTAAACCTAACAGATCCTGACCCCAATTCCCTTCCTCGTAGAAAGCTTCACTGGTAAGAAAATAATGGAGGCGTGTGTTGATTACATGATTCAGTGACAATAGATTGAATTAAACGAATATAAGATGTGGATTAAGTCACCTCACTCTAGCAGAATGTACCCCCTTGTTTCATAAACAATGTAGTTTAAGCATAAAGCTACTCAGAATGTGAAGTTTGATGATTAAAGATTTTTAAGGGTTAATTTCTCTCCAAGGTTTAGTTTTATTTTAATTTAGCAATTGACTCAAAATTACTGCTTAAGTTAAGAGTTAGGTTTATTCCATTTTTAAACAGGGATATACACATTCTCTGAGGGCAGCTGTGACTGTTTAGTTAGGTGGTTATCTTAAACTGATTTATGACCTTTAGAATTATAGAATATTACAGTGCAGAAGAGGCCCTTCGGCCCATCAAGTCTGCACTGACCACGTGAGGAACACCTGACCTCCCACCTCATCCCGTTTATCAGCACTTGGCTCATAGCCCTTCAGCAGAGCTCATCACTGTTTTTCAGAAAGTACAAACACATGGGGGGTTCTGACACTTGTCTAAAAAGAGTGTGAAGCCCTGAGTTTGGTGAGTGAAGGAGTTCGGTAATGGGGGGGTGGGGGAACATAAATTAATTAATAAAATTCTCCCAGAAATAATGGAGAATCAAGAGACTGGTGTAAACAAGGAATTGCAAGATATTAATACTGTTAAAAACGTATTTGAGAAATTAATAGGTCTTAAATCAGATAAATCAGGATGTGGAGATGCTGGTGTTGGACTGGGGTGGGCACAGTAAGAAGTCTCACAACACCAGGTTAAAGTCCAACAGGTATATTTGGAATCATGAGCTTTCGAAGCGCTGCTCCTTCATCAGGTGAGTGAGTGAGTCATCAGGACTCACCTGATGAAGGAGCAGCACTTCGAAAGCTCGTGATTCCAAATAAACCTATTGGACTTTAGCCAGATAAATCAGGGCAGCATGGTGGCACAGTGGTTAGCACTGCTGCCTCACAGCACCAAGGACCCGGGTTCAATTCCAGCTTTGGGTGACTTTCGATATGGAGCTTGCACGTTCTCTCCGTGTCTGTGTGGGTATCCTCCAGGTGCTCCAGTTTCCTCCCACAATCCAAAGATGTGCAGGCTAAGTGGATTGGCCATGCTAAATTGCCCCTTTGTGTCCAATGATGTGCAGGTTAGGGGATTAGTCAGGTAAATATGTAGGGTTATGGAATAGGGCAGGGGCATGGGCCTGGGTAAGATGCTCTGTTGGAGAGTCAGCACAGATGGGCAGAATGACCTCCTTCTGCACTATAGAGGTTCTATGCTACTATGATAAATCCCCTGTACCTGATGACCTGCGTCCTTGAGCATTGAAAGAGGTGACTGCAGTGAAAGAAGATGCATTGATGATTATCTTTCAGATTCTGGAATGATCCCTCCAGATTGGAAGGTGACAAATGTAATCCCATTATGTAAGAAAGCAGGGTGAGAGAAAATAGGAAACTACAGACCTATTAGCCAGACATCAATAGGAGGGAAATTTCTAGAATCTGTAATAAAGGATGTGATAACAGGACACTTAGAAATAATGATAGGATTGGACAGAGTCAATATAGATTTATGAAAGGTAAATAATATTTAACAAACCTGTTGGGGATTTTCGAGACTGTAACTACAGAATAAATAAGGGGGGACCAGTGGATATGATTTATTTAGATTTTCAGAGGTTAGTAGGCAAAATTACAGCACATGGGATTGAGGGGGCATGGATTAAGAACTGGCTAATGGACAAAGAACAGAGAATAGGAATAAATGGTTCATTTGCAGGTTGGCAGGCTGTGACTAGTGTCGTACCACAAGGATCAGTGCTTGGGCCCCAGCTGTTCACAATCTGTATCAATAATTTGGATGTGGGGATTAAATGTAATGTTTCAAAGTTTCAGATGGCACAAAATTAGGTGGAAGTGTCAACAGTGAGGAGGATACAAAAACACTTCAAAGGGATTTTGAAAGTCTAAGCGAGTGGGGAAAAATTTGGCAGATGGAATACAATGCGTCGAACCAAAGGGCACAGTATCAGAATAAGGGGTAATTGGGACTAAGGTGAGAAGGAATTTCTTCACTCAGCGGGTGGTGATTCTTTAGAATTCACTGTCCCAGTGGGCTGTGGAGACCCAGTCATTGAATACATTCAAGACCGAAATTGATAAATTTCTAATATTAAAACATTAGGGGATACTGCAGTAGCACAGGAAAATGGTGTTGAAATAGAAGGTGATGATCTCATCGAATAGCGAAGCGAGCTTGAAGGGCTGAATGGCCTCCTCCTGCTCCTATTTTTTATGTTCTAGCCATACCAACTCTGGGGAAGGAGAGCTGTGGTTGGTATTTAAATCCTGACATTGCTGGGTTCCCAGATGCAGACTGGCTGATGAAATAGAACTCTTGTTCGCTCTGATTTTTTTTTCATGTATCCAGAATGAAACAAACTTGTGCCGACTTAATTCAATTCTCATGGGTGAGAATATAAACCTGTGTTTCAAAGCTACCCATAATTCTACATTAATTGGGCAGCCTTACTCAAAGATTCCACCGAGGTGGCTGATGTGGGACATGGGAATTGCCACGAGTTCAAGCACATTGTTGGGCTGTCTAGAGAATGACTTATATCACCTCTAACACAAATTGTAATTGACCTAAACTACAGTTGTTTGATTCTGACACTGGGTTGCAGAGATGTTTTGTTCTATAGTACCACTATTCCTCACCTTGAAAAACAAAATATTATGCTGAAATATGTTGTGATTGAAGCAGCAGGAAGCAGAACTGCAGCATATCTCTAATTTGAGCTCAAATACATTAACAAATAAATGTTTGCACTATATTTTCTTGAAGTAGCATTTGATTGAAAGTGCAAATGATGTCACCTCTAACAGTCTTGTACTCACACTTAGGGCAAACTGCGGCCGAAACCATGTCTGCCTGTGTGTTCAATTCTTTTCCCGCATCTAGTAGTACACTAAGGCAGGCCTTTCTCTGTTTCTATAGCTAGTTATTCCTGGAACAGATCGCTAGTTTGTTGTTAGAAGCTTATAGCTTGAGGGGTGCCACTCCACATCAAGCGTGGTTGGCCAGGAATCTCTCCTGCTCTTACCTCCAGCCATTGATGTGTCGGATGGATTTGCAGGTTGACAAACTCAATCTGTGTGGCAGCAGTCTGAATGCAACTGCCTTGGTTGTCAAGGTTGGGACTCAAACCCAGAGCTTCTGGCTCGGAGACAGGGACGCTACCCACTGGATCACAAGACCCCCCCCCTGCCTGTGTATGGGCTCCTTGAAATAATGTAGTACCATTAACTAATTACATTTGTATGTCTGTAGTTGCACAAGGTATTCACTGCACTGTTTTAATGATTCTTTTCGGTCAGTATTCAACTGTATTTTTTTCAGATATTCCATTTTACCAAGGATGAAACCAAATTAAGGATAGAGTGTGTTGATACATAGTTCTAATGTTACATTTTGGTCCCATGGGAGACCCTGGGCACATCACCATATGTGATAGATGAGGGGATACAATGTGGGATGCTCCACTAAGTGATTTTCAGAAAGGTATCAGAATTTGATAATACAACTACTTTTTCGGGCTCATTTCAGATCTGACGTCGTATCCATGGATTTTATTTTTAACCACTTTTTGATAGATATAAGATTGACAAGAGAGTGTGACATTGCTTATAATTGGTAATCTGCATCTAAATGGTGTAGTGTTTGTTCACAATGGAATATAAACTCTGGAAATCTAGAAATAAGAGTTGGACATTTGTCTTTAGTCTACACACATCCAGTTACAGATGTGGGGTGAAACCAGATGACTTTCACCCTAAGCCAATGAAAATGGTGAATTTGAAATTTTTCCAAATAAGGGATTTCAGTATAATGAGAAGTGTGGATAAAAGTTGGAAAATCTGAATCTTTGATGGCATAGCATTACCATGGTTTCTATGGAATGATTCTTCTAAGAGACAATTCAACATCACTTCAGAGACAGAAGAAAAGAAATACATAACCTGTGCTGGCAATACTCAAGGAATCCAAACAGTTTGTGCAATAAGAAACCTCTATGTTGTCTTCACTGTATATTGCTAAGTATTTGTAAAATCTTACAATGGAGGGCATTACAGTGCCTCCCAGTAGTTTTTCAATGTGTTATGGACTGGAATTATAATTATGGGGAGAAGTTACAGGGTAATTTTTGACTTTGGCTGGAGCGTGAAATGTGTGATAGCAAATCGGCAAGTTATTTTACACGCTGAATAATTTACTTTTGAAATGAAGTCAATGGCCTGTTACAAGTTACTGTTGAAGTCAGATTTAACCTCATAAGATGCAGACTTAGCCTCAACATGCTACGAAATGGGGAAGAGGGGAGCAACATGTTTGTCCATCAAGCTTATTTTAACAAAGGTTTATAAAAGGAGGGATAAAACATGGAAGGATCATAGATATAATTACACAGAAGTAGATCATTTTGTTTTTTAAAAAAATAATCAAAATTGGAAATTCATTGTCTTCATTGAATTGCTGAATTGCTTGACCGCAGCTGTATATTATCCATAAATTTATTAAAAACACTTGTTTTTTTTTCAGGTGGAAACACGACATGGTATATTGTTAAAACTTTATTCTCCAGCAAAATTGCTCTGCTTATTTCGAAAACACGTGCACATTTAAATTCCCATTGAAAAGCTGCAACTAAATCTATCCAAACCCAAAAAACAAAATGACAATCAGCTGCATTAGGTTTGATTTGCAGTATTCATAACACTATTTTTAAAAATTCATTTGTGGGGCATGGACATCGCTGGTTGACCAGCATTTATTGCCCATTCCTAGTTGTCCTTTAGAAGGTGATGATGAGCTGCTTCTTGAGCAATTGATACAACAGAGTGGCTTGCTAGTCCATTTCAGAGGGCAACTAAGAGTCAACCACATTGCTGTGACTCTGGAGCTACATGTAGGTTGGACCAGGTAAGGACAGCAGATTTCCTTCCCTAAAGGACATTAGTGAACCAGATAGGTTTTTCCGACAATTGGCAATAGTTTCATGGTCATCAGCAGATTGTTAATTCCAGATATTTTTTGTATTTTTATTTATTGAATTTAAATTCCACCGCCTGCCGTGGCAGGATTCGAACCTAAGTCTCCAGAACATTAGCTGAAGTTTTGGATTAATAGTCAAGTGATAATACCACTAGGCTATTGCTCGCGCAACTAGGCCTTCTGTCAGATGCTTGTGCTGTTGGTTCTGCCCTGATTTTGGAGCTTGTATGCTTCCTTAAAGTCATGCAAACCATTACACCCTGTACCACACTCACATGCAAAGTCAATGCCACATTGAATTTCTGCTCATGCTTGATCAACTTAAATGACTGAAGTTCAATGTTGGATCCTTTCCAAATTCCTGGTTTCAATCCTGCTGCGGCCGAGGCTAAACCTAGCCCTTATCCTCACCCTCCATCTGATCATTCAAAGTTATGCCTGTCCCCTGCTCCCTGACTCTAAGACATTGTGTTGCTCCCCCTCCAACTAATTCCTCAAAAGTACGTTGTGTTTCTCCTCTCCAATTCAATCCCTTAATGCTGTTTTGCCCTCATCCTTCTTCAATTTTCTGAAGCTACGTATATCTTCTCGCACCAGTGACGTCTTGGCACTCGCCCCATGACTGTTGAGATGATGGATTCAAATTCCCTTCCAAAGAGTTGAACCCAAAGTCTAGGTTGATACCTCAGTGAAGCACGGAAGGAGTGCTACATTATTGGACGTATTTCTTTCAATCAGGCATTAACTTGAACAGCAGATAAAGATCTAATAGCACTATTTGGAGAGAGACTGTGAGGCCTCTAGTGTTCAACATTCATTCTTCAACAGCATCATCAAAAATTGACTGGTTCATAGAGATTCAGTGTCTCAACACATTAGGTAAATGACAATGTTCATTGCATAAGTGAAGTGCAGACCATTGCCTGGACAATGACTAGTTCTATTCAGTATCAGTTGAACACAACATTAGAATAAGAAATCAATTTAAGTATTTCAGAGCATCCACTAAACAGACCTTAATAATCCACAGTGCAATGAATACCACAGTGGTATTTTGATTTTGAAGAAAGAGAGTTTAATAGGAAACATTTTTTAAAAATCAAGTCTAAGACTTGAGCCTATAATCTAGGCTGCAGTGCTGAAAGAATGCTGCACCGTCAGTGGTATCATCTTTCAGAGGAGATGTTCAACTGATGTCTATCTGCCCTCTCAGATGGATGTAAAATGCCCCACAACAGCATCCAAAGAGGAGCAGGAGAGTTCTTCCTGTATCCTGGCCAAAAATTACCATGATGCGGAGATGCCAGCGTTGGACTGGGGTAAGCACAGTAAGAAGTCTCCCAACACCAGGTTAAAGTCCAACAGGTTTATTTGGTAGCACAAGCCACAAGCTTTCGGAGTGCTGCTCCTTCATCAGGTGTGTGGGAGTTGTGTTCACAAACAGGGCATATAAAATTACCCCTCAAACAACACTTAAAATAGATGATCTGGTTACTTACTTTATTGCTGTTTTTGGAAAAGTGCTGTGTGCAAATTGGCTGACGTATTTCACTTGTTACAACAGTGACTGTCCTTCAAAATACTGAATTGGTTTGAAAGTGTTTCGGTTAGCTCAGAGATCATGAAATCCACTATGTAAATGTCAGTCTCTCTTTCTTTCAACTGAAAATAAATGGGCCTCTTCAGAAGGTTTATAATGAGATTTGATGCCAAGAGTAACAGTTGTCCTTTGGTAAAGCACCAAATGAGCTCAGGCAATGCTTGTCAACAAGCTATTTGACTTCATGCATTTAACAAATGAACAGCTCTGTTAAGTGGAAAGAAAGATGAAAGGATGCCTAATGTATCATCATTGTTAACTGGATTATTGGAGATGGTTGTACAGTTGAGGGAATACTTTTCTTTTGGCTGGATTTCACATTATTTATTCTTTTCCAGCTTATCAATACTTCTGTGGTCATTGAGCTATTGACATTTTTTCCTCTTGGCTTCTCTTGCATGTGTTTCCTTCATTCTGTGATCTGGTTGCATTGAAATGAAAACTCAAACTCACGGGATCACCTCTTACTCTTTCCCTTGGGTATACAACTATAAAATTGCTTACCTCACTCTCTTCTCTATGATTCCAACATTCTACAGCTATCCAAAACCAAGCTCAGTGGCACCTAACTAGTATCTCTTGCTTTATTTTGTCAAATCTGCTGTTACAGCGTTGTTGGTGTCTTGCGTCATATGGATCTTCACCTTCACTTAGGTTTCACAGAAAGAATGAATGAAACAACACAGGCAGAGGCTAATTGTGCCTGTGTCAGCTCTTTGAAACAATTGATCCCCTAATTCACTGCTCTTTCCCAAATGCCCAGGGAATGCTTTCTTCCCAAGGGTTGATCCAATTTCCTTTTGGAAAGTTATCGCTATTAGGTTGGAGTGGGGGAGACATTGGAGTAGTCATACTGTCATGAGACCAGTAATCCAGAAGCCCAGGCTACTGTACTGGGGTACAGCTTAGAATCATAGAATATAATCAGAGAATACCTACAGTGCAGAAGGAGGCCATTCAGCCCATCGAGCCTGCGCCAACGACAATCCCACCCAGGCCCTATACCCATACCCCCATGTATTTACTCTGCAAATCACCCTGACACGAAGGCGCAATTTAGCATGGCCAATCCACCTAACCTACATATCTTTGGACTGTGGGAGGAAACTGGAGCACCCGAGAGAAACCCACACAGACACGGGGAGAATGTGCAAACTCCACACAGACAGTTGCCCGAGGCCAGAATTGAGCCCGGGCTCCTGGTGCTGTGAGGCAGCACTGCTAATCACTGTGCCATCAGGTCACCCTTCAGGAAGGCAGTGGCATAGTGGTATTGTCACTGGACTAGTCATCCAGAGACTAATGTAAACCCCCAAGATGTTGACAGTGGAGGATTCAATGATGGGAATGCGTTTGAATGTCAAGGAGCAATGGTTAAATCTGCTCTTGTAGGAGATCATTGCCTGGCACTTGTGTGGCATGAATGTTACTTGCTACTTGTCTGCACAAGCCTGGATATTGTCTAGGTCTTGTTGCATTTGGACATGGGCTGCTTCAGTATCTGAGGAGTCGCAAATGGTGCTGAACATTGTGCAACCATAAGTGAATATCCCCACTTATGATCTTATGATGGAAGGAAGGTCATTGATGAAGCAGCTGAAAATGGTTGTGCCTAGGACAACCTGAGGAACTCCTGCAGTGATGTTCTGGAGCTGAGATGATTGAACTCCAACCACACAACCATCTTCCTTTCTGTCAAGTATGACTCCAATGAGCGAAGGATTTTCCCCCTGGTTCATCTGACAGTTCTGCTAGAGCTCCTTGATGCCACACTTGGTCAAGTGCAAACTTTATGTCAAGGGCAGTCACTCTCACCTCACCTCTGGAACACTCAGGGTTAAGATGAGGTGCATGTGTATTAACAGGCAAATTATGGTCCAACACACCACGCTGCACAATAAATACCAAATGCAATCGAGACAGAGTCTACTGATATCGCAACAACCCACACAGACATCAGAAACACTGTGAGTCAACCGATCTCAGTGAAGCACTGGGCTGGTTCTTGGCTGAACAACTTAAAGATGCAGAACTGCACACGTGCATACTGCTCTTGGCCTACGCAATTTCACAAGGTCGGAAGGCCATCAGGACTTGAAGTTCCTGATCTCTGAGCTCAACGCTAAAGTAAGTTTGGGTTTTGTAAGGAGTATGGAACATGTATTGCATTTGTTATAACTCCATATTCTGGAGCAAAAAAGTGCAGGTTTTTCTGTTTCTCTCTACATGTTTTTCACATGGCTGTTAATTGTATCAGGTGCGACAGACCCAATTTTTATAAGACCATTATGTTGGATGAATATGGTGTCACAAGTCAGATTGCCATGGATGATGAGAGGATCACAGGAATGGAGATAGCTCAAGGCAGACAAAATCTGGGTGCACCATCTCTTCCAAGCCTTTTCATTCATAGTTTTGTGGTTCTTCTTAGTTTTCTTCAAAAACTGTTTTAAACATCCTGATGACATGTATTCTGTTATAAATATAACCCTATCTTTATTTTCTTTCACATCTGCCCAGTACTTGTGAAACTTCACAATGTTCAGGTACAGGGTGAATTGGAAGTTGCGCTTGAGGTTTTTGGTATTGCACGGAAAACCTCATTAGAAAGACCATGGGTGCAATTTTGAAATCCTAAAAGCACTCACATCACCCAAAGAATGGGCAAAGTCAAACCCCTCTCAGTCCTTAAATCTGTATTGTCTGGTTACGGACCATTCTGCCAGCAGAAACAATTTCTCCTTATATTCTCTATCTATTCAAGATTTTTAACACTTTATCAAATCTGTAAAGTTACGGCCTCTAACTGTCTCTGCTCTAAAGAGAACAATCCCAGCAAGTTCAGTCTCTCCACCTGACTGAAGTCTTTCATCTTTGATACCAATCTCGTAAATCTCCCCAGCACCCTCTCTAAGGTGATGACAACTTTTTAAAACTGTGCTGCTGTCAGAATTGAGCACAATACTCAAACCAGTGTTTAGCAGTAATAATGAAGGTTATTTTGCATTAGATACAAAACAAATCTAAAAAATTCCACAACGAACTTTTCTTTCATGATATTGTACCGTAAGTTATTTCATTTTTTTAAAGTTCTGAGGATAAATTAGTCTGATGAGTATGGATGCCGTTAAAAAAGCAGCACGATGACAGATACAGACGGCACCACAACACAGTATCAGTGTTCAACTTATATCTCCTGATTAAATACAACCAGGGAGTCAATTAAAACTCCAAAACATGATATATGAACACAAGGGAGAGTTGTAATCCATCTTTAATTCAAAGTAAATCAAACTTTATTGGGTGTAGCTCTCAGTTAATTGTGATTTCATTCACCATGAGTATCAGCGTGAATGCTCCAGAGTACTATCGTATTCTCTTTGGAAAGAGATGCATTGGGTGGTCCAAGTAAAGGAGAAGCAATACACTTCTGATATTTTCCCTAATAAATTCAAGGCATCCTCCTGATCATTATTTAATCATTGTACAAAACCATTACACATTATGCTGAAAGCTCTCCACTAAATATTAAATATTGCTTCAATATAAGACTGGCAGTCTTTCCTTTCTTACACTGACCTTGATCGCTGAAAAAAAATCAGAGCCATCACTGCAGGACCAATTATCATTTCTCCTGCATTAATTATGTATTTTAAAATTTCATACCATCACAGTTTTGTTTCCGAGGAATTCTAAGTAATTAGCTGTTCAGTGTACAGCATTTCAATTAAGCACAGATGATCATCATCAGCTTCAGACATTAGTGATTGCCGACCACGAAAATAAATCTTTTCTGTTGTGGCTATAATCTTTGTACAAATGGTGAAAAGGTTCCCCCAAAAATGTTCAATTTGGTTTTTGGCGGAGAGGATATAAGGTCTCTTTGAAGAGGATTAAGCTGTGTGAGGGGGCCACTCATTGTATAACAATGGGATTATTGGTTTCCTCACAATAATTTACAGTGTAGGAATTCTCACTTATCTGGCAGAGCTTTAAGGGTAACTCACTGTTTTAATATGGCTCAAAGGGATGACAGCCTGCCATCACTTTAAGGGAAGTGTGTCATGTGGTCCAGCCTCAGTTTTACTTCAGCCTGGAGCAGAACACAGGCACACAGCTCTGCAGCTCTGATGTCCCCTAGCTTTCTATCCACATGTATCTGTTCACATGTGCCTAGAATTAATAAATGAACCCACAATATGTTTATGCTATGCCTTTTGAGCGATTGGTACCTTTATATCATTACACCAGTGGCTTCTTCTAAGTGTGCTTAGCTTGACAGCAAGATTCAGTGCAGGTACAATATGGTGACCAGTCTTGGTTTAAGACATGGCATGAGGTCCCCTTTGACATTTTGGTCAGACTAAAATGAAGCTGCATCATCGATGGGTGTTGAAATCATAGCCTGGTGCTTGCACGGAAAGACTTTGAAGGCACAGTGCGGAGATAGTGCTCAGATAAAAAGCTGTTAAACTGATGGATCTCTCATGGTGAGCAGGACAGCACCAGGTTAGCACAGTCAGGCAAGGCGAGTGAGTGGGGTGTGGGCCAGATCAATGGTGGGACAAAAAAAAACTAACCACCATAAAAATAGGACCAGAGAAGGTTGCAATTGTAACAGGCAGAACTTCAGAAAATGCATGAAAGCGGATACGGTGGCACTCATCCCAGGTGCTATAGGAGAAGGAAGGTCAAAAAGATATTGTCAAAAGGGCTACAATCTTCCCAAGTCTGAATTTGGATGCAGCTGATCTACTGTATGAATTCAGAACGTTGAAATAGTGGACAGAGTTATGAACCAGAATTCTCTGACCCCGCCCGTGGCTGGGATTCTCAGGTCCCACTGCCGTGAATGGAGTTTTGGCTGAGTGCCAAATTATCGACACTCACTGGCAGCGGCAGCATGGCAGACGAGTTCAGGGAATCCCGGCCATGGTCTCTTCATTCAGGGGTACCTGAACCAGGAAAACAAGCCATAGAAAGTTCACCTGGCAATTGGAAACAAAGGTCTA
Source organism: Mustelus asterias (assembly GCF_964213995.1). Classification (NCBI taxonomy): domain Eukaryota; kingdom Metazoa; phylum Chordata; class Chondrichthyes; order Carcharhiniformes; family Triakidae; genus Mustelus; species Mustelus asterias. The sequence continues at coordinate 59,683,766 of NC_135808.1, forward strand.
TGCAGTCTAAATTCATTAGGATTAACGGTAGAAGTGCAAAAGGATCCATAAACAATAGGGACTACATTGGAGCCTGTTCAGAATCAGGTTAAACCTCTGCATTCATTGACTAGAGTCATAATCATAGAGTCATAGAAGTTTACAGCATGGAAACAGGCCCTTCGGCCCAACTTGTCCATGCCACCCTTTGTTTTTAAACCACTATGCTAGTCCCAACTGCCCGCATTTGGCCCATATCCCTCTATATCCATCTTACCCATGTAAAAGACAAAATTGTACCCGCCTCTACTACTACCTCTGGCAGCTTGTCCCAGACATTCACCACCCTAGAGTTCATGTTGTTTCAACAACAGCCTCCAGAATCCACAGACCACTTGATTGCAAAAAGGGCAAGTTAATAAAGCCATTTTGAAAAACAAATCCTTGGCTTTAAAGTCACATGGAGCAATAAAGAAGGAAAGCACGCTAAATCTTTTAATCTTTTAGTCCTCAGCATGTTGACTGAGTGTTTGGGAGGTGGGGTTGGGGGGGAGGGGGGGGGATTGGGGGGGGGGGGGGGTGAGAGGGGGTGTGGTTATGGAGGGGAATCCCTGAAACCTCCGTGATGGGGTTTGGGGGGAACTGGGAGCGGTGCAGGGAGGTGTGGGGTGGGGGGTCATTTTCTGCATTGATCAGGGCGCCCTTTAAACATGGCATCCCAGTCTCAGTGCTTTGCCGGCATGCTGAGCCCCACCTCTCTACACTCTCTACAGCATGAAACACGCCCAGCTGCTTTTTTGTGACAGAGTGTGGTAAGATCTGGAGGGAAAGCTGACATGTTTTTCTGGAGAGAAACATGTAGTTTGTCTTGCCGGAATCAACACTGCCAAATTTTGGTAAGGTTGCCACCACAGAGCAGCCTGCTGCTGCATGTTTTGCAGTGGAGGTGGCCTGCCAGTGTCCGGTGGTGGGATCTTCTAGTCCTGTCATTATCAATAGGGTTTCCCGTTGAATGCACCCCAGACTACCGAGAAACAACTGGAATGGAAAATTCGGGAAACAGAAACAAAACGTCATAAATAAACCTAGGCTGTTGGAAAAGAGCAGGAGAGTGGAATAAGTGTGGATAGTGTTCGGAAAGAGCAAACACCAGCACGATGGGCTAAACAGCATCCTCCTGCAATGTGTGATTCTTACGTAATCAAAAAACTGTTCCAGGTATTAATTACTCTTTGTGCGAGAAGTGGTATTTCACCATGTGTTCACACATTTGTATCTATCTATGCATATGTGCTTGAGTGGGAGACAGCAGCTGGCAGATGTTGTGCTACAGGTGGCGACAGAGTGTGCCAGTCACACTGGCATATTAGAGAGAGAGAGAGATCCTAATGGAATCATTATGCAACGCGTACTATGCCCTGAGACCAAACAGCCTGCACACATCTTTGTGGCCATAAATGCACAAGAAACATTGCAGGTAGTTGCACATCTCTGTGTGCTTGAGTTTATTTACATGTTATAAATGTGTGCAGTTTATGTTCAAAGCTATCATCACATATTGCAGGTGGTGGGTGTTTGTGGGTGGTGAAGGAGAAGGTGTGCGTTTTTTCTCAAAGAACTTCAGTTTTGCCTCTTTTTTCCCCACTATTTATTTCCCCTCTTCAAGGCATTTGTTCGCCTGGGCAAACAATTTTAGAAGGCAGTTGCTCTCTGCATTACTTAGCCAGTTTGCCACGTGTGAATCCGCACATTGAGATTTGATAGACGATTTAACTGCAAACTGGGGTGGAGAAGTAGACAGCACAGCCAAACCAAATCCTTCGCCCACCGGCATGTGTGCCCACTGCCCCCAGATAGTGATTTCAGAGTCTAACTCTGTTCCGGGCTAGATAACATAACTAAATACAGATCAGTGATCAAACCTGGGATCTGTGTGGTGAAGAGTCAGTCAATTATTCACTTGTCAAGCAGTTGAGCCTTGTGCATGTACATACATATGGAACACAAAACGAATACACAAGATACAAGCCTAAGTAATCCAGGTTTTGGATTCCATCAAACACAGGCACGTCAGAGATTTTAATGTCTTCACTCTCAAAGCACTTCATCAATTATGAATAGCTCTGCCACACTTTTAATTGCAATAATGAACACCGATCTGACCCAAGTCGGATTAAACGGATATGACTGAAGTTGATGTTACTTTGTTTCATTTACATTTTCCAAATGCAAAATGCTTTCAGTAAAGAGGCAACAACATCAAACAGAACAGCTTGCTGAGTTTTGTTTCCAATTATAAGGTTTATAAGATTGTTGTTTTGGGGCTGTACCTTTCATTGAAGTTAAAATGAAAGGGGGGGTCATGTGATCTCTTGCGAAGTCTGCCTGACAACAATAGTGGATAGATTGTGAGTCTCCAAGACCCCAGAAGTATGTTGAGAATGTTGGGCTTTAAACTGTCATTTTACTTTCAGGATAAAGGAGAGTTGAGGGATTCAAGGATAACTAATTAGTATTTCTACCTGGATTCAAGGCCCATGTGATTTATATGAACATAACGGTGGGCTGAGGGGGGAGGTGTGTTTCTAAGGTATTGCTGAAATGCACAGACAGAGTTAGGATGCCAAGATCTGGGAGAGTGGGAGAAGCTGGAGATCTGACAGGAATGTGGAGGTGGTTGCTCACACTGATTCCAATGGCCAAATTCATGAGGATTTGAAACCAGACTGGATGATATTAAAGTTTATTTATTAATGTCACAAGTAGGCTTAGATTAACACTGCAATGAAGTTACTGTGAAATCCCCTGGTGGCCAAACTCCGGTGCCTGTTTGGGTAGATTGAGGGAGAATTTAGCATGGCCAATACGCCTAACCTAGCTTGCAGTAGAGGAAGAACCATCAGGTAAAAGCCTCACTGTGAAAAATAGTTCTGGTGCTAAAGGTTGCCAGGCGGGAAAGGAAACAAATAGAAGTAAACCATTGGGAGCTACAAATCACTTTGGATTGGTTCCGGGAAAACCTAATGACTAATAAAGGGACCGTGTATACAATGTATACCCTTGAAGTGTTTTTTTTCAGTTGTGTTAGAAGGAAAAGCAGCAAGTTCTATTCTGAACTTTAAAGTGTTATTTGTCTGAAAAAAATATGTTTATTTAATGGTGCTTTTGGTCTGCTTGTTGCAGTAAAAGTCTTGAAATATGAAATTATGTCATGTCATCCTTTCAGCCATCAACTGGAAGTTCAAATTTATTTTGTGAAGTTATCAGTCTTGACAGGGATCACAATAGTTTGTCAAGGCAGAACATGTTGGCTGGGAAATTTTGCACCCCTGTGGCGTGTTTCGCAGTGGTGAAGGTGACCCACCATTGGCCAATGACAGGAACTTCTGGTCAAGTTGCTGTCAACGGGGATTCCCATTGTTTACACACCCTGCCACCGAGGAACCGGTGGTGGGTGCTCACTTATGGTGTAAAGATACACCATTTTAACCTTGCCTGTCTCTTTCACTTCTCCCAGGGTTTTTGCACCCTTTTTGAGTTTTCACTTTTTGTGCAGGCGCATGGGACCTTTGTCTTCAGCTCCAAGTCCTGTTGGTCATGCGCATGGGCCTGACCAGCGTAAAACATCTAAACCACACCTGCGCGGCTCTTTCCCAGCAAGCACATGCACGGGAGCAGGACCGGAATATCTCACCAGCAGGAGTATTTGGAAAATTCCAGCCATAGCTTCAGATGTGAAAGATGGTGTGATTTTGTGTTTTGGAATCATGTATACAAAAACATATTGCTACTGCTGGTACACAATATGGGTGATAACCTGATACACAGGAATAGACTGCCGTGACCAGAAAAGCAATCTGCTTATTAATAAAAGTTTATCTTGACTCAATTGGTAGCTTCTGAGTCAGACGGGTCTTTTTCAAGCCCTGCTTGATCGCATGCTCGAGGTTGATACTCCTGTCCATTACTGAAGGAGACCTGCATTGTTTGCAGTGTGATCGTTTCAATGACAGCTTGGAACAGATCCTGTTCCACTTCAGGAGCATATTTCTGATTCCCACGGCACTGTTTATCCTGGCTAACTTTCATTTTTCATCAGCTAAGAACACATTGAACAATAATTCATCTCATTGTGGGATTTTGCTGTGTGCAAAATGACGGCTGTGTTTGCCTGTGTAATGATCCAGACTTTAAATGAATTCATTGCTTTTAAAGCACTTCTGAGCAACCAAATAAGCTGCCATATTAAACAGTTATGGTCAACAAAAGAGGTGAGAGAGAATATAAAATTAAAGGGAGAAGCATACGAAAGTTTAATGAATGGCATAGAGCTGTGGTTCCCAACCTATTGTATGTCATAGCGCATACCTTAACACCATAAGAAAATGTTGAGGCACACCTCTTATTTTCTTCATCTTCCTCCCTTATGGGAATCTTCATTTTTAACTTCTCCCTGTCCTGTTGCCTGCGCTTTTTACCTTGCCTGTCTCTTTAACTTCTCCCAGGGTTTTTGCACCCTTTTTGAGTTTTCACTTTTTGTGCAGGCGCATGGGACCTTTGTCTTCAGCTCCAAGTCCTGTTGATCATGCGCATGGGCCTGACCAGCGTAAAACATCTGAACCACACCTGCGCGGCTCTTTCCCAGCTGGCACATGCACGGAAGACCCATGATTTGTCAGGTCTTGGAGACGCTAACTACAGTGCTGAAGATGATGGTCAGTTTTAATTTAATTACAGGAATTTTACATCATTTTGAATTTTTTTCTTGCTGTACACTTGGGAGGACTGGCACATCAGTGTTGATGCAGCACAGAAAATGAGAATCAAACAGAAAGCATAGCTGACCAGGCTATGGTTGATTGCACCAGCAAATCTCTATAGACAGATTACTGTAAGTGCGGATGAGCCTAAAAGAAACTTCATTGAGAGTTACAAAGATTTAGGGCATGATCTTACGGCTGTTTGTGCCACGCTCCCACTGTAGCGAAGGTCGGAAAATTTGACGCCCAGCCAAATCTCCATTCACTGCAGCAGGATGGGAAAATCCTGCCGGCATGAACTGTGGTAACATTCCAGCCTTAGCATCAGAAGGAAGAGTGGCCCCATTTTCCCAGAACAAGGTGAGTAAACCTATACCAATACTGAGGGATACAGAGGCCGCCTGCTGGAAAAAGGCATGACATTTCCACCAGAGAGTGCAGTCAGTGCCAAAGTGTTGGTAAAGGCTACTGAAGGAATGAGCATACCCATCCCTTTATACCGGGTGCACCAGTCACCATGGGAATCAGGGTTGACTTAATCCTCAGCAATAACCTAGTGAAATCAGAAGCAGCAGGGCAGAATTTAATGAGAATGATTCGAAATGTCCAGCTAGCGTGAAAGTGGGTGGGTTACTGATGCGATTTTTGGGTGCATTTTCATAGTCTAGGCCATTTCTAGCCGCTGCAGGCAGTGGGTGGGGCTTAATTCGCCAGCCAGTCAGCAGAGGGATTCTGCATATGCGCAATTTCAACAGCAGGGGTCTGACAGACAGAGAGTTGTCTATCAGACCCCTGTCTGTCTGAACATGTTAGTTCAGACTTCCTGAACTAAAACTGAGGCAGCAGCAGTCGCTGAATGCTACTTCATTGAAAATGAGGAGCCAATGAAGAAGTGGAGGCCTTCTGCACAGACCTGCAAACCAGGAGTGGACAGTGATCCTCCAGGCAGTGGTGCTGCTGAGGTAACATGGGGAAATATTGCGACTAGCGCACATGGGCATACTGGGATACAAAAACCCAATCCCGCATCGGCCAGCATTTCCTGGCCACACCTCCACAGGAATATGACATGGTTTTGCAAAACCCACTGTGTCCATCAGGTTGTGGGAAAACCCCAGCCTGCAATAAAAACTGAACCTAGGATTCCCGTGCCGGCTTGGAAAACCATTTAGCAAGGTGCAAGTGAGCTGCATGGGGCTCCTGTCCAAGACAAAAGGGGGGCTACCAGTATATTCTTATTATCATGGATTTTGGTTATCCACTTCCCCTGAGAATCATATCTGCCAAGAAAATTCATGAGGAAATTAAGACAATTCTTTACCCTGCATGGAATGTCCACTGACGTCCAATTGGATCAAGGCTCAAATCTCATGACTTGAATGTTCTAGGAAGTCATTGGGAATTTGGGCATGATTGAGCCGAACTCATCAGTTTATCACCCATAGCCATGGTACCATCCGACCATATAAACAATGATCAGTGCATACTGCCCCATGACTGGGATAAAGGACCACCTTTTCCTTTGTTTGCTACCAGAGACTCACACAATGGTTGGAATTTTCTGGCCGTTCTCACTGGCAGCATCTACCGGTCTGACTGATTGCAAATTCCCACCATGGGTTTCCTGGTGGTGCATAGAATGGGAAAGCTTGTTGACAGTGGCAGGATTGTCTGAAGGATATATTTTCAAGTTAGGATGATGCGTGACTTGGAAGTGTGGAATTGCCATGCGCCTGCTGTTGTTACCCTCCTAGGACAATGGCATTTGGTTTATACAGTTTTCCTCTCATTAGGCTTTTTATATTGACACCTGACTGGTCTGCAAGACCATTTCTGAAGGCGATTAAGAGTCAATGGCCGGAATTGGCGCATGGCGAGGTTCCGTCAACAGAAATCTCTGTTGACCTCAGGCGGGAATTTCCGGTCTCCCCTGTGCGAGTAGCAAAAAGATGTCATGCATTCTGAATCAGAAAGAATAGGATGGGGCAATCATGCATTGCAATCTCTGCTGTTTTCAGCCTTGTCTAAGTTTGTGATAAAAGTGTTTGAAAAACCAACAGAATCCATACAATGCAGAAGAAGGCCATTCAGCCCATCGGGTCTACATCAACACTCTGACAAAGTAGCTTATCCAGGCCCTTTCCTCTGCCCTATCCCTGTATCCTCACACATTTACCATGGCGAATCCACCTCACCTACGCACCTTGGGACACTAAGGGGCAATTTAGTGTGGCCAATCCATCTAACCTGGGGCGGCACGGTAACACAGTGGTTAGCACTGTTGCCTCACTCACAGCACCAGGGACCCGGGTTCGATTCCCGGCTTGGGCCATTGCCTGTGTGGAGTTTGCACGTTCTCCCCGTGTCTGCGTGGGTTTCTTTCGGGTGCTCCGGTTTCCTCCCACAGTCTGAAAGAGGTGCTGGTTAGGCGCATTGACCCGAACAGGCGCCGAAGTTTCGACTAGGAGAATTTCACAGTAACTTCATTGCAGTGTTAATGTAAGCCTTACTTTTGACGAGTAAATAAACTTAAATAACTTAACCCGCTCATCTTTAGAGTGTGGGATTAAACCGGAGCAGCCGAAGGAAATCCATGCAGACACTGGGAGGAGAATGTGCAAACTCCACACAGACAAGAATTGAGCCTGCATCTCTGGCGCTGTGAGGCAGCAATACTAACCACTGTGCCACCGTGCCACCATTTATGTCAATTCATGTATTGTTAAGCCTGTTCTATTTGTTGCCCAGGCAACAGAGTTGAAAGAAGAAAGAACGCACAGATTTAAAATAAATGTGGACTTCTAAATTGGTTTAGTTATGAATGTGACAGCTAATTATTCGTGAAAGTGGCTGGCAGTTAAAAAAACCCAACAACCTCTGACAACACGATGTAAAAGTGTGAACAGAAGATTGTTATTTGAATATAAATGAATCAAAAAGATCAACATCTTGGTAGAAAGAACTATATCTTAGAATTAGTGACAAACATGAAAACTAAGTATGTGGAAGTTATTTAAAAAAAGAACAGAAAACATTTAGATTGCAACCCTTTTTTATTTCAAGGAGTGAGATAATAGAATTTGTCTGTAATATATAATACTGTTGTTCATTCTTCATATAGTTATCCTTTGTTTAATAGATGAATTCAATAGTTTAAAACTGGAATAATGTTGACGTAATCCTTGAGAGGTGTGAAGACAGCTCTTTTATTTAATAAATTAAATAAAAAAGAAAAGTTTTTAATGTCTAAAGTTAACACATGGCGATTTCCTTGGCTTGTCCAAGCAAGTGGTGGTTCTCATTATGGGAAGACAGCTTCAGCAGTTTAAACATAATGGGGAGGATTTTACTGGGGGACAGATGCCGATCGTCGCCACCTCTCCCTACACTAACGAAAAGTCAGTTGGCACTTTGACAATCTGATATCTGCCTACCCCACAGTGAGAGTATACTGGGGACGACCTGAATTACTTCAGAGTGGGTCTTCCATCCCTCAGGGACAGGAAGTCCCACCTGAGAGAGCTGCCAATCAACAGCTCTGTGGCCTCAACAGTGACAGGAGAGAGTAGTGGCCGTTGTTGGAACTGCAACCAGTCCCATACAAGAAGGATTTAGCAGCACGATGGCACAGTGGTTAGCACTGCTGCCTCACAATGCCAGGGACCCGGGTTCAATTCCCAGCTTGGGTCACTGTCTGTGAGGAGTTTGCATGTTCTCACAGTGTCTGCATGGGCTGCCTCCGGGTGCCCTGGTTTCCTCCCACAGTCCGAAAGACATGCTGATTAGGTGAATTGGCCATGCTAAATTCTCCCCCAGTGAACCTGAACAGGCACCGGAGTGTGGCGACCAGGGGATTTTCATAGCAGATTCATTGCAGTGTTAATGTAAGCCTACTGGTGACACTAATAAATAAACATTAAACTTTAAAGATGGACACCCGACATAAGGTAAGTCTCAGGATTTTGGACAGGCATGGCTGAGAGATCCCAGTGAAGGCAGGGGGTGTTTTGTATCAAAGAGGCCAGGGGGAAACATAAAGGGCAGTGTTAGGGACCAGATCAGAAACTCCCAGGTATATTTTGAAGTTTGCCTAGACCCTAACTTTTACATTTGATTTTGGCATTCGGGTGAACATAAGGTGTTTCACTCCAGGTATGATTCAAGTGATCCATTAGGAAGCTTTTATCAAAACAAACTTTATTTAAGAACACAATTACAATATAAGAAAAAGAACTAGACTAACCTTTAGCAATTAAAATACTGAAATATGAGGAAACATAATTCTTAACAGCTAGCTATCTCTATTGTTCCAATTTAGAAGTATTCTCATAAATACATAAATCCCTTCGTTAGAACCAGTTAGCACAATAACAAAAGATTCTTATATGGCTACTGGATTTCTGACCTTTTAACACCTCTGGAGAGTGATCCAGACAGACACTTGTCTTCTCATTCTCATGCAGCTACTTCCAGGGAAAGCTCCACCCGAAACTCAGAGAAAGGGATTTACTTCCAAGCAGATTCCAGTCTCCAGACCTCAGAGAGGGGAAAGGTGAGGCATTTCTTCTTCTTCCAGAAAGCAACTGAGCTTGAGTTCTCTGTGTAAGGCTAGCTGTATCCAGTCATAGGACCTTACCTGTCAATCAACCTAATCAAGCCCTAATCCTCCCCCAGGAGAAAACATAAAATAACAGAGCCCTGCATTAATTCAGATTAAAACAAACATTGTAGCAATTAAGATCAATTATACTGCAGTAACAACAGAATACTACTGTATACACACAGAACAGCTCCAAAAATAAAAAAAACTGCTACAACAGATCCTGAACAAGGAGAACATGACAAATACATTTCTTAAAGGCACAGAATTATCGCACATGGTACCATCTTCGGGGTGGAGCAAAATTGCTGTGTGGAGATGGGTCTGCGGAATAGGGGAAATTCTTGACTCTAGCTTCCTGTCTCATTCGGAGACATACATACAAACATACGAATTAGGAGTAGGCCATTTGGCCCCTTGAGCCTGTTCTGCCATTCAATTTGATTGTGGCTGATCTGATTGAAACCTCAACCCCAAGTTCCTGCCTACCCCATATCCCTATAACCTTTCACCCGCTTGTCGCTCAAGAATCTATCTAGCTCCGCATAAAAACTATGCAACCCAGAGTGTTAATCTGTAATGCCTGCCTACCCCCATAAACCATTTAACAGCCATAGGTAGAAGTTAGTAACTCAGAATTTCCACATAGCAAATCTCCAGCCTCCCACAACTTGATCCTAATGGATCTTCCAGCCTTGGGGTCATGATCATAGTGAGGACATGCTCTCTAACAAGTAGCAGGGAGTCAGGATTAAGAGGAAGCAGAATGTTACTGTAGCCAACAAGCCTCAGAGATCCCTTGGACCCAGATGCTAAAATATCAACCTTCCCACTTGGATTTGCATGAACCACTGAACAGGTTTACCAGCAGAAACAATTGAAACACCCCCAACTTTCACTTTGCTGCCATAGCAACATTATATGTCAGGAACTAATGAGTATCCCTCTTGTCCAGTCTTGCCAAAGCGTATCTAATTGGAAATACGTTGATGGATGCATTTCACTCATTTGCATCCACTTTCAAAGCGCCCACACATAAATATTAACATATGAAATCACAAACACCTTAACTGACAATTAATATGTAAGCAAACTCTGATACAAACAAACATCGTTCATTACTGCCCAACAGTTACTGACTAAAGCAAAATACTGAATCATTTTTTAACTCATGAGATGCCCACTTCCTAACAACAGCACAGGTAGAGAATTGCCCTTCAAAATTAATAAAGATACATTACTCCATTCTGCTCAGAGTAAACACATTGGGGTGAAAGATTGCTTGCGTTTCAACTATTTGCAAAACCAAGATTGTGCTCCTGATTTGGGTCTGCTTAGTTCTCTGATTTGTTACACATTCAGAGCCAGGCAGACTGCCTAAAAATGTGGCAGTTAGTAGTTCTGCTGTCTCTCCTTTGTTTCAATCCCCATTCAATTGTCCATTGGGGTGAGGTGAATATATGAAACTCCTGTTGAGACAGGAAGATGCTTCATTTGCGCATTCAACATGGACCAGAGACAATTTCGTAATCATTTGGTATGCTGGATGCTGTGTAAGCAGCATATAGTTGGAAACCCAGGGGGAATGTGACATGCTGAGAAACTTTCAGGCAGAAAGCCTTTGATTTGTTTGATCAAATTAAACATGCTCCGGTTTCCTCCCACAATCCAAAGATGTGCGGGTTAGATAGATATCTCAGTGCCAAGACCCATGTTTACTGTCCTGAATCCAGGTAAAAAGGGAATAAATTTGCACCCAAACTTTCAGGCACACAAACTTCCTTTGACTTCAGGCAATACAAAATGATTGGTGCAGATTCGATGGGCCGAATGGCCTCCTTCTGCAGTGTAGGGATTCTATGTTTTGTACTTGCTTCCAGGTTCCCACATGAACGGAGTAGGAATGGAGGGATACAAAAGAATGGTCTAGTTTGGACCAGGGAGCAGCACGGGCTTGGAGGGCCGAAGGGCCTGTTCCTGTGCTGTATTGTTCTTTGTTCTTTGTTATGTGTAGTCCATGATGGATGTAAACAGAATAACTTCATTCCAGTGAAAATAACAATACAAGGGTGCTCATAATAACCTTTAAATGATTAGGTCCCAGAATTTCCTGTCAATTTGCACAGAAATGTTGGAATAATGATGCAGTGTTGATGGCGGGTGCAGAAAATTGGGGAAACTTTGACAGAATTGAATTAACCGCATGTTGTTATGCTGCATCCAAATTTCGTCGATCTTTGCATGGGTTCTTCCAGCCTTATCATAGAATCATACAGCGCAGAAGAGGCTCTTCAGACCATCGAGTCTGCAACAACACAGTAGAAACACCTGAACTCCCAATTAATCCCATCTGCCAGTGCTTGGCCCACAGCCCTCAATGTTATGATGTGCCAAGTGCTCATCCAGATACTTTTTAAAGGATGTGAGGCAACCCTCCTCTATCACCCTCCCAGGCAGCACATTCCACACCATCATCACCCTCTGGTTAAAAAAATATTTCCTTAAATCCCCCCTAAACCTCCTTGAACCTATGTGCCCTCGTGACTGACCCTTCAACTAAGGGGAACAGTTTCTCCTTATCCACTCTGTCCATATCATAACCTTGTAGACCTCAGTCAGATCACCCCTCAGTCTTCTTTGCGCCAACAAAAACAACGCAAACCTATCCAATCTCTCTTCATAACTTAAATATTCCATCCCAGGCAGCATCCTGGTAAATCTCCTCTGCACCCTCTCCAGTGCAATCACATCCTTCCTACAATGTGGCGACCAGAACTGCACACAGTACTCTAGCTGTGGCCCCACCAAAGTTCTATACAACTCCAACATGATTTCCCTGCTTTTGTAATCTGTGCCTCGATTGATAAAGGCAAGTGTCCCATATGCCTTTTTCACTACCCTACTAACATGCCCTTCCACTTTCTGCACAGGAATCTTTACACAGACTTTCCACCACTCAGTGACATATCTCAGTGCCAAGACCCATGTTTACTGTCCTGAATCCAGGTAAAAAGGGAATAAATTTGCACCCAAACTTTCAGGCATACAAACTTCCTTTGACTTCAGGCAATACAAAATGACTGGCAAACATAATCCGAAACATGGAATTCAAAGAGGCTGAAATTTTTCCGCCATTCCCACCAGTGGGTTCCCAGAGATGGAGGGTGTGAACAATGAAAAAATCCGAACACAGCAGCGGGACTGGAAATGGAAATGACAATGTAGATCAAACATAGCAAACTTGTGCTGATTTGATTTGCCGAGCTGTTAAACATAGATCTCTATAAATCAGTCAAAAAAAAACAAATTCATAATGAAAGATTGGTAGCCACTTTCAATTCTATTGTGTCTGTGTGCGATCACTCAATTGAATAGCAGACAGGAGAAATTCTCTCCAGTGGCTTCAAACTTAATCCAGTTGACCAAACTAAGGTTCAAATCAAAGGGAATGAAGTGTCACTATTCTTCCTGTTTTCTTCACAACTAACTGAACAAAACGATTCTGAGTAGAATTAGCCATTGGGAACAATCAATTGGATGTTGCACTGCTAACAGATTTAACTGATGAAACCATCCAACGTATCAGAGAAGCAGAACCTTTTTACTTTATGCTGCAATCACACAAAGAACAAAGAGAACAAAGAATAAAGAAAATTACAGCACAGGAACAGGCCCTTCGGCCCTCCAAGCCTGCACCGATCGTGCTGCCCGACTGAACTAAAACCCTTCCGGGACCATATCCCTCTATTCCCATCCTATTCACGTATTTATCCAGACGCCCCTTAAAAGTCACTATCGTATCTGCTTCCATTACGTCCCCCAGGAGTGAGTTCCAGGCACCCACCATCCTCTGTGTAAAAAGACTTGCCTCGTACATCTCCTTTAAACCTTGCCCCTCGCATCTTAACCTTACGCCCCCTTCCATCCTGGGAAAGAGCTTCTGACTAGCTACTCTGTTCATGCCCCTCATAATCTTGTAAACTTCTATCAGATCGCCCCTCAACCACCGTCGTTCCAGTGAGAACAAACCAAGTTTCTCCAAACTTCCCTCATAACTAATGTCCTCCATACTAGGCAACATCCTGGTAAATCGTTTCCGTGCCCTCTCCAAAGCCTCCATACCATCCTGGTAGTATGGCGGCGACCAGAACTGAACACTATATTCCAAGTGCGGCCTAACTAAGGTCTATAAAGCTGCAACATGACTTGCCAATTTTTAAACTTAATATCCCAGCCGATGAAGGCAAGCATGCCGTATGCCTTCTTGACGACCTTCTCCACCTGCGATGCCACTTTCAGTGACCTGTGTACCTATACGCCCAGATCCCTCTGCCTATCAATACTTTTAAGGGTTCTGCCATTTACTGTATATTTCCGATCTGTATTAGACCTTCCAAAATGCATCACCTCACATTTGTCCGGATTAAACTCCATGTGCCATCTCTCCAGCCAAGTCTCCAACTGATCTATATCCTGCTGTATCCTCTGACAGTCCTCATCACTATCCGCAAATCTACCAACCTCTGTAACGTCCGCAAACTTACTAATCAAACCAGTTACATTTATATATATTACAAACAGCAAAGATCCCAACACTGATCCTGAGAAATGCCACTTGTCACAGCCCTCCATTCCGAAATGCATCCTTCCACTGCTACCCTCTGTCTTTTATGACCGAGTAAGAGTTTTAACAACACCAGGTCAAAGTCCAACAGGCTTATTTGGTAGCAAATACCATTAGCTTTCGGAGTGCTGCTCCTTCGTCAGATGTAGTGGAAATCTGCTCTCAAACAGGGCACAGAGACACAAAATCAAGTTACAGAATACTGATTAGAATGTGAATATCGACAGCCAACCAGGCCTTAAAGATAAAGGTCTTAAAGGTCTTAAATCTTTTATGACCGAACCAGTTCTGTATCCATCTTGTCAGCTCGCCTCTGATCCCATTCGACTTCACCTTCTTTACCAGTCTGCCATGAGGGACCTTGTCAAAGGCCTTACTGAAGTTCATGTAGACAACATCCACTGCCCTATCCTCATCAATCATCTTCATCACTTCCTCGAAAAACTCGGTCAAGTTAGTGAGACACAACCTTCCCTTTACAAAACCATGTTGCCTCTCGCTAATACGTCCATATATTTCCAAGTGGGAGTAAATCCTGTCTCGAAGAATCCTCTCCAATAATTTCCCTACCACTGACGTAATGCTTACTGGCCTGTAATTACCTGTATTATCCTTGCTACCCTTCTTAAACAAAGGAACAACAGTGGCTATTCTCCAATCTTCTGGGACCCACCCTGTAGCCAGTAAGGATACAAAGATTTCTCTCAAAGCTGCAGCAATTTCCTCCCTTGCCTCTCTCAGTAATCTCAGGTATATCCCATCAGGCCCTGGGGACTTGTCTACCTTGATGTTTCTCAAAAACCCCAATACCTCCTCCTTTTTGATCTCAACATGGCCCAAACTATCTACACACCCTTCCCCAGAATCACCATCCACCAGTCCTTCTCTTTGGTGAATACTGATGCAAAGTACTCATTTAATACCTCACCCATTTCCTCTGGCTCCACGCTTAGATTCCCTTCCCTGTCCTTGACTGGGCCAACCCTCTCCCTGGCTACCATCTTGCTCTTTATATATGCATAAAAAGCCTTGGGATTTTCCTTAATCCTGCTGGCAAAGAGTTTTCGTGACCCCATTTAGCCCTCCTTACTCAAGTTTCTTTCTACTTGCCTAGTATTCCACACTTGCTTTGTGTGTTCCCAGCCTTGACAAATGCTCATTTTTCTCTCTGACTAGGCTCACAATTTCTCTCGTTATCCAAGGTTCTCGAAACTTGCCATACTTATCCTTCATCCTTACAGGAATGTGACGGTCCTGAATCCCTATCAACTTATACTTGAAAGCTCCCACATGCTAGATGTTGATTTGCCCTCAAACATCTGCCCCCAATCTACATTCTTCAGTTCCTGCCTAATATTATTGGAATTAGTCTTCCCCCAATTTAGCACCTTTGCTTGAGGACTACACTTATCTTTATCCACCAGTACCTTAAATCTTACTGAATTGTGGTAACTGTTCCCAAACTGCTCCTCTACGGAAACGTCGACCACCTGGCGGGCTCATTCCCCAATACCAGGTCCAGTACGGCCCCTTCCCTAGTTGGACTATCCACATACTATTTCAAGAAGCCCTCCTGGATGTTCCTTACAAACTCTACCCCATTCATGCCCCTAGCACTCAGTGAATCATAGTTAATATAGGGGAAGTTAAAATCTCCCACCACAACAACCCTGTTACTTTTACACCTTGCCAAAATCTGCCGACATATCTGTTCCTCGATCTCCTGCTGGCTGTTGGGTGGCCGAGAGTAAACTCCCAACATTGTGATTACACCCTTCCTATTCCTGAACTCTATCCTATTGCCTCGCTGTATGAACCCTCCGAGATGACCTCCCACAGTACAGCTATGATATTCTCCTTAACCAGTAGTGCAACTCTCCCACTCCTTTTATATCCCCCTCTATCTCGCTGAAACATCTGAATCCCGGAACATTAAGCTGCCAATCCTGCCCTTCCCTTAACCAAGTCTCTGTCATAGCAACAACATCATAGTTCCTAGTACTAATCCAAGCTCTAAGTTCATCTGCCTTACCTGATACACTTCTCGCATTGAAACAAATGCACTTCAGTTCACCAGACCCTCTTTGATTAGCAACTATACCCTGCCTGCTCTTTCTCTGAGTCTCTCGTTCCCCTTCAGTTAACTCACCTTTGCTTTGGTTCCCACCCCCCTGCCAAACTAGTTTAAATCCTTCCATTTGACTTTTTTTTAAACACTCTGGCATAGTCATTCTCATATCTGCACAGGAAGGAAGCTGACACTTTGCTGAACTGAATTAACCTGCTCAAGGTAAAAGACAAGCTTCAGACTTACTCACCGGAATTCTACTACCCAGCATGCCACAGAATTGGAGCGGGCGCGGGGCAGACAACGGAAAAGCCTGTTGACCTCGGGCAGGAATTTCTGGTCTCACTCAAGCAAGGCTGTAAAATCCCGCCCATTCCTTTTCCTCATTAAATGATTGGCATTAACACTTAAATATCATCTGCCCAATTAGTCCATCCATCATGTCTACATGGGGCAGCATTCTGAGCCAAATGCAGTTCTTAGGTCATTATTGCTCTTCAGGGACGGAAATCTGCCACCCATAACTGGTCAGGCCTACATGTGACCCTAGATCCACGGCAATGTGGTTGACTTTTAACTGCCTTCTGAATTGGCCCCACAAGCCACAAAGTTCAAGGACAATTAGGGATGGGCAACAAATGCTGGCCCCAAGGCACAGGTTAATTGCGAGCTAAAACTTTGGGTGGGGCTTTTCGGCCCGACACCCCCACAGAGCCCGATTTCCAGTGGGGGACATGGCTTGTGATTGGTCGCTGGCAGGATCTTCCAGTCTTACTGATGTTTACTGCATTTTATTCAGTTCGCCCTTCCCACCGCCTGGGAATCCACCCCAGGGAGTCGCTTTTGGCGGGACCGAAAAATCCCACCAGCGGGAAGGACCAGAAAATCCCACCCAACGTCACTAAATTAGGGAATATATGAGTAAGTTCTTACTGTGTGCCCACACGCCCTGCCCTATCCCCCATCCCATAAAGCAAAATTGTGGATGACACTTAGCTATGTAATTGTGAGACTAATTCAAAAGAGATTAACAGCATTCAATGAGAATGTTACACCAACGTGAATTTCATCTTCTACTCATCCTTGTGGTATGCGTCACTGCGATTATAAATTCTAATGCTGGCACAGAAAGATATAGAAGGAATGCAAGCATCAGAAAACAAGGAGTTAAAACGTAATGGTATTGCCAACACATAGCAGATTTAACCCAGTTCGAATCAAGTCGAATTGGTCAGAATGAACCATCACAAAATATTGAATCACAAGTCATGTAATTGTGAATGTAGAGTGTCTTATTCACAATATCTGTCCCTGCCTGAGGGACACTAAGACAGAAGAACATGCAGAGAATGAAAGGGAAAAGGAGAAAATAAAATCAGGAGAAAGTGAGTTGAAAGACAATGAGACAGAGGCTCATCTTTGACGGTGCACCCAGCTTTGCTGTTAACAGATTATAATAGTTCACATGACACAGAATCATTCTCTTGACTTTTTCCTTCTTCACCTCAACAAAACTTCAATGTGAGATCTGCAGGGAAAAGAACACTGAGCGAACTAGGAGAGAAATTGGACCGCACAGTGTTTGTTTTTCAGGCACTATGCAGCATCCAAAAACCTGAAAATAGGGTTCAAGATGCGTATGCACACTGGCAGCGGAGAAGTGCGCTGAACAGCACCTTTGTAAAGGGCTTTGTGCACATGCACCTCATGACTGCTGGCAGCTTGCGGAGCAAGTCGACAGGCAGCACGGTGGCACAGTGGTTAGCACTGCTGCTTCACAGCGCCAGGGACTTGGGTTTGATTCCTGGCTTGGGTCACTGTCTGTGCAGCATCTGCACATTCTCCCCGTGTCTGCGTGGGTTTCCTCCGGGTGCTCCGGTTTCCTCCCACAGTCCGAAAGACGTGCTGGTTAGGTGCATTGGTCATGCTAAATTCTCCCTCAGTGTAGCCGAACAGATGCCGGAGTGCGGCGACTAGGGGATTTTCACAGTAACTTTATTGCAGTGTTAATGTAAGCCTACTTGTGACACTAATAAATGCTCTTTAAACGTAAACTGATTATGATGTCAATCAGTGTGTTACTGCATACCGCTATTTTTAAATGCTAAGATCCAGTCGACATCCCAGCTTAAACTTGCACAACTGAACACAAGATGGAAGGACGCCCCATTTAAAGAGATTATGAATACTTACAGGTTAACTGCTGGATAATTTTTCCTAGCTACAAGTGCAATTGCATGGGTTTTTAGAGCTTTCCTATATTTTGCCAAATGTTAAGTAATCTACAGGGAATGGTTGGATTGGTGTTGATGTACTTTTGTGCTCAGTTGAAAGCTTGTGCTGAAATAAGTTGCTTCAAGGCATGGATAGACTGGCAGGGCTGTTACTCTGAATGAGCGGGAGTGGGAGGATGAAGAAAGACCATGTAAAGCAGGATAATTTTCCAGAAGGGCGAGTAGGAGGTGTGGGAGAAGTGCAGTCAGAAGGGAGCCATATCCAAAGAGGATCTTTAGGAAGCAATTATCTTACTTGAATAACAAGCAATGATAAAAGTGCTTTCACTTCACTGAAAAATTTGTGACTGAAATCTGCCTACAGCTGAAGCCACAACTGCAATCTCAAAGCGCAATAGGGACAAGGAAAGCATTGGCTGTGGCTGTCAAGGTGACTGCGACTCTTCACTTTGAATCATCTTGACTCCTTCCAGGCTGCGAGTGGAGATATAAGCAAACTCTCGCAGTTGGTACCATACTGCTGAGCAAGGGAGATCACTGAGCCTCTACAGAGACAAGCAGGCAGAATGAGCCCAATGGTTTGCATGGATCTCAGGCTTCCCCGTGGTGCAGGCTGCCAGAGGGCATGCATATCAGCATGACTGTGCCTCAAGTGAGCATCTCCATTTTCATGAACCAAAAGGGATTCCAGTTCCTCCACGTGCAACTGATGTGTAACCACAGGCAACAAACATACTGTGTGGGTCAGTGCCCATTATCCTGGCAATGATCATAATTCCTTAATTCTGTGCAAGTCCTTTGTGCCATTTTTATTTGATCCATCATGGCAGGTTGGCCACTGGGCAGTAAGGGTTATCCGCTCTCAGCATGGTTCAGGACTCTGGTTCAGAATCAATGCACACTTGCACAGATGGCCAACAATAAAAGTCATGTTGACACAAGGAACATTACGGAACACATCATCAGTATTCTCAAGCATTGCTCCTATATCCTGGGGTAGTCTAACGGAGTGCAACAGTACTTAATTCAACGGATATTAAGATTTATTGCAGTGCGCTACATGATGCATAACCTGGCCAATAATGAGACAACAGCTCTTGCTGATACTTTTCAGATGAGAAGATGAGGGGCAAGAGCATGAGGAAAAAGGGGAAGGAGAAGTTAGAAGTGGAAGAAATTGAGAAAGTGGAGGAAGAGCAAGAGGAAGGGAGGCTACAATGTAGGCAGGTTCCCTTTGCCAGGGATCAAATAATTCATAAGCAATGCCTGCAACATTAACCACATTTCCTCATTCACCAACAACCCCATACTCATTTACTTTCCCCTTCCACTGACCAGCACTTAACCCTCTTTCTGACAATCATCCCGGGCATGGAAGGACAGGCGTATGCGGAAAGATTAAACAGGTTGAGCCTGTACCCCTTGGAGTTCAGAAGAATGAGAGGTGGTATGATTGAAAGGTACAAGATTCTTAGGGAGTTAGAAAGGATTAATGTTAGGAGGATGTTTCCACTCATGAGAGAGTGTGTGGCCAGAGGACATATTCACAGAATAAGAGGGTGCTCATTTAAGATGGAATTGAGGAAAATTTCATCACCAGGGAATGGTGAATCTTTGGAATTCTTTCCCCCAGGAAGCTGTGGAGATTGAGTCCTTGAACATTTTCAAGGCCGAGACTGATAGGTTTTTAATCAGTAGAGTTGCAGAGAAAAGGCAGGAAAGTGGATTTAGTAAGTGTTAGATCAGCCATGACCTTATTTAAATGGTGGAGCAGGCTCAAAGGGCTGAATGGCCAAGTTCTTCTTTCTATTTTTTATGGGTTGAGTTTTTTAAAAAGAATCAGAAAATGCACATTCTGGTCTTAATGCTTGCCTTCCATTTGTCTATCCCATTGCTCATACAAGGTCCTGTCCCAGGAGGTGGTGCAGGCCGCTGATGACCAACTGAGAAGACTGCAGGTGACTTTGGAAAGTGATCGAGAGCACTCTGCGCCAACTCGGCCTGAAGGGCGGCAGTCTGGCTTGGCTAGATGAGAACAAACAGCAAGGACACTGGCAGAGTGGTGGGGGTAGGTGGAAGTGTGCACTCATTCTGAAGGAGGAGAGCTGATTTCTGCTTCATGAAGCCACTACCATTATCACTCTCCAGGGGCAGTGCTCATCCACCCAACTGATCTGTTGGAGAGCTGGTTGGCGGGCTGTTCTGATGCCCTGGATGCTCATGTGAATCTACAGTGACGATGGTAGCAGTTTGAGCGTGCAAGGCAAGGTTTCACAGTTAGCAATTAGACTCTGCATCACAGTGGGTTCCAATAGTGTTCGGATGGAGGTGACCATTCATTTAGTGATGGAAAGGATAGGTCCCACGGTCTGTACAAAGACTCTGCTAAGTTGGTGCTGGTCTACTCCATGTGACTTGATATTGATGTGCTTTTCAGCTCACCTAGTGTTTGGTTATGCGCATCTATCAGCTTTCTTCAGTAGCCCAACCCATCAAAGTTTCATTTTCCCTCTCTGCATCAGAAACAGTTGAATTAATCTTTTCTCCCTGGCCTGGTTCCAATGCGCTTGTGACCTCCTCCAACCTAGCCTGGAAGTGCGTGCAATATCAGTTTCTTAGCTGGTGACCCCCAAGTGTGAGATGGAATGGCACTGTCTTTTCCTTGTTTCTCTTCTTTCACAGATGGGGAAAAATTCCACTTCTTGGATATCTGAAATGAAAAGAGAGCAAGGCTTGGGTGTTGAGGTGAAAGGAAAAATTAGGAAGTGTGTTCTTGCTCCCAGTGCTTAAATTCTTCTGTGATCGACCATTGCTGAAACTACCACAGCCAACATTGACTTTTGAAGGAACTCTTGACACTCCTTGAAGTCACAATAGATGGGATTTAACACCACCTCCCCCTCCCTGTTCATTGTGTTACTGGGGAGATTGTGAACGGTGTTCATAAGTAGAGGCAATGGTAGCAGTCTCAGAGTTGACAATGGGTAACTTTTGAATCTTCAAAAGTCCCAGAAAGGGGGTCATAGTAATGGGTTGTAAAGAGCTGTGCTGTAAACTGCACGTTTACTGTGAACACGGGATCAAGAATAACGAATCAGCACTTCTACCTGGATGCAACAGTTCATTACGGTCAATAGAGAGAAGAGGCTGCTTGGCTTTGTAAGCAACAAAGTTGAATGTAAAGAAAAAGGGCAGTCTGTAGTCAAAGAAACACATCCCACAGCCATCAAAGCATTCCAGGGATTCGGCTTGGCATTGTCAGACAGGACGAATCATTGGGACAGGCTTTACTGCTGGTATTGGATTTAGGAAGCTCTCCAAAGCCTAAGCAGGAGGTGCCATGTGACAATCACTCAAAGTTACTCCTTGGTGAAATCGGAAAACATCAATCTATTTGGAGCTTGAAACAGCTGTGGACTGTTTGCTATTAGGATTTAATTCTGTGGAAAGTGCGATGTGTGATAAGCGTAACAAGGAATGTTGGTTTCTGCAGTTTAACAACAAAAGAAAAATGCTTTAGTCAATAGTGTCTTTTAACCATTTGGTACTGTTAAAGTATTAAAATGGGGAATGTTGTAATTCTTTCGGCTATTAACTGAAAATGTGAATCTTTTTTTAAAGTTATCAGACTCTGCAGGGATTGTAACAATAGACAGAAAAACATCAAATTGATTTCACAAAGGAACTTTTGAAAAGACAAAAATGGAAAACTTTCACCTTTAAAAATTGCAAACTTAGTTTTTAGAGGCAAATTAATATTGTTTCAAATCAATCTTTTGCTAATTCTGCGAATATTACTGTACAATAGTTGGTGAAAATATTATTAACAGTGATTAGACATGTGTGTGACCCAGATACATGACAGATTTGGTTCTGGTTTGATTCTTCACCGATTTATGACTTTTTTGTTATACTTTTGTGTAAAAAAACCAATTGATCAAAGAACACGAGTCACTTTACACTGAAGTGTCTCTGTTAAAAAAGGAAATTCTTTATCCTCTGCAGGAGATGATGTGAGGTATGGTTTGCGAAACAGTGACTGTTCTGTTCCCACAATACAATTCCAAATAGGAAGGCAGATGTCAAGACTTTGAGCATCAAGGATTCAATTAAAGAAAACTGGAGTCTGACCTACGGCAGCTGAAACAACCTATTACTCCCCGGACTTTGAATTCTGAAGAAAACAGGACTAAGTAAAAAAAATAACAAGAACTTCAAATGCAACTCATTCCTGTCACAGTCCCACAGGGCTCAAAGTTATTAGCCTAAGAAGTTGTCATCGATATTACTGCAGGATCAATTATTTACTTCTCTGCATGTTTAGTAGGCAGGAGCTGTCAGCACATCATGACAGTGTTCCACCTATGAATTTGTAAAGATGTGCGAAAGAAATGTGATAATGAAGGTTTCCCTCAATGAAGCAAAGATTGTGTAGCAAGTGGTCTCTCTACACAGAATGCCTCATAGTGATTTCCCTAGTGATGATACCTATATGGTGAATAATTTATATTAATAATGCAGTGAGAAGTAACATACACAGAATAATTTGCCTTCATTTTCAATTGAGGATTTCTTCCATATGGGATCATAGAATCCCAACAGCGCAGAAGAGGCCATTCAGCCCATTGAGTCTGCACCGACTCTCTGATAAAGGTCCTGTCCCCCGCCCTATCCCTGTAACCCCACACATTTCCCATGGCTAATTCATTTTGGGACACTAAGGGGCAATTTACCATGGCCAATCCACCTAACCTGCACATCTTTGGACTGTGGGAGGAAACCGGAAAAGTCGGGGGAAACCCACGAAGATATGGGGAGAATGTTCAAACTCTGCGCAGACAGTGACCCGAGGCTAGAATTGAAACCGGATCCTGAAGCTGTGAGGCAGTAGTGCAGTAGACACTGTTCCCCCGTGTCGCCCAAGGAAGTTTCCATTAATTATTAAAGCAAGCTTGGTGATACACATTGATGACTGCTTTGGATGAGAAGTTAGTTTGGTATCTGTTTCCCATATAGATGACTTAGATTGATAATTACTGCACTCTAGAATTGCGAGATCAGCATATTTTGTAAATATGCTGATCTCGCCTGTAAATATTTTCAGTTTCTCTTCAGTATCATCATTATTAATGATGTTAATAATGTCTAAACCCTCTCAGTCTGATTTTACTTGCCCAATCATGAAGTAATTTGAATTGAATCCATGGGATAGGAAACATTATTTTATTGGTGCTTACTGGTTAACAGAGGGAGGTGGTGCCTTTGTGGTATTGGTATCATTGGACTAGTAATCCAGAGGTCCAGGGTAATGCTTTGGGTCCTGGTTTCAAATCCCACCACAGCAGATGATGAATTTGAATTCAATAAAATATCTAGAATTAAGAGTCTGATGATGACCATATCTGGTTCACTAATGGAAGGTTCACTTAGGGAAGGAAATCAGCTGTTGTCACCTGGTCTGACCTACATGTGATTCCAGACCCATATGGTTGATTCTCACATGCCCTCTGAAATGGCCTCAGTTCAAGGGCAATTAGGGATGGCCAATAAAATGCTGGCTCAGTGAATTAAACAAAAATTTATCATGCCTTACATGACTGTTCTCCACTTTCGAAGAATATAGAAGAAATGCCTCTATTCTGCTGCTCAGAGTTAAAAACAGATTTACCAAATAGGTAAATAGAAACAATAACAGAATAGCTACGAGACAAATGATACATAATCAAATGATAGAAATCATGTGTGAAACATTTGTTAGACTGCAATGGAAACTGGACCATACATAGAATCACTCAGAATATTCTTTCATAGGGATTTGTTTCTAAACATCTGTTGAATCTTTCTGTGCCCAATATTTCTCCGAGGCCTCAAGCGACATCCTCAATTTTAGCAAGGTAAGTTGAGAAATATGTAAAAGGTATTACTGATGCAAAGGGAATTTAAATATTCTTGGGCTTAAAGATCGATTAATCAAACATAATAAACACTATCGACATGCTGCTGACATTTGAATTACTTGGCTCAACCTCTCCCTCAATCTTCAAAAACCTTTGATGTTATTCTTTTGTATTAAAACAAACTTCTGGCTTTTAAACCCTTGTGTCAAGACAGATAGAAACAAGTCAACATCATGATTTGTTACAAGGCAAAGTGTTTTACATTTGTTACAGTTACTTTGGAGACAAAGCAATTATTTAGCATTGATTTTCCAGACATGTAATGCCTCTTAGTCAAGCATCAGTACAGATTCATTTAGGTAAACACTATAATGTAAATAGACAGACAAACTGTGCAAATCAGAGATTGAAAATAGAAGCAGAAAAATACTTGAAAATATACTTTAATGGAAAAGCCATTCTCAAAACCACCATCACATCCAATTAGGTTTTCAACCAAAATATTGATCTGTCTTGTTAGATGTTCCAATTCCACTTCTTTTAGGTACCCAGTGGTGTACTAGGGCAAACTTTTGTCTATTTCCACAGCTAGCAATCTATGGAGCAGGTCACTAGTCTGTTGCCAAAGGCTTATAGCTTGTGGGGTGCCACTTCACATCAAGCATAGCTGACCAGGAGTCTCTCCTGCTCTGACCACCAACCATTGTTGCGTTTGCAAGGATTTGCAGGTTGACACACTCAACCTGTTTGGCTGCATTATGAAAGAACCTTCCTTGGCCATCAAGTCCTGAGGTGGGACTTGAACCCGGAACTTCTGGCTCAGGGGCAGGGACACTATCCATT
This sequence comes from Mustelus asterias, assembly GCF_964213995.1. Classification (NCBI taxonomy): domain Eukaryota; kingdom Metazoa; phylum Chordata; class Chondrichthyes; order Carcharhiniformes; family Triakidae; genus Mustelus; species Mustelus asterias. The sequence continues at coordinate 59,708,771 of NC_135808.1, forward strand.
GCATCATGAGACTTCCTCTTGTCGATTAACCTTTTGTATGTTTCCAGCATATTTTATTTCACCTACATTGTAATCTGTTCACTAAGGTAATGCTAGTCTGACCATGACATTATCCACTCTGCGTGTAGTTGGTTCTCTTTCTTAAACAGTGCCTCAATTGAGGATGACTTGCTTCCATTCTTGCTTGATGAGTTCTGAAGTAATTGATCAGTCCAATGTGTGATCTGCAGACTCTGCGACATGGAGGGAGGGTGGTTCTTGGGGGGTTGGGTAGATGAGATGTTTGTATGTTTGTGTGTTCTTCTTCAAAGTCTCTCTATGCGTTTGGTGCCTTCCCAAATAAAGTTTCTCCATTTTGGTCGGTCCCACGCCAGGGTCTCCCATGAGTCAGCACAGATGTTTGATCTCTTCAGGGATGCTTTGAGGAAATCGCTAAAGCGCTTCCATTGTCTTCCTGGAAGTCTCCTGTCACAACAAAGTTCTGAATGGAACAGTTGCTCCTGGAGTTTGGTATTAGGCATACAAGAGACACGTCCGGTCCAATGGAGCCGGTTTTGAGTGATTAGCCCTTCAGTGCTGGGCATGTATCTTGGGAAAGGATGCTGCTGTTCACCTACTATTTTTGCCACTAGATAGGAGGATCTTGTGAATGCACCACGGATTATACTTCTCCAATGCTTTCAGGTGCCTGGTGTAGGTTGTCCATGACCTACATTTTCATTCCCCGAGTTGGATTCACCAAGTCGGGAGATTTCCCAACTTGGCAAACCCGACATTTAAAAATAGCCGTCTGCTGGTGGGATTTGTCAGTCGGTGGGCAGCCCCTGAATGGTTCCACAGGCTGCTGGGTGTGGGGGGCATGCTGAGCACTGTGTTGAAATTTAAAAAACTACAAAACATGAACATTGCGAATCCTCCTTGCCCCCATCGCTCAGCCTCCTCTTTCCCCATGCCCCATCTCCATCCCCACTTACACACCCCCTGACCCCCACACCTCTATGCCAAATTAGTGCCCTTATACTCTGTGCTAACTTAGTGCTAACTCATGCCAACACATGCCCTCATCACCCTTTGGCCTCATCCATTATTTTTGGCAGTTTCTTGACAGCTTTGACATTTCTCGAGTAGCTTTGTCAGATTTGACAGCCGGACAGCTCCTTCACATCTCTTTGACAGCTGGATACCGGTCAGGACTGGGGTAGCACCACAACTGGGCCAGATGGGTATTGAAGAATGGGGTTGAGAATGTTCAAAACAAAAACATAGGCCAGGATTCTCTGACCCTGCCTTGGCAGGGCCTGCTGCAGATGATGCAGTGGGCCAGCCAAAAGTCTACTGGCACGAGATGGGGATGAACGAACCTGGCGGTGGATGGAGCTGAAAAATCCCCGCCCTGGTCTTGGTCAAGGAATTCTTCAAAATGTTCTCCCTAGCAATCACTGACTTATCTCCATTTCCTTGATGAACACCCCTCCATACTTGGCCCTCACCAAAAGTGCCCTTCTCAGCCTGTACTTCATTGCCAATCTCTCAATCTCCAACCACCAGGAGCTGTGTTAAGCCCTTCGTGCCAGGTCCACTGAAAAGTCCACTCTGACAAGCACCTGCAAAGAGGTTCTTGGTCTCAAACATCTTGCCTGCCCTGACAGAAATAACCAAGAGATATAGGACCTAATCCAGTGTAAGCGCAGAGCATTTACAGGCTGGAAAATTCAAAACACCTCAAGAGAAAAGCCGCCCTGAAGTGGGCATGGCATGAAACCAGCAATGTAAAGAATAAATGATGGGAAGAAAGAGTGTAGGAGTTACAACAACTCATGGACACAAAAGGCATGTTTTATTTTATGCTATTAAGGTGATATATGGGCCAAGCACTCAAGGGTCCTGCTGAGAGTCAATCAGTGACCTTGTCCATACACAACATCATAATGCCAATATCTTTACCTTGCAGAGTGCGGACAGGGAATCTGTTTATTATTTCCTCAATAAACATTCTCTAGACCAGCGAGTAAATGGGTAGACAGATAATTTATACCGTGATCACTTTGGCAGTAATAGTTCAAATGGAAAATACTTCTTTTTACCTTTAGACCAGGGCACATTAATAAGTGGAGGCATCAAAATTATACTAAACTCTTACAGAACACTGGTGAGAGCTCATATGGACGTCTATCCATATTTCACACTTTCGAAGGGCTGCCATTATCTTGGAGAGAGAAACCAGAAAATTTGCCAAAATTGTGCCAGAAATGAGGGAAAGTCAGTTATCTATATGTGTGGAGATGAGAGAAGCTGGGATTGTTCTCCTTCGAGCAAAAACGGTTCAGGCATGACTTAATGGAGATGTTGAAAAGGTGGCCCAGTGCTTAGCACTGCTGCCTCACAACACCAGGGACCCGGTTCGATTTCTGGCTTGGGTCATGTCTGTGCAGTGTCTGTATGTTCTCCCCATGTCTGCATGGGTTTCCTCTGAATGCTCTGGTTTCCTCCCACAGCCCAAAAGACATTCTGGTTAGGTGCATTGACCATGCTAAATTCTCCCTCAGTGTACCCGAATAGGCACCAGTGTGTGACGAGTAGGGGATTTTAATAGTAACTTCATTGCAGTGTTAATGTAAACCTACTTGTGACTAATAAATAAACTTTAAATAAGCTTTAGTTTTGATAGGACAGATGGGGAAAAATTGTTTCCACTGGCAGGAGAGTCAAGAAACAGTTTTAAGATAATTGGAGAGAAGGTTGAAGTAGAAATGAGTAAATATACTTTGTGATATTCTTCACAAAGCCTCCAACCTCTTCTTGACGCAGGCCTCCATTCATGCCTCTGACCTTCAATCTACCCTATACACCCTGGACTCAAATCCTCTGGCCTCCAATCCTTCTGGTCTCCAATCTTCCTTTTAGTCTTCATTCACACCCCTGACCTCAGACCAGACTTTTCCTCTGGCCTCTAATTTTTCTGCTGTTCTGGATTTTTTCTCTGATTCTTCCCATACTCCACCTCCAAACTTTTTGCTTCCTCTCTCCCTCCTCTCTGCTCCCTAACTGTGGCCTGGGGTGAAGGCCAGTAACATCCAGCCATTCTCTCAATCTGACAGGCAGTAGTTAGGAAATGGAGTTTTAAAACAATACTGATTATACCCTCCCATTAAATTTGGCAGAGCCTTCGGGAAACACATTCTCCTTAGTTTTCTGACCTTAAGTCAGCCTCCTTCTTCCCATCCTCCTCCAAGTTAATATTCAACCCAAAGCATCTAAGTGGGCCACTAATCTTCTGAGATAGTGGTAAGTGTTTTTTTAAACTGCCGACTGGTTGAGCTGGATTGTCCATCTACAACCCTGTCAGGCAAAATCATACTACTTGATTCCTAAATTGCTAAAGAACAAAGCGCAAGATTTTCATTTTACATTCAAATAACTGAAAAATATAATTGAATTATATGAATCGCTCTGAAATTGAAGCTGCAGTGAATATCAAAGCACTTTCCAAATTGGGCAATTGCAATCATGAAATTTGAATAAAATATATTTTTTCTGTATTATCCATCCATTTTCTATATTGCATGCCTTATTTTAATTGATAGTACTTTTCAATATTTTGAAAGAGTCTCAAAGTAAAATTAATGACATTTCTTGTGCATATTGTGCAATTACTCAGACATTTTTGATTTAACTCTTAACGACAAAATATACGCATTTCAGAAACACTTTAATTCATGGCAGCATCGGAATTTTGGGGAGTGTGCTGCGGGAAGATCTTTTTTAAAACGTTAGTTTCATGAATAAATATCATTGTGATTTACTCGTAAACTTAAAAACGTCAGCAAATTGGGTTCCTGCCACTTGATGTGTTCACAACGTATGTTGTTGATAACTTATCACATGAAGCACAAAAGAGGCATACAATGATAAAGCTCTCACTTAGCAATGTGAGTCTCTAGCTCTGGTTACATGTTGCACTGAACCAGTGCAGCTACATTTTCAGAGCAGTCTGCAGTGAAAAGGTGGGCGGAAATGATTCTGAGGTTAACATAAAGAATTAAATGAGCATTGCTAAGGGAGGACACAACTGAAAAAAGGTCTTTGTCAGTGACCATTGAACATTTGGATAGTGACTATAGGGTCAAAGAATAAAGAACAGTACAGCACAGGAACAGGCCCTTCAGCCCACCAAGTCTGTGCCGACACAGATGCCACTTTAATCTAATATTTCCTTGCCTCTATCTGGTCCATATCCCTCTATTCCCTGCCTATTCGTGTATCCATCCAGATGCCTTTTGAACGTTGTTATAGAATCTGTTTCCACCACCTCCTACGGCAGCACGTTCCAGGCATTCACTACCTCTGTGTGAAAAACGCACCCCTTACATTTCTTTTAAACTTTCCCCCCTCACTCTCAACCTATGCTCCAAGTAATTGACCCTTCGACCCTGGGAAAAAGATTCTGGCTATCCACTCTATCCGAACCTGTCATAATCTTGTAAACCTCTATCAGGTTCTCCCCTCATCCTCTGATGCTCCAATGAAAACAATGCAAGTTTGTTCAGCTTTTCTTCATAATCCATATCCTCCAAACCAGGCAATGTCCTAGTAAATCTCTTCTGCACCCTTTCCAATTCATCAACATCCTTCCTAGTGTGGCGACCAGAATTATACACAATACTCCAAATGCAGCCTAACCAAAGTCTTATACAGCTGCAACATGATTTTCCAATTCCTATACTCAACATCCCAACTGATGAAGGCCAGTTTGATCAAAGTCTTGCACGTTGGCTTAATGTCTGGAGGGGCTGACCAGACCATCAACAGGATAATGTTATTGCCGACTTATAACTGTAGTTCCTTTCACAACATTGTGTGCATTACAGGCACATTTAATTCTTTGGAAAGAAATGTGAACGCCCATCAAAATCCTCGCTCTTGCATTGTTTGAGACTTGAGTTACTTACTGTGCAATTGTACAGCATTTCATTTGTTCAGTTACAAAAACAACTGAGTTGCTTTTTATTGAGTGAGAAAAGGCTGCAACTGCTGAGATACATGTTTTGCCATTCCTATTTGTCCACCACAGATAAAAGCTAACAACAGAATTGATGGGTAAGACTGTGCATATAACCCCATCCCAGAATATTGTTTGCTACTGGGAAGATTAGCTGAATTTATCAACTGCCTTTACAGTTGGATGTTGCATGCACACAGGTCAGGTATTCCTGCAGGCAATATTCTACCCTGTTTCCTGGACCCTATTGAAGTTCAAACCTATCAGTATGTGCTCAGCAAATTGGTCTGAATGATCCATTTATTATAACAGAAATTTGGAAGCAATGCAACTTGAAATGCGGCACGTTAGGGGTTGAAGAATAAACATTACTGAAGGCACAGTAATGCAAAAACAAAACAGTGTCATGCTGGAAATGTGAAACCAAAAGAGTAAATGCTGGAAATACTCAGTAAGTCAGTCAGCATCTGTGAAGAGAGGAACAGAGTTAAACTTCAGGTCAATAACCTTTCATTAGAACTGGAAAAGAATAAATATATAAGAGATTGTAAGCAAGCACAGAGGCAGGGAAAAAAGGGAGGGTCAAAGAGCAAAGAGAAAAGTTTGCAATCAGGTGAAAGCAGGGGAGCTTAAGACAAAAAACCTTTGACCTCGTCCATGGCTGGGATTCTCCGCTGCCACTGCAGTGAATGGAGTTTTGGCTGAGCACCAAATTCTCCATTCTCACTGACAGCGGGACAGGAATGAATGCGATCGGAGAATCACACCCCAAATGGTATAAGCGATGATGGTGCAAGGCACAGCGAGATAATGATGGGAAATGTTTAAACAATCACACTTTCAATACATTCAAAACAGGACACACTCATTCATATCAAATTCAGAAAACTTTATTTTAGCAATAGAATGAACATTTCTAATTATTCTCTCATTTCTTTCCAACTGTCTTCAAAGCATTGACTTCCTGCTGGGCTACAGCTTTCATTGGTACTGGTCACTACTTGGTACTTTGCCAAGAGGCTATTTTTCAATATTCATAGAGTCATAGAATCCCTACAATGCAGAAGGAGGCCATTCAACCCATTGATCCCGCACCAACAACTATCCCACCCAGGCCCTATCCCCATTGCTCCCTGCTAACCCTCCTGACCTAAGGGGCAATTTAGCATGGCCAATCAACCTAAGCTGCACTCTCTCAAGTTGATCAAAGGCTTTATAGTCTTCGAATTTGTCTTCAAATTCACACAGAGGCTTTTCTCAATATTCCGTTTCAACCTCAAGCAAAGCACAATTGCCGTTTGCTGAAACAAGTCAGTTTTCTGCCTGTCCTGAGTACCTGCAGCCCCACCACAAGTGATTTTCACTTGTTTCCAGCTCAGCAGTCGGTATTTTGTGTGACATTTGGCAATTCAATTTCGCTTTCCGAACCAATTCAATCCAGTTTCATTCAAAATAAAAAAGGCAGTCGCGGTATAATAAGTTCTCGAAGCATTACAAATTCCTCTTGTAGTTCCTGTTTTGTAAGACGTAACTGTAAAAGCGAAAGAAGGAAGAACAGCTGTCCTATGCAAAATTAATCACACACTAACCTTTGGCTCACATGGAGTCGTTTCTGAAAATAACGAGAGACAGCAGTGACCTATATTCATCTTTCGGTCTGGTGCATTTATGCATCTTTTCTGTGTCATTTAAGTAAGTGCAGATATTAAGATCCATCCACTTTTTGTTGTCTGCTCAACGCGATTGTATAAAGATCCACATGAACATTAGCATTTACATCAATATTATGTGTCTTGTGGATACCAGTTATCACATCATCCGTGTTCCATTGATAAATATATGGAATATAATATAAACATTTTAATATGGTTATAATGGACATTCTTAATTGTTTTATGCTGCAGCAGAGAGCTATCAATGCACAGGGGGCTACAGAGTGTTTTAATTTACTTGAGAATCTATGTTCTGGCACAAAAGTCAATAGAACATTCAGAAAGCCACAAGGGGCAATTTTCTACTGCCTTCTCTATTGTACCCATGATACATGGTGACAGGAATATCCGGATTGGGAATTAAACATTGCAGGGTGTAACATATTTAGGAATGATAGGGAAGACAGAGGAGCTGCACTTATTAGAGATAATGTAATGGCAATAGAAAAAGAAAATGACACAGCAATCAGTAATACAGGAAAAGAACTCCTGTGGATTAAGATAAAGACTGGTAAAGGATCAATCACACTAACAGGTGGTTTACAGACCACAAAATAGAGAGGAAGGAAGGAAGAGGAATAGAAGGAAGCAGTATGCAAATACATTATAAAACTGAGTAAACAACATAGAATTATAAACATACACTCCAGCTATGACTGTTTCACTACATTCTGCACCCTCTCCTTTCCTTCTCGATGAACAGATGCTGGAGTGTGGTGACTGGGGGATTTTCACAGTAACTTCATTGCAGTATGAATGTAAGATGACATAGAACATAGAACAGTACAGCACAGAACAGGCCCTTCGGCCCACGATGTTGTGCCGAGCTTTATCTGAAACCAAGATCAAGCTATCCCACTCCCTATCATCCCGGTGTGCTCCATGTGCCTATCCAATAACCGCTTAAATGTTCCTAAAGTGTCTGACTCCACTATACTGCAGGCAGTCCATTCCACACCCCAACCACTCTCTGCGTAAAGAACCTACCTCTGATATCCTTCCTATATCTCCCACCATGAACCCTATAGTTATGCCCCCTTGTAATAGCTCCATCCACCTGAGGAAATAGTCTTTGAACGTTCACTCTATCTATCCCCTTCATCATTTTATAAACCTCTATTAAGTCTCCCCTCAGCCTCCTCCGCTCCAGAGAGAACAGCCCTAGCTCCCTCAACCTTTCCTCATACGACCTACCCTCCAAACCAGGCAGCATCCTAGTAAATCTCCTCTGCTCTCTTTCCAGCGCTTCCACATCCTTCTTATAGTGAGGTGACCAGAACTGCACACAATATTCCAAATGTGGTCTCACCAAGGTCCTGTACAGTTGCAGCATAACCCCACGGCTCTTAAACTCCAACCTCCTGTTAATAAAAACTAACACACTATAGGCCTTCTTCACAGCTCTATCCACTTGAGTGGCAACCTTTAGAGATCTGTGGATATGAACCCCAAGATCTCTCTGTTCCTCCACAGTCTTCAGAATTCTACCTTTGACCCTGTAATCCACATTTAAATTAATCCTACCAAAATGAATCACCTCACATTTATCAGGGTTAAACTCCATTTGCCATTTTTCAGCCCAGCTTTGCATCCTATCTATGTCTCTTTGCAGCCTACAACAGCCCTCCACCTCATCCACTACTCCACCAATCTTGGTGTCATCAGCAAATTTACTGATCCATCCTTCAGCCCCCTCCTCGAAGTCATTAATAAAAATCACAAAGAGCAGAGGACCAAGCACTGATCCCTGTGGCACTCCGCTAGCAACCTGCCTCCAGTCCAAAAATTTTCCATCCACCACCACCTTCTGTCTTCGATCAGATAGCCAGTTACCTATCCAATCGGCCAACTTTCCCTCTATCCCACACCTCCTTACTTTCATCATAAGCTGACCATGGGGGACCTTATCAAACGCCTTACTAAAATCCATGTATATGACATCAACTGCCCTACCTTCATCAACACACTTAGTTTCCTACTCAAAAAATTCTATCAAATTTGTGAGGCACGACTTGCCCTTCACGAATCCGTGCTGACTATCCCGGATTAATCCGCATCTTTCTAAATGGTCGTAAATCCCATCCCTAAGGACCTTTTCCATCAATTTACCAACCACCGAAGTAAGACTAACCGGTCTATAATTACCAGGGTCATTTCTATTCCCTTTCTTAAATAGAGGAACAACATTCGCCACTCTCCAGTCCTCTGGCACCATCCCCGTGGTCAGTGAGGACCCAAAGATCAAAGCCAAAGGCTCTGCAATCTCATCCCTTGCCTCCCAAAGAATCCTAGGATATATTTCATCAGGCCCAGGGGACTTATCGACCTTCAGTTTATTCAAAACTGCCAGGACATCCTCCCTCCGAACATCTATTTCCTCCAGCCTATTAGCCTGTAACACCTTCTCTTCCTCAAAAACATGGCCCCTCTCCTTGGTGAACACTGAAGAAAAGTATTCATTCATCACCTCGCCTATCTCTCCTGACTCCATACACAAGTTCCCACTACTGTCCTTGACCGGCCCTAACCTCACCCTGGTCATTCTTTTATTCCTTACATAAGAGTAAAATGTCTTGGGGTTTTCCTTGATCCGACCCGCCAAGGACTTCTCGTGTCCCCTCCAAGCTCTCCTAAGCCCCTTTTTCAGCTCATTCCTTGCTAACTTGTAACCCTCAATCGAGCCATCTGAGCCTTGTTTCCTCATCCCTACATAAGCTTCCCTCTTCCCTTTCACAAGACATTCCACCTCTTTTGTGAACCATGGTTCCCTCACTCGGCCATTTCCTCCCTGCCTGGCAGGGACATACCTATCAAGGACACCCAGTATTTGTTCCACTTTTCATTAGTGCCTTTCCCTGACAGTTTCTGTTCTCATCCTATGCCCCCTAATTCTTGCCTAATCGCATCATAATTACCTCTCCCCCAATTGTAAACCTTGCCCTGCCGTACGGCCCTATCCCTCTTCATTGCAATAACAAAAGACACCGAATTGTGGTCACTATCTCCAAAGTGCTCTCCCACAACCAAATCTAACACTTGGCCCGGTTCATTTCCCAGTACTAAATCCAATGTGGCCTCACCTCTTGTTGGCCTATCCACATATTGTGTCAGGAAACACTCCTGCACACACTGCACAAAAACTGCCCCATCCGAACTATTTGGCCTACAAAGGTTCCAATCAATATTTGGAAAGTTAAAGTCCCCCATGACAACTCCTTGTAACTAATAAATAAACGTTATTTTACAGTATGCTTTGTCTGTATAGCATGCAAGAAACAATACTTTTCACTGTATACTCCTTCTCTATGAACAGTACGCTTTGTCTTGTACAGTGTGCAAGAAACAATACTTTTCACTGTATACACCTACTCTATGGACAGTATGCTTTGTCTGTATAGCGCACAATAAACAATACTTCTCACAGTATACTAATACATGTGATAAGAATAACTCAAAGAATAAGCCTCAAAATTGATTGGCCAGACGAGGTAGGTAAAAAGGGAGTAAGGATATAGAGTTCTTACAGAATGCACAAGACTTCTTTCCAGCCAAGTATTAAGTAGCCCGGGAGGTGTTGTGGCACAGTGGGTAGTGTCCCTGCCTCTGAGTCAGAAGTTCCAGGTTCAAGTCTCACCCCAGGACTTGGTGGTCAAGGAAGGTGCATTCATAACGCCGTCAAACAGGTTGAGTGTGTCAACCTGTAAAACCTTCCAAAGACACCAATGGCTGGTAGTAAGAGTGGGAAGACTCCTGGGCAGCCATGCTTGATGTGGAGTGGGGTCCCTCATTTATAAACCTCTGGCGACAGACTAATGGCCTGTTCCAGGGAAACAGATGAAAGTCTGCCTTAGTGCACCACGAACGAGGTGTGGGGAAGGGAATTGGAATTAAATAGCCCAGCAAGAGAGGATTCGCAGGAAATGCTGGAAAATCTCAGCCAGTCAGACAGCATCTGGGGAGAAAGAATAGTCATGATGTGGAGATGCCGGCGTTGGACTGGGGTAAACACAGTAAGAAGTTTAACAACACCAGGTTAAAGTCCAATAGGTTTATTTGGTAGCAAAAGCCACACAAGCTTTCGAGGCTCTGAGCCCCTTCTTCAGGTGAGTGGGAATTCTGTTCACAAACAGAACTTATAAGACACAGACTCAATTTACATGAATAATGGTTGGAATGCGAATACTTACAACTAATCCAGTCTTTAAGAAACAAAACAATGGGAGTGGAGAGAGCATCAAGACAGGCTAAAAAGATGTGTATTGTCTCCAGACAAGACAGCCAGTGAAACTCTGCAGGTCCACGCAACTGTGGGAGTTACAAATAGTGTGACATAAATTCTGATTCTAGGATCGCATGATAAAGACTCAGGAGGAAAAAAGCAGAAATATTTATGTGAAATAGTGTGACATAAACCCAATATCCCGGTTGAGGCCGTCCTTGTGTGTGCGGAACCTGGCTATCAGTTTCTGCTCCGCGACTCTGCGCTGTCGTGTGTCGCGAAGGCCGCCTTGGAGAACGCTTACCCGAATATCAGAGGCCGAATGCTTCGAGTCAGATGCTGTCAGACCTGCCAAGATTTTCCAGCATTTTCTTTTTTTGTTTCAGGTTCCAGCATCCACAGTATTTTTGCCTTTATAAGAGAGGATTCACTGCTGGATCTGGTCACTGAAAATGAACCTGAACAGATGGGTTGGGAAACATCCTGGTACTATTGGCGATTATATATTTTGCTTTGAGATAATAATTGAGAAGTACATTAGCATTACGGCAACAGCGTAATAGATTGAAGAAATGCTGAATGTATGAGACTCAAAATACAACTGGGAAAATAAAATGGACAACAAATTCCAGACATCAATGGGAAACGCTTAACACTGCACTCTAAAGACTCCATGAAAAATACATTCTGCCACCAAACAGGAACAAAATAAACACTAATGAGTCTTCATGGATAAATAATAACCCGAGGGAAAAAATGAGAGCAAAAAAAAGAGGCATATGTTAGGTGGATGGACAATAGGGAGAATGCAAAGAGATTAGGAGATAAGTTGCAAAAAAAAATCAAGGGAGGCAAAGAGGAACTATGAAGTTACATTATCAATTTAAAGAAAACAAGAGTAATAAAATATTCTACAGGCATATAAATAAGAAAAAGTATGTTCGATGAAAATAGGATCGGTAAGAAATGGAAAGTACAAAATCACAGCCAGTGACAGCAAAATAGCAGAATATTTTATAATTACCTTCAATATCTACCAGAGAGACAGATCAGGTGGAGACAACATCAAAAGATGAGAGTAGGAATAAGGCAGCCACATTTAAAATAAATTAGGAGAAATATTAAATAGCGAATCAAGCTGGAAGAGGACAATTCTGGACCAACTAGAGAGAGCAGAGGCATTTAATAATTCATCAGAAACAGGTGTGGTGATATAGAAACTGGTGGATATAGTTTACTTTATCCCTATATTTAAGGAGGAAGATGGAATATGACCAGGGAACTATAGGAACTATAGTTTAACATCGGTGGGAGGAAATATAATGGAACGCCTACCAAATGAGAAAACAAAGAAACATAAAAATCAAAAACTCCATAAATGGTCAGCATGTATTTCAAAAAGGAACAGTCTTGCCGGCTAACCTGAATGAATTATTTAGGGAAGCAACAGAGAGAATAAACAAGGGTAATATAGTAGATGTAATTTATCTGGACATCCAAAAGGCCTATATAATATCATGAAAAAGGTGCAAGTGTTGTGAATGGGACAAGTAGCAGAGAGTAGCTAACTGTTGCAAGACAGAAAGCAGAAAGTGGATGCAAAGGGCAGCTGTTCAGGGTCCCAGGTGCAGCTGGGAATATTGCCTGCAATTTTTATTAATGTTTCAGGCTTTAGAATAAAAAAATACAATTTGTAAATTTGCAGATGACACCAAATTGGGGGAATAGTCAACACTGAAGAGGAGTGCAACAAATTACAAGAAGTTAACAGACTTTGAAAATGGGCATATAATTGGCAAATGAGGTTTAAGAGAGCTAAGTGCAAGATATTACAGGTGGGATGCTCCCAAAAAAATTCTAAGTGTTGAATTCACATAAAAACTGGAGTAAACCTGTTGTTTTTTTCAGCGGGATTTTCAAAATGAATCTCCCACACTCTGCAACGCAGAGTGCACTAGTGTGAATCTCATTAAAAACCTGGGGACGGGGCCGATTCCCGCTGGAGGGGCTGGCAGCATAGCGCTGAGTGTGCCAATGTCAGTGCTGAGATTGGCGCATGTGCAGTAGCCCCGCACTGCCAGCCTCCCGATCGCTGGCCAGCTTGATCGCTGGCCTTATGGATGTGCCCAGGCAAGCCCCGACACCACCGCCCGCCCCCCCCACCCTCAGACCCGACCCCACCCTCCTCAGCCCCAAGTCCCCACCCGCAGCAGGCCGACACCCCCCTCACCCCAATGGCCAGTCCCAATCCTTGGTTCCCCCTCCCTCTGTCACCGCCGAGTACAAAGTGGCAACGAGACCCCCCCACCGTCACCGATCGCTCCCTGAGGCCCCACCCCTATAGACCCTGCTCCGTCAGCATTGCCCAGTGCACAGTAGGCAGTGCCAAGGTGTTCCCTGGGCATTGCTACTTTGCCCCTTGTGCAATGCTGGGAGCTAAACTGGCACTGCCAAGCTGGCAATGGCCCGGGGGCATCCCCCTCATCCCTGACCTCCCGGGGGGCCTTGATGGCCCCCCCCTTCACTCCAGTGGGGCTGGGCTGCCAGCTCCCCGCAAGTGGGGAGCTGTTGTAAACCACGTTGGAGTGAAGGGGGGCCATTGAGGCCCCCCAGAAGGTCGGGGGTGAGGGGGAGACTTCAGTCCTGGGCCCGCTAATTCCACGGTAACTCTAATTTAAATATATTATACAGCTTCATGCCGATTTCTGGCGTGGAGCTGATGGCACCGGATATCTGGCGCCTGGAGACTCGCGGAGGCTGTAGTGCCCAGTGGGGAGCCCACTACACAGCTTTCGCTTGAGTCTCCCGGTCCTCTTTGCGGCTGGGAGAATTGCCCCGTACATTTTGGTGAGGAAAAATAAAGGGAGGTCACATATTACTTTGAAAATAAGGATCTAAGTAGTGTAGAGGGGTAAAGAATTATGGAGTGCAAATACACAAATCAATAAATGCATTGTGCGGATAAAATGGATCTAAAAAAACAACCCTGGCACTCTCAGAACCCAATGGAGGTTGTCTAAAGGCTCAACTGCACAATCACCCCCATTTGTAAAGCATCCTGGATTCTATTAGCATCTGAAAAAAACCCTCCTTCCTGGTATAAAGTTGACGTGTGCCTATGTGTATTCCTCATCCTCAGAAATTGTACTGGCTTTAGCTATTTACTGAGAAATTCATCTCCATTAAAAAAAGTTTACATTATCAGACCTTGAACAAGGCAGAGCGAGTGTACTTGAAAAGTTATTTTATACAGAATGAATAAGAAATAGCTAACTAACGATTGCACAGGACATTCGTGGTGAGGGAACATGTTGTTGGTAAGAATATACAAGAATAGGACATTATAACCTTCACTGAGGATATTTCAGGTATTCATAATATAAGGCAAATTGGAAATCGCGGGCTGAATTTTCGATGGGATGCAGATTTCGGAACACAGGAGGGTGAATCCACAGCTAACTATGACTGGCTGGCGTGTAGTTCTAGCGGTCTGCTGCCATGGTCCTGCCCATGTGCAATTTTCATTCAGGCTGTTTCAATTGGGGAGGGTGGGTGGTGACCGTTTCCCCCACCCACTTGAGGTTTCCCTTTGTCCACTGTCTACATTGGAAGCTCCAACATCTGATGCCTCTTTTTTAATACTCCTATTCACCCTGCACACTTCATTGCCCACCCTGCATTCTTAATTCACCGGCATTCCCACAGAAACAGAATCACAGAATTATTACGGCACAGAAGGAGGCCATTTGGCTTATCATGTCTGCACTGGCTCTCCAAACGAGCATCGTGACTTCGTTTCATTCTCCTGGCTTTTCCCTGCACATTGTTTCTATTCAAATAGTCACCTAATGCTCTCTTGAAAGCCTCAATTAAACCTGCCTCCACCACCCTTCACAGCCAGTGCATTCCAGATCTGACCACTCGTGGTGTGGAAAAGCATTTTTCTCTCACAACACGTTTATTTCATGGGAAACCATGCAATTGTCTATCTCCTTGACATGATCCTCTTTGTCCCAGCAACGGAATTTGTGGATTCCCAATCTGCATTTCATCCCAACAATGGGATCAAGCACTGAGAACAAAACATTCAGCCCTGTATTTACCAGATTCTGTAGCAGCCTCAGAGGAATAGGCAGCGCTGCTGCACACCTCAGCTAGAATATCTACACAATGATTTTCCTTGCCCTTGTCAGCAATTTTCTAAATGGTCTTTTCTTGCTGGATGATGTATTTTCTCATCGTTCAGTTATGTTCCAATTTGCAACTTGCAGAGCCTTTAAGGTCATTGAATCTCTTGTGACGGGCATCGGTATTTTTGCAGACATTATAGTTCACCACACTAATGATGCCACCCGTGCATATCACAGTTATGTGGTGTGGCTTGAATCGTTCAGATGGAAGGAGATATTATGATATAAAGTTCCGTTTCATTTAAGTTTGGCCTAGTGTGTGCGGGTGTTTTATTTTGCCCTTGAATGTTTCCATTTACTGGTACTAGAGTACTCAGTCATGTCATCTCTGGAGCTCAAATGGCACACTTGCATGGGTAAATGCATCAAATCTGTACAAAAGTAAGTTACATGTGATGGGATGGCTCAGGTCTGTGCATACACTTGATCAAATCCAGGCAAATGAAAATGAGACATCAATGTGATATAAGTCAAAGACAGTTCATGCTTTAGAGCTGATGAAAGGAGTTTGTCATCTGACAGTCCAAAAATTGTCCTGTCAATTCCTGTCAGCTTTAGCAACCATCGGAACAGAAGTCATAACCCCTTGAGCCTGTTCTGCCATGTAATCAGTGTCCTGTCTCCATTTACCTGTCTTCTCTCTCCATATCCCTTAACTCACTGGTCTAGCTAACATCTTTCAATCTAACGTTTAAAAATATTAATTGACCTCACATCTACCACTTTTTTTGTATGCCACACTTGCAACGCCGTTTTCCAATAAGTCGATCCATACCTCTTTCTGGAATGGCCTAAGGGTGACCACTTCCAAGGGTGACCAGTCATTAGCTCTGCTGCCTCACAGCGCAATGGACCCAGGCTCGATTCCCAGCTTGGGCCACTGTTTGTGCGGAGTCTGCACGTTCTCCCCGTGTCTGTGTGGGTTTCCTCCGGGTGCTCCGGTTTCCTCCCACAGTCCGAAAGCCGTGCAGGTTAGATGCATTGGCCATGCTAAATTCTCCCTCAGTGTACCCGAACAGGCGCCTGAGTGTGGCGACTAGGGGATTTGCACAGTCACTTCATTGCAGTTTTAATGTAAGCCTGCTTGTGACACTAATAAATAAACTTTAAACTTTAAACAAAGGCCAAGAATGCCAATCACCAGACTGGCCAGTGCCTTGTTGCAGTGCGGGGATTGCGGGGAAAGATTCCATCACTCACAGAGCTTATGTGGTGATGCACAGAGATGACATCACCATTCACGGAGATGATGACATCATGCATGGAGATGTTGTCATTGCGGCCCTCCCATTCACGGGTTGAAATAATAAATTCACCAGACTATCCGTGTTTGAGAGTTTGTTAGATTAATTTCAAGTTAAAAAATACCAACAAAATGATGAGAACAGCAGACTGAAGCAATATTCCTTGCGAGTCATTGGCCAGAATTTTTTGAATTAAGTTCGGGAGCAAGCCTGACCTGGAAGCGTGTAAAGTCACACGGAAATCATCGGGCCTGTGTTCGTGATGTCATTTTTGCCCTCAAGTGACACTTTGGTCGGCGAGCACACACGAGAGTCGGAAACACACCAGTTGACAATCAAAAAGTCAATATTGCTTCATTAAACAGCAGTTGACTTGAAATAAGTTTCACGTTGCCCATTTTTCTTTATGGTTGGTGAGCCAATTGTCCAGGTGACCTTTAGGTTTAAGCTGAAACTGCGAGCCAGGGCGGGATGAAAGGTCAGGGCTCAAATAAAATCGACAAATGTGGCTGGGGTCTGAGATCTGTGTTTGATTGTGATGCCCAGACACTCGTGGCATAGTGTTAACATTGACTGTTATTTCTCATGGGTCAGCATTTCCCTGAAACAGCTCCACAGAGGGTGCCCCTCTGTGGGAGAACTTTGGAAGCACCAGCCCCCACCCTTCCCCTTTCTCAGTGCTCACATTCCTGCCACGCTCCCCGGCAATACTCAACCTTTCACAGAGCGCATTTCACACCGGATAGCCATTAATTGGTGAGATGGCCAGAAATTGTGATTGCGGCTTGAATCGTGTTTTGCACCCGGTTCTGGGCCTGTTGAGTGTGTGCGCATGGCGGGTGAAAAATTCAGAATCTTGTCTTTTTTGATTCTTGTATTTTGCAAACTTACTTTAGGTGTATGTCTCTATAGATGATTCATTAGTCCTAACCCATCTATGCTGGACATAAAGGCACCCTGTACTAAACAGACTGGCTAAAAACCGAGCAGTCTGGCATCAAACCTGGTTAATGGCCATCCTTGACCTGTCTCTGCTTTTTGGGTTTTGTCCTTTTCTTTCAGACAATCCCCACCCAGGATAATTTGTGGGTGGAATTTTCCAGTCACGCCGACCCCAGGACCAGAAATTCCTCTCAGAGGTCAGTAGATCTTTTGCTTGTTCATAAAATTATCCCTCACCTCGTCCCGAGCAATTCCCGCAGTGGGCAGGACAGGAAGATTTGGGCGTGTATCTCTCTATCTATATTATTAGTTCCTTTCAAATTCTGAAAAACCCTCAAATCAAGTTAGCCTTTTATATTCCTGGGAATACAGGCCCGTCAACCTCATTAGCTGGAAAGTAAAAATCAGCTTAAACAAGCAGAAATCAGCAATCAGTGCCAGAGGAAAGCATGGATTTCACATCATGGGCAGAATTTTTGTGCCGCCTGCAGCATGTTTCATGGCAGTGGATGCATCACATCATTGGTCAGTGGCAGGATCTTGTGGTCCCACCACCGTTAATGGGGTTTCCTGTTGTATGCGCCCCCCCTCCCCCCCCACATCCCCGCTGGTAGGGAATACATGCCTGGGGTTCATCATTGACGGGACCGGAAAATCCCACCAAAATGAAAGGTTGGAAAGTTCCGGCCTCTGTATTAATTTCTTCATTAAGTATGAAACTGCTGCCTCACAGCGCCAGGGACACAGGTTCAATTCCGGCCTTGGGTCACTGTCTGTGTGGAGTTTGCACATTCTCCCCGTGTGTGTGTGTGGGTTTCCTCCGGGTGCTCTGGTTTCCTCCCACGCTCCAAAGATATGCAGGTTAGGTTGATTGGCCATGCTAAATTGACCCTATTGTCAGGGGGATTATAAGGGTAAATAAGTGGGGCTACGGGAGTGGGGTCTGGTGGGATTGTGGTTGGTGCAGACTCGATGGGCCGAATGTCCTCCTTCTGCGCTGTAGGGATTCTATGAAATAAAAGTTTCAGCCTGACCAGAACTCATGGACATCAACCCCAGTATGTTTCAAAAGACGCAATTGTGGAAAATTGTCAATTTTTAATTGGAATCCGTACTTACACCCTAACATGCAATCTAATTGAGATAACAGTGTTGATTTCAGTTACAATAATCTTTTTTTAAAATTGCTAGAAATGGCATCAAATACCTGAAAAATGGTTGTTTGTGCCCATATGTAAAATTCTAAGCCTAATTTTACACCCATTTTGAAGCAATCACCATTGCAGGAAATTCATGTACTTGTTTTATTTAGCATGGGGGTCTGGGCCATTCTAATGAGCTGAGACTTGAGTGCACAGGGATAGACTGACAGGCATAATACAGAGAAATTCAGGTGCAGCGTGGTGACATGCAGAACACGCTTGTGTCTAGTTTCTTCAACATTTTTACTTCATGCCCCAATTACGTGTGTATGCAAGACCAAATGATTTGCATTGATTTGTGTACTTAATGGAGTAAAATTGATTCCTGTGGAAGCAAAGAATCATATTTCGCCTTCCAAAGTATTGTAGTTAGCTTCTCTTGTTCAGATTCTTTGCTGCAGTGGTAGAATTTAAAATCAAAATTCAGTCAGTGTGCTACCATGATGAACCAGATAGTTCATTGAATAGTTATCTAAGGCATATGGAAAAGAATATCTGAGGGTCTAAATCGATCATACAATGGTTTCAGCGCTGAAGGAGGCCATTCGACCCATCATGGATCTCTACGTCCCACCTCCCTTTCCCCATGACTCTGCTACTTGTTTCCTTTTAGGTATTTATTCAGTTTCATTTTGACACTCATCACCCTTTCAGGTTCATGCATTCCAGGTCACAATTGTTCACTGCATGAAGAAGTTCTTCCTCATGTCAACTTTGGTTCTCCTGCCAAGCACTTCACATTAGTGTTCTTGGGTTTTTGGGCCTAATTTTATCATCGTGTTGTGCCCATTTTCGGGCACGAAAACTTGGTAAAGTCGGACGTGTGATGAGTAGCGTGCCTCCACATCGGTTCCCCCTTTACCAAGGCCCGAAAATGGCTGCGATCGGGACCATGCCTGAAAGGGGCATGACGGCCATTTAAATGCATTTGCATGCATTTAAATTGACTTAATGGGCTGCACACCCATAGCTTATTCATGCCATCTATATTTCTCATGTCAAGAACCATTCTTACAAATCTGTTCTGCACCCCTTCCAAAGTCTCAACATATTTGTGAAAATCTGATACTAGAATTGGACACAGTAGTTCACAGAATGCAGAATGAGGCCATTCGGACCATCAAGCCTGCACTAACAACAATCCCATCCGGACATTATCCCCATAACCCCATGTATTTACTACTAATCACCCTGGCATTAAGGGGCAATTTAGCATGGCCAATCAACATAACTTGCACATCATTAGATTCTGGGAGCAAACCGGACCACCCGGAGGAAACCCATAAAGACGCAGGGAGAATGAGAGATGGGCCTCATTCTGTACTGTAGGGATTCTATGACATTTTCCCAATAGCTATTTTATGTTATTATGAGTGTTTGATGAGTTTCAAAAGTTACAATTAACTCATTGGTGTGTTTAGAGTTCATAGCTTGATTACAGTTTAAAGAGCCAATTCAAGGATTACTTGTCTTTGAAATGGGATCTGAAAAGAAGTTTTAATGGAAACCACATTAGGAGATTTAAAAGCTTTAAATGAATTTCATGAATGGGAGTTTTCTTTGCAGTATCAAGCATATTTGAGTGAGAGTTATATTAGATTGTTAGAAGTTTAGATTTCATCTCTGCATGTTTCCTGTGGTGGAACCACAGGAGGTCTGCCCGTGTTGGAAACTGGGAAAATGGTTATGGAGGGGGCATGGGGGGGGGCATGCGTAAGCATGGAGATGGCATGAGAGGTTGCATGAGTATTAGATGATATTTTGCATGGAGGAGCCAAGAGGATTTTGGGAAGGGGTGTTGGGGAGGGGTGTGAGGGATGAGGGCTTAACAGCTTCTAAATCAATTGAGGTGAAGTCCAAGAGAATGAAGATGAACCTTCTCACCAGCCTGCTTCAGCACTTGCTATTTCCAAGTCTGCCTGGGATCTGCTTCTTGGAACATATAATTGAATAAGAAATTATTCACCTGATCATTAAAAAAAAAATTGGGCTTCTTTAAAAAAGTTTGTTCCTGAAGAGAAGACCTGGGGGGAGAAATTTGTTGGTGTAACTCCACTTCCACAGTACACAGACTTGGGGCAGGCAGTATTACCTGTATGGCCCATACATCATTTGGCATTGCTATCACTGAAGAGTTCATCAGCCAGATAGTGACCCATGGAATTGCCTGGCTCTGAGGAATCTGAGTATAGTACCACTGATGATGCTCCACAAACAAATTTCTCCCCAGTTTGTTCTGAGGCGTTTGAAGCCTTGGAAACAGACAAAGAATGCTCAACTGGAACCCGGATCAGGTGAAAGGTCATCTTGTCCAGGCGGATTGGAAACAAAGATTGGCAGCTAAAACAATAAATGAGCAATAGGGTCCTTCAAGGAGGAGATAGTTTGAGTGCAGAGTATAAACATTATTCCAAGAAAGTGAAATGAAGGGCATCCAGATCTAAAATGTTGTAAATGATGAAAGAATCCATACACACTGCATCAACTGTACTACTCCCAACAACTCTCCCCATTACTATATCAAAAAACTCAATTAGGTTTGTCAGATATGATTTGCTTTTAAAAACTATAATCTTAGATAAAATTAACTGTCACTTGGAAAATTACAGGTTGATAAATGACAGCAAGCACTGATTTGCTATAAGCAAATCAGATCTGACAAATTTGATGGAGTTTTTTGGTGCAGTAATGGACAGAGTGGATGAGGGTGGTATAGCTGATGATGTGCACAAAGATTTCAAAAAGCATTGAATAAAGTGATAGACTGGTAAGCAAAACTGAAAGCCATGGGATTAAAGGGGCAGACACAACATGGATCCAAAATTTGTCCTAACCGATGGGCGACACGGTGGCACAGTGGTTAACACTGTTGCCTCACAGCGCCAGGGACCCGGGTTCAATTCCAACCTCAGGTTACTGTCTGTGTGGACTTTGCACGTTCTCCCCATGTCTGCATGGGTTTCCTCTGGATGCTCCGCTTTCCTCCTACAGTCCAAAGATGAGTGGGTTAGGTGGATTGGCCGTGCTAAAATTGCCCCTTAGTGTCAGGGGAACTAGCAGGGTAAGCACGTGGGGTTACAGGGATAGGGCCTGAGTCAGTGCAGGCTCGATGGGCCAAATGGTCTCCTTCTGCACTGGAGGGATTCTGTGATTTTATGAAATCATAGAAATCATAGAAACCCTACAGTACAGAAAGAGGCCATTCGGCCCATCGAGTCTGCACTGACCACAATCCCACCCAGGCCCTACCCCTATATCTACCCACTAATCCCTCCAACCTATGCATCTCAGGACACTAAGGGCAATTTTCAGCATGGCCAATCAACCTAACCCACACATCTTTGGACTGTAGGAGGAAAGTGGAGCATCCAGAGGAAACCCATGCAGACATGGGGAGAACATGCAAAGTCCACACAGACAGTAACCTGAGGTTGGAATTGAACCCGGGTCCCTGGCGCTGTGAGGCAGCAGTGTTAACCACTGTGCCACCGTGCCGCCCATCGGTTAGGACAAATTTTGGATCCATGTTGTGGCAGAGAGCAGTCGACATAAAAGATAATAAGAAATAATGCTGGAAATAATCAGCCGGTCCTGGACCTGAAACATTAACCCTCTCCATTGATGCTGCCTGACCTGCTGAGCATTCCCAGCAATTTCTGTTTGTATTTCATATTTCCAGCATTCATTACACATTACATTTTTATTTGGTTATTTTTCCCCAGACTTGCTAGAAGTGTTGAATGGTGTATCTCATGATCTTGGTCAGAGATAATAATGACCTGGACTTGGGAATAATATCAAAGATTGTAGAAGACATAAAACTCTGATAAACAATGAGGAGAATAGTGCCAGATTTCAGGTGAATGCAGGCGAAATGGATAAACACATGTTAGGAGGCAAAGAAGTGAGAAGATATGCCTTTTGGAAGAAAGAATGAGAAGAGACACTATGCACCAAATGTTCCCATTTTAAAGTGATGCTGGAACAGTCCTGGAGGTTTACCTTGGATAGGGCTCAAAAAAGATATACTAGTCTAATACCAGAGATGGGGCATTTCAATTAGGCGGAGAGCATAGAGAAACTAGGTTGGCTCTCTTCATAGCAAAGAGGGTTACACAGGCAATAGATAGAGATGTTCATTATAATGAGGGACTTTGATAGAGTAAATAAGGAAACTTTTTTTCAGTGTTTAGAGAATCATTAACCAGATGACACAGTTCAAAAGGATGTGTTTTCATAGTCCCAGTCAGGATCAGTGGAAGCCAGAATTGGAAAAGAAAATGAACATTCTAAAAAGAAAATGAAAGCAGATTCAATCATTACTTTCAAAGAAAGTTGTATATGAATCAGTAAAGAATTGCAGGGCTGGGGTCTAATCCATAGCTTTTTAAGTGCATTAGTAGATGGCTCAATAGGCTGAGTGACCTCCTTCTGTGCTGTATGATTACATAATTTATTGTTTAAGGGGCAACTTTAGCCTCCACAAAATAGTGGTGGGAGCAAAATCAAAATGTGTAAAAATCTCAAATCTGAATTTAAAACCAGAAATGAATGGGTTAACTGATTTTGGAGATCTACCCACTTCCAGGAGATGGGACACTCATTTAAATAGATAATGAGACTTCATGGCTTAGATTTTATTTGTGTTTCAGACTTAGCTGGACAGATTTTCTAGGCTTCGGAAAACCTGGCAGCTAAAGAGAGGCAACGACTGGAGAAGGAAAGTTAGATGGGCTTTTCTAGCACTGCTTATGGGCCAGGAGGAGCAGAAGTACTTACCCTCATCCCACCAAGTAAATCTGTTAACGTCCCGCCCCCCCCCCCCCCCCCCCCCCCCCGGTTACGAGGCCCAAAGAGTTCATTCAAGTCAAACACATGTTCAGGTCATAACAATGAGACATTGCTCTGAATGACAATTATACATTTACATTAAAAGCTCATTTAAAGGATTCTAATAAAAGACCAATCAGGTTTCAAAATGCTTTGTTGTTTGGTCTGAAAAACAACAGAAAGGTGGAATTATCCACCCCCCCCCCCTCCCCCCGGCTGGCCAGATCAAGTGGGGGGGCGGGGGAGATTGGTTTTACGCTGACGTAAATCTATAGTAGGATCTTTCGCTAGTGCCCGTCAGGGCAGATCAGGAAACCCGTTGGAGGGTGGTGTGAAACTCATTTGAATCTTGGTTAAAGGATGCAGTTGAAGGCTCGACTACCCACTTCCGATTCTCTACGGTGCCAACGGGAAAACATGATAGTGCAAAACGCATCCAGAACAACATGGAGTGCAGATGTCAGGATTCACCTGAACAATGCCTGGGACTGCCTTCAGAATTCAGGATGGACCCCGGAAACATCACAGCTGTGGGTAGTTGGGGTGGGGTGGGGGGTGGGGGGGGGGGGTGCGGTGGATATGGGACATCTCCAGTTGGACACTCTGGCTTCAATATCCTGGAGGGGGTCCATCTTGCAGCCTCCGAATGTTCCTGGAGATCCATCTTCATTTTTCAGGAGGTCCACCTTCTTTCTTCAATAGTTGGTCATGTAATGTTGGGTGGTTTTTCACTATGACGGCCAGATGGGATGGCAGACTATGTGCCATCAGGCCTGCCCCACCACAGAATACAGCACAAAACATCCATAATTGCATAATTAATGACATCAGAGCCAGAAAATTTGGCGTGGATTCATGCCGGCCTCCATAGCGGGAAACACTCCATGATTTTGCCTTTGCTATGGGACTTCGTCCCAGGATGGGAGAATTCCACCCAACAACATTTATCAATGTAGCCCCTTTCATATAATAAAATGATCCCAGGATTTCGCAGGAGAGTAATCTGACAAAAATCAATTATTTCTGAGCAAGTTGGAGATGACATTGGTCCTGTAGGTTGATTCAAGTTGCTTTTATGTTTATTTCTGTCTCAGGAAAAGCTAATGGTAATTTTATCAGAAATACATGATCTGTCAGTGTGATGTTTTTCTGCCTATTAAGAGATTGCGAGCCCATGGTAAGTGTTGTGGGAAATTACCACCTGGGTCAGACTGGAGGTTCAATAATACAGCTTTATTTCAGACACAAAGCTTCGGGGAGAAAGCACTGGTACTCCGCAGTAATTGGCAGCTACCTTCTCAATAATACAATGGCAGTTGATCATTTTTATACCTTTTAGACAATGGATAGTCCGGACATTAGCCGTTAACACATCGTTATAGTTGAGTAGACAGATCATGGTGATCGATAGTTAACACATCGTTACAGTCAGACAGATACAGACATGGGCATTTAACATCGCATTGTTTCATAGAATGGATACATTTCCTCTATCAATGACTATCAATGACTGGTTTCGGTCTATACATACAGTGATTGGTTTTGCTGCATTTCTGTATTTATGTTCCCATCTATGGCTGATCTTGTTATCAGACCTCATTGTCCTGGGTCTGTCCTTATCTTTAAAGTGCCTCAAGCTCTTACTGGCTTCCTGCCGCACTTGGTTCCTGCATGTTTAACTTTAAATAACTGTCTGTGCTGCATGTTTTAACTTTAAGTAGCTGTCTGTGCTCAAAGCCAGTGCCTGCTTAATATCTCTTTCCCAGGTAACCATTTTGTGTGCCAGACAACCATTTTGTGTGTCAAGTACCCATTTTTATGATTTTTCCCACTTCAGTAAGTATCTCACATTGTTTCCCCTGCACCCCTCAAGAAAAACATAGATATTTAACCATTAAACAAACTATATATTGTCCAATTGACAGATCTGCTTATTGATATTACTCATGAGCATAATGGAAGGATGCTGGCGTTGACCTGAGTTGCAACACACTGCTTTTTCCTTCAGCGGATGTTATCTATCTTATTTACTGCTTGGTTGAATTCATGTTAAGTTCTAATAAAGAGTCCCACCTGTAGCAGGAACTATTTTTCTCTTACAGTCCAGGAAGTCATTGTAATGTCATTCCATTATTTTCTCATTTTATTATAAATGGAAACAAGTGCCAGTAAGTTAATTATAAGGGAAGAATCTAATCTATGACTCAACTGATAAACATAAAAGCCTAGATTTTCTGATTATGAAATCAACCAAAACCCATTCATTTAATAAGGTTTACAATTAGCATTTTAATCAGAAAATCTAAACCACAGTGTCATTTCAAACTCCTTTTAGACTGCTGATCTGCACTTTCCTTACTTGAGACACATTGAAAACATTATGTCATATGCATTTGATGATACCACAATGGCAAATGGCTCAGAACTCTGTGGAATTTCCTCCTCCATGAATAATAATGATTGCTGAACCCTTTTTAATGAAGGCAGATCCACTTTATGAGGTTCGACTATTGGGCATTGCTCCATTTCAAATTACCATACAGAATGATCCAACATTAATATGTTTAAGATGTTTTATTTGTTATGAAAAGTTCAAAATGTTTACAGATTATCAAGGGCAGCACAGTGGTTAGCACTGCTGCCTTCCAGCACCAGGGACTCATGTTTAATTCCAGTTTCAGGTCACTGTCTTTGTGGTGTTTGCATATTCTCCCCGTGTCTGCGTGGGTTTCCTCTGGGTGCTCCAGTTTCCTCCCACACTCCAAACATGTGCGAATTAGATTGATTGGCTATGTTAAATTGATCCTTAGTGCCAGGGGGGTCAGCAGGGTTATGGGGTGTAAGAGGAATTTTCTGGGGTGTCCCTCAGGGGGGGGTCCTGTACTCAGCTAACTCAACCAATACAGAGACCATGAAAGACAGCATGTAATTAAAGAGTGAAAAGATGTTTATTGCTAATGCATGCTCAGGAGAAAAGATGGTCAGCAACACCAGCTACCCCTTCTGCCGTAACAATACAAGTGTGAGATTGATATACTCTTCTGAACACTTCAATTTCCCATTTGGCCTGTCACCCAAACTGGAGGGTCCAATTATAATGTTACACATTATCACCTTAGCCAATAACACTCTACCTATCAGCAGGATTAGGAGCTCATTAGTCCATTGTACCTGAAAGTTCTTCCCTCATTAGTAGGAAACCTAACTATGCAAATCTGGTAGATTCAAGGATATTGCCATCACCTGCAAATTATAATTGGTAAGGAGAGTCAAGTTTATTGCTCATGTCCAGTTGCATTATCAGCATGAGAAACCTTACTGACCTTGTTAACCATGAATTAATGTACTCCCATACATTCCAAAGCCCTAATTAACAAAGCTCTTGCAGCTGCCTGACTCAAGCTGATAAGGAGAACTGCTCTCCCTGTACTCCATTGTCTCAAAAGAATGTGGTCCACCTTCTACTTTCTATTTCCCATCATGCTGAGCAGTTAGATTACCTATTGGCTAAGGTTTACAAAACATATTAAGAATACAGTTTAATTTCATAATACTTGGTTAAATTGTGGTTATACCGACAATACCTTTGCATGTAGTATTAGGCACATGGTGAATCCTTATTCTAAAAATAAGGCACTTTATAATCTTTACCTTAACCTAGTCTACTTATTATAGTAAATTTAAAACAAGGGGCTTTTACACTATAAGTTTTATATTGCCCTCCTTCATGGGAATAGGGCCTGAGTGGGATGGTTGTCGGTGCAGGCTCGATGGATCTAAGGGCCTCCTTCTCCCTGCAGGGATTCTATGATCAGCAACGTTGAAAAGGGTCAAGATGAACTAAGGCTTATCTTAGTAAATGCAGAGTGGAAAAAAGTGAACAAATGCAATCTACTTACAGTAGTTCTTTTAATTGTGTAGATGGTAATTGAGCTTCCAATGGTGGAACTCAGTCACACAGATCAGATCCAAACACCAGTCTTATGAGCTAGCTAATCTTAGTAAGACAGCTAATGAGGCATTAGTTTGCCTGTTCTTGGGAGAGTAAAATCCATTAACCAAGAATCAAGTTCCTGATTCCTGAAAAGTGAATTCTGGTGCAGAATACATGTTGGGCTTAAAGATGTGCTGGTGGGTGACTGTAGTGGATTAAACAGCATGGCAGGCTTGTGGAGCAGTGTATGGGGGATGTTATGCAAAGATGCGTTCACCCGCATGAGGCCATTAGAACTCTTGTGGCTTGGTCCTCAAATCCAAACTCTGGGAGTTGGCCTTCTATCTGTTTCTTTATTCTTCTGATAGTGGGCTTTGAGGATCTCCTGGCCCTCCATGGCACCATGACATCTTTCCTCTCTCACACACGCACCATTAATGCCTCCACAAAAGCACCCGTCACTGTGGATTCCCATGTCATCTCCAGTGTTCAATTTATAACACAATGTAGCATTTTTTTGTGCAGCTTTGCATTAAGAGGCCTTTTAAGAAGAGCAGGCAACCTGTATCATATGATCAGCCAACTATGTTGCCAGCATTTCCTGGTGTGTGCAGAGTTTACCAACAGCATTAAGAAGAAGAGACCATTATTGCAGGCACATCAGCTGGTGCTGCAATCGTTCAGGTGAAGTTTTGAGCATTGCCCACCTCAATGTTGAATTGTGACACTCATATCTGAAAATCAAGGCAAGCAGATTCTGGACATGGGGCCCTCCTTGATAGCTGCACCATGCCCACAAAGCGCCAATGTCTGACTTCACAGCATTTCTGTGACCATTGCTTCGTGGCCACCCCCTGCCTCCGATCACTGGGGCCTAGCTGCCAGGTTTCCCCAATCACACTAACCTGTCTTTGGGGGCACTGCCCACCTACTGAGGCACCCTCTCACCATTGATAGAGCCTTGGCAATGGCCTCCACTTACACTAATTAGGCGATAGCAGCTCATGGGAGGTGTGGGCGGGGGGGTGGGGGAGGGGGGGGAGGTTGGAGAAGAGGCACCATCTTTTATTGGATAGCTGCCCAGATGGTGGCTGGCAATATGCCACCCTGTTACCTGTCAAAGCGGGATCTTTTCTATCTTTGGCCCGACAGTGGGCCAAAGGTAAGCAGTAAAATTCAGCCCTCAGTATTTTTCAGGTCTCTCTACATATGTACTCAATACAATAAAGCATTATACTACTTACTAAAAGGAAAACATGAATACAGAAACAAAATGGAATACAACACAAAATGTATGTGCATATTTTAACACATCAGATTAATGTGAAATGGTTTTCTTGATGTATTCATTACTTCAAGAAAATCATCTTGGACAACTGTGATTTAAAGATAACATGCAAATCTTCTCAACCACTTAGCTAACCCATTCCAACCATACAAGATAATAGTAATCCTCATTGGGTAAAGATTAATAGCATAGTATCAGTAAATGAGATGAGCCAGGGACTGTTCAGTGGAAAAATATTCTACATCTATTTCCTTGCTTACTGGCGAACTATTAGCAGCGCATATTTCAATCTATGTTTTGCCTTTGGGATAAATTGAGTTTTGTTTATCTCCTTCAATGATTAAGGGTTGAGGCCCCTGTGTCATCTATTATTACCTGCGGCGGTACCATCACCAGAGTTTGTCAGTAAATGGTGTGCCCAAAATAATTAAGAAGGCCGGATTGACAGGAGATGAAGTGAGCTTGTTTGGTTTTGCACTGGCATAAACCCCTCAAACCCATACACCATTAGGAATGCCTCAATGTCTGGCGGTTGAATGTACTTTTTAAGAAATAGCCTGGCAGGAGGTGGCGGGGGTCATTACAGGATGAAAATCTACCAAAGTCAGCCTTGTTCAACCACAGGAGCTGAAAAAAGGGTAGCACAATGATATCAAGGACCTTCCCAATATAAGATGTGGAGATGCCGGCTTTGGACTGAGGTGGGCACAGTAAGAAGTCTCACAAAACCAGGTTAAAGTCCAACAGGTTTATTTGAAATCACAAGTTTTTGGAGCACTGCTCCTTCATCAGGTGATTCACCTGATAAAGGAGCAGTGCTCCAAAAGCTTGTGATTCCAAATAAACCTGTTGGACTTTAACCTGGTGTTGTGAGACTTCTTACTCTTCGCAATAGGTATCTTTTCCTACAGCCAAAGAATAAAAACACTGTAGAAAATGACAATGGTCCCAATATGTAAGCCACAATAAATATCAAATAATAATATTCTGTATGCCCGATGTTTTTTGATTGACAGCTCTTATCTACTCAAATGCGTTGCTTCTTTCTCTGGGGGCCAGCAGGATTTCAATAACTTAGAACACTGCACACAGCGCCACGGACATCATGCAGCACAAGTTCTATTTTAGCAGGTCCCACTACGGAGATATAGGGGCATATATTAAATGTACTAGGTGACAAAGGCAAATATCTTTCAAAGTCAACGCAACAATACGGTCAGTAGAGAAACAAATTGTAGTTCACAGCTGTTATGGAACTGAAGCACATATGGAGAAGCAGAGGGAGAAGAGGATCAATGGCCACGTCTTAAAGTTAAGTCTGAGGCAGCAATATATAGGAGTTTCAATGCCGTTGGACAGTTAGATAAGCGGTTCGATAAGCGGTTGAACATTATAAAAGACTTCTTTCTTCATCAGGTGCTTCATATTGAAGCAGACCAGATTATGGACCTGAATGGAGGCACCAAGAGCAGAGGTAGCAGAAGTATAAAGAAAATGATGGATAAAGCCCAGGACAGATCATAGAGCAGAGGCAGTAGTCATATCTTCAGAAAATTCAAAAATAACAAAAATTACACAAGGAGTGATGTCCCAGGACAGCAGGTAGGTGATTGGTGAGTAGTCTTGTCATTTTATTTTTCTCTTAGTGGGTTAAACTAAAACATTTAGTTTGTCATCTAAGAGAGATTTGGCTATGTAATAACTTCAACAATTGTATGTCATTTGTTGAGGAAGGACAGGTGTGAAGCTAGCTTATACCTTAAAACTGGTTTATTTCAAAGACAGCAAAGTCACAGATTCTCCCTGTTCCTCCAAGGCAGCCAGGGTTAACTGGTTTATACCCTTGTGCAATTATTCCCGAATCCATCCCCAGTTAAGCATAGAAGAGCTATGCTTAACTATCAGCTTAAAACATGTATTCTATTGCAGTACAAATTCAACATTAACACAGAGCACCTCTTGATAGTTGCCCCAGCTTGGAACAGATTGACTCAGATTCCCAGGCTATGACAGAACTGTTAAATGATTATTTTGCTAAATGAATATTCTGGTGGATTATCCTCAGCTCCAGATGTGCAATGAACTTTGGGCAATAAAATTATAAACATTAAAATAGATAGTGATGTTATGGTGAAGGTTTTGTGGTGTAGTGGTAAGCATCCCTACCTCTGGGCCAGAGGGTCCAGGTTCAAGTCCCACTTCGGGACTTGGTGGCCATGTAATGTATGTCTTCACATGTCCAAACAAGTTCATTTGAGCTAGTAAATCCTTCCAATGCACCTGATGGTAGGCGGCAAAATGCCGGAGAGGTCAGCCATACTGCAGAAGACAATTGCAAACAATATCAGTACTTGCCAAAGCATAATCATGGACTTTCAGTAGTCCATGGTCATCAGCACCCACTTAGGGCATGGCGCCTGAAGGAGGAGGAGTATGTCGCATTGGATAGAGCAACAAATCTCAAAACAGATCAGACTCCAATCCTATATCTTCAGCACTTCAATAGAATTAGGTATTGTTTCCTTCGGTTGAAAGGCTACTTATGTAGGTCACAGACCAGGAAATACAGACCCAGCAGTCTAACATCAATTATAGGGAAGATGCTTAAAGACATTTTTAGAGATGTAGGCCAGAAATTTCCCGTCCTGCCTGCCACAGGAATCGTAGCGAGATGGACAAAAAATTCAGCAATTTAAAAGTTCATTGAGCTCAGGCGGGAATTTCTGGTCTTTGGGCACATGCAGCTGGAATATCCCGCTCATAATCTGTAATAACGGGGAAAGAGAAGTGAGCACTCGAGCTATTCAACATGACTTGTAGAAAAGAAGCTTGTCTCTTTCCAATGTGTTGGAGCTTCTTGACTTTACTGAATTAGTGGTAGAGGCTAATCTGGCTGATAACATCTGTCTGGATTTTCATAAATCCTTTAAAGCAAATTACACTACACTAAATCTTACAGTATTAGCTGGAATTTGATGCAGGCAGATGCATCAATACAATACAATACTTCTGGATCATCCTGAGATTAGACGATTATCTCAAAGGGATCAGCATAGACTCATTACTGTTCACTGTTTTCATTAATACCTGTATGGTTATAGTGGGAGTATGGTCAACAAATTTGCTAACGATACAAAAAAGTGTGCAAGTGTTCAATCTGTTGAAGAGCACAACCTTCTCCAAAGAAAAAGCTACATACTGGGTCAATCAATGGAAAATGGCATTTAGCCTGAACAAATTCAGTATCATTGAGAAGGAGGAAGTTACCGGGCTATGGAGAAAAACCAGTGAAATGGGATTTAATTTTAAAATCCTCATCCTTGTTTTCAAATCCCTCCATGGTCTTGTCCCTCCCTATGTCTGTAATCTCCTTTGGCTCCACAAATCTCTGAGATATCTGTGCTCCTCCAATTCTGGCCTCTTGAGCAACCCCTATTTTAGTGCTCCACCATTTGTGACTGTGCCTTCAGCTGTCTTGGCCCTAAGCTCTGGTATTCTCTCTCTACACCTCTCCACTTCTTTCCTTCTTTAAGACAATCCTTAAAACCTATCCCTTTAACCTTTGGACTTAATGGCCGGAATTTTTCCCCCCGGAATCGGGGTGGGCAAGGCTCGAAGAATGGAATTCTCCATTGGCCTCGGGCAGGATTTTACGAGCCTCGCCCGAGGGAGGTTGTGACATCCCGGCCTATAACTCCTTATATGGCTTGTTATCATATTTTGGTTTATAATGCTCCTGTAAAACTCTTTGGGATGTCTCATTAAAAGTGGTATGTAAATACACGTGGTAAATTG